>NC_139559.1:10219498-10820868 GCF_965112155.1 Podarcis liolepis
TAGCTCCACAGCCGTCCCATACACACACACACCCCAAATCTGCTGTTGACCTGCAACCCAGGAAATCAGCCCCTGTGCAGCATTGCCAACAAGTCTAGGAGATCTGCATGGCTGAAAAAGTACAGAGCATTTTTATGCAACTGTTCTGTGGCTTTATGCTGGAATGCAGGAACAGCATATGTGCACTGGTGGTTGAAAACACAGCAAAATTCCCTCTCTGGACCCATCTAAAAGTGTAATGGCAAATGAAGGCCTGGGAATAGGACCACGGTTTCTCCGCTGCAAAATGCTTTGGGGAGAGAAGAGGAGGATTGTGCTTAATCCTCCCCATCTCAACAACCCCTTCCCCACAGCTACTTTTCCCCCAACAAGGTTTTCCAAAGCCATGATGATCACATCAAGTGGGGAGGGAGGGATATAACTGGTGGAAGCAAAAAAATTTAAGCACCCCAAGCCACCATTTCTCCTCCAGCAAATCAAGACCTCCTCACTGCTGCTGTGCAGTAGCTCAGGTTCCCAGCCCAAAGCTTGCTTGCAAATATTCAGAACAGCCATTATTCTACTAAGGCGACACATTGTTTTATTCTATTGCCTCTTTGCTGCTGCAGCAAACACCCACATTTCCAGAGCTCACCATTAAAAGATTTCCCAAGAACTGCCTAACCCAAATTCCCCAGAAGGACTCAAAATCCTACACCACCAGTTGTTAGAATACAACTATCTTTGTGAACCTGGTGCCCTCCAGAACTACAATTCCCATCAGCCTCAGTCACCAAGTTGGTGAAACCTGGGATAAAAATATATATCACCTTAACTGTTTTGTGTCTATGTCAAACAGGTCTGGCAACATGTATTTTAACCAGGGATGAGAAACTTGGTTAGTTCCGAGGCCCTCATTGGAAATCTATAAAGAGTTTGATGGGTGCACCTCATTTGCACATCGCAGCTGCATGCAGTCAGCATTATCTGCACACTGTTTTCACAAGCACACCACATGCTGCGCAACACCGAGCGAGCGCACTGTGTCTATTCTGCAAAATCCTGCAGTTGCCACTCTCAAATGCAGAAACTGCAAGCAGCTAACAAGGTTTCCCTTCTGAAACCTTTTGTCATTCTGCTGATGGTACGCGCATGTGTACATTAGAATACAGAGGTGACCGGATGAGGCTAGATAGACCAATACAAAGACCTGACTCAGTGCAAAGCAGTGCCTTACATCTTCTTAATATGGCCTCCATATTGCAGATGGACGGGGGAGGGGACTAAGGTTCATGGCTTGCCTATGGTCACCTCATAAGTTTGAGGCAAAGGTAGCTTTGAGGCTTGGGCTTCCAAGTTCCTAGCTGAAGTCCTATGTGCGTCAACAATGTTTATGAAACACGATGACATACGTAATAGACAATCTTTATAGAATTCCTTCAAACAATAACATGTACTCTTTTTCATTACTGTTTGTATTACAGTTTATAATTTTTGTAAAGTGATATGTCATGAAGTGTAAAATTTTATTTTCAGTTTATGATACTATTCTGTATTCTCCCACCACGCTGATGAAGATCTACGAAACAGCAGTCAATATCCAGAATCTCTGTTCAGTGTTGGACATTATATTTGCTGAATACAGAGACTTTGAGACTAAGATTTCAATTCGAACTTGTTATTGACTGAAGGAATTCTATAAAGATTGTCTTTTACATATGTATATGGTCATCGTGGCTCACTGGAAGGACAGATCATGAAGCTGAGGCTCCAATACTTTGGCCACCTCATGAGAAGAGAAGACTCCCTGGAAAAGACCCTGATGCTGGGAAAGATGGAAAGCACAAAGAGAAGGGGATGACAGAGGACGAGATGGCTGGACAGTGTTCTCGAAGCTACCAGCATGAGTTTGACCAAACTGCGGGAGGCAGTGGAAGACAGAAGTGCCTGGTGTGCTCTGGTCCATGGGGTCACGAAGAGTCGGACATGACTAAACGACTAAACAACAACAACATGGTCATCGTGTTGCCTAAACATTGTTGACATTCTCTTTTGCAACACAGGGGTTTGTTTGAAGTCCTATGTGCAGCTTCCTAGGAGAAACACTGACTTTGAATAAGTATGCGCAGTGTTTCTCTGCAAGACTTTTAGCCACTCTGTGACAGTGACTCTCATGATATCAGCATCAGCAGACGAGGAGATTCATTTCTGCTTTGCACTTCCATTAGGATCCCAGTGCTCTTATCTTGCTCTCTCTTTCCCTTTTCTAATCCCCCCTTTTTTTGTCTTCAAGCCAAAGGATCACAAATTGTCATCGCAAATCACAACATGTCAATATTGCTAATGAAGCAGAAGATTCCCAGCATGCAGTAGAATTAAAGAACATTGAACCGCCAACCTGATGTCTTTCTCTCTGAATAAAAGGAAAGGGAACCTTCCCTCCCATACCTGGAAGCTGTTTTGTGGGGTGGGGGGAGCTGTGAAGGAACAAAACTGCTGACCTCCGAGCTACTATTCATTTCAAGCACAGATGGCCCACATTTGAGGCAGTTCTGATATCCGTCATCTGGATAAAGAGATCATTTCCCCCCCCCTTCCTTTTTGGATCAAACCCGTTCACAGTTTATCATTGGGGGAATCCAATCAAAACAACAATGCTAAATATTGATTCTTTTTTACAGCTTTATCTTAATGAAGTGCATGTTCCTTTGGTAATTAGCTTTGAGAAGTTTTCTCCAAGTTAATGTGGTGTTTGATGCTGCTAAATCTGAAGGAGTCCTGCCACAGATGAAAGGGTCTTTGATAACCCAGCCAATCTCTTATCTCTCCCTTGTCCAAAGAGACAATTCGCCAACAGAACTGTGAATGCAATGCAGATTATTCAGCCAGATTGCAATGGCGGTGCAGTAAGATTCTGCAGAAACTGCTGCATGCCACACTTAAGCCCCACTGCAACCCTTTCCAAGTGTTATTTCCATGTGAGTTAACATCTATGGGGCAGGGTGTGTTGACAGGCATGCTATCTTGGGATGGGGAAGAAACATAGCTGTCAACTTTCAGATTCGAAAATAAGGGATCAGCAGCCTCACCTGTCATGGAGACAGTCTACGGGATATCTAACAATCCAGGATAGCAGCGGGAAGCAGCAGGAAAGGGCATTGGGATAAGGGAATGTCCCACAAAAAAAGGGAAGGTTGACAGCTATGGGAAGAAATCTGAGGCAGTTCACATTTAAAGGTGAACCCCCCCCCCACACCTCTTAGAAACTTCAGTGATTAACTGGTATATGAAAAGCCATGATAAATAATTGAATGAATAATAATATTTTTTTAAAACCCAGCACTTTCCAAAGCAATATGCAACCTGAAACACACCCATTCTTCAAAATTCGCACTTTTACGAATCTTGCAGTGCCATTCCCCAGCCATGCGATAGGTACAACAGATGCATATACTAGGATATAAAGTGTGCATAGAAATGCACATATGAATGAAAATAACATACAAACTGCATCATGTAAAGGGAAATTGCTTTGCCAAAATGTGTATATCGAGAGAAGTTCACGCTAAAGTGCTAGCCATTGGGTTCATAGTGTTGCATCATATAGCATTCTACTTGTTATAAGAAACTTGGAATCCAACACAGCTAGAAAGAAAAAAACCAGTAAATTAAATAAATGACTTTTTGTCGTTGTTAATGGGAAAATATTGTTGAGGTTATTTTTTTAAAAAAAATAGTTCCCAGGCATGTAAGTAAAATTATTATTTCTAAAAAATCTAGCAGCTGCATCTTTTTCCGATCCCATGAATAGGAAGTTAAGCATCCAGGTTTTCTGTTTGTTTGTCTTTTAAAACACCAACTAACAATCTAAATAACCAGAATAATATTAAGCTTCTGACTGCCGTGATGATTAAGGTTTGGAAGTAGGGTCCTCTCTGTTGAACAAACTGCCCACTTCCAGAACAGAACAGATTTGTCCTGGGATAAATAGCCTGCATTCAATGTTGTGTAAAGCAGGTCATTCCATCATTGCAGAGACTTCTCCCAGCACAATGGAAGAATCTCCCTCTCTCCTCCCTGTGTGCACCTCCTAAATCTGTTCTGGGGGCTCCAATCTCCAATTCTCCAGAGCATATTTGGGGGTGGCATGGGGTAAATGTGGGAAAGGAGGGGGGAATCCTATTGCATCAGTGCTAATCTTTGCACGAGTGCAACCATAAGAGCAGTTTGACAGTGGAACGGACTATGGCGAAAAGTGGTAGACTCTCCTTCTCTGCAGGTTTTTTCAGCAGAGCTTGGATAACCGTAAGTCAGGGTGTCTTAGCTGTGATTCCTGCATTGCAGGGAGTTGAAATAAATGACGCTTAGGGTCCCTTCCAAGTTCTATGATTCTATTTCATACATACCGCTTAATACCTCCCAAACATACATGCAATGACTGAGTGATTTATTGTGTGCTTGGGGGCTTCAGGGTATACACAGAGCTCCTTCCATCACAAGTGATTCCCCACTAATTCAATGGATCGGGTCTGCATGATTGTCCATTTTTAAGTTTATGATTCACCAGAACACACGGAGCTCTGGATCAGGGTGAACGGGTGCATAACCTGTGAATTTATAACCGCAAGTCACAGGCATAATTTGTCACGTCCAACCGGGAGTTCTCAGTATGATGGGGAACCATTTTTCAAAAGGCACAGAAGCACACCAAAGCTATTTTAAAGGCCCTGCACACCTACATAATTAGATAACGCTTAACATGTGTGCATCCGATGGGCCATCGTTTATGTGATAGGATCCATCAGGGCCCAGGAGCTGTCATTGCAAAGCCATGCATAAGCTAAGCGGAGAGCATTCCGGGCAAATACATCTTACTCCGGAACTTTATCTACATCAACATTTGCTCCAATTATAACTAATTGGACACATATTGCATTTTCATAGCATCTAATTTTCTATTGATTTTAACGGGGCTGCTGCTGTTTTGTCGAATAGAGCAGTATCTGGTATCAGTCGCTGTTTAAAAATGCTGAGTACACTGCCCTGGATGGGATTATGCAGTCAGCAGATGTTTGAAACCCCTTTAATTGTTTGCTTTATCAAATGCAGAAACTGTAGTGGCAGTGAACAGTTCCTTTGCTTTTATCGTACCTTAGCTTTTACAAGGGAGGGGCGGAGGCAGGGAGGACAGAGAGAGAGGGGGGGGGGGAAAGAGAGAGAGAAAAAGAAAGGAAGAAAGAAAGATGGATGGTTGCGAAGAAGGATGTTTCAGCAAGTCATTCTTTGCAAATTCCCCTGCAAACTGAACTGACCCACACCCTCTCAACTAACGGAATTGGACCGCAATTATTCTTCAGATTTCACACTTCACTGTATTTTGCAATGCACTCCTTGGCTTGGAAATGTACCAAAATGTTTTTAAGTATATATTAGATTTAAAAAACATTTATGCGGGTTAAAACAGAATTAAAATATAACCGTAACACCTCAGTCAGCTGTGAAATACACTTGAACAAACAAAGTCACTTACGCTGTGTTCCAAAGTCTTGCAAGATCAGATATAACTTAAACTATGAATGAAGAAGATACACCTATCTGAAAGCCTTGGGTAATAATGCTCTTTGAGGTGCTTCCTATTATTATTATTATTATTATTATTATTATTATTATTATTATTATTATTAATAATAATAATAATATACCACCCTATACTCTGAGGTCTGAGGGCAGTTCACAGAATAAAATCAAAATATAAAACCATAAAATACATAACCAAAATAAAAACAACAACACAATATTTATCTGAGGATCTGGGTCCAGGAAATTTTCCTTACGGACTTTGGATGAAAATTCATGACTTTGCTCCTGCCCAGCTTCCCCCAAGTCCAACAAGGCTTAGAAAGGGGTGGGAAAAGGTGGACTGCAATCTAAACGAGCTAGCAAACCTTTCTGCCACAGAGCCAGAGAACCATATTGGCCACTGCCCTAAGAATGATTGCAGCTGGAATTCCATGCAATGCTTTCCCTAACTTGAGCATGCAACAGGGAGTTCATTGCTTCAAGAAATCTCCAAAATTACTTTGTTGTAGGGGAAAGATTCAGGACGTAGCTTCAAGCAACCAGCTTGACGCTTCAGACCACACAATATCTTTTTCTGCCCTTAGCCATGGGCTTCCTCCTTCACTGCTTTCACTTGCCCATGGTCTCCTGTTCTAGGAATCTGTTCTGCTTATTCTTTTTTGCTGCGCCTTGTAGCTAGAACATATTCAAAGTACACCATGGGGCACACTTATTTGCTCTGCTCAGTCAATCAGGAAAGGGGCACAAATTCGGAACAGTTCGCATTTTGATGCTAATAGACCCAATTCATTCTTCCTAAACCAACGTGCAAACAGAAATGCAGCTGTCCCTTGGCATCATTTGCTTTCCCAAATTTGGCGCAGCAGTTTCCCCAACTCAGAAATGTGCACCTCGAAAGCATGCATAAAAAATGCAGCCATTGGTGAAAATAGCATACACAACATTTGTATTCTCGTGAGGGAGAACTGCTTGCAAAAATATGTGTATAAGCAGGCAAAATCGCATTCAGAAATGCAATGCTAGGATAAACGTGTACGAAAATGCTGGTGAATCTGCTTTTTTAGATATATAAAAAATGCAAACTGATGCAGAAATGTCATGAACTGAACTTTAGAGGGGGGAAAATGAGAAACAGAGAGATTATGAAATTGACAGATTAGTCCATTTCTATGTTCAAAAGCCTTTCTTATTTTATTTTTTAAAAAACCCTCTATGGTTTAATCCCTACTCAACCGAAGCAAAAAAGACATTTACTCATATTCATCATTGGTCCCCTCACTGCAAACCGTCTGTCGCTTCTCTCTGTGTCTCACTACTCTTTCCCCCTTACCAAAATATATACTGTAACCTCCATGGGGGCAGAGACCTGTATTTTGCTTCTGCTCCTCATTACGCTGATGACACAACAACAATTATAATCACAACAAGTTAACTCTGAGAAGTCACCCAATTAATTCAGTTACCTCTCATTCCAATCTAGAGACTCATTTCAGAAGAGCTCTCTCTCTCTCCCTCCCTCTCTCTCTCTCTCTCTGTCACACACACAAACACAAAATTGTGACAATTATTAATTGTTTCTGGAGACCTTTCTCAAGTGCAGAGTACTCTACAGCAATTACCTGCGGTTTTTAAATGTAAACGGCTTCCTGCTGATTGTATCACAATGACTTTTAAGAAGCGGTGATTTGCAACCTGATGAATCTTTACTCCCAACTTTTGGTTAATTATTAAAACGAATAACAAAATATCTTGGCCCATAACAGAAAGAGGCATGCGCTTAACCATGATGACTAACAGCCTGATCCTAAGACGTGTCGCACCAGCAGAAAAGTCTTTCGCATGATGCGAAACAGCAGCTACACTCACAGATGGAAAGCGCAAATGAAAAGCCTCTAAAAGTGTTTTTGTTTTTATCTTGTATTCTCATGATGCGAACCGCTCTGAGATTTGCGGAAGAAGGGCGGTATATAGAAAGATAAATAAATGAAATAAACAATGGCTTTAGCGTGATGTCAAATTGCACCCATTGAAATTAATTGACCTAAGTAAATCTTGTCTATTAACTTCCATGGGTCTACTCTGAGAAAGACTACCATGGAATACTGTCCTGTTAAGGTTACAGGAAAAGGTACTTGAAAACTGCTGATTCCGGGGTCCGAACCCAGAAGTTTCTACAGCCAAAGCCACTGAGCTATATTCCCTTTTCTCAGAGGGCAAAGGCACCTGCTGCACGGCTTCCTCTCTGTATGCCAATCAAAATGCAACATGCAATCTCTGTTAATTCCACTGGAGATTGTGTGCAAATAGAAACCCACTGCGCCGTGATTTGATGCTTTACCTCTATACCAGCCCAGCAAGGCCCACACAAATCAAAGAAAATTTTGCTTTTGACTTCGTTATTATCTGTTTTGCTTAAGGACAAATGTCTGGAACAGGGAGAGGGGGGGAATCAGAGATGACTTTTCAGTGCTGACTCAGCCAAGCTGCACAACGAGAAGAGCTAAGACCCAACCCATAACTTCTGAATCTGTTCAAAAGGCTTATTATTCTTCAACGCCGATAAAACTTTAATACCAAGATGCTCAGCTTTTTAATAAACGTGTCAACAAAAGAGCAAAGCAAATTGATGGGGGCCTTCCCAAGGAATAAATTCCCATTTCAAACAGTCCAGAGGAATGCAGAGCATGAAGTCAGGAGGAGCATGGACGATGGTTTTGCTGCCCTTTGCAAAAATGGCCAAATGGACGTTTCGGTCTCATTACTTCCAGGAAAGCACCTGCCCTAGTTAAAAAGGCAGTGTGACTGAATAAAATGTATCTGAGGTCACAACTTTGAAAGAATCATAATCACAGGAAGGAGCGTATCTTCTGACTTTAAATTAATTAAGAAGATGTGAGTTTTCATTAAAATGATACATGCAAAAACCTGCCCCCATACTCCTGCCCATTCAATAATTAATAGTTAGACATTGTTCAGCAAGGACTGTTCAAAACTGTGGGTGGTATTCAACTAACACTTCCCAACAGTGCAAGGATTTAGGTTTGCGCAACAGGACTTCCACCCCCTGCTGCTTCCTCCCCAAAATCTATGCACCCTCCCCAAATCTACTCCAGAGAGTTAGGGGAACCCCTATAACAGATTTGGGGGTCATACATGGGAAGGGGGAGAGAATGGTGTTGCACAAGCGGAAATCTTTGCTCTGACAAAACTATTTTCACATTTTCCTTGAGGTCTGCATTCTCCAATGCGCTTTGATTGGTTATCCTGATTTTTGGGGAGGGACCATACCTAGAATGCTAGGAACCATCTTAGCTGATCATCAACATCACAAATTAGATATTTTTGCACAAGCCACAGCAAACCTTGAGCTCACAGACTACCTCTCCGCCTTCACTGCAACATTTCATATGTTGGTATGTTAACTTACTTTGTTTCGAATAAACCACAGTTTCCTGAGCTTGTTTGGAACAAGGAACTGTGATCTGTTCTGAAGTGGGAGCTTCATAGCTCCTTCTCTTACTGCGGCTTGCTCGTGGTCATCTGAGCCATAGAAGTTCTCAGGTTTAAGTCCTAACATCTATGACTAAAAAGTTTACGTGCAGCATGGATCCTTGTGCAGCCAAAACAGCACACAAGAAGGAAGCAGCAGCAGCCCTAGGGAAACCCAACCAGATAGTCTATAGAAAAATATCTTAAAAGCTTAAGGGAGGAAATTCATAAGTCGTGGAACTCACAGATACAAAGAGGACCAGGCATGCTCAAAGGCCACCCAATGCTGGCTGTTTATTGGAGGAGCAGAAAACTGGGGAAGAGTGGGAATGAAATGGAGTATTCTGGGAAAGGGTGTGGCTAGCTGGAACCCTGAACAGGAGCATTCCATGTGGAAACGTTTTGTTCCTAGTCCTCTGTTTCGATCCTTTCTATCTATACTGCATCTCCCTCTTTCCTCCTTCTGACCTTCATTGCAGCTTCTTTTGGCTCCTCTCTTCCCTCCACAAATTGCCTGCCACTGCAGATGAGTTTCTGTCCATTTTGTGTGACCAGGTTTTTGCAATAGTGATAGAGGGGTCCCTGTGCCCTACAGAGCAATGTACACCCTTCTATTCCCTGTAGAGCTGAAAGGAAACGGAATGGGAATTGGTGCGGTGGTGCTGCCGCTCGCTGAGACCAGGATGGAGTAGGCAGTGGGGCAGAAGAAGAAGAAGAAGAAGAAGAAGAAGAAGAAGAAGAAGAAGAAGAAGAAGAAGAGTAGTAGTAGTAGTAGTAGTAGTAGTTTGGATTTGATATCCTGCTTTATCACTACCCTAAGGAGTCTCAAAGCGGCTAAAATTCTCCTTTCCCTTCCTCCCCCACAACAAACACTCTGTGAGGTGAGTGGGGCTGAGAGACTTCAGAGAAGTGTGACTGGCCCAAGGTCACCCAGCAGCTGCATGTGGAGGAAAGGGGAAGCGAACCCGGTTCACCAGATTACGAGACTACCACTCTTAACCACTACACCACACTGGCTCTCAAGGCAGTGGTGAAAGTGGAGGGAGACACCAGGGTAGTGGCAGGTGTAAGTGAATGCACCTATGTGCCCACCGCTGCTCCTCCAGTGCTTCCCCACCTTTGCACTGCCCCATTCCCGACCTGGTGAGTGGCACGGCTGCTACATCCAGAAGGGCCACATAGCATTGACAGCTCATCTTGCAAACCAAAACAGACACAACTGGCACAATACAGAGTTTTCATTCCACTACAGCGCAGACTTGCTCCTTGTCTGCGTCCACCCAGAGGCAAAAGGGTTCAGTGGTGCATGCTCTAGTTATCTCCCACTTGGACTACTGCAATGCGCTCTATGTGGGGCTACCTTTGGAGGTGACCCAGAAACTACAACTAATCCAGAATGCGGCAGCTACACTGGTGACTGGGAGCGGCTGCTGAGACCACAGAACAATGGTCTTGAAAGACCTACATTGGCTCCCAGTACATTTCTGGGCACAATTCAAACTGTTGGTGCTGACCTTTAAAGCCCTAAATGGCCTCGGTCCAGTATACCTGAAGGAGCGTCTCCACCCCCATCATTCTGCCTGGACACTGAGGTCCAGCTCCGAGGGCCTTCTGGTGGTTCCCTCGCTGTGAGAAGCCAAGTTACAGGGAACCAGGTAGAGGGCCTTCTTGGTAGTGGCTCCTGCCCTGTGGAACACCCTCCCACCAAATGTCAAAGAGAAAAATAACTACCAAATGTTTAGAAGACATCTGAAGGCAGCCCTGTTTAGGGAAGCTTTTAATGTTTGACACACTATTGTATTTTAATATTTTGTTGGAAGCCACCCAGTGTGGCTGGGGAAACCCAGCCAGATGGGCGGGGTATAAATAAATAATAATAATAATAATAATAATAATAATAATAATAAAAAAACCATGTTGCATTTTATTATCAATGGTCAATATTCAAAGAACTGTGCAATGTTCCACATTTTCCTATGACAGAAAGGCAGATTTGCAGGGACACTATGATAGTGTTGACAGTTGTTCTGCCATACTGGTTCAGGTGGAAATGACAGCCGGGCTCAAATACAGAAAATGCAACGTAGTAATCAAATAAGGAGCTGCCATATACTGCATTATGTCATAGGACGGTCTAAAATATTTCTGGCTATTCAGCGCAGCAGTGGCTCTTCAAAACACCAGCCAGATACCTTTCCTACAGAATCTTTCCTGCTAGCTAAGATTTGGGGATGCTGCAAATTTAACCCAAGTCCTCCTCCATGAAAGCATATATTCTGCCTCCGAACTTTTATCCCCAGTGGCAGTGATCTTAATACAGAGAACGCCTCCCAAACAACCAGCCTTTTCAAAAGGTTATCCAGCACAGATCTAACATCAAGACAGCCAGTTTCATGAGAACAGGAACCAGAGTTGATTTATGAAAGTGTTTTGGACGCAGTGCAGTCAACATTGATTGACTTCTCCAGTGGATTTTGATAGCTTGACTTGGTCTTGTAAATTATTCTACGTATGGCCATGTTACCATGAAATACACTGTGTCCTGAAAACGCTTCAGAAAGTGAGTGGAAGGAGTGGCTGGAGTTAGTCACCATCTGCATTTGTTTTGCAGCATTCAGGGAAGCAGCCCGAGAACACGCCGAGAAATCCATAGGAAATGTCAGTCGCGTAAATCAGCCATGGGGCTACCTTCCTTCAGTGACAGCTCTCCTTGACATCTTCACTAAGATGTAGGCTGCCTTGTTTGGAGGAAGGGCTATAGCTCAGTGGTGGAACATCTGCTTTTCACGCAGAAGGTACCAGTTTCAATCCCCATTATCTACTGGTCGGACTGGGAGATTCCTAGGGAGCCACTGCCAGCACTCAGTGTAGACCAGGTATCCCCAAACTCGGCCCTCCAGATGTTTTGGGACTACAATTCCCATCATCCCTGACCACTGGTCCTATTAGCTAGGGATGATGGGAGTTGTAGTCCCAAAATAGCTGGAAGGCCGAGTTTGAGGGTGCCCGGTGTAGGCAATACTGGTCTACATGGACCATTTGTCTGACTTCGTGGAAGGCAGATTCCTGCTTACAGCTGCTCAGAATCTCCTCCCTCCCCCTGGGAAATTTCACTAGCCCTTTTGCATCCTTCAAAGCCTCTTGTGAGACTTCTCCCATTCTAAGCAAAGCCCTATGAAGCTCACTGTTGGTGAAGTTCAACCAGAACTTTAGTCCCAGGCCTCACCAACATTTCCTGCACTTGGAAATGGACACCCTAGTGCTGGTGAGAGGATGATACCCACCCACAGCACTGGCTGACTAACAGCTTGCCGTAATGTTTTCTCAAGGGGGGGATATTTGCTAGTATTGACTGTAGCAGCCCTCTGTAACTGGCAGTCAGTGGGACGCTGCCTCTGAACATTGGGCTGGTCAGTCCAGTCCCACATCCTTCTCATGATAAGGTGCCAGGGATGGGGAAATCTGCCAATTTCGGCTTCTCTCAGTTTCCCACCCTTAACTTCAGTTGTCCACATTTCCACATCAGTTTGTGGTGTGTGTGTGTGTATTGAAGCCCTCAAGAAGATTCATCAGCATGTTAGCACTGTTTTCTCCTAATACACATAATTTTTGCATGCAGTTTTGCCTATGCACGTTTTTGCAAAGCAATTTTCATTAATATAATGCATCCTTGCATTTTAGTTTCATGGATAGATTCATTTCTTTGCACACTTTATCTGCTTACATGCATTTTTGTACACATTACTTGGCCGGAGAACTGCGCTGCAAAATTCAGACAAGTGCAAAATTCAGAGGATGGTTAGCGTTTCAGTTGTTTCGGAAAGTCATTTCAGAAAGTGAAAACTGGGTTAGTTCACCTTCAAATGCGAACTGAATTAAATTTCTTCTCCCCCCCCCCCTGCATGGGTCCCACTGCAACTACTATGGAGCAAGCAGAGGATTATCTTTGAAGCAGGGTCTGACGTCACTTCTGCAGGGCTTCTCCCCCCCCCCCCACATCTCCCTTTTCCCTGCTTAACTTTTGCTTGGACTAATGCTCTTTCCAAAGACTGAACCTCTAACTTTTAACATCTCCGCCGAAGAAGTTAAAAAAAGAACGGCCGGTCATCCCAAGGCTCCAACTGAGAACGTGTGACTTTCACAATCGGGCTCTGGTGTCCTGTCCTTTTGGAAATGAACTTTATTCTCGGTCGCTGTTAGCTCACCGGATTCCTCAGTCCCTGAAATGCCTCTGCTGATCTGCCTATGTAAGGCCTTGGCAGGAGTGGCTCCCGTCCCCACAGCTGTTTGGTCACTGATCACATTGCACTTCGACACTCGGTTATCAAGAGGCAGCCTTGCCCTACTTGATTGCCCGGATGCCTCCTGAATACAGTTTCACCAGAAGGGCAGCTGAGAATGAAGACTATTTATATCAGCTGTTCCATACTCCCCTTTGGACTCATCTGAGGGTCTCTCTGGGCTTTTTTAGATAGGGTGAGACGCTCTGTCAAATACTGGCCATATCTGGGCATACAGAGACACTTGCAAATCCAACACCCGGGTTTATTAAAAAACCTAACATCTGTTCAGGATGTCAGTTGCCTTGACAATACAGATAGAGAGATAGACAGACAAGCAGATAGATCCCCTTCTCTCTAATCACTATTTTTTATAAAGGGTTGGTCTATGTTAAAAAAAAGAAAAGAAATTGCAAATAAAATAAATCCCTCCCCGCTACTCAATTGGTTTGAAAGTAATGTTTCCCCTCCTGTTTAAATACTGCTTGTCATCCCACTTCATTCCCATTTTGAAGGGAAGTGGGGTCCTCACATGCCGTATTTGTACATCTATCTAACAACTTTCCAGAGAGTGGCTCCGTTAAGCAGGTGCAAATAAAGATATGCGGACTAAAAGCCCGGATTTGGTTAAAGGGAGCTTGCAATAATGCGCTAAAAGCTTGTTGCTGAAAGGAAGAAATTGTGAGATCTAAGGCCAGATAAAAATAAGATATGGATTTTGATGCATCTGTATCTGTCTGGAACATACAATCAGGCTGTGCATCGTATATAGCAAAATCGCACATTATGCCATTAGCCTGGCTTTCAGAGTGACACAGGGTGAAAAGGAGGGTTATTGTACTGTGCAAAAGCGAGCAAAAAAGAGACTGCGCATGTAGCCCAACTGCATCCTGCTGACGGATGCAACTACGAGAGAGTCAGTGCTTCTCACTGCAGGGATAATTTGCCCCTTTGCTAAACTTTGCCAACCCCTTCCCTTCTGGATTTTCTCTCCTTTTGTGAAGGAGGTTCCTTGCCCTCACCCTAGACTACCGGCGTATATGTTTTGAGAGTCAGTTTTCTGTATTACTTTTCCCTGCCTCGGTTTTTATAAGGCGCATGGCAAAAAATACTGGAGTTACAAGTCTTTGTAATGTCAGAATGGCCAGAGTCTGAGATCTTAAGCTTCTCAAAGTCAAGTCCACCTTACACCTGTTTATTGCAAAGGCTCACTTTCCACTGAGGAGCAAGGGCCAACACCACAAGGTTGCAAACCTAACATGCGACGGAAGATGTCATATAACCATCTTATCTCATTATAATGTAATTATAATTCCATATATATATATAAATCTGCCTGTTGTACTGCCAGTAGCATGCCCATATACATTCTCCGGGTTTTGCTCATATTTAGGCCCAGTCCACACACAACTGTACACCTCCTGATTAGCACAGATCAAATATTCCAGATCACTTTGATATCCCCTCATGTCACCTCAAGCATGATGCTTTTCAATAGAATTGGCTCAAAATGCTCAGTTGCAAGTTGTCCAGAGCTGAGTAATCAAGTGTGAAGCAGTCTCGCTGTGACATCCTGGGCTCAGTCTGTGTCTAGCAGTCCTATCCTCAAATGCTCGCATTGAACATTTACTGTAAATTTTGTATGGATCGCACAGCCAGGTACACTGACTTAGTCAGGCAGCCTGTGTGATCATGCGGTACTTTCAAACACTGCAGAGGAACCCATGACAAATTATCAATGCAAACAGATCTGGGGCACAAGGTTACATCCAGTGGTGGTATTGTACTAGCGGAAAACACTAGACATCTGGTTTTCACCCATTCCCACCTTCATCCACTGCAGCCTTCTGCAACCCCCTCACAAATAAAGCTGAGCCTAGTAACTGGGGAACTATGGGATACGACACGGAGGGCTGCTTTGAGTAAGGGGGAATCACCAAAAATTGGGTGCCCTACCTTGCCCAAGCGAAGGCACTTTCTGTTTCTACAAAGCCACTGATGGATACAGCCTGTTATTTCATATTTCCCCCTTTTCTAATTTGCCCTTTGATCTTTGTCCCAGGAAAAGTTTGACAATCCAGAGCTATTAAGCAACATAACATAAACTAAAACTCACACGCAAAGAGAATTAAATTGTGATCAGATTTGCTATTGTCTTCCTAGAAATAGCTAGTTGCCTTTTTTCTCTTGCAAGAACTGGTGCTTCCAAGGACTACACCATAATATTACCAAATAACCAGATGAGAATCTACACCATCATCCCATTATTTATTTCAGATGTTGATACCCCTCACCTTTCTACTGAAGGCATGTGAGGCAGCTAACGAACAAGCTTAATAATGATTGAACACATGATCATAATCCAACAAATAATATAGCATAGCTCTCACAACTTACTGCCAGGGGTAAGGACCATGGTTAAGGGGACGGGAATTAGCTTTTCCTCCAGAACATTTCCGTTTCAGTGCCTAACATCTCCAATTAGCCGGTGATGTTGAAGAATTCTATCTGAGACCCTGGAGAACTACTGCCAATAAGAGCACACAGGGCTGGGATAAACGGCCCAATGATCTGACTGAGTACAAGGCAGCTTCCTACGTTGCTCCTGAAATGCTCAGCCAAATAAAACCAACTGCCACCCAAGTTATAGAAAACTGGGCACCAGTGGTTGACTACCACCAAGTTTTACTCAGACCTAAGTTAGTCATTGGGACGCAGGTGGCGCTGTGGTCTAAACCACTGAGCCTCTTGGACTTGCTGATCAGAAGGTCGGCGGTTCAAATCCCCACGACAGGGTGAGCTCCCGTTGCTCGGTCCCAGCTCCTGCCAACCTAGCAGTTCAAAAGCACGTCAAAGTGCAAGTAGATAAATAGGTACCACTCTGGCGGGAAGGTAAACGGCATTTGCGTGCGCTGCTCTGATTCGCCAGAAGCTGCTGTGTCATGCTGCCCACATGACCCGGAAAAACTGTCTGCGGACAAACACCGGCTCCCTCGGCCTGTAAAGCGAGATGAGCGCCGCAACCCCAGAGTGCAACTGGACTTAACTGTCAGGGGTCCTTTACCTTTTCTTTTTTTAAAAGTTAGTCATCTTCCTTGTTTTCCGTGAGTCTGCTCTGGGTTGGAGCAGCACTGGATACAACCACAGATTTTACGGGAGAGTGTTACCCTCCAACCAGGTGCCACCTCTGAGAACACTCAAATTACATATGGCTTTGAAAGGAGACTTGCCCAATTCAAGAATGACGAAACTGCCAATGGCTATTAGTTGGGATGGCACTATGCTACCTCCAAGATTTGAGACAGCACGTCCAATGACTATCCAACAGAGTAGGAGAGTGATATTGCTCTCATAACCAGCTTGTGATGCTTCCCAGAGGCATCTGGTTGGCTAGAAGAAGAAGAAGAAGAGTTTGGATTTGATATCCCGCCTTTCACTCCCCTTCAGGAGTCTCAAAGCGGCTAACAATCTCCTTTCCCTTCCTCCCCCACAACAAACACTCTGTGAGGTGAGTGGGGCTGAGAGACTTCAAATAAGTGTGACTGGCCCAAGGTCACCCAGCAGCTGCATGTGGAGGAGCGGAGACGCGAACCCGGTTACCCAGATTACGTGACTACCGCTCTTAACCACTACACCACACTGGCTCTCAAATAAAACTACCGTGAGATGCTGGACTAGATGGACCTCTGGTCTTCTTCTGTTCTCATGTGTGGTAGAAATGCATTTGCTGCACAAAATGGCTGGTTCCCTCTTCCTCTATACCATTGAATTTGGAAATGCATCGCATGAGGCCATGTAGTGCATTCCCCGCTTTCAGTCAATGGCAGCTGGTGTTGCAGGAGGAAGCAACCCAACACAGGGAAGACTTTCTTCCCTAACTAGATGTTAAAGAGAGAGGAGGGGTTAGGGCTGGATGAGACACGTAGCTGACATTTCCAGCAGCAAAACGAGCATTCCCCATAACATTTTCATTTAGAGCCTGGGAATCCGCAGGTCAGCAAAGAAGCTAACTCACACAGTCAGCGCAGGAGTCCCATTGATACATTTTTGTTCCTCTTCTAGAAGCGGGAGAAAAGGAGAAGCGGATGGAGGCAAAAAATTGGAGAGTGGAGGAAAGAAAGGAAGAAGATAAGGAAGAATGTAAGCTCTTGAAATAGGGAATGAAAGGAAAGCAGAGAGGCAGGAGGAGACAGAGAGGGAAGACAGGGAGAAAATGGGAATTGGCAGAGGATTCTGCTAGATAATTGGCTAAAATGGTTATCCCATGCCACATGGCAGATCTTTTTGAAACTTAGTTATTACAATGATGACTACAGAATCCAAAATGGACTGATCAGTTTGTTTCTGGTCTGTCTCAGCTTCACCAATAAGCTCATTCCATCCGATTCCCACACTAATATGCATTTTTTTAAAACATACACAAGAAATCATATTTAAATATGTGTTTTATCGCAAAATACATATTTAAATAGGCAGTTAATCTCAGTGTACACATTTCCAAAAATATTCTATTCTAAATTACACATCTTCAGCCAAGGCCTGTACTGCGCAATTCGGACAGGTGCAAAAGCTGAAAGATAAACAACGTTCCCATCTACACTTCAACCCAAAAGCTGCAAATCAGGTGGTTTCACAGAAACTGAATTCCCCAAGCATACCTGCACGCTAGTAAATTTTGAGCTGCAGGTTCTTTAAAGTACTTCAGCAAATCAGTGTGAACTAATGTTTGGCCTTATCATTCCAAGTTTCACCGTCCAACTTTTTGTGTGTGTCAAATTCACAGTGCAGTCATTTATCAATGTGCAATAGGAGGACTACCAACTACCGAACATTGTCAGTATGTACTTGCCAAACAGAGCCATAGCACAGATAACAAAAGTTAGAATGCACTGTGTAGAAATTTGTAATAGAATCAAGCACCGAGTCTAGGTTTTTGTTTAATTTAAGCACCACCACCATCCATTTTGCAAAGGCAGAAACTAACCCTCCTTCCCTCAGCATACTTACAGAGAAATGAAACCCACAAATCTAGTCACACATTTAGGATCAAGGTATGATAGGAAGTCAGTGATATGGCAGATTGTGAGGTCACCTTTGTACGCTAATAATATGTATCCTTTTTATTTCATTGCACACATTTTTAAATGTCGTTTTTACACTTTGGGGGCTTTTTTTCCTTACAACTTCATGAACTTCAAAAGCAACCTGCACACTGCCCTATAAAGCTGACAGTTTGAAATGAAATTTTGACTAAATTCTGCACACTATTTAGGCAAGAAAACACTAATGGGACTCGTTTGCTGCCATATCAGTTTCTGCCTGAATGTTGCAGCTTAACCGGTATGAAAAGCAAAGTTCGGCGGTATCATGGCAGAGGAAATGGGGATCAACGCAGAATAACAGCAAGCAATCGCTTGGTCTTCTTGAAAAGATTTAAACACACCACGTGATAAAATCATGTCCTTTAAAGCCATGCCATCCCCCCCCCCAACGTATGAAGGGCTTGCATCAAAGCCACGGTCTCTGCTAGCTCAGTGGAAGGATATGAACCAAGACATTAATGGCGGGTGGGTGGAGTCCTGTACTTTTGTGCGGCCTTCCCCTTCCTCAACTTGTCTCAACACGAGGGAAGCCCTGCCCATTTAAGTTGGGCTCCAGAGCAGAGAGTTTCACTGCACTGCAGTGCTGATCTATTCTGCAACCAAACGTGCACGCTAGCCCAAACCCTGAGTCAGCACAATTCTCCCCCCTCCCCTCCTTTTCGATTGGTTGGTCTGAATCCCACATTTTCCATTTGTGCTAAAGTGGCAGCAATTAATATCTCCCTACAACCCCCCCCCCAAAAAAAACCCCAGACACCTCTTTTCCAAAGAAAACAACACTATCCTTTCCCCCTTCGAAGAAAGACACAGATATCCCACCCCCAATCCTCAAAGACCTAAACATTCCAAGCTTCTTTCATTATAAAATTAATTTATTGTGTGTCTGTGTATGCGCACATGCAATCCAAGCGATGCTCACTGTGATCGACTTATGCTGCAGCAGCTAAAATATCTGTCCTTCAGGTCAATCTAATCATGCTTAATAGCAGTTTAGTCCTCAATGCAACATTTTTCACATTCGGTCGACAGTTTTAAGTAAGACTGCTGATGCACTCCTTTCTTAGGCTTGTTTTTTTATTTTTTATTTTTTAAAAAACCGGGCCGGCGCATGCACAGAGATACTTGCGCAATAAAATGCTTTATTGCTCTTGATGAACGCACTGTTAAACTTCAATTGCAAGCTGCCACCTTCTTTATTATTATTATTTATTTAGAAACAGGGTGTGGAAGTGTATTTATCTGGTCACCTGATTCCCAAGGGCTAAGAAGAAATAAAAACGTCTGCACACATATTGTGTCAGCTTAAGCAAACAAAACCATTCAGAAAGTTGCACCGAAAAGCCGGCAAAATAGCCACTGTATATTCAAGGATTCCCTCCCCCTCCAACCTTACATGTAAAATGTTCATTTATGGATTTTATTTTTTTATTTTTTATATTTATAAAAAAAAAGTCTGGATTTTGTGGGGCATAGAGTATGAAAATGTAACTAATTTGGTTCAGTGGATTTATGGCTTTTTACAATCCTCAGAGCTACTGTTTTTCACAACTGCCTCTTAAAACAAAATCCTCGCTTAGCTGTTTGGATGACAGCTCTCGAATTTCTCAACTTGTCCTGATGGAATGACTTGCCTCGCGCGGCTGAGCCGCGCCAAAGAACTTCAGGAACGACGCCCGTGATAAAGTGAGCAGGACTAGGTGCCAGTCTTTTGCCTGTTTGCTTTATTCCATTATTTTTTCCTGAGTGGCTCCTCTCATAATTATTTCACAGGGGAAGGAGTTTGGAAATCGGCTGCATTTTGAACAGCAAAAGGGGGGAGGAAATCCAATGAGGTGAGATCAGCAGATCTACAACGGAAGTCATAAAAAGAAATGCAACCCCCCCCCCCCAAATGGGCCATTAAAGACAATGATAAAACTTCACTTCGTTTCAATCCATTCCGAACATTTGTTTTAAAATTACCCTGTATTTATTTTTTTCAATTTCATCCTAATGCATCCCTTAAAAAAAAAAAGCTCATAATTAGAGGGCCAGAAAACTAAATTAAAAATACACACTATGCGCAGGCTTCTGTTAAAAATGTTTTCTACCTAATTACATCTTTCAGGCTTCCTTCCTCCATCCTCTTTAACCCAGTTGTTAAAACACCTAAAAAGGCAAGCCCCCCCCAAATTTGCAGCTGCCAACATATTTACATACACATTTAAATCTGCATGGTTTAGTTACTCAATTCCTAATGCAATTCCCTTTGATTAACAAGCATATTAATTCAGAGGGGAGAGAATTAAAAGTAAATCAAAATGGCATTGAAGATGCATTTCGCTCAAGTAAATCAGCCCTGGAAATCGAGCAATCCTTAAAAAAAAGCGAAATGAATATGTCAGTGAAACCCACGTTAAAAGGGAAATGTGACCATCAGCTAGGGGGCATAGAGAGGTCCCCTGAAAGGATTGTCCCTTATTCCAGAATAATTGCAGTTCATGAAGAACATAATGGACATCTTTCAGCACTCTACACAACAGAAGTCCAGCGCTCTGCAGTTTTCCACCTTTTCAAACATTTTGCACCTATATCTCATGGAACAACAGGCAGATTCCCACCCCCCCAAAAGCAAGGTGTGGTCCAGAGGGATGAATCTCGTTTTATATTTGAGTCAGTGACAGTATTTGTCCCTCTTTTAAATTTAGTGTGCCCAGACAAATGTCGGTGATTTATAGCCCAGGGAAAGCTGCAAACTTAAGCCTAGGAAATATCATTTTACTGCTCTGCCAAGGCTAATTCCAAAACACTAATGCTTTAATTTTAAACACCACATCATCCCATAAAATGTTAATGCTAAGCAGGGACTAGGGGTCTTTTATCGCCCTGAAATAGTTTAGCAGGCTCAAAGGTCTGCTCCTCTATCAGTAGCAGATGACTTCAGGGAAGAAGAAATAAACATTTTCTGGAAGAAAGAAACCAGCAATATGTACGGTATATGCGTATAAATGCAGAACTACAGAGTTACAGAATTTGAATACAAACCAGTTTAGCTGGATCAAATCTATCCTAAAGTTAAATCCAACTAAGTCATACTAAGAATAAAAGGTAAAGGGACCCCTGACCATTAGGTCCAGTCGTGACCGACTCTGGGGTTGTGGCACTCATCTCGCTTTATTGGCCGAGGGAGCCGGCATACAGCTTCCGGTCATGTGGCCAGCATGACTAAGCCGCTTCTGGCGAACCAGAGCAGTGCACGGAAATGCCGTTTACCTTCCCACCTATTTGTCTACTTGCACTTTGACATGCTTTCAAACTGCTAGGTTGGCAGGAGCAGGGACCGAGCAACGGGAGCTCACCCCGTTGCGGGGATTCGAACCGCCGACCTTCTGATCGGCAAGTCCTAGGCTCTGTGGTTTAACCCACAGTGCCACCCGCATCCCCATACTAAGAATAGGCCCATAGAAATCAGTGGGCTTGATTAACTCAACCCCATTTATTTCAGTTTGTCGACTCAAAAGATGACTTGGATACAACTCCTCATTTTTCTGCTTTTACTTAACTGGCGTATAAATCAGAAATCCCCCCTCTGCCCCCTAAATTATCTCATTAGGCAATTTTAGGCAAGCTACTCACTCTGTGCTTCAACCTTCCCGTACGCAATAAGATATTCCGACCTGCCTTACTAAAGCTGCTGTCATGCGCCTGTAGCGTTTTTAACAAACCCACACACCATATAAATCCCAAACATTATTATTGATTCTATGCAAATCTACCTAGTAAGAAAACTCACTGAAATCATTGGACCTTACTTCCACATTATAGGCACAATTTGGAAAAAGTTAAGGACTTTCCAGGGGTCTTAAGAGCAGTTAAATTATTTGTATCTGTGCTTTCTTTTATTGGAAGTAAGTCTTCTTCAAAATTAAGGCCTGTGCTGATCCACATGCATATGTCTGTATGAGAGCGAGAAAGACAGAGAAAAAGGGTGGTATCCAACTAAAATGTCCCATCAGTCCAATGATTTCTGTTCTGTGAAATGTCCCCCGTCTCCTTTCCTCATGCATGTCCTAGCCCATCCCAAATCTGTTCCAGATGGTTGGAGGAAAACCCGGTACTCTTTAGGGCAGGCATAGGCAAACTCAGCCCTCCAGATGTTTTGGGACTACAACTCCCATCACCCCTGACCGCTGGTTCTGTTAGCTAGGGATGATGGGAGTTGTAGTCCCAAAACATCTGGAGGGCCGAGTTTGCCTATGCCTGATTTAGGGGGCAAGTGGAGAGAGGATGCTTGGGGAAAGAAGGTGGGGCAAGTTCCAGAAATACTTCCCCTGATTGAAAACAATACTTAACGCTAAAATAGGTACAACCCAAAATTCTGGACGGGCCACTGTGCCAGGCTGGTGTTTTGCATCCACCATAGTAGATCACAAATTAGGCTGCCCTGTCCTAAAATCAGAAGGCCCTATTTCCATGACAAGTGTAACCAGGGCTGCCTCGTCCACAAGGCAGACTGAGGCACCTGCCTCAGGTGGCAGAATCCAAGGGACTCCCACTTCCGCTGATATCTTGCAAGAGCCCCGTACGATCTTGTGGAGGCCTTTGCGCAGTCTCCAGAAGAAGAAGAAGAGTTTGGATTTGATATCCCGCTTTATCACTACCCTAAGGAGTCTCAAAGTGGCTCACAATCTCCTTTCCCTTTCTCCCCCACAACAAAACACTCTGTGAGGTGAGTGAGGCTGAGAGACTTCAGAGAAGTGTGATTAGCCCAAGGTCACCCAGCAACTGCATGTGGACGAGTGGGGAAGCAAACCCGGTTCACCAGATTACGAGTCCACCGCTCTTAACCACTACACCACACTGGCTCTCAAGAAGTTCTGCTGTGATCTCCCCTGAACCTGGAAGCTGCAGGAAGCCACACAACCTGAACCTGGAAGCTGCACAACCCCGGTAAGCAAGGCTTTGGGCTAGGGCTTCAAGATAGGGCAGGCAGGTGTACAACAATTTCCCTTTTTTTGCCTCAGGCGGCAAAACAGGATCAGCCGCCCCTGAGCATAGCTCAGAGTGTTAAGCCCTATTAATAAGGTGCTTAATTGTTTCCAGAGTGGGTCAATGGCAAGGAAGTAAGCAGTGTATCTAGTCAAGAGTGCCCAGCTTGCTCAAGAAAGGGGTGGTTTGATTTGTTTAGAAAATGGGGCCGTTTGTGTCTTTTAAAATGGGGCGATCCACTGCGGCCAACCACAGTCCCTAGATTTCAAAAGAGGAGGGCTTATGCCCTCCTGCTTTATGATAGACAGCCCACGCCTCTCCAAGAGAGAGAGAGAGATAAATGGTGGCTTGGCCACATGCAATTTGCCTTAGACCTTCCTGAAGCTGCTAGGAGAGCGAAAGCAGGGTAGTAGATGGAAGACTGTGAGTCAGCCCTCTCGTCTCTGCCCCTCTCCTGCAGCCTCCACCACCATTTGCCAATTTAGCTCCCTAAACTTAGAGTGAGAACTTGCTATTCAAGCCAAAGGTCACCCCTTTTTGGCAGCTTAGCGTTAACCCAGATTACTGCTCCCTCTTCCACCTGTTGTAGGCTCCAGAGAGGCTGGCATGAGTGGGATTCTCCTAAAGAGCAAAGGGCACATGAAGCCAGGATCAGAAAGGCCATTTGCCTTCCCTGGTCCACTGCCAGCACATCAAAACATTTTTTTAAAAAAGACGAAAAGAAAGAAAGAAATGTACTTTCTAGATCTCTGCAGTAGCTCAAGCTTTGGCTCCGACCCAAATTCATGTTCTCATCCAAATCAGTGCATTAAACAAAATCTGATTGGCCACCGTTAGAGATACCAGCCTCACTATTTCTGCAGTCACATCATCAATACAGAATTTGCAAAAGAATGAGAGGGGTGAAAGAAAGAAAGAAAGAAAGAAAGAAAGAAAGAAAGAAAGAAAGAAAGAAAGAAAGAAGCCTTTCCACAATATTTGTTGAATGAACTACAATATAAAACCCACTTCTGGTGTATTTGGGGAAACATTTGTCTAATTTCAGCACCAACACCCACTTATCATCGAGTTTCTGCTATCCACTTAAATCCCCTTCCACATAAGCTTGTAACAAGTGACAATGGGACTTCCATTGAGTAGATCTGGGGAAGGATTTGGGGTGGGGAGGGAAGGATGCCCTTCAAAATCCTTCTTTTCTCTTTTAGCAGCACCAAACAACGCACAGAGCTAAGGTTTCCAAAGACAGCATCTGTCTGCTGCTTGATCAGCATCTCAGAAATGGGGCGGTGGGGAGGGGGGGAGAGGAATCAAGACATCAGGACTCTCATGGCTTGTCAGATGGCTGTGTGGCGTGCAGCATCTTGGCAAACTAAGAATAACTTGACGTCAGACCTGCAGGCATTCCACTTGAGAAGACAGTACGGTGAAATAAGTTAAGGAAGAGTTAATGTGTCACACCAGGGGGAGGTGGACAGTGGGGCCTGTCACTTAATTCAATTCACAAAATACAGTTCTTTGAGGATTTTAGGAATTTTATCGCATATGACAGGGGTCCTTTTTTGGTTGTGGCGGACAGGTGTTAAGACATTAAACAGACAAGAGAGTCATAATATCAAAGGCCCAGCAAGAAGCATTCAGCCCTTTTGACATCCCTCTTTTAAAAAATATTTTTTTTGCAAATGTGTTGTGGTGACAAATATAGCTGCAAAGCTCCGTCGGCCCCTGACTATATCCTTTTTAAATACCAAAACCCCCCAAAATACCAATGGAATAGATGGGAAAACCTGCCTGAACCACACATATGCCCACACCCTCTTAAAATAAGAGGCATGTGTGTAATCATGCACCTACCCAATATCCTACATTCTGAAGCAGAAGAAATCGGTATGAATCTGCTTTTTATAGGTTGAAACAGAAATAACTTTTAAAAACAGCAAAGGCGGAAGTTTCCGAACTCCGATTAGCTCTAAAAATGCCATCCGTGTTTCCAAAGCCGCCCCGTTGCTCAATACGCCTCTATCACGCAAGACGCATGCATGTATCCGCACATATAGATTTGGGGTGTGTTTTCTTTCCTATAGGATTTCGAGGTCCGTCTTCTATGTGGAAAGGGGAGCCTTGCAAGCAGGCGAGGAAGGAGGCCCCCTAACCCTGCTTCTTTCCCCTCTTCTTCATCTTCTTCTTCTTCTTTAAGGAAAAGAGAGCGAGAGCCCACAGAAGTGGACAGCGTGCTTTCCTCTGCCGTTGCCTTTCAAAGCCCATACCGCAGTCAGCATATTGAATATTTAATGTCCTCCTGATGAACACTTCCACCTGCTGACACAGGCAAAGTGACAGAACAATACACGCGCTGGAACACGACCATCAATTGACTCCCCAGTCAGTCTGCCATGTCAGGCATTAAATTAAAAAGAAAGAAAGGGGGGGGGAGAAAACCTTTCTCTCTCTTTTAAGATATCCACACACAGAGAGACATCCCCCACATTAGCGCCATTGCGAAGGTCCGTACCTGAAATACATACTTCTTTACATTCCATAGTTTGCGAGGTTCATATGGGCATATAAAGAAGTATGTCTCTCAAGCAGGTAGTTTTCGGGATGGGCATCTAAGAGGCTCGCCAGGTAGAATCCACAGAGCAAGGAGGTCTGAAAAAGAGCAGGCATCTCCGCCTCACCTCCCCATCCCACCAGCTGCCAGCTTGCACAGACAGAGATGTCCACCTACCTTGCCTCTGACTCATCTCTGTCCATCCACAGAGACCTCTATAGAGGCACCTTCTAGCCCCCCCCCCCCCCCACAAGAACAGGACAGGACAATACAGTATGCAAAAAAGGGGGGGTTTCAAGCAAATTTTGCAACAATTAATTTCCCCACATAGTGGCACAATTTATTTCAAAAAAAGCAATATGCAATTATAAACAGTTGTCTGTGTTAATCCAAAAGCCAGCACAGATTTGCAAATCCACACACCTCAAGAAGGATTTTTTTCTCTCTTTTAAAACCATAGTCTAGAAACTTTCAGCTATCATAAATATGCCCAATGCACATTATAAGGGAGTGAAGAAAAGGTTTAATTTCTTTGCACACGCACTCAAGTAGAACATATTTCTTCCTTCCCTGTCGGCATATTATATATAAATACAGTCTGTGCTGACTCCCTCCTCCCCACCCCCCCACAACACACTTTTAAACAAAAATGTTCAGCACATCCACAGATAAAAAACCAAAGAGTCCACTTTATATACGTAACAAATCAACACATTCCGTACAGCGGGTGTAAGACAGCTCATCAGAAGGAAAGAAGAAGGAAAAAGCTCACACACTCAAGCACAGGATAGATTCCCCCCCCCCCATTTAGTCAGTGCAAAAAAAATTTAAAAAAGGAGGAAGTTTCTTTCTTACCTCAGGCGTCCACTGATATAATTTTCCCCCTTTTTGTAGGTCACCGTAAATGAGTCTCAGCCTGAAGGATAGGAAACCCATAAAAGGAAAGGGCTCGGGGATTCCCCCCCCCCTTGGAGTCCCCCCCTCTCTTTTTTTGGTGTGGAGGGGGCAGTGGAGAAGAGTTTTTTCCCCCTCTAAAGTATCTTCTGGTTGAACTTCGTGACATTAGAGGATGCCCGAAATAGACCTGAGGACAGGCAAAAATAAGACAGAGAACAGGAGAAGCCCAAGGTGGATGGGTGGATGGATGGATAGAGCTGTTGAGTGTAGGCCAGAGTGGAAGTCGGAAGAGCTGCTCCTCGGAGGGTGTGCGTGTGTGCGTGTGTGTGTGTGCATGTGTGAGTCTCCATGTGTGTGAAACCTTGCCTCTCCCTCCTGTTTGCATCAGGCGGTTTCTCTCTCTCCTCACTGGTTACCTCACAGCCACTCTGAGCTTTAAAGCCCCCTTAACAATGAGGTCCGAGTAGCACCACTGAGAATGACGAGTGCACTGAATAGGAGACTATTATGAGCAGGATTTAGACATCCAGCAAAGCAGGAGGTCACACTGGGTGCATAATGCTCGTTCAGCATTGCTGTAATGGTGCGCTTCGCTTGCCCACTCACCTGCTCCATCTGACGGCTACCTCTCTCTCTCTCTCTCTCTCTCTCTCTCTCTCTCTCTCTCCCTCCCTCCCTCCCTTCTCCCTCCCTCCCTGCCACCAGCCTGAGCCATGCAGATCAATACCAATTTACAGGCAAATGCAGAACGGCTGCCTTAATGTTAATGAATTTTACCATTTCTCACAGTCTTCTAATGAACCCTTTAAAGAGGGTTTAAGTAAACTTAGCAAGTGGCAAACTAAGCACTTTGGAATACTTAATTGTATTGATGGGTCTTTGCAACCCCACCCTCACAACCTCCACGGTGCATTTTAAAAAAACGCAACTGTGTTTGTTAAGCATCCCCGTTTTCTCCAGAATCTTCAAATCAGTGGTATATTTATTATTATTATTATTATTATTATTATTATTATTATTATTATTATTATTACAAAGCAAGCACCCTCATTCCACAAGTCAGCTAAGGCAGGAGAGTGGTTTTGTCTTGCTCAGATACATTGCATCATTATTGTTTGAATATCTTCTTCTACTACTATTCTTTTTAAAAAAGAAAGAAGCAGTAACAATATAGCAATTTGATAATCCCTTCATTTCCCTAGCTTTTCTTCTACACCTTCCCCGCCCCCTACCTGCACCCCAAAAAGTATTCATTTCAACTGCGGCCAATTTCCTACGGTCTGGATTCAACGGAAGGGAACTCCCTCTGGTCTGAATGCACCAAGGCAGTGGAATTAAGTTGACTGAGATGGAGATAGCGAGAATGTGTCCTTTCCTCAGAACCCAGCAGCAACTACCCGGGGGGCGGGGAAAAGAATCATTCTTATCCAGAGCCACAGAGGCCTTCGTGTGTCTTTCTCCTTAATCCAATAATAAAAAGTGCCACGTAAAAAATAGCCACAAGTGGATGGCGACAACCCACTGTGTTTATTTGTCTATTTGTTCCCCTCCCTCCCTCTTTAAAATTACTGCAAAGGACACTTGGTTGCCTCTCTGACTCTTCCCTACATGCCTGTACTGCTTTCTCCTCACAAATGGAGCATTTGCTAATTGGCAACTAGGGGAATTCCCTTTGCGAAAGTGCAAAGGGAAAGAACAGAACCCTTAGATGCAAAGGGGTTAGGGGACAACAGTTCCTCTCTATGAAGCAGCACAGAGGCTTCGTAGAAAAGTCACCTCAAAGTTTTCAAGTCTGGCTTCGGATTAATTCAGTAGCCATTTGCTGCTGTTGCAGAGGTGCTTTTGTGGGGTGGAAGGAGAGATGGGCAATTTGTGTTACGTTCACTCTTTGCACAGCGTTTATTATTGCCCAAAGTGCTTGTCTCTAGGTCTTTTCCCTTTTCTTTTAGCACAGCAGAATTATATAGCTCAGCTGCTGCTTTTACATTTAGTCAGGGTTATTTATCATTTTCACACCCTCAAGGGTAACGGAGGGCAAGTGTAGTTCCTCACGTTCATCTGGAGTGCTCAGTTCATTGATAGTGGGGAAAACCCTGCATGATAAGAAGGCGAAGGAGTGTGCAGAATATCTGGGGAAGAAAGGCACACTTTCTCTCTTTTAAAACAATAATTATAAGAAGGAGAAGGGCTGGGGAAGACACTGAAGTCAGGGTGAGAGTTGGCTCCTTGTGGGTGTGGTGGCATAAAGGCACCACACGCCCACCTTCCATTCAGAGCTTAGCTCCTCAACCCCCAGAGAGCCGAACTGCCAACCTCCAATATTTGCAAAATGGCCATCTGCGTCCAAAGGTGCAACATTCCGGAGGAAGTAACCGGTGGGAAAGTTGCAAGCGAAATGGAAGGTTACTAAACCTGCCCTGAAATTGAGTGCCTGTTTCTTATTGGATTGGCTCGGTTTTCAACGTTAACAACGGTATTCTGAGCAAAAAGGAGAAAAAGGGGAAAGAAAGAAAAAGCGTGATAGAGCCAGTTCTGGAGAAACAGAGCAATTACAGTGACAGCTTCTCTGACTACGCAATTGCACATTATTGCTGAGTGTTAGGAATTCATTCTTCCTCTTGCACACATGTACAGAGAGCACACTACAGAAGAAGAAATGTGGGGTGGGGAGAGGAGGGAGGGAACATTGAGAGACAGAGGCTGCAATCCCTTCATGCATTAACTCAGGAGCAGTCCCGCTGGAGTGGATGGGGCTACTCCCCGGTGCGTGATCCAAAGATCACAGCCACAACGCATGGAATAAGTAGTTATTATATAGACAGAGATCTGGAACGCATGCGTATCGGTGTGCTGAGATAACAGACACACAACTATGGCGACACAAATACATATGCATAAAAACACTCTCTCTGGGGAGGCAGCGATCCTGCACTCGACTCCTTTTGCAAAAGTAATCTTAAGTCTGTGGCGCTGAAGCATTAAACACTGCACATGCTTTTTAGGTATTTATACAGATGATCACTTACATCCTCGACATCAAATCCACAGTGCATTCTTGGTTATTGTGTGACTTTAAAAGTGTGCATGGGGTGCCATCTGACCCCCATACGAAAGATCATCTTCAAGGCCAAGGAAGAAGAAGAAAAAGAAAAACCCAAAACTACCTAGGAGGTGCTCTTAAAGTGTAACTTGCATTTCAGTATCTTTGCCTCACCAATGTACCTTTCCTGGCTATGGGCGTTTCTCCCTTCACCCCAACCTCCCATTTTGATTACCCATAAATCATGCACAGGTAATTAATGATCACAACCTTGGCATTTCAATGGTTAATCACCGCAGCATTAAGATCATGGCAACTTAGGCTAAGTTTAACCACCTTGTATCTCTCTCTCTCTCTCTCTCTCTCTCTCTCTCTCTCTCTCTCTCTCTCCCTCCCCCAACTTTTCCCCTCCCCTGGCTCAATATCATTACAGCTTACAGCCACTAGCTTTTAATATCAAAAGATTTCTCTTCCTCCCCCCTCCCCCCCCGCACCACCACTTTTCCCAGCTGTCATTAGCCAGCTCATATCTGAATGAGGCATTTAAAAGGTTGGTTTAACCTTGCAAAATGACTGCATGTCAAAGTTCTAGCATTTCAGTTCCGATTATTCTAGTCCACTGCTTGCTCTGCAGTTTAGCCCCCCCCCCCACCCTCTCCCTGTGCTTTTTTTTAAAAATGCGGAGTGTGTGCTACAGCAATAGAATAACAACAACAAGAGGAAAGAAGGGAATGGACAGAAGAGAGAAAAGAAAGAATCTGAAAAATGCCCTAACGCTAACCCACCCCCTGTCTGAAAGCATGCACCGATTATGCCCCTTCTGCCAGATCTAGAAAGCATGCATTTTAAGTGCACACAGAGAGAGACAAGTTGGATGCATGCACAAGGAGAGTCCTGCAGCAGGTCTCTTTAAAACAAAGCTAAGCTTGGTGCAGTTGGAAGGGGGGGGGGGGAGAGAGAGAAAGAAATAGGGAGAGAGAGAGAGAGAGAGAGAGAAAAGAGGGGAAGGCAGATAGCAAAAAGGGGGAGGGGGAATTAAAAAAAAAAAGACATACCAGTTAGAAGATTTTCTGTTGCAGCAGTGGAAGTCACCAGAGCACTAGCTGAAAGCTGAATCAGCTTTCGAGAGTTAGGGATGCATAGAGGAGGGTCATGGAATCACAAGGTAATAATGCGTTGCATGCAGCAGCCGTCAGCCTTTTCCTTAAAGCTAATCTCTAATGCAGGAGGGGAAAGGGAGAAAGTGCGGCCCTGTAATGGTATTAGACCTCACTTGAAGAGAGAGAGAGAGAGAGAGAGAGAGAGAGAGAGAGAGAGAGAGAGAGAGAGAATTGAGGCAACCCCACCCCACCCCCAGCCATCTTCCACCCTCTCTCCTCTCGCACACAGAAACACCCCACACCCCACCTCACCCCACAACAGGCACTACTACTACATCACTATTCCTCCTGCAGCATCTCCGGTTAAAGGTAGAGAGGGAGGGGAAGGCTTGCAAGCTTACAGCTGAGGCTGGAGAAACAGAGAGAGAGAGAGAGAGAGCAGGAAGAGAAGGGTGAGCAGCAGGAGTTCAGAAGAAGAAGAAGAAACCTCCCATGTGCAGGCAGTCGGACACCTCCAAGTGGGCTGGGGGGGGGGAAGGCTGTCTTGTTTCCAGAAGTCTTTCCTGCCCTCTATTCCTCTCTCTTCTCCCCCCTCTCAACACACCCTCTCGCTTTGCCCACCCACCCCAATTGCCCTTCCCCAAAAGGTCAGCCTGAGGTAGAGGTCAGGATGGAACAAAAGAAAGGAAAGAGGATTTGGGGTGGGGGGAGAGAGAGAGATTTGAGGGTGGGGGGAATCTGCACGCACTCGAGAGGTGCAGGGCAAAGCAAGCTGATCAGGAAACGAGTCCACCTTTCTAGTGCTTATATACCCAGCGAAGCATCTGAAACATGCACTCGAGGCAAGTGGCCCCTTCCCCTGCCATTCCCTCCCTGACCATATTTAGTCACCCATGGCAAAAAATAGCCTGCCAGCTGGGGATGGCCGAGCAGGGAGTATTTGCAGTTCAATCCCTGCTCTCAGCCCGTTGACTACTAGCCCTGCAGGGTCCTGACTCTGCCTCTTTTTGTATACCCCCCCTTACCTTCTCTCTCTCTCTCTCTTCTTCTCCTCCTCCCCCCGCCCCCACCCTCCGCCGGCCCGACGTGCCTATTTTTAGCTAGGCCAAATAAAGAGCCCACTCAGCTTACCACTCGCGGTCCATCCCATGGCATCACTAGGCCCTGGCTATGTATGGTCAGCTGTTGCTCAAAGGCTGATATGAACAAGGTACAGGCCAGTGCTTGGTGGTGGTGGGGGGGAGACGACTTTGTGGTGACCACCTGGGGCTCCACCTCTTCCTCAGGTGACCCCCACATGGCAGAAGGCCGGACGCTTCTACGGTTGCTTCTACGGTTGCTTGCTTTCTGTGGGAGGGTGGATTTGGGTGGCTTCCCCTCATTGCCGCATCGCTGCCATGCGTCAAAATGAATATTCCAAATGATAACATTGTTATTTGCTACCATGCAGCGATTAAAGACACAAGGCTCTTCCCCTCCTCTGTGGCATCTGCACATCCATATCCTGTCCCGGCCCCTTCATTCTTTCCTTTTTCTCTGCCTCTCCTGCCTCCCCCCTGGATGAAAACATTTCCAGAAGATGTGGCCAAGGAACTGACGAGGGGGGCGGGACAGGAAGGCATTTATTTCTATGAAAATTACGTGTGTGTTTTTCTGTTTGGTGTTAAGGACCCTTGAGTCAAATGTTGTCACATGAAGGTAGCCTACTTAGCAATGAACAAACACATACAGTGGTACCCCGCAAGACGAACGCCTCGGAAGACGAAAAACTCGCTAGACGAAGGAGTTTTTCGTTTTCTTAGCCGCTTTCCAAGACGCATTTCCCTATGGGCTTGCTTCGCAAAACGAAGCTTGCCCCGCAAGCCCCGGGATAGCGGGGAAGCGCAGCGCGCCTTCCCCGCTGTCCCCGGACCTCTTTTGAAGCAAGGGGCGGCGGGGAGAAGATCGCTTCTCCCCATTGCCAGCCCCGCAATCTCCGGGGACAGAGGGGAAGGCGCGCGCCCGGACCCCTTTTGAACCAAGGGGCGGCAACAGGTCTGCGTGCGCCTTCCCCTCTGTCCCCGGAGATTGCGGGGCAGGCAACGGGGAGAAGCAATCTTCTCCCCGCCGCCCCTTGCTTTAAACAGGTCCGGGGACAGAGGGGAAGGCGCACGGCGCTTCCCCTCTGTCCCTGGACGGTCTCCATAGGAACGCATTGATTGATTTTCAATGCATTCCTATGGGAAACCGTGCTTCGCAAGACGAAAAACTCGCAAGAAGAAAAAACTTGCGGAACGAATTAATTTCGTCTTGCGAGGCACCACTGTACTCGTGCCTACAAAGGCACACACAAACACAAAGCGTGTTCAAAAGTAACATTTCCGTTTCTACTCGCAACCAGGAATAGGGATTTGGATGGATCTGTCAATTCTGGTTCCTCTTCATTTCTCTTTTTCATTTTCAATCTAAAGTTCAGTTCTCCACAATTTGACATCAGTTGCGATTTCTTTCCAAATAAGTCCTCTTGAAAATTCATCAGCATTTTAGTGTGAACAAATAGTAATCATAATAATAATTACTTGTGCCATGCCCATCTGACTGGGTTGCTGTAGCCACTTTGGGCAGCTTCCAACAGAATATAAAGAATACATGATACATCAGATATATCTGCTTATATGCATTTTTGCCCAATATACACATTTTTTTGCAAAGCCTCTAAAATAATGCGCCTCTCTATATTATTTTCACTTAGGTATGAATTTCTGTGCACACCTTACCTAATTATATGCATTTTTGTATGCTTTACTTGGCTGGAGTACGGCTCTGCAAAATTCACTACAAAATTCAGAGAAGCTTGAATTTCATACATGTGAATTAGGTAGGTTCACCTTTGAATGACTAGGACCTCGGAGACCCAGGTTCAAGTACCTCTTTAGCTGAGTTATTGGGCCAGTTGCTATTCCTCAGCACAGCCAATCTTGCAGGGTTGCTCTGGGGACAAAATGGGAAGAGAACCATGTGTGTCGCCTCGAGCTCAAAGGAGGAAAGACAGGATAGAAATGAAATAAATGAATTTCCTCTTACTCCTGGCAGGTGTACTAACAGTTTAACCTTTTTGCCATATTATGTCCTACACAAAATGGGAGGACAGAGTAAGTATCCCTGATTGGTTGTGCTGTGCAAGCTGAACATCATTTCTGCCTATCACAGTTATTTCAGCATCAAATGGAGACATGGGTGGGCATCTACAAAGGGCCCAAACCATACCTTACCAGTGGGTGCTCTGGACCTTCTGCAACAAACAGGGAGACCCAGAAGGTGGGTCATGGAAGGTATATTGCCCAAGAGCCCTCCAAAACCTGGAGATGACTTTGCTCTCATCTAGTCAACAAACCTAATGGTATTGTACAGGGGGTAGAGCAACAGACAAGGGAGGGTCTTCTCATGGGTAAGGTAAAGATAAAGGGGACCCCAGACCATTAGGTCCAGTTGTGGACGACTCTCGGGTTGACTCTGGGGTTTATTGGCCGAGGGAGCCGGCATACAGCTTCCAGGTCACGTGACCAGCATGACTAAGCCGCTTCTGGCGAAACCAGAGCAGCACATGGAAACGCCGTTTACCTTCCCGCCGGAGCGGTACCTATTTATCTACTTGCACTTTGATCTGCTTTCGAACTGCTAGGTTGGCAGGAGCAGGGACCGAGCAACGGGATCTCACCCTGTCGCGGGTATTCGAACCGCTGACCTTCTGATCGGCAAGCTCTAGGCTCTGTGGTTTAACCCATTAATTCTCATGGGATTAATGGTATATTTCCCCAAGACACTTCTATTGTAATGCATTGCATATCAGGTGAACTATGGATGTCTCACTAGATAGGGAAGAAGACCACCAAGTCTTCCTGTCTCTCACTGATGGACAAAGAACTGGAACTATGGCTTTGGTTTCTATACTTTTATCAATATATGCATCCAGGTACTGCCATTATACATAATGTATCTATGGGGCAACCGCATTGGAATGCTATGTACAGCTGTGGCTGCATCACTTCAAAAATGGTGTTTTATTGCTGGAAAATATACAGAAAAGGGCAACCAACATGATCAAAAAGATGGAGCAACTCCCACATGAGGAAAAGTTTACAACATTTGGAGCTTTTTAATTGAGAAAAGAAGGTAAGTTTAGGGGCAATATAATAGAGAGGTGTATAAGATTATGCATAGTGAATGTGGAGAATTTCTCCCCCCTTTCATAATACTTGAACCCATTCAGACCATCCAATGAAGATGATGGTTGGAAGATTCAGGACAGAGCAGAGTTCTTCTTCTGTTTTTATATGTATCCTGAATGAATGTATGGAAGCTGTGATCAAGCAGTTATGGGTTAACAGATTGAAGCTGAAGCCAGACGAGGGTAGTGTTTGAGAGTTCTCCATGGGTCCTCAAGGAAGCTGGTTTACTGTTTTGTCCTCTAAACAAGTTCAGAGTTGGGTGAAAAAATAGCCTCTCCAAAATTCTCCATCCTTTTTTGTGAATGGAGAATGTGTGCGAAAGAATTGCAGAATATTTAGAATATTATCTGGCGGTGGGGGGAATTCTTCAACAGGTTTGGAATACCTGAAAAAGTTTTTTCTCCATTGAGAAATGAAGGTCTGCTTTATGGAACTGTTGCTAGTTCATATTGGTGGCTGAAGGAAGTGATGGGCTTAGAACTTGAAGGAGTGGGGGCCAAGCCCATTAATTCCTTCAACAATATTAAAATAATACATTATTATTAGTAGTAGTATTCTTCTTTGGTGATCACTCATAGCCAAGTAAGATTGTCTTCCATGAACACAATCTTAATGATGTGTCCGTAGGTGCCTGTGGAGGCCAATTCTGGATCCTCACGTCCTTCCACAGTGGGGACATAGGTTTATGGGTGGGAGTTGATCACAATGAGGGTTTGCCAAGCATGCCTTCCCCTTGGCACGTTTTTCCCTTTCATTCTGAGTTTGAGCGTCTTCAAAGCCCATGACACCTTTGGTAAAGGCTGTTCTCCAATTGCAGCTCTCGCAGGCCAGTGTTTCCCAGTTGTTGGTGTTTATACTACAATTTTTTAGATTTGCCTTGAGAGACTCTGTCAACCTCTTTTGTTGACCACCAGCATTATGCTTTCCATTTTTAAGTTCGGAATAGAGGAGTTGCTTTGGAAGACAATAGTCAGGCATCCGCACAACATGACTAGACCAACGAAGTTGATGTTGAAGAATCATAGCTGGTGATCTTTGCTTCTTCCAGTACACTGGCATTAGTTCACCTGTCTTCCCAAGTGATATGTGAAAATTTTCGGAGACACCATTGATTTAATCTTTTGAGTTGGAGATGGCATTTACAAGTGGTCCATAATTAAAATTATGCTAGTTTATCCACAGGTAGAGAAGTGCACCCTCCTGCACTCTTATGCTCTGTAGATGGGGGCTGAAGAGGAGGCCTTTCCCGTTTTGGTTCCCCACATTTGGAGCACCCTTCCCAGGAAGGCTCACCTGGTGCTCAGTATCTTTCCAAAGCCTTTTTATTAGCCTAGCCTTCCTTGCACATCAGCTGTGTGGTTTTAATCTGATAGCTTTTATTGCTTCTGCTGGTGTCAGTCTTTTGACTACTCTGCTATAATGTTTTACATCTGATTGCAAATTGCATATATATATATATATATATATATATATATATATATATATATATATTAAAGAAGTGTATGCTGGCTACTCTGAGAGCTGTTGGCTGAAGAATACCATTTCCCCCCATTATGAACAAATCAGATATTCTTATGGAGAGCATCACTGAGGGCCAAGGAAGGAGCATTTCCCTGTACGGGAGACGAGATTATGTAATGCGGAGCAATGGGGTGACACTCCTTGTCTTTACAATGCATGCCGTGAGCGCAATTTCATTGCCCCTCGCATTGCCAGAATCCAAGCGGCATCAACCAGCTGCCTTAGCAACTGGGGCATATTCCCTATCTTGCAATTAAACTTCCTGCAATGGGCATTGAAGGAAGACCACACACCACTCATGTCACTTCAGAATTGACTCCCCATTTCTTCCACTGGAGATCTTTCACAAGTGTGATCTACTCATGTAAGCCACATGACCTGTGGATTTTGTATCCAACTAAAGCATTGCAGCTGGTTTGCCTGGGAGTTTAAAGGATCCTGGGGCATTTGAGTCGTTAGAGGAGCTCGGAGAAAAAGCCTTGCAGACTTACCTTCCAATGTTTTATCTTGAGGCTCTCTAGTTGTTTTGGTCTAGCATGCTGACTTCTTTTTCAGGCTAACCTTGATCGGAATTTATGAACAGAGTAGAATACTGTTTCATTCTACTATTCTGCCTTGAAGCCGGGCAACCATATATGACTTATAGGGTTTTCTAGCTAGTTTTACCCTCACTCCTTTAATTTAGCCCCTACTTCATTCAGTTCTCTTCCTTGCTTCCACTTCCCATGCCCCCTGATTCCTTCTTCCCAGAGCCCCTAATTCCTCCTTTCTATGGACCTCTTGTGGGAACATTCAGGGAGGCAGGAGAGGCTATATTGTTTATTAATATCCTTCCTAACTTGTGCTAGCAAGTTCCTTTACGTACCAGAGTTTCACATTCCCCTTTTAAACTCACAGTGGGGAGCTGGTTGCAGGCTTGTGTCAGCCTCTCACTATTATGTTCCTGGTAAGTTCCCTTATATCCCTCTTAAAAGAATAAGCACACCACAATCTTGTGTAAAGTAAATAAAAGTAGTTTACTCACATTCAGTTCACAGCTGGATCCTTGAATGCAGACTTAGTTACAAAGTACAGTATATACATGCGGAGCTACCCCATATGGGGGTAATCCCAGTGTCCTCTTTTGGCTGGAAGCTGACAGAGCATCTCTAGCTAGAAAGCTGCTCCAACGACGGAGGAAGTCAAAAGAGAGAAAGAGAGAGAGTATAGCATGCCCTGCCCTTTTGTTACTTGGACACGTAAGGTCACACTCACCTTTAGTCACATGCAAAGGAAGTATGTCCTAGCCAGGAGGATACAGGAAGTTTTCGACTGGCTGGACCGAACATTCCCCTGCATGTCCACTCTAGGAAAACAAGGAATGTTGTACTTGAATGCTACTTATGTATCACATCCCACACCTCTGACCTCTGACCACTTTCAACTTGGGCACCTCCACTGCCTTAACTTCTGCTTCTTTTCCCCTTCCCTACCCTGCCCACTTGATCATGTCCCTGCTTCCCTTTCTCCTCATCCTGCTTTCTCAACACCTCCTTTCCTTTGCCTAATAAATCTCCTGTTTGCTTTCTCATAGAATCATAGAGTTGGAAGGGATCCCCAAGGTTCATCTATTCCAACCTGCTGCAATGCAGAAATCTCAGCTACAGCATCCATGACAGGTGGTCATCCAACCTCTGCTTATAAACCTCCAAGGAAGGAGAGTCCACAACCTGTCAAGGGAGACCGTTCCACTGTCAAATAGCTCTTACTGTCAGAAAGTTCTTCCTGATGTTTAGTTGGAATCCCCTTCTGGAAAAATTGGTTCGAGTCCTACCCTCCGGAGCAGGAGAAAACAAGCTCACCCCATCTTCCATGTGACAGCTCTTCAGGTATTTGAAGGTCCAATATCCCTGAAGGAGCATCTCCAAACCCATCGTTCTGCCCGGACATTGAGGTCCGGCGCTGAGGGCCTTCTGGCGGTTCCCTCGCTGCGAGAAGCCAAGTTACAGGGAACCAGGCAGAGGGCCTTCTCAGTAGTGGCACCCGCCCTGTGGAACGCCCTCCTGCCAGATGTCAAAGAGAAAAACAACTACCAGACTTTTAGAAGACATCTGAAGGCAGCCCTGTTTAGGGAAGCTTTTAATGTTTAATAGACTATTGTATCTTAATATTCTGTTGGAAGCTGCCCAGAGTGGCTGGGGAAACCCAGCCAGATGGTTGGGGAATAAATTATTTATTTATTTATTTATTTATTATTATTATTATTATTATTATTATTATTATTATTATTATTATTATTATTATATCTTGTCTTGGTCTCCTCTTTTCCAGGCTAAACATACTCAGCTCCTTCAAACACTCCTCATAAGGATTGGTTTTCAGACCCCTGACCATCTTGGTTGCCCTCCTCTGCACACGTTCCAGCTTGTCAACATCCGGAATACAGTGGTACCTCGGGTTAAGAATTCGTTCCGGATGTCCGTTCTTAACTTGAAATTGTTCTTAACCTGAGGTACCACTTTAGCTAATGGAGCCTCCCGCTGCCGCCATGCCGCCACCACACGATTTCTGTTCTCATCCTGAAGCAAAGTTCTTAACCCAAAGTACTATTTCTGGGTTAGCGGAGTCTGTAACCTGAAGTGTCTGTAACCTGAAGCGTCTGTAACCCGAGGTACCACTCTAAATTGTGGTACCCAGAACTGGACACAGTATTCCAGATGTGGTCGTATTAAGTTTCTATTCAATGATGTGTTTAAATCCCCCACCTCATGTCACTCTTCTAGGGTAGACAACTGCACAGCCAACCTTGGATTACGTTGCAGTCCACCGATGGCTAGGTAGACTTTTGAACAAGGATTGCAGGCCAGCAATCTCCTGTCCATAGGAGTTTGGAATCTGTAATCATGCGAATAGGGAAGAGACCAGAAAGAGGGGATTCATCTAGTTGCTGCTATTACTTTTCAAAATGCTTCTGCACGCTAAGGTAGCACTGCTTGTAATTTCCTAGAGCGGGAGGGACATTGGAGAAGACTCACCCCCAGGGAAAGAAGTTGCAGATTCCTCAAACGCAGCCCTGCACTTTCCTCTTCCTTCCTTTCTTCCTCTCTCTTATGCTTCCCAGTGATACTTCCCGCCAGTGCTGGCAAAGCACTTCTGGAGGAGAAAGCAATCAGACATTTGCTTACGCTCAGACACGTGGAACATCATTATAGAAGATAATGAGAGATGTATTATGCCTCCAGTGATGTCGCAATTCCATTCTATCTTGAATTTATTGAACTTAGGTAGAGCTTCATAGGAGGCAATGGAGGCAATAGAGCTTCACTCTCCCCAGAAATCCTTGGAGCAGGTCTCCGCCACAACCGAGTCCCAAGTGGATCTCAACCTCCTCCTGAGCTCAAGAGCACTTTGGAGATTTTTGTTCGCTTGTCATTGAATACCCTGCATTTCCAGTCCCGGGGGGTGCCCAAGGCAGCGTGCGCAAATGCGGAACACTACAAAACAACCAAACAATTTCAAAACACCACAAAATGAAATGAGAAAATACAGCACTCGCAGTAAGAAAAATAGGGGATGGGGAATGGAACATTAGAACCTCCAGAGAGCCAGTGCGGTGTAGTGGTTAAGAGCGGTAGTCTCGTAATCTGGGGAACCGGGTTCGCTTTCCCGCTCCTCCACATGCAGCTGCTGGATGACCTTGGGCTAGTCACACTTCTTTGAAGTCTCTCAGCCCCACTCACCTCACAGAGTGTTTGTTGTGGGGGGAGGAAGGGAAAGGAGAATGTTAGCCACTTTGAGACTCCTTCAGGTAGTGATAAAGCGGGATATCAAATCCAAACTCTTCTTCTTCTTCTTCTTCCCAGCACATGGCAGGCTCATGTTAGCATGCTGAAAAGGCCCAACTGAAGCACAAGGTTTTCAGTACTCACCCAAAAGTAAGCAGTGATGGAGCCAGGCGGGTCTCCTCCAGACAGGCATTCCACAACTGTGGTGCCACATCAGGAAAGGTCCTACCTGGAGTGGTGCAATTATGGAATTTTAGATGGTGGGTCATCTGTAGATGGTGAGCATGCATCACTTGGAATTATCTTATACGGCTGTCTTTTTTAGGTGTGTGTGTGTGTTATACAGTGGTACCTCTGGTTGCGAATGGGATCCGTTCACAGCATGAAAAAAGCGCAACCTGCAGTGGTGTGTCTGCGCACATGCGGGTTGCAATTCGCTGCTTCTGCGCATGATGTCATTTTGCACTTACACAACAGCAGAAAGAGAGCTCAGACAGTAGAGCATGAGATTTTTAATCTCGGGGTCATGGGTTTGAACCCCACATTGGGCAAAAGGGGGCCAGACTAGATGACCCTCGTGATCCCTTCCAACTCTACAATTCTATGATCCCATGAAATACTACAAGACCTCGCACTGTAGCATGTACGAATGCTGCAGTAATGCAAATTTTGAAGAAATACAAGCCAATATCAATTCTTTCTCCCTCTGACACACCTCGCCTCCTAGTCTCCTTGAGATGTCCTTAGTCTCCAGCTCTCAACAGCCCCAGCCAGCATGTCTAGTGGTCAGGGATGGTGGGAGCTTTAGCCCAGCGCCATCTAGAGGGCAGCACATTGGCTAACCTGTGCATTAGGGTCTTAACGGTTTACTCTGCTGTACTAGAGAAATTTTGGGCGGGGGAGCAAAGCAAGCTGGGGAGCGCGATTCTTCTGCTTGTTCAAGGCACCGAGGAGCTGACAAGCCAAATAATAACAGCTCCTCTGGAATCTTTAAGAGTACATTAAACAAATATAGTGGTGGATATTTATAGACTTTTAAGAACTGCTGATGAATAAAGAGGCATTTACAGCCTTCTAAGCTGTTAGACTTCCATAATGTAAACGCTCCGAATAGTAATAACAGGGTGCTGGGTGGCTGTTTGGTGACCTCATAGTCCAGATTGCACATCCCAGTTAGAGAAGACACGGACTCTTTTTTGTTTTCTGTGTCTTGCTTTCCTGTTGACCTTGTGCCTAGCCAGGTTAAGCTGGGGTGATCAGGTGCAGAGAAGAGATGCCACCCAGATTCATCACATCTTGGAACGGGATCTTGATCTTTGGGCATTGGGAGGCTCACCTCATATAGGCAGTAAGCAATGGGAAACACGATCACATGGGTTCTCAGGAGTGACTGGTGTCATCGCGACTTATCAGGAGAGAGAGGAGTGGAGCAGTGTTGAGGTCAGCACTGGCAGAGCCCAATCCTACATTCCCACAGGATACCCACACTGTGCCAAGCTCCTGGTTTCCCATTCTCCCTTCCTGGTCAGCAACCGCCTGTGTCCCTTTCTTCTGTCACTTGGCGATATAGTCATGGCAGGGACAGCATCAGTTTTTATACTTGTTTCAACTTAATCCACTCCACTTAAATGTGGGGAAGAGTTGCGGTGGACCGCGTGGCTACCCACTCCCGTCCGGGGGCGGGGGGCGGAGTCCCGCGTTGTGAGGAGGATCCCAGCCATGTCATTGACCAGCCAGCCAATCCGCTGGCTGGGGAGGCGTGGCCAGGACCCATTTAAATGGAGGCACGAGCCAGAGAGCCTCCTCTTGGCTTGCTTCCTCATTCTCCCACCCGCCCTCCCTAATTTTCTGGTTTTCTTACCTGGCCTTGCTATGGACCTGGTTGGTCGCAGTTGAGGGGCCTGGTAGGAGTTTTTCCACTTGGCAAATTGGCATGGGCCATTTGGTTTTCGCCTACCTCATAGCAATCGTCACAACTTTGTAAGGTTTTACGGTTAGGCATTGGTTGATCTTATGATGGGGGAGGAGAGGTGTGGCCATCACCTGCCCCTCCAAGCTTAAGGGTATTCCATTAAAGGAATCCGGGGGTTTGGATCTTGTCCAAAGCCCGGGGCGGGGCTAGGGCCATTCCATGACCCCATTGGGAACCCTGGGGGAGCTTGAGTTGGTTTGCATTGATGGGGCTCCCCCTTCCAGTGGTTTACCCTTACTGGAATCCCTGCATGACGGGCTGGAGTCAGATATAGTTGGGTCAATCCAATGCCTAAGCCAATACCGCTCACATTCTGTGACCAATACCCATTAACTTAATATCCATGTCCTTGTGTCTTATTAATCAACAAGGGGGTGGTTACGGGGTCTCGATACACAAAGGGATGCCTGGTCTTTGTTCTTTGTGAATTCTGGTGTTTTATTCATTACGTTAATTGGTCCCTTACAATATTATAAGCATGCAGACAAACACATGCATGCATTAAAACCAGCATTAAAAATAAATTTTAAAAGTCTAAAAGACAATTGTGCTTCTAAAAAAAACTGGACCAAAGCATCCCACCTATGCAAAAAAGACCACAGATAATTAAAAGCCAAAGGCCTGGTGCCTACAGGTATATAAAGATGACACCAGGCAAACCTTCCCGGAGAGAGCATTCCACAAGTAGGGAGCCAGCACTAAAAAGGCCCAGTCTCATTTTGCCACCCTCTGGATCTTCCATGAATGTGGCGCACAAAGAAGGGACTCAGATGATGATCACTAGGCCTGGGTCTGCTCAAATGGGGAGAGGCAGTCCTTGAGGTATTGGGGTCCTTAGCTGCATAAGGCTTTATAGGTCAAAACCAGAATTTTGAATTGAGCCCAGAAACTAATTGTTGAGCAGTGCCATTCCAATATGAGGAACACGCAGACTGGAATGTAATTAACCTTCAGATTTTGCACATCTCTGAATTTTGCAATGCAGTACTCAGCCCAGAATTCTTTTCTTTTAAGTACCAAAATGCATATTTTTGGATAAAATGTATTTATAAATGAGTATCTGGTGACAAAATGGATTCCAGAAAATAGATTTAAATGCAAATCTTCAAATGTTTATTTTTTAAAGGAAAAATTCTGATAACTACGGAAACAGGGTGGAAAGGACTTCTCAATGAACATACTCAAAACTGACACACGCCAGGAACAGACAGGTCCATCCATCTATCCCCAGCTCCTAGACGCTTTTGGTCTTAGGGTCATAGTGGAAGTGAACTGCTCAGCCCTAATACCTTTGGATCAGCAGTCTGCCACCACGACAACCTCTAAGCCACTGAAATGCTAAAGCATTAAAATATATAGGCAAGATTGAACTTTAAACATATTACACACAAGATTTAAAAGAGGCGGAGGAATGAAGAGGCTTTTAATCATGTCAGCATAAGTTGAACAACACACAGCTTTATCTCCCTGTTATTTGTTTTCACTGTATTCATAAGAGACTAGTATCATAGCGCTGAGCACATTTACCACTTATCACTTTCAAAGAGCTGTGCAAACAGTAGTCCATCTTCACTCCATTCTTTGTGCAGGATGTGACGCTGTACATGACTGGCCTCACTTTTGGCCAGAGGAGAGGGAACCGAATGAGGCAATGTACCAACGAAGAGCTTTAAAGCCCTTTGTGGCTTAGGGCCCTCGTATTTACGGGACCGCCTCTCCTGGTATGCCCCACAGAGGACCTTAAGGTCCATGAATAATCATAGTTTAGAGGTCCCAGGCCCTAAGGAAGTCAGATTATCCTCCACCAGAGCCAGGGCCTTCTCAGTGATGGCTCCGACCTGGTGGAATGCTCTGTCCCATGAGACCAGGGCCCTGCAGGATTTAATTTCCTTCTGCAGGGCCTGTAAGACAGAGCTATTCCACCTGGCTTTCATTTTGAACTTAGCCTGATATTTTATTCCCCTTCATCCCCTTTTTATGAAGATTACCCGCTCTGGGATCCCACAGCTAATTCTCCCCTGGTCTCCTCGTTGGCCCAAATAGGACTAATTTAGCCAGCTAGCCCTGGTGATCATCTAATGTTTATTGGATGGATTTCCCCCCCTAAATTGATGTTTGAATCCTGAATTTATTGTTATTCACGTTTTATATTGTATTTTATGCTGTTTTTTGTTGCATCAATTGTTTTGAATTTACTGTTAGCCACCCTGATCGTGGTTTTTTGAACCGGGAAGGGTGGGGTATAAATAAAAAATTATTATTATTTAGTATTATTATCTTGGGATCAAAACTATCTCATCGACAGAGGTAGTGTGCCTCTGAATATCAGGTGCTAGGAATCGCAGGTAGGAGAGTGCTGTTGGGCTCAGGTTCTGCTTGCACCAGAATTGCCCAAATCCTGAACAGAAATGCTCTCAACGGAGGGTGGGGGATGGGAGCCAGGCTTCAGCTAAGTTGGCTGAAGGCAGGCTTGGACCACCCTGAGCAATCCAGGGTTGTCCAGGACAGGGCACTGGGTTGAAAGGAGAGACAGGTGTTGGGTGGGACACTGGAAGGACCATCAGAAGGGGAGGAAGGTAAGGAAGGATGGGAAGCTCAGGTGAGAAGGGGAAGCTGCAATGCAGAGGCCTGCTTTATATAAACCTTCCCTGCAGCAAGTTCCAGGTTCAATCTCTGGCATTTCCAGGTGGGGCTGTGACTCCCTTGTGTACAATACGATAATCTTTATTGTCATTGTCCCATACAGAACAACGAAATTGAAAAAAACTACACCAGACATTCAAAAACCAACAAGCCTGCTATCCCAGCCCGGTTAATCCCCTAGAAACTCTGATACCCCATAATTAAAGACAATATACTCCCATAGAGACTACCTTAAAAAAGGTAAAGGGACCCCTGACCATTAGGTCCAGTCGTGGCCAACTCTGGGGTTGTGGCGCTCATCTCACTTTACTGGCCGAGGGAGCCGGCGTACAGCTTCTGGGTAATGTGGCCAGCATGACTAAGCCGCTTCTGGCGAACCAGAGCAGTGCACGGAAACGCCGTTTACCTTCCCGCCGGAGCGGTACCTATTTATCTACTTGCACTTTGATGTGCTTTCAAACTGCTAGGTTGGCAGGAGCTGGGACCGAGCAATGGGAGCTCACCCCATCGCGGAGATTTGAACCGCCGACCTTCTGATCAGTAAGCCCTAGGCTCTGTGGTTTAACCCACAGCGCCACCCGCGTCCCCTAGAGACTACCTTACACTGCGTTTAAAACCAAAATTGCATTTGGATAGAAACTGTTTCTCAGGCGGCTAGTCCTAGTCTTTATAACCCTGTACCTTCTTCCAGAAGGTAGAAGCTGAAAGAGATCATTTCCGGGGTGCACACTACCCTGCACTATCTCTGCAGCTTTCTTATGGCACCTGGAAGCATAGATTTGATCCAAGGTGGGAAGAGTGCACCCAATTATTCTCTCCGCAGTCTTTACAACCCTGGACAGCATTGTTTTTCCCCTGACCGTGCAGCTCCCAAACCACACACACAGACCATGTTAATACATTCTCAACAGTACAATGGTGTAAAACCCAGCCATTGCAGACAATAGTGACCAATTATTTGAGGCATATTCCTATGCATCAAAGAGCAGAAAGGTGATGCTCCTAGGTTATTGTGGTTGCTGCTTGTAGTAGTCCTATTACCAGGAGAATTAAACTTACAGGGATGTGTCTTATGTACACGATTCATGTACAGAGATCTTTTCCCCCGGTCACAGGACTGGAGGAAGATAGATGGCGAGATTGGAACTCAGAATAGTTGCGATCCTAAGGATGTTTCAGATGGGGTTGGGAGCACCATCGCTACTGACATTTGGCTTGTGATCTGGTCCACCCTCTTCCCCACCCCCTCAAAAATTGCTGGAATGCCACCCACACCTTGGCGTTGTGCTCCAAAGGTGGCAAAATCAGGAGGCAGGTTTTATTTTTCAGCACCTGAAGTATGATATAAATATGCTGGTCATTATCGCTCAGGGAATCCTTTGCTCTCTTTGTGAATCTGCGTAAGCACAAGATAGTTTGAAGTTCTGGATATTTCTCTTGGCTTTTGAGGACTGGGGTGGGGGGAATACTCTATTGACCACCTTTGCTTTTGAACAATAACCCATCGGGGCTCATGGGTTATCAATGAAAGGGAATTTAGCCTGACAAAAGGTTTTAACAGTCTAATCTCCCATTGTGTGTTCATTATGCACTTGCTACCACACTGCCGGGCTCTTGCTTAAAAGATTATTACTCCATCATACTATAAAATAAGAAACAAAGGGCAACTTACAAATAAAAAAGGGTTTTTTGGGGGGGAGAGAGTGTGTATTTCAATCCGGATGATCTTTCCAAGCCCCATTCGCCTTTTGTGTGAGGGCATTTATCTTTTTGCCAATGACCTTCAACAATAAGGCGAAGCTCCGTAGTTTGGATGCTGGAGATGTCGGCTTTTGTTGGTGGGAGAACAAAAATCAAATGAGGACATAAATTACTTCAGTGACGAAGGGATGGTGGGGTGGGTGGATTGGGGGGGGAGGCGGGGGGGGGACCTTATTCCCGAGACAGAGAGTTAGAGGTAAAGCATGCAGTCTGTTTGCATGGTGCGAGACACACATTCCCCCCCTTATTTTGGAACAGGGGTTGCCAAAGCAGTGCCCGTGTGTGCAGTGTTGCCCTGGATTAAGTGCAATGTCTTCCCCTGGTGTTATTGAAGCCTCTGGGTGCCTCCCCTACACATAAACACACAAGATATAAACATACATTCACTGCACCCTTGGTCCTGAGGTAGCTGGGGTGGTTAGCTTCATCTCCCTTGAAAAGTTCATAGAGCTGAAGAGGTTTAACAGTCAATCCTTCTTCACAGGGAATTCTGGGAACTGTAGCTCTGCAGACCCTCCCAACATTTCTCCAATGAAAACAGGGATGTCAATAATAATAATAATACCCCAACTGGGACGTGGGTGGCGCTGTGGGTTAAACCACAGAGCCTAGGACTTGCCAATCAGAAGGTCGGCGGTTCGAATCCCCGCGACGGGGTGAGCTCCCGTTGCTCGGTCCCTGCTCCTGCCAACCTTGCAGTTCGAAAGCATGTCAAAGTGCAAGTAGATAAATAGGTACCGCTCCAGCGGGAAGGTAAACAGCATTTTTTTTCGTGCGCTGCTCTGGTTTGCAAGGCTTAGTCATGCTGGCCACATGACCTGGAAGCTGTACGTTGGCTCCCTCAGCCAATAAAGTGAGATGAGCACCGCAACCCCAGAGTTAGTCATGACTGGATGATCAGGGGTCCTTTACCTTTTACTACTCCACCCATCTGACTGGATTGCCCCAGCCACTCTGGGTGGCTTCTAACGTATATATAAACGTATATATAAAAACATAATAAAAAATTATTTAAAAACTTCCCTATACAAGGCTGCCTTCAGATGGCTCGGGGGCCAGAAAACTACATACCCTCCAACATTTCTCTGATGAAAATAGGGACGTCCTAAGGGAAAGCGGGACATTCTGGGATCAAGTCAGAAACCGGGATGGCTTCTGTAAATCCAGGACTGTCCCAGGAAAATAGGGACACTTGGAGAATGGAACAGAGGTCTCCTAACAACCATAACAAAATATAGCTCCCAGAATTCTTTGGGGGAAGCCATAGCTGTTTAAGTGGGTGGTGTTTTCAATACTTGGTGTGAATGTGGCCCAAGGCCTCCATGATTGCCGACTTTAAAACAGGAATTTTGGCCTGGCATTCCTTTTGAGCAGCAGTCCCCCTAACATTGTCTTCAAATAACTCTGCTTCAGTATCAAAACTGACAGAAACCACTGTTGTTGTTGTTTAGTCGTTTAGTCGTGTCCGACTCTTCGTGACCCCCTGGACCAGAGCACGCCAGGCACTTCTGTCCTCCACTGCCTCCCGCAGTTTGGTCAAACTCATGCTGGTAGCTTCAAGAACACTGCCCAACCATCTTGTCCTCTGTCGTCCCCTTCTTGTGCCCTCAGTCTTTCCCAACATCAGGGTCTTTTCCAGGGAGTCTTCTCTTCTCATGAGGTGGCTAAAGTATTGGAGCCTCAGCTTCACGATCTGTCCTTCCAATGAACACTCAGGGCTGATTTCCTTCAGAATGGATGCGTTTGATCTTCTTGCAGTCCATGGGACTCTCAAGAGTCTCCTCCAGCACCATCATTCAAAAGCATCAATTCTTCGGCGATCAGCCTTCTTTATGGTCCAGCTCTCACTTCCATACATCACTACTGGGAAAACCATGGCTTTTACTATACGGACCTTTGTTGGCAAGGTGATGTCTCTGCTTTTTAAGATGTTGTCTAGGTTTGCCATCGCCTTTCTCCCAAGGAGCAGGCGTCTTTTAATTTCGTGACTGCTGTCACCATCTGCACTGATCATGGAGCCCAAGAAAGTAAAATCTCTCACTGCCTCCATTTCTTCCCCTTCTATTTGCCAGGAGGTGATGGGCCCAGTGGCCATGATCTTCGTTTTTTTGATGTTGAGCTTCAGACCATATTTTGCGCTCTCCTCTTTCACCCTCATTAAAAGGTTCTTTAATTCCTCTTCACTTTCTGCCATCAAGGTTGTGTCATCTGCATATCTGAGGTTGTTGAAACCACTAGCTCCACTTAAAGATGATTGCACCCTCGATGTCTCCATATAGTTAAAAATACTTCCATGGCAGCAAGTTTCTTTGAGCCTTTGCTCTGGCCATGAGCTTCATTCATATGAAAATCGTTAAGTTATTGTGTCACATGCCCAGATTTTTTTGCTGCAAATGTTGAGTTCTCCAGTTCTCTGATAGGGAACTTGTCGCTGTCCAGATGTGTGTTTGTTTAAAGCAAATTAGTTCCCACTTAATATATGGCCATATCCATACCATGCATTTAAAGCACTCGTATACAACTTTAACCATCGTGGCTTCTCCCAAAGGACCCTGGGACTGTTGTTCATTTAAGGTGCCTAACAATTCTCAGCACCCCTAACAAACTGATTGGTAAGGTGGCGTAAGACTGTATGATGTGAATGTTGGCTTAAAAAATAGCTCTTAGCAGCTTGAAGGCAATTTGAAAACAAAAGGAGGAATTCAGCCTCAGGGCCGTTTTTAGCATATGCACCATTGGGGTGCAAAGATCTGCCCAGCACCACCAAATTTAGTTAATTTTGCATGCACTGCGCCGTTGAGAATGACAAGCGCCGTTGTTGAGTCTGACAAACGGCGCTGTTGTGAATGACAAGCGCTGCCACTGGCGCGGCGCATCTTTGGTAAATGAGCGCACAAAGTGGAAAGTCCTTTAGTGAAGCAGTAGGTATACATTTTGGTAATACCTAGGTATATATGTATTTTGTTTTTCTAGCTTGATCAAAATTATTTATTATTTCATAACAGGTAGATAGTTAAGAGCTTAGGCAGCTTTAGCGGCGGGCACCTGGCACTCCCCAGAATTCAGTGCCAGGATGCCCCACACCCCTTACACCCCTGGCTAAAGACAGCCATGTTCAGCCTCATGCTAAATTTGACCATTCCATCAGCGCAAGCATTTCTGGCTTGTCTGATTGAGTGACCTCTCCTCCCTGCAATGCGCTGTTCTAGGGGTTCTCCTGACTCCCCTACTGGGAAGCTTCCTTAGGTCAAGTGAGACCACTGGTTCATCTAGCTCAGTATTGTCTACACTGGCTGGCAGCAGTTTTCCAGGGTATCAGGCAAGGGCAGTGAGAGATTTTACTTTCTTGGGCTCCATGATCACTGCAGATGGTGACAGCAGCCATGAAATTAAAAGACACCTGCTTCTTGGGAGAAAATCAATGACAAACCTAGACAGCATCTTAAAAAGCAGAGACATCACCTTGCCAACAAAGGTCCGTATAGTTAAAGCTATGGTTTTCCCAGTAGTGATGTATGGAAGTGAGAGCTGGACCATAAAGAAGGCTGATCGCCGAAGAATTGATGCTTTTGAATGATGGTGCTGGAGGAGACTCTTGAGAGTCCCATGGACTGCAAGAAGATCAAACCTATCCATTCTGAAGGAAATCAGCCCTGAGTGCTCACTGGAAGGACAGATCCTGAAGCTGAGGCTCCAATACTTTGGCCACCTCATGAGAAGAGAAGACTCCCTGGAAAAGACCCTTATGGGAAAGATTGAGGGCACAAGGAGAAGGGGACGGCAGAGGACAAGATAGTTGGACAGTGTTCTCAAAGCTACCAGCATGAGTCTGACCAAACTGCGGGAGGCAGTGGAAGACAGGAGTGCCTGGCGTGCTCTGGTCCAGGGGGTCACGAAGAGTCGAACACGACTAAATGACTAAACAACAACAACAGCAGGCAAGGGGCAGGGGCAGGCTTTGGTCCTTCACATTTCAGAGGTGCCCTTTGTGAGGCCAAAATTCAGTGCCTGTCACCTCTTTCCTTCTGTTCTGCATGGGTACTGCATCATAGTTGTGACACCCTGCAGTGCCCCCCTTGGCTTGGCACCTGGTGTTGGGGAACCAGCCATGCTGACCTAAATCCACCTCTGCAAGGTGCTCTCCTTGCCCTGCCTAGAGTTGCCAGAGATTCAGCCAGGGAGCTTCTGCCAGTAAAGCATGGACATTTGTTACTGAGTGTATAGCTCAGTTGCTAGAGCAGGCTTCCTCAACCTCGGCTCTCCAGATATTTTTGGCCTACAACTCCCATGATCCCTAGCTAGCAGGACCAGTGGTCAGGGATGATGGGAATTGTAGTCTGGAGGGCCAAGGTTGAGGAAGCCTGTGCTAGAGCATGAGATTCTTAATCTCAGGGCTGTGGGCTTGAGCCCCACATTGGGCAAAAGATCCCTGCATTGCATGGGGTTGGAATAGATGGCCTTCATGGTCCCTTCCAACTCTATAATCCTATGGTTCTGTTATCCTCCTCTTCATGGCCTGGTATTTGAACCCAAGTTGTCTCCATCCAGAATGGCTCTTCTCCTGATTTTGTCACATTCCCTTAAGATGTCCCATAATCTCAGGAGCACCAGGAAGAGTCTCCAGCTTCCTTTGTCCTTGCAGATCTCGACTCTGCAGATCCTGGACAAATCACTGCAGATCCTAGAGTGAGCTGTTTTGCTGAAGCATTCTGAAATGAGGTGTTCTCCTCCAAGTACCTCGCTAATAAGACACAATTAGCAATTAAGACAAAGACATTATTAGCCGTCGCATGGGACAGGAGAAATATTCGTTGTGAACCTCGCTCGTGACAGCAAACGAGAGGGGCCAAGAGGGCTAAGAAAATATCACCGCAACAATGTCAAGGAGGTTATCAAGGGCAAAGAGATAATGGTGGTGAAAGGAAGCCAACAATATCATCCATGAAAGATGGTAATGAGGATAAGCACAAGCCAACAATCTAAGGCCTGCCTAGAGCTTCCAGTTGAATGTAATTCATCATTTGATATGGACAAGATTTCGCTTTAAAGAACTATGGGCTGAAGCCTTTGATGATAGAAAGCAAAACAACAAAACAAAATCCTACCCAGCAGGAGGAATTTTTCAGGAAGTTTTTGGATCTTTTTTGTTGTTAATGACTTAATGAAACATTGTACGAAGTTCTTAGTGACATAATCAAGAGAAGGACGGGCGATCATTCCACTCTAATTTCACACAAAGGCTGGAATTTGCCATCGGAATCGCAGTACTAAATGAAGCCTTTTTCAATTTTGCCCATGGCAAAAATGTTTGAATAACCTCTAATGCAGTCGCAAAACTTCAGGCAATGAGAACTCATTACTGCCACACCAGACCAGGCTCCCATTTGCTTAGTATGGGGGAACTGGCAATGAGATAGTCAATGTTGCTTGAAGAACGCACCAGACGCCCTGGCCCATCTCTTACGTTTGCATCTGAGGAGCCAAAATATGAAGGATCCCCTTATAACATATCAGCTGATCAGGGTCGTCGCCTCACTGTAAGTTCCCAGTTCATCTTTGGAACTGCAACCTTACCTGCCCAACAGTTTGGGGGTAAGTTGGTGTGGTTCAGAGATAACATCATTTGGTGTAAACCGAGACTCAGGCTGGGCCTAAATAGGATTACAGGACAGAGGCTCCACATACTGACACCATACTGGCTGTTTTCCTAATTGTCATGGTGTATTTATTTATTTCACCAAATTTGCATACCACTTAAGTTTAAATAGAACTTCTGAGTTTACAACTACCTACAATGGCTGGCCACAGCGCTCCAAGATTTCAGACAGGTGTTGCCCTCCCCAGCAAAACATTCCAGCTTGTCAACATCCTTCCTAAATCGTGGTGCCCAGAACTGGACACAGTATTCCTGGTGTGGTCTTACCAAGGCAGAATAGAGTGGTACTATTGCTTCCCTTGATCTGGACACTGTAGTTCTGTTGATGCAGCCTAGAATAGCATTTCTGTTATGCTGCGACATCACACTGTTGACTCATGTTAAGCTTGTGGTCTATTAAGACCCCTAGATCCTTTTCACATGTACTGCTAGGAAGCCAGGTGTCCCCCATCTTATATTTGTGCTATCAGGGTAGCATCAAAGCAAGCCAATTAGCTTACATCAATGCAAGTGAATATAAGTATATAGGAGTTCATTGTTACAACTACCACCAATTAATTATGGGGTTATCTTGACTACCAAGATGGTGTTTGCAGAACTCCTGGAACAGTTCACCTTTGGTTCAACACAAGGGACCTTTGGTGTGATCCAGCACTCTGATGCCCCAAGTTATCTGTGGCAGAGGCAGCTCAAGAGTTTGCAATGAAATCCGTGCTGTCTGACCTGCTGGGGGTCCACATCCCCCTTTTTCGGTTTGGAGACTTTCTGTGAAATATCCATGGCAGGATTTGCTGGGAAGGGTTTGTTTCAGATTTATGGTGCGGCCTGCAGGGAGAAAAAGTGCTACTTAATGAGGCTGAATCACATACAGCAGTGCAACAGTGAGCAATGAGCACCTCCGCTGGAAGCCAAATCGGGGACTCGGGCAAATGTTAACATTTATACAACAAATCACCAGGTGTTCAGAAGCATTCATTTTTCACTAGGAGACACCAGCGAAAATAAATGCCACGCTGCTTATTTTCTCATTGTTTGGTATTATTTCAGGGGAACTTCGTGTTCTGGGTTTACTTTGAGAAATGGCTAAGGAGGATCAGATTTCTCAACGAGACAATCTCTAATGCACATCCTAAAGCAGCTAGCATTTTCCTGGTTTCCCAGAGCAGGTCAGAACTTAACTCTAGTCAGTCCTAAAGGAGTGCCTTGCAGGGTTAATAGGAAGGCAGTAACATATTGTAAGGAAACTAGTACCTCTGGCTTGGATAGTGTGTTTTTTTAAAACGGAACATTTAACTGAAGTGTTAAAGAAGTGTTTTCCTTACCAAAACAGGAGGTGGAATTCATTTATTAAAGTACCCCATTTGAAAACAAGTCACTGGAAGAATACTCACCAGCCGAACATTCACGTCAATATATTAGCATCTAAAACATCTATATTGAGTTTTTCATCAGTTTATTTGAATCTGATTAATCAGGAAGCAGGTGGTTGATAACATAAAATAAATTCTACAATGGGGTACAGAAATCAGTCAGTTTCCGTTTCTCTTGCTCATTTTCCAAGTCTTAGGTTCAGTTTATTCTCCCCCAAAACCCTCCAGTATTTTAGTGTACATGCCTCCCAATATACACATTTTTGCAAGCAGTTTCCCCTAATATTATGCATTTTTGTATGTTATTTGCACGGATATATCAATTTTATGCACACTTTCTCCTAATATATGCTTTACTCTTTTTTCTCTTTTGGTTGGAGAACTGCATCTCAAATGTTGAACGAGTGTGCATTTTGAAGGACAGCTGTGTTTTGCATTCCGCATTTTCCGGAAGTGGAAATTCGATTCACATTAAATTGTGAACCGAAGCAAATATCTTTCCCATTGCTAGTGATCGCCCTATGGGTTTATTATTATTATTTAATAGGAGGGGGAAGCCTGATTAAGATATTTTCCAGTGCCTATCTCTCCTTCCAAGTCACAACTGTTTCCCCTATTCCTATATATTTGAGATATCCTTTTACTTGATTGCTCAAGCTGAATGTGTGGTCCAGCTCCATTAAAAAGCATTGCATTAGAGTTGACATCAGGATATACGACAGTGATAGCTCTGTGATTCCTCATTCACACATGCAAATCACCACTCAGTGCTCCAATCTTTAAGTCATGAACTTTCGAACCAGACAGTGGACTGGGGATCTAATCTTCTGAGTATTTTCTTGGGTATTATTCTAAAGCTCTCCATTTACAATCTAGGGTTAACCTATTGTACAACTATTTAATTGCTTTGTGTATGGTTTTTTTGGGAGAAAGAACACTTATTGTTATTTTGCACTCCAAGGCCAGATATACTCTAAATGAAGCTGCAGAATTCCTGCAGATTGCCCTGTATTTTCAAAGGAGGCAGAAGCTCCATGCAAGGAAATAGATGCATGATTGACATTCCTACCCCCCATGATAATGAATTAAAGAGGTTGGACACTTCAGATGGTGATAGCAGTATGTAAGTTCTGCAGGAAATTGCGTGACCATGCTGGGTAGTTTCACGAGCTGCTGCAAACTTTCTTGAAAAATTGTTTTGCTTGCTGATTTTGTCCTGTGCAATTTAGCAAGCATTTTATTTCTCCCCCTCCCCATATGTTCTGAAGGATGTGTGTGGTTTTAATGACCCTTTTTAAAGATTAAATTGTGTTGTCTGAACTCACTCCCCTTCCTATAAAAATTAGCATCTGTAAGACGCAGCCCCTGCAGTACAGCCAAGGGCTAATATAAAACGAAAGCTATCCAAGAAAAGACTCTTCCAAAGAATGATCAATACAGGGATATTTCTGCTTGTGGCCTATTAAACAAGTTCTGAAAGGAGAATGTCCGACTCTTGTTTTTTTAAAAAAAGAAATGGCAAATCCTAATGACTGAAGGATTCAGAAGGGAGTCAGAAAGCCCCCAATGAAAGCTTTACTTAAGTTGTGCTTGACTCTTATCTCTGCCATGAACCCACCTTCTCTCACTCTGCTCACCTGCATTATGGGGACAATGATATATATTCTACATTTTTCTTACAGTGGATGCTCGGGTTGCAAACGTGATCCGTGCGGGATGCGCATTTGCAACCCGCCGCGTTCGCAACCCGCAGCTGCACGTCTGTGCACGCGCGAGTTGCGATTTGGCGCGTCTGTGCATGGACAAAGCACAATTTAGTACTTCTGCGCATGCACGACCACCAAAACCCGGAAGTAACCCGTTCCGGTACTTCCGGGTTTCAGCAGTCCATAACCTGAAAAAACGCAACCTGAAGCGTCTCTAACCCGAGGTATAACTTTATTTCGTTTTACCTCTCTGTGCTGAAAGTGAAGCACGGTTAAAACCAATGCAATGACCATCAGGAAACAGCAATCAGTAAAACGAAGTTGCAAAAAAACAAAACAAAAAAACACCCCACCATGGCTTGACATGCAAATGTACAGGTTCTTGGAATGGAGGTTATGGCAATTGCTCTCCTCTTTTGGTCTTGCTGCTGCTGTGCTACCCAGAGATAACCCATGGTTTGGGTTAGAATTATGTCTAAACCTGTGGTGTAGCATGGCCCCGGGAGCAAAATTATAAGAGGGCACAATCAGGCACGCCCACGACAGGCTCCTTCATCAAGGCTGGAGCCACAGGGAGAAAAGCCACGGTGGGCTGGGCCTTCGGAACGGTGGCAGTGCCAACTTGTTGTTGCCAGCTATGAGATCCCTGTGCATGCCCTGGGCTGGCTGAGAGGGAGGGAGGGGGAGTGTGCCATCACCAGCGCCCAAAGAAGGAGGGAGAAAGAGGAAGGTGAGAAAGCACTGCCAGAACCACGTGCGTTGCTCAAAGTGCATCACTATAAGAAAAGGAGGGTGAGGCAACACAGCAGTGATCCTGGCTTCGTGTTTCTCTGCCTTATCTCTGCTCCCAGGTTAGAGCTCCTTTGCAAGGAGAGCCTCCTTTGATGAGATGCTGGCTGGCGAAGGGACTGACCACTTCCCTGTCCACCGGGGGCACAAGACTTGCCCTGTCCTGGACACTGGCAACCCATGCTACACCCTGGCAAACCACCAGCTGTAACCAGGTTTGTTGGGGAGGGATAAACAACAAGCTTGGGTTTGGACAGAATGAGAGCCAGTGTGGTGTAGTGGTTAAGAGCGGTAGACTCCTAATCTGGTGAACCGGCTTCGCTTCCCCGCTCCTCCACATGCAGCTGCTGGGTGAACTTGGGCTAGTCACACTTCTCTGAAGTCTCTCAGCCCCACTCACCTCACAGAGTGTTTGTTGTGGGGGAGGAAGGGAAAGGAGAATGCTAGCCGCTTTGAGACTCCTTAAAGGGAGTGAAAGGCGGGATATAAAATCCAAACTCCTCCTCCTCCTCCTCCTCTTCTTCTTCTTCTTCTTCTTCTTCTTCTTCTTCTAAGCCAAGCCATAGGTTGGTTCTGGATACTGTTGTGACTCTCCCGCACATTTGCTTGTTCTCACTAAATAATAATAATAATAATAATAATAATAATAATAATAATAATAATAGTAATTCATTTATACCCCGCCCATCTGGCTGGGTTTCCCCAGCCACTCTGAGCAGCTTCCAATAGAAGATTCAAATACAATAATCTATTAAACATTAAAAGCTTCCCTAAACAGGGCTGCCTTCAGATGTCTTCTAAAAGTTTAGGGCTTTAAAGGTCAGCACCAACACTGAATTGTGCTCAGGAGCCAGTGTAGGTCTTTCAAGACCGGTGTTATGTGGTCTCGGCGGCCGCTCCCAGTCACCAGTCTAGCTGCCGCATTCTGGATTAATTGTAGTTTCCGGGTCACCTTCAAAGGTAGCCCCACACAGAGCGCATTGCAGTAGTCCAAGCAAGAGATAACTAGAGCATGCACCACTCTGGCAAGACAGTCCACAGACAGGTAGGGTCTCAGCCTGCGTACCAGATGGAGCTGATAAACACCTGCCCTGGACACAGAATTGACCTGCGCCTCCATGGACAGCTGTGAGTCCAAAATGACCCCCAGGCTGTGTACCTGGTCCTTCAGGGGCACAGTTACTCCATTCAGGACCAGGGAGTCCTTCATACCTGCCTGCTTCCTGTCCCCCAAAACAGTACTTCTGTCTTGTCAGGATTCAACTTCAATCCATTAGCCACCATCCATCCTCCAACCGCCTCCAGGCACTCACACAGGACCTTCACCGCCTTCACTGCTTCTGATTTGAAAGAGAGGTAGAGCTGGGTATCATCCGCTTGCCATCACGTGCCAACTGGGCCATACAATCCTAGGCAGCTCACCCTAGCCGAGGACCATAAGGTTCCTAGTTCACATTCCTACAGCCTCTAACAGAGAGTTGGAACAAGACAGTGCATCCAATGTCTGATGCATCTCAGAGCATCCCCAACCTGCATAAACTCCCATTTAGCTTTTCCTTATTTTGCTGTATGACTTAGCGGTGCACAAAAATCACATGCAATTAAAATCAGTCCACTGGAAACGCTTGTCTATTCCTTGGCCTTTTTATTTATTTAATTTCTTTCATCTCTCTCTCTCTCTCTCTCTCTCTCTCTCTCTCCCCCCCCCCCCCAGAGTAGGAATTAAGGCGATGGACTTGGCCTCAGCTCTTTCATTTGAACTCCGCTGCTTGAGCTGCATTTTCCTATTACCTCTGCAACTCTGCCTTCGTTGCCTTATTGTAAAAAAGTAATTTATGATTGCCAGTCTTCAAGTCTCTAATTATTTCTGGCTGTGTATCGTGATTATTAAATCCAGAGTTTCTTTCTAACCGCCAGCTCTCCCCTCCTGTTTCAGTGCATGCAAAGTCTCACAGCTATTGGGGAATGAGTCCTCCTGGTACGCTGGAATGTCCCCATCCCTATTGCCTCTCGCTCTCTCTGCTTGGAAGTCACAGCAGCCAATGAGTAATGGTGTTTTCCCATTTAGTTGCCGTCAGGGAACTGCTATCGGCTCAGAGGCGAGAGATAGAGGGGCAGGTGTGTTTCAGCAAGCCTCCGAAAATCTTGCGAAGCAGTTCCTCTTCCGGCGAGGAGGGAAGCCCCACCTCCAGTGGAGAAGAGGTACAAGGACCAGAGGAAGCTAGTAAGAGCCTTAACACCATGCCTGAGCAAGCTGGAGAAGAGGGAGGCACGCCCTTGCCGTCACCCATCATGTGCAGTAGTTTGAGGTTCAGGGAGGGGCGGAAAAGGCTGGGGGTGACAGAACTTTTATGTGGGGGGAGGTACAAAAACAGACCACTCCCGGATTCTGCTAGCAAGTGAGCCAGACATGAGCTTGTGACGCCCTTCACTGTAAATAGTTTGCACCAAAATAAAGCCTATAAAAGGCAGGTCGGAATCCTGCCTAGTTACTCTCGAGCAACCGCAACAGCATGTAACAGTTGCATTTGTTTATTACTCATGCAGGCTATACTGGGCTGTTCTTAACGTTGCTTATACTTGAGATAGAAAATCTAATAACCGGGGATTAAATAAAGGCTGTTCCAACTGCCCCATCCTGCAAAAAATATCAGTTTGACCTAACCCTGTTTTTTTATTGTCATCGTACATCCCAGTACGTTTCCGAGCACAATTCAAAGTGTTGGTGCTGACCTTTAAAGCCCTAAACGGCCTCGGTCCAGTATACCTGAAGGCACGTCTACACGTCCATTGTTCTGCCCGGACACTGAGGTCCAGCTCCGAGGGCCTTCTGGTGGTTCCCTTGCTGTGAGAAGCCACGTTACAGGGAACCAGGCAGAGGGCCTTCTCAGTAGTGGCGCCCGCCCTGTGGAACGCCCTCCCATCAGATGTCAAAGAGATTAACAACTACCTGACATTTAAAAGGTAAAGGTAAAGGGACCCCTGAAAATTAGGTCCAGTCATGGCCAACTCTGGGCTTGCAGCACTCATCTCGCTTTATTGGCCGAGGGAGCCAGCGTACAGCTTCTGGGTCATGTGGCCAGCATGACTAAGCCGCTTCTGGTGAACCAGAACAGCGCACGGAAACGCGGTTTACCTTTCCCGCTGGAGAGGTACCTATTTATCTACTTGCACTTTGACGTGCTTTTGAACTGCTAGGGTGGCAGGAGCAGGGACAGAACAACAGGTGCTCACCCTATCACGGGGATTCGAACTGCCGACCTTCTGATCGGCAAGTCCTAGGCTCTGTGGTTTAACGCATAGCGCCACCCGCATCCCTTACCTGACATTTAGAAGACATTTGAATGCAGCCCTGTTCAGGGAAGTTTTTAATATGTGGCATTTTAATGTATTTTTAATCTTTGTTGGAAGCCGCCCAGAGTGGCTGGAGAGGCCCGGCCAGATGGGCGGGGTACAAATAATCTATTATTATTATTATTATTATTATTATTATTATTATTATTATTTAGTAAGGACTGTCTTGCAGGATCAGTCCAAGATCCATCTAGTTCATCATGCTGCTATCAACACCAACCAAATACCTCTAGGTGTTCACAAACGCAACACCATGATGGGCTTCTCCTATCAGAATCATAGAGTTGGCAGTTACAGGTAGGTAGCCGTGTTGGTCTGCTGTAGTCAAAACAACATAAAAAAATTCCTTCCAGTAGCACCTTAGGCCGCCGGGACCACATAACACTGGTTCTGAGAGATCTGCATTGGCTCCCAGTACGTTTCCGAGCACGATTCAAAGTGTTGGTGCTGACCTTTAAAGCCCTAAACGGCCTCAGTCCTGTATACCTGAAGGAGCGTCTCCACCCCCATCGTTCAGCCCGGACACTGGCGGTTCCCTCATTATGAGAAGTGAGGCTACAGGGAACCAGACAGAGGGCCTTCTCGGTAGTGGCGCCCTCCCTGTGGAACGCCCTCCCATCAGATGTCAAAGAGATAAATAATTACCTGACATTCAGAAGACATCTTAAGGCAGCCCTGTTCAGGGAAGTTTTTAATATGTAACGCTGTACTGTTTTTAACACTGATTGGGAGCCGCCCAGAGTGGCTGGGGAAACTCAGCCAGATGGGCGGGGTATAAATAATAAATTATTATTATTATTATTATTATTATTATTATTATTATTATTATTATTATTATTGTTATTGTTATCATTATTATTATTAAGACCAACTAAGTTTGTTATTGGTATGAGCTTTCATGTGCATGCACACTTCTTCAGATACATACTCTTCAGATAGAGTTGGCAGCGTCATGTAGTACTTAGAGTTGGACCTGGGAGAGACTGGGGTTGAAATCCCCTCTTGGCCATGAAGCTCACTGGGTGACTTTGGGCCAAGCACTGCCTCTCGGCCTAACCTACTTCAGAGGGTTGTTGTGAGGATTCAGGGTGGAGGGGAAGAACCATGAGCTTCTTAGAGGAAAATGTGAGAAAGAAATGCGAAATAAAGACATCTAGCTTGGAAGTGATCTAGTCCAGCTTCCTTCTCAATTCAGGATCTGCAGTGCAGGACACAAGTACAGCATAGATTCCCCTCTCTTTCTTCAGGGAATGTGCTCTTGTGTCTGTGTACATGTGTGTTTATCAAAACCAAAATCTTCATAAAAATCCACAATTGGTCAACAACTTCAGATATTGCCCAACCGTGGATATTGGACTTGGGTTTTTTTCTTATGGACTAACATGACTACCTTTGCCTGTTACTTTCCCCACTGTGGCTGCTATAGCAAATAGATTAACTAGCTATTTTTGCTCTTGCTGCTCTCCTTTGACTGCATTCCCTTCTGATGACTTTTTTTTGCCTGTTGGTTTTTTAGATTTATTTTTCATCTTGAATGGTTATAACTTCTTGTTGTTGCTTTAATTAAAAATAATAATATATTTCCTTGCAAACCACTTGTGGATGAAGAGGAATTTTACATGCATTATAGCAAACAAATAATAAAGGAGAGGGAGAGAGGCAGCATGGGAGGTCCTCTAGCTATTTTGTATTTATGGTAAAGCTCAGGCAAAATTACTCATCATTTTCCACACAGTTTTGACAGCGCTGAAAAAGCGCCTCGCTTTCTCAATGACTTTTGGGCACTCCACAAGAAAATGCTCACTTACTCATTCAAGCTGACTTCATTTTCAGTTGCCTCCAGTGATGTCATCACACAGTCGCTTCTGATTGGCTATGGAGTGCGGCAATCCCATCTCATTCACTCTCTGATCCCTGAATGGGTGGAATTGAGCCTAGGAATAGCCCAAACTGAGAGAAAAAGCACAGAAGTCAAATGATGCAATGGCACTGAAATATACTTGGCGTTGAGTGTTGATTTCATGTTCTTTATTTCAGCTCATGGTAAACAGTGAGTGCTTTCCCCAAAAACCTCTGGCTATATATACAATATTTACATAATGGGTCCCGTGTGATTGGCTGATTCAACTCCCCTCCTGGAGCCTGATTGGACTGTTCCTGCAGGCCAATCAGGTTGCTGATTCACTTCCTCCTGGAGCCTGATTGGGCTGCTCCTGTGGGTCAGTCAGGTTGCTGATTCACTTCCTCCTGGAGCCTGATTGGCCAGCTCTTGCAGACCAATCAGGTTGCTGCCTTCTAGGATCCTTCCTGCCTTATTATTCTAGGATCCAAGCTCAGTACGTAACAGGCACTAATCAGAATTTGGGGGCAGGGAGGTCAGTATATGTGTACAGTTGGATTTTCCCCTGAAAAACAACTGCCGTACCAAAATTGCTAGGTTCAAGCTGAAGATTTGCAAGTGGAGAATAAAACCCAGCCCAGTAGTTAGATGCAGTTTTCTTGTGCAGTCAGTAAAAATCCCTGATTTTACACACACTCACCCCTCAGCAACCGTCATTTTCTGCCTGAACAGTAGACCTGGTTATTGTTTCTTTCCCTTATGTTTTCATTAATTAGAAGGAAGTGGAGAGGTAACGAACGACTCCCTGGATGCTTGAAGTGTTCATTTTTCACTGTCAGGTTATAAGAGGCAATGGGCACAGACCATCTATCCCATCAGACGTGCAAGTACTTATTGTCAGCACAGTCTGTAAAAATAGAAAGTGAGGTAGCTTTTCTGGATAGGGTTGAGGCTGTCTGTGGGTTGGGTTTAATCTGACTTATTAGAATGAAAGGTTTTGGCAGCAGCATTGTCTATCTGGGAGAATATTGGAGACCACCCCTCTTTCCACCTCCCACATCCGTCCATCAAGCTTCTGCAAATGTTAATGTACAGCCACGTAACTGTAAAACTGACCTCCCTTAAATCTTCTAAATGGCTGCGCATTTCTTCACTGGCAATATACTTCGTATTTTGCTCATATCTGTGCCCAAGAGTTACTGGTAAAAATATTAAAACTCTTTTTTTTTAAAAAAAAGAGAGAGAGAAAAGAGTCATATATCTTTTTGGTTTACAGGAAGTGCTGCAGAAGGGAGGGTGAAATCCTGGTAGAGGTATCTTTAGAGCGGAGCCATGAGCAGCAGAGATTTATCTATGGAGGGAAGACTCTTATCTGGTTTCTATTTTGGGCAAACCGTTCCTTAAACAAGAAACCATCATTTTGATCCTGAATTGCAATAAAGAAGTGATCTACCCCAGCCAACTAGCCTTCATCAGACAATTCAAAGCGGGCCTCTTGATCCCCCTCTGTGGAGCTGTTGTTCCTAGGTCCATACCTAAGTCTGGGTCCACATACAGCAGAATTAGCCGGAAATAGAATCATAGAATCATAGAATCATAGAGTTGGAAGAGACCACAAGGGCCATCGAGTCCAACCCCCTGCCAAGCAGGAAACACCATCAGAGCACTCCTGACATATGGTGGCACCAGGCTATCCCAGGGCCAGCTCTAGCTTTGAGCAGTCCTTTGGCAAAGCCTCATGTTTGTAGTTTTCTACTGGTTTTCCCAGTAGTGATGTATGGAAGTGAGAGCTGGACCATAAAGAAGGCTGATCGCCGAAGAATTGATGCTTTTGAATTATGGTTCTGGAGGAGACTCTTGAGAGTCCCATGGACTGCAAGAAGATCAAACCGATCCATTCGGAAGGAAATCAGCCCTGAGTGCTCACTGGAAGGACAGATCCCGAAGCTGAGGTTCTAATACTTTGGCCACCTCATGAGAAGAGAAGACTCCCTGGAAAAGACCCTGATGTTGGGAAAGATGGAGGGCACAAGGAGAAGGGGACGACAGAGGACGAGATGGTTGGGCAGTGTTCTTGAAGCTACCAGCATGAATTTGACCAAACTGCGGGAGGCAGTTGAAGACAGGAGGGCCTGGCGTGCTCTGGTCCATGGGGTCACGAAGAGTCAGACACGACTAAATGACTAAACAACAACATGTTTGTAGACCAGTGTTTTTCAACCACTGTTCCGCGGCACACTAGTGTGCCGCGAGATGTTGCCTGGTGTGCCGTGAGAAAAATTGAAAAATTCGAAAGATTAAAAAAAATAAAATGTCAAATTTTCGCCCACTAGGCAGGTGCCGGACTGTGTCCACCCTATTTTCCATCCGTCCTGGGTGGGGATCAGATCGGATGGGATCGGATGAGAGCGGACAGGCAGTCCGCTCTCATCCGATTCCCCATAGAGAGCAGCGGGGCTCTGACATCTCCCTCTCCGCACACAGTGGTGGTGTGCCTCATGATTTTTTTCATGAAACAAGTGTGCCTTTGCCCAAAAAAGTTGAAAAACACTGTTGTAGACACTATTCAAACATGGTACATCCTCCCTTTAGTACAAATAAGATCATCAGGTCTTGAAATCATCATGTTGCATCGTTGGGCAACTGCTAGGACCTCAACACTCTAGCAGGGCCTACCACTGATGGGTCCCTCCAGCAGTGGTTCTCAACCTGTGGGTCCCCAGATGTTGTTGGACTACAACTCCCATCTTCCCTGACCACTGGTCATGCTGGCTGGGAATGTTGGGAGTTGTCATCCAACAACATCTGGGAACCCACAGGTTGAGAAACACTGCTACAGAGGGTCCTTTCTGCAATGGTGAGCTGCTTTGTAGATGGGGATGGGCTTATCTGGCAGCGGCTTAGCAAGCAGCAGCAATATTGCGTGACAAGGCGGCGACAGCCCCAACCCCCAGGGATCATATGAAAGGAATAAAGACTCTGAAAACGTGTTATGGAATTAAAATTAGGCAACAACTTTATTAAACTTCTGAATGTAGGAAGGCCGTGTATCCCTCCCAGCCCCCCAGCCGGGGGAACTGGGGGCACATCAGGGTAAATGGGATATTGGGGTGCACTGCGAGACGAATGTGTACGCAGGCAGCCCATATCCCCACACGCAGGGTAGTTCACTGACAACTTTTCAGTGTATGGGCAGCGACACCCATTATATAACCCCTTTTAAGAGGGGACCCTGGAATCGCCACCACAGCGGAGTGAATCACCACTTCACACACACACCCCAATATAGGGAAGAAAAGATGAAAGGATTCCACCCAAGGCCATAAACCGCCAAAGTTGTGACAAATTGCTACGGAGAAGACAAAACCTGCCAATGCAGGAAAATTTCTACCTGGTCCTTCAACAGCAACCAGTCAAAGACCGTAGCAACTCCCGCTAAACAGGAAGGAAAAGTTAACCTGCAAACAAGGACACGTTAATCTAAGGGAGGGTAGGGTGGGTGAATCTCCTGAGCTACCTGCCTAGCTATTGTCAGCTCCACCCCCTATTTATAAATGGGGCTGGCCCCACCTCCCAGCAATGAAACGTGACTAGTGAGGCTGGGCGTGGTACCTCAGGTTACATATGCTTCAGGTTACATACACTTCAGGTTACAGACTCCGCTAACCCAGAAATAGTACCTTGGGTTAAGAACTTTGCTTCAGGATGAGAACAGAAATCATGCTCCAGCAGGGCAGCAGGAGGCCACATTAGCTAAAGTGGTGCTTCAGGTTAAGTACAGTTTCAGGTTAAGAACGGACCTCCGGAACAAATTAAGTACTTAACCCAAGGTACCACTCTAATAACACTGAGAGGCAGGCCAGCCCCTGTTTGCCATTAAGCTCCCTGGGAACTGTAGCACCGCGCACGATCCCGCAAAGGGCACCCACAATATAAACTGTGAGTGCTTATTCTGGTAAGTGGCAGGCAGCTAGAAGCTGCTATTTGAATTTCCCACAGTGCCCCTCTGTAGCACTATGCCATGCTAAAGGAAGCCCCCATAGGCATCAGTGGTGGGCCCTAGGAGAGTACTGAAAGTGGGGTCAAGTACAACCACCCCAATACCATCACGTGCACGAATGTTCATGAATGCACAATACAGTGGTATAATAATAATAATAATAATAATAATAATAATAATAATAATAATAATAATTTATACCCCACCCATCTGGCTGGGTTTCCCCTGCCACTCTGGGCGGCTTCCAAAAGAATATTAAAATACTGTGATACATCAAACATTAAAAGGTTCCCTAAACAGGGCTGCCTTCAGATGTCTTCTCTAAATCTGGTAGTTGTTGTTCTCTTTGACATCTGGTGGGAGGGCGTTCCACAGGGTGGGTGCCACTACCGAGAAGGCCCTCTGCCTGGTTCCCTGTAACTTGGCTTCTCGCAGTGAGGGAACCGCCAGAAGGCCCTCGGTGCTGTACCTCAGTCTCCGGGTAGAACGATGGAGGTGGAGACGCTCCTTCAGGTATACTGGACCGAGGCCGTTTAGGGCTTTAAAGGTCAGCACCAACACTTTGAATTGTGCTCGAAAACGTACTGGGAGCCAATGTAGGTCTTTCAAGACCGGTGTGGTACCTCTGGTTAAGAACTTAATTCGTTCTGGAGGTCCATTCTTAACCTGAAACTGTTCTTAACCTGAAGCACCACTTTAGCTAATGGGGCCTCCTGCTGCCCCCGCGCCGCCGGAGCACGATTTCTGTTCCCATCCTGAAGCAAAGTTCTTAACCCGACGTACTATTTCTGGGTTAGCAGAGTATGTAACCTGAAGCGTCTGTAACCTGAAGCGTCTGTAACCTGAGGTACCACTGTATCAGTATATCGCAATGCTTAGCTGGTGATGTTGAAAACCAGATATCGCCCAGCCCTAACAACAACAGCAGCAGCAACAACAACAACATTGATATGCACAAGAGAGAGGCGAGATGCATTATTATGTCTTTCTGTAATTTAATGAAGAATAAAAAATTTTAAACAAGTAACTAACATCTGCTGGCACCCAGTGACCCAGCTGATGTTAATGTCCTTACCGAAACCTTCCATTTAAACACTCACAAAGTAGGGAATGCCACTAAATGCACTTGGTTCTAATAGAGTGTCCAGAGCATTATGTGGTACTGCTTAGGGGAGAAAACCTTTACATATTTTAACACCCTTTTGAGGTCCTTTATGACCATATACACATAGGTGGGTTAAGAAAACCGAGCTCATAAAACAGACCTTTGCAGTGGCTCACAACGGTTTCGAGTATACAAAATAAGGCTCAAAGTCTGTTCAAACTATCCGGTTTACCCATATAGTAACATTTTTTTACTACTAAAATCTGTGCACGTTTCACATTCCAGATGTTGGCAAGGAAAAGCTGTTAGAAGTCCATGTTCTGCAGCGGTCTTGCCATTGCTTTGATAGCCTCTGTAACGTCTCGCATGGAAGTAGGCAAGAATCACAGTTCGTATGAAAGATTGTTCCATTCTTTCTCTCCCTCTCTCTCTCAAATAAATAAATAAAAACACAGGACTCTGCAGCTATTCAAGAAGAAAGGAAGGTTATCCGAATGGGGTGGGAATCCGTCTCTCTCCCGATAACAGGTAACCATAAAAGGGCCCACAAATGCATTGTGCTCGCGTGTTGAGGGGGGAAAAGCGTGCAGGATTTATTATAAAAGAAACGTGCCGTTCTCTTTATATGAGACCTGTGTTCCAACGCAAATAGCTATCAGGGATGCCTGTAAAACCTGCCTTCAGGGACTCAAAGGTCAATGCCCACAGAGTTAATTAATACTGCGAGTGCCTCTTATATTAGATGCCTTGACTGCAGTGGACTCGATGTGTCCAATGCAAGAGATGGGCGATATAAGCAGATACCTGAGAGCCAGTTTATGGCACCAGGAGAATCAAGTGGTAAGCTCCTTCATGGAATGTAGCACACCAGCAGAGACGCTGCTGGATGGGGGACCCAAAATCTCTCTTCCTTTTTTTTTTTTTATAAAATATTTATTAAAGTTTCAGAAAGAGGAATTACATAAGAACAAAAAATACAAAGATAAAAGACAAAAATAAAAATACAAGGAAAATACAGAATAAAAAAGTAAGTACACTTACAGAAAAAAGGGAAAAAATAAAAATAAAAAAATCAATCTTTCCATATCTTACATTCATATCCTTGTTTCCCTGACCTCCTCATACCTCCCTTTTTTGTGTTCCAATTCAATTAATTAATTCAGCAATTCCTTTCCCTCCTTATTATCCTGATCTTTAATCTTAATATATTGTAACATTAATTTTTTACCTATTTGGAAATCCAATTTTCCATATTCTTTTATATCATTACAGCTAGAAACCACTTAACTTCAATCAAACATCATTCTAACATCCATTAATTTTGCAATATTTCTGTAAATAATCTTTAAATTTCTTCCAATCTTCTTCCACCGACTCTTCTCCCTGGTCTCGGATTCTACCAGTCATTTCCGCCAATTCCATGTAGTCCATCACCAAAACCTCTCTTCCTATAGGAAGCCTGATCCCAGTCAGATTTATCCTTTCATATGCAGGTAGCTGCAATTGTAAAGGGGAGCTTACAAAAGCTTGGTGCCTCCAACCGTAACCTGATTTGGGTTTCTCCACCAGTACACAGACATTTAAGTGATGACAGCCAAGGACCTACCATGGTTTTGACTCTTAATCTGGGCCAAGGCCTTAGCCCATGGATGAGGAACCTCACACCTGGTGGTATAACAAGATCCTACAGCTGCCAGCGCCTCAATTGCCCCGAAATGGAAAACCTTACAGGGCTTGCGACTTTTGCCTTGGTGAGAGAATATATGGAGTTTAGCATTAGCTGAAAAAATAACTCACAAATTATGTGTTGGTGAAGGCTCAGAGGAACCTGAAGAATTCTGTGCTGTTTGGTGAGATTTTATCTTATATACAACAAATGCAGACACACAGGACTCCCTCTCCTCACTGTAATGTGAAATTTCGCTCTCCTTACCTGATTTAAGACTCTTCTGGATATACTGTGCTGCTTTTTTGTACTGCGTTGTATTTGTACTTCTGTTGTTTTTATTGTATTGATTTCTTTGGTTTACTTCAATAAAGACCAAAATAAATAAACAAACTTTTGCTTAGCCAATGAAAGAGTGTTATATTGAACACAGGCTTTTAGTGGGGTAGCAACACTGGGAGATTCTGAAAATGTACTTGAATAAGCTTTTTGCCTTGATTTTTCTCCGAATGTATGCAGAATTGAATATGCCGCTAATGACAGGTTGTTCCCTGACTATCCAAAACATATCACCATCTTCACAATATATTTATATGCTGCCTTTCCGCTGTTAAACCATTTTCAAAATGACTTACAATTTCAAAGAAAAATCACACAATTCACCGGCAGTTGCCAAATTTCAGCAGACCTAAGCCATACATGATGGGACGCGGGTGGCACTGTGGTTTAAACTGCAGAGCCTAGGGCTTGCCGATCGGAAGGTCAGCGGTTCGAATCCCCACAACGGGGTGAGCTCCTGTTGCTCGGTCCCAGCTCCTGCCAACCTAGCAGTTTGAAAGCACGTCATAGTGCAAGTAGATAAATAGATACCACTCCGGCGGGAAGGTAAACAGCATTTCCGTGCACTGCTCTGGTTCGCCAGAAGCGGCTTAGTCATGTTGGCCACATGACCCGGAAGTTGTCTGTGGACAAATGCCGGCTCCCTCGGCCAGTAAAACGAGATGAGCGTCACAACCCCAGAGTCGTCTGCGACTGGACTTACTGGTCAGGGGTCCCTTTACCTTGACCTTTTAAGCCATAAATGAGAACACCACACTGAAATTAGGTGATGCCCATGTAATTCATAATAGGACAGAACAATAAAAATACAGTGGTACCTCGGGTTAAGTACTTAATTCGTTCCAGAGGTCCGTTCTTAATATGAAACTGTTCTTAACCTGAAGCACCACTTTAGCTAATGGGGCCTCCCGCTGCCGCTGCGCCGCCGGAGCACGATTTCTGTTCTCATCCTGAAGCAAAGTTCTTAACCCGAGGTACTATTTCTGGGTTAGCGGAGTCTGTAACCTGAAGTGTATTTAACCTGAAGCATATGTAACCTGAGGTACCACTGTATAAAACCATAATGTCAATGAAACCCAACTCTGATAGTCTCTAGGCATCCTGAGCATCAGCTCTTGCAAGACTCACAGGTAAGAAGGTCTCTGGTCCCCACAGGAGCAGCTTTTGTGCAGGGCCAGCCCTACTGTTAGGCAGAGTTGAAGGAACTGCCACAGGTGGCAGATGCTCAAGGGCAGCCTTAGCTCAGTGGTAGGACACCCTGTCCAACGTTCAACCCTGACATCTCCAGGTAGTGTCAAGGTAAGCCTCTTGTGTGGAACCATGGAGAGTGACACTTAGAGTGGCAATGCGCTAGTGAGCTAGATGGATCACTAGTCTAATTCACGTAAAAGCAGCTTCCTGTGTCTCTATGCCATCCATTCGAATCTTGGTTGTTCATTATTTCGTGTTGGTGTTGTGAATTTTAAGCGCCTTTGGGCATTTATAATGGAATAATAATAATAATAATTTATTATTTATACCCCGCCCATCTGGCTGGGTTTCCCCAACCACTCTGGGTGGCTTCCAACAAAACTCTAAAATACAATAACCTATTAAACATTAAAAGCTTCCCTAAACAGGGCTGCCTTTAGATGTCTTCTAGAAGTTTGTTAGTTATTTTTCTCTTTGACATCTGGTGGGAGGGCGTTCCACAGGGCGGGTGCCACTACCGAGAAGGCCCTCTGCCTGGTTCCCTGTAACTTGGCTTCTCGCAGCGAGGGAACCGCCAGAAGGCCCTCGGCGGTAGACCTCAGTGTCTGGGCAGAATGATGCAGGTGGAGACGCTCCTTCAGGTATACTGGACCGAGGCCATTTAGGGCTTTAAAGGTCAGCACCAACACTTTGAATTGTGCTCGGAAACGTGCTGGGAGCCAGTGTAGGTCTTTCAAGACTTATGTTATGTGGTCTCGGCGGCCACTCCCAGTCACCAGTCTAGCTGCCGCATTCTGGATTAGTTGTAGTTTCCGGGTCACCTTCAAAGGTAGCCCCACACAGAGCGCATTGCAGTAGTCCAAGTGAGAGATAACCAGAGCATGCACCACTCTGGCGAGACAATCTGTGGGCAGGTAGGGTCTCAGCCTGCGTACCAGATGGAACTGATAAACAGCTGCCCTGGATACAGAATTGACCTGTGCCTCCATGGACAGCTGTGAGTCCAAAATGACTCCCAGGCTGTGCACCTGGTCCTTCAGGGGCACAGTTACCCCATTCAGGACCAGGGAGTCCTCCACACCCGCCCGCCTCCTGTCCCCCAAAAACAGTACTTCTGTCTTGTCAGGATTCAACCTCAATCTGTTAGCTGCCATCCATCCTCCAACTGCCAAAGGTCAATAATTATAGTTATGATTAAAAAAAACAAAATACCCTGCTCCACATTGTCCTGTTGTCCACCTTGCAAAAGAGATGTAGCACAGCCAAGAAGGTATATCTGGAGCTGTTAAGTCTCCAATAACAGCATCCCCTCCTGCCACCTCCCCCCGCCCCGGTTGTCTGTGAATTGAAAGATTGGGATCAAGAAAACTGGAAGACTAGCCGAGCATTCCTTACCAAGGGCATCTCACTTCAAATTCTTGTTGTACACAAGCATTTGACAGGTGCAAATCACGGACAAGAAGATATGTCATAGTGACAAAAGAGAAGCCTCGCGGGCTGCTCTTTTTCTCTCCCCGCTCCACAACCTCTTTCCTTGACATGGTTTTTCATGGAGGTTAAGCTACCTGAAAGGTGAAGGCTTCTTCTGTCCAAATCTGTCCGTCACTACATTGAACTCCAGTAGAGGCAGGCAGGATTCCTACTTCTGATGCCCAGGTATGCATAAACATGTTAATATAGATATTTTTGCTTGCATTCATAATGAATTAGATGTGCGTTATTTACACTTACAGTGGTACCTCGGGTTAAGTACTTAATTTGTTCTGGAGGTCTGTTCTTAACCTGAAACTGTTCTTAACCTGAAGCAGCACTTTAGCTAATGGGGCCTCCTGCTGCTGATGCGCAGCCAGAGCATGATTTCTGTTCTCATCCTGAAGCAAAGTTCTTAACCTGAGGTACTATTTCTGGGTTAGCGGAGTCTGTAACCTGAAGCATATGTAACCTGAAGTGTATGTAACCTGAGGTACCACTGTATTTGTGGGGCATAGGAATCCGTTCATTCCCCCCCCCCAAAAAAAAAAATATAGTCTGGCCCACCACATGGTCTGAGGGACGGTGGACTGACCCACAGCAGACTGAAAAAGGTTGCTGACCCCTGCTCTAAACTGTAGAAAGTGAGTGAAAAGGAAAGAACACAAATTGCTTTGATGTGATTAATCCCAGTGTCAGGCAGCTTTGCAAACCAAATGGATGTAGGCACTGCTTTAGTCCTAAATCCCATATACTTGTGTAGATCAGTGCTGGAGGTGCAAGACGCAATACCTGGATGGGAAATGGGGTGTAGTGGCTGAGGTTGCAGTCTTATACACATTTACCTGAAAGTAGGTCTAATTGAACTTGGTGGGGCTTCTGAGTAGACATATCTGCGGAAGTGCTACTCAAATCTTGATTCAGCCATTGATTTTCTAGGCAGCCTTAAGTAAATCATTCCTTTCCAACCTCAGCTTCCTTCCCCACTATCTGTAATTTGAAAATAATAACAATGGCCTACCTTACATGGCTGTTGCATGGCAAGTTCCCGCCTCCCACCAGTAGGAATAAAGATACCGGTACATAGAATAGAATCATAGAATCATAGAGTTGGAAGAGACCACAAGGGTCATCGAGTCCAACCCCCTGCCAAGCAGGAAACACCATCAGAGCACTCCTGACATATGGTTGTCAAGCCTCTGCTTAAAGACCTCCAAAGTAGGAGACTCCACCACACTCCTTGGCAGCAAATTCCACTGTTGAACAGCTCTTACTGTCAGGAAGTTCTTCCTAATGTTTAGGTGGAATCTTCTTTCTTGTAGTTTGGATCCATTGCTCTGTGTCCGCTTCTCTGGAGCAGCAGAAAACAACCTTTCTCCCTCCTCTATATGACATCCTTTTATATATTTGAACATGGCTATCATATCACCCCTTAACCTCCTCTTCTCCAGGCTAAACATGCCCAGCTCCCTTAGCCGTTCCTCATAAGGCATTGTTTCCAGGCCTTTGACCATTTTGGTTGTCAGTGTCCTTCTTGAACTGCGGTGCCCAGAACTGTACACAGTACTCCAGGTGAGGTCTGATCAGAGGTGAATACAGTGACATCGTTATTTTAGGTTGATGGGCTAAAATTGGCCACAACTTTATTGGTTACAGGTGATGAGCAGTATTGGCTCAGGCATTGGTCCTATCTGACTATCCAGCTTCAGCCTGATTGCTTGAAGACCGGGAAGGCTTCGGACGGGGCCACGCCCCCGGAATCCTTTACCAGACTACTCTTCAATGTCTGGGGGAGGTGATGGCATTCCTCCCCCCCCATATATCTACATAACAATACCCATACTAATGCCTAACCGCCAAAACTGAGAAAGTTGTGATGATTTGCTACGAGGTGGGCGAAAAACCAAATGGCTGGTGCCAATTTGCTAAATGGAAAAAATTCCTACCAGGCCCCTTAATGGCAACCAACCGAGGTCCATAGCAAGGTCAGAAGGGGAACCTTGAAGGGCGGGCGGGTGACAAACCAAAGCAGCTGAGCGGCCAAATAGGGAGATTCCCGGCCGCACGTGCCTTAAATGAGGCAAGCCACACCCCCTGGGCCAGCTGATTGGCTGGCCTGGGAATGACGCGGCCGAGGATTCCCCAGATCACGTGGGGGCTGGGAGCCAGCCTCTGCGTGCATGTTGGGGGTGTGAAGCCCACAACACCACCTCCTCCCAAGGTCGGAAGTGACTTTGTAAAAATTCTTGAGATAATATATATGCTGCATCAGGAAGATTTGAGGCATCACATGGCAGGACTGCATTACAAAGATATCTGCAAACATAATGTGAAGGCTGGCAACATCAGCCCTGCTGTGTGGGAATCCTTTGCAGACGACTGCAGTGCCTGGAGAAAGGCACTCAGGTTGCGTGTCCACAGCAGTGACCAGAGGAGGAATGACCAGTGGGAAGAGCACAGAGAGAAGAAACTCTGTGGTGCATCTGCAGCAGCACAACCGGATGCCTTTATCTGCCCCAGCTGCAACAAAACATGTCTCTCCCATATCAGTCTCTACAGCCACAGCAGGTTCTGTACCTCTGCAACAGCTTGACTTCACCCAAAGGGTGCACTCCTCTGTTGTCTCCTGAAACAGAATGGTGCCAAGAACCACAATGCATGAAGCTCCTTGCTTGAACATTCTGTGTTGTTATATAAATGTTAAGTATTATCAGCTGAAGCAATATAGGGAGAAGGTAAAGGTAAAAGGTAAAGGGACCCCTGATCATTAGGTCCAGTTGTGACCAACTCTGGGGTTGCGGCTCTCATCTCGCTTTATTGGCCGAGGGACCTGGCGTACAGCTTCCGGGTCATGTGGCCAGCACGACTAAGCCACTTCTGGCGAACCAGTGCAAGGAAATGCCCGTTATCTTCCCGCTGGAGTGGTACCTATTTATCTACTTGCACTTTGATGTGCCTTCAAACTGCTAGGTTGGCAGGAGCAGGGACCGAGTGACGGGAGCTCACCCCGTCGCAGGGGTTCAAACCACCGACCTTCTGATCGGCAAGTCCTAGGCTCTGTGGTTTAACCCACAGTGCCATCCGCGTCCCCAATATAGGGAGAAATGCTGGAATAAATACTTCTGATTTGAACTTGCTCCCGGAAATTCAAATACATATTTTCTCCAAAATTGGGTTTATTTCATTCATTTACTTGTTTTGTTGAAAATACCTCATAGCAATGGGTTAAATAGCACTTTAATTTGGCCCGTTAGTATTACCACCATTGTCTAAATATGAATCAGTGAAATTTAGCTTGAGACCTGCAAAATGTTAATTTGAAATAAAAAGCCTAACCATGTTGGAATTCTTCCAGGAAAAGGATGCGGCAAGCATTTCCAAAGCCCCCGCCTCGAGATTTATTTATTTATTTATTTATTTATTTGGGTTTGTTCCTAAATTGGGAGGTCTTACTTAAGCCCAAACGATCCTCTGTTATGTCACAGGGGGTGGTGGGGCGGAGGAAGCGGTGCAAAGGTTAGATTTTAAAAAACAAAAATCAGCAAGGGCTGTTTCTCTCCCCCCCCCCCCCGCTCAAAACTTTAAATATCAAATTGCATTAACTAATAACATAAAAGAGCCAACCATCTGGCTTATTGGTGAGCGTATTCTAATTCCATTAGGAGTTTAATAAATGTACTTCCCTGTAGAAACATTTCGCATTGATAGCTTGGGCAACAATGAGTGGTGCTTACAAGATTAGAATACACAGTGCCATTAAGAACTCTTGTGGTGTTTACTCAGAGCGGTTCTCTAATTTGGAAGTCAAGGGACACCTCTGAAGGACAGAGGCTGTTTTCGTGAATTACCTTTACCCAGTTTTGGAACCATCTCTGAGGCCTCTGCCAACAGCAGAACCTCAGCATATTGTTCCAGTGGCAATCTTTTTAAGAGTGAATTTTGTATTTATGGGTTGTTGCTTTTAGAATTCTGAAATGCCAGTTCCGTCTATGGGTTTGATTCCGAGCTGGATGTATATCCAATTCAGCACTACGTAAGCATCCCATCAGTGCAAGGATTTGGCCCAGAATACCTGAAGGAGCATCTCCACCCGTCATTCAGCCTGGACACTGAGGTCCAGCGCCAAGGGCCTTCTAGCGGTTCCCTCACTGCGAGAAGTGAGGTTACAGGGAACCAAGTAGAGGGCCTTCTCGGTGGTGGCGCCCGCCCTGTGGAACGTTCTCCCACCAAGTGTCAAGGAAATAAACTACCTAACTTTTAGAAGACATCTGAAGGCAGTCCTGTTCAGGGAAGTTTTTAATGTTTGATGTTTTATCGTCTTTTTAATATTCTGTTGGGAGCCGCCAGAGTGGCTGGGGAAACCCAGCCAGATGGGCAGGGTATAATAAATTATTATTATTATTATTATTATTATTATTATTATTATTATTATTATTCCCAGTAGTGCAGCAGGACTTCCCACCTTTCCTCCTCCTACCTCAGGCCAAGCATCTTCTCCAGTTCTACTGGGTTGGGGAAAACCCAGAACAAATCTAGATGGTGTTAATCGGAATCTGTATCAGACACACAGCCTGGTCATACTTAAGAGTTGACCCACTGAAATCAATGTGACATGTTAGCCAGGACAATGTGACAGAAGTTAATTATTTCAGTAGTCCTAAGTATGACTAAGGTTTCTTCCCCCATACCTCAGTTCAGTTCTCTACATTTCTGCATCAGTTTTCACATTTTTAAAAGGTTCTTAAGCAGATTCACATACAGTGAAGTGTGTTACATGGGACTTCTGAATATGACATGGAAGCTGGCTTCAGCTAGTCTGTTGGTTCTGAAAATAGCACAAGGTGTATTGGTCAGATCAGGGCCATGGTTATATGAGAACTAATGGGTAGCCAATGAAGCTGAATTTTGGAAGATTCAAACCTACATCCTAAACATCTCTGTTTAGACAAGCCTGCCCAGATGCTTAGTCTGTATGTGTCAGGGACTGGACTGAGGAGGAGTGGTGGAGATTCTCCTGCACCTTCCCAAGAACAGGAGGACAGTATAGATTTAGAACAGTGGTTTGCAGAAGGCCATAGTTCAGAGGCTGCAGTGGGGAGAAGCTGGGAAATATTGGGAGAGACAGCTGACAGACTTGGTGTCTCTAGAAAGCATTCCTGACCTCACCTCTCCCAGGACCCAGCGTGCATTGAGAGGAGTAGAACAGAAAGCTCAGAGGCAGAAAGCACAGATCACCCAGTGCAGGGGTGACATAGAATAGGAGAGACTGAGGGGGTGGGACTTCACTTTGAGCAACGCCATTATCTAAGAGAGACCTCATTCCTTAGTCTCTCTCTGTGAATATTGAATAAACTAATTGGTAAGAACTCCTTCTGGTTATCTGCTTTTTGGCTGCCACCATGGGAAGGATAGGATTCCCCGAAGCCTAACTATGTTATGGAATAGGGTGGAGTTGTGATTTGCTTTCCTCCCTTGATTTTACTCTTCTATCTTTGAGGTATTTTAGAACCAAATGGTGTATACATTTTATGAAATATATAAATATAATAAATTCAGCACATAGTTAAACTATGGAACATCTCCCCCACAAGATGCAGTGGTGGCAACCAATGGGATGGCTTTAAAAGAGGATAAGACAAATTCATGGGGGGGGGGAGTGAAGGCTGCTGACCACAAGGGCCATGTTCCGTCTTCACCGTCAGAAGCACTATCCCTCCAAACTCCAGTTGCCAGGAACAGGGTGCTGGACTAGATAGGCCATTGGCCTGACCCACCAAGACTATTTTTAAGTTCCTTGGTGAGCATGGCAGCCATTGAGGTGGTTCATAAGGTATGACCACCTGTGGCCACTGGGCTGCTATTGAGGAGGGAGGAGAATTTCTGCCCATACCTCTAAATAGCATGAGGTGTCCAAGTTACTAACTGGATAATAATAATAATAATAATAATAATAATAATAATAATAATAATACAGTCATACCTCAGATTACAGATGCTTCAGGTTGCGTTTTTTCAGGTTATGGACCGCTGAACCCGGAAGTACAGGAACGGGTTATTTCCGGGTTTAGGGCAGATCCATTCCATGACTCGGACCAGGATTCCAGAGTGCTTTGTTCTTCCTCAAGATATGCAGTAGGGAGTGGGATTAGAGAGGGAATTCTGGACTGTCACACACCACACCATGATGGGTTGTGAGGCGGTCGCGCATGCGCAGAAACGCTAAATTGCTCTTTGTGCATGTGCAGAAGTGCCAAATCGCAACCCGTGCATGCGCAGATGCATGTTGTGAACATGCATCCCACACGGATCACATTCACAACCCGAGCGTCCACTGTAATAATAATAATAATAATAATAATAATAATAATAATAATAATAATAATAATTTTATTATTTATACCCCATCCATCTGCCTGAGTTTCCCCAGCTGATGTTAGCAATCTCCACATGTGCAGATACACTGCATATGTTTGTTCATTGTTGGTTGAGGTAATTCCATAACACACGCCAGCTCTTAAAGGTGCTCATGAGAGCTCCCATTCTCTTGACTGGCATGCAATGGCCGCCAACATTTCCACCTAACCAATCACATCACTGACCATGATGCGTTGTAAGTTGTCTTGCTTTGGTGGGCAGAAAGGCAGGATAACAGAACTATCTGAGCAGAAGTCAAATAAGAAAGAAATAACTGCATCCCTGCCTGAGCAGAAGCAGGCACGCGTCTACCTTACCCAACCTTTTGGGAGGAGGAAATCTCCAGATTGTTTGGCTTCTCGCAGAGAATGAAAAACTGGCCTTAGAGAATAATTTAGTGTAATTGACTCGTGGTCAGCGCTAGCAGAAGAGAGAATATGGATGCAGTTCTTAGCATTGTTTATAATAGACTGTCAGAGTTCATCTGGAGTGAAGATTTATTGAGCCTAAAATTCCACCGTGAAGCAATAATCTTGGTCACTGACCTTGGGCTGGAAAATCTCTGCCAGGTCTCCTTCGCGCATTTCAGCGAGGAATAATATCAGGCCCCAAACAATTAACAAGTCAAAAGAGGCCCCGACAATATTTTCTCAATAACCCCTGTGTGAGTGAAGGAAGTTAGAAGGATGTTTGCTGCTCGCGCTGCAAGGCTGTAGCTCAGAACAGGCTCCCGCAGCCTCTTATTCCAACCTTATTATGCCAATTGCTCTGTTATGATCATTCAAATGCTTTGCGCTCACAATATGTTTGACAGTTGATCCATTCACTACAGTTTTATTACAGAGCCAACTTCCTCTCCTCCTCTTAATCCAGGACATCACACACTATAAATCAACAAATTCGGAATATGAATCTGTAGAAGAAACAGAGGGATTGTGGAGGATGTCATGTTGGGGAAATTGGATATTTTTAACTTACTGAAAAGGCAGTGCAATGGCAGGCCTCTCTCAGAAGCCTGGCTGACGAACTAGAGAGAGCCCAACAAGTTATGGTCCAGGGGATGGCAGCCAGATTAGATCATTGGGGCCATAAGTAGTAGATACTATAACTAGGCCGTAACTCATAACTAATATGCAGCTATTTCTCTGTCCATACAAGCAAAGCAGATATCAGAAACTGAGGAGGCAGTTCGATAGCCACCCAGATAAAACACTTCAGACACATCGTTGTTCACTGACTACAAATAACAGACACAAATTATTTGGGGGATTCGAAGTCATCTGACTCCAGCAGATGCGATGAATTTTGTCTTGATTTGACTGACGCCATGAGGGGGACATCTCCATTGGGGCAATATTCATGGACCCAAAATGGCGGTCACTGTTGTTGTTTTATTAAATTTGTACACCACCCTATACCCATCGATCTCAGGGCGGTTCATTACAATATAAAAAACACACAAAATACACAATAAAAATTAAAACAAAGACAATTCAATAATTCCCCCCTCCCCTTCTATAACACATTTTAAAGGGGAATAGGACAAAAGGCCACCAGCTCCTAAAGAGCAGAAAAGAGATGTATTATGGGGTGGGCATCTCCTAATGTACACATTTTTTGGTCAGAGAGCTGCACTGTGGAATCTGGGCAAGTGCAGGTTTCAAATGATAACTGTATTTCATTTTGCATATTATTTGGGGGAAGTGGGAATTAGGTAGGACTTAAAATGTGATTTTAATTATCGAGTAAAATGTGAACCGAACCCAATTTCTCCACCATCCCTAATTCAAAGCAATGGGATGAACTGAGAAACGACCGTCCTTTATCCCACTGATATTAGTGTGGCTTACTCTGAGGGATTTTCGTGGGGTTCTGCCCATTGACTTTATTCAAAGGAAATAACAACATAGGCAGCCGGTCTTTAAAGATCCCTTCTTATTTTTATTTTTTAAAATCAGCATAGCCCCAAAGGCTATTTTGGGGCATATTTTTGCTTTCATTTGATTTAAAAAACATCATTTTGGCATGAAACAGGAACCTTTGCAGAGTATGCATTTAAGGTTTAAACGCACACACACACAACGATGTTTATTAAGTCAACAGTAATTTAATGCCTGGCATGCATGGTTTATTTTTAACAATTCATAATCAGAATTAGTGTTAATGCCAGATGACCCTAATGAGCACTTTGGTAGAGTAATTCCTTGAGCTTGTTAAATATGCATTCATGCTGTGGGACTTCTTTGCTTTCCCCCCTCCCCTTAAAGTTATAGATTCAAATTTTCTAGGATTCTTGGACCTGAATTTGCAGAGGTTCAGGTTGGTGCTGAAGCACTTTGGGACTCCAAGGTAAAAAAAGGTTAAAGACCCCTGGATGGTTAAGTTCAGTCACAGGCGAATATGTGGTGCAGCACTCATCTCACTTCAGGTCGAGAGAACCAGCATTTGTCCACAGACAGCTTTCCGGGTCATGTGGCCAGCATGACAAAACTGCTTCTTTGGGCTTGATGGTCAGAAGGTCGGCGGTTAGAATCCTTGCGACAGGGTAAGTTCCAATTCTCTGTCCCAGCTTTTGCCAACCTAGCAGTTCGAAAGCACACCAGTGCAAGTAGATGAATAGGTACTCTGCATATCATAACAACATAGTAAGGTAAAGGGACCCCTGACCATTAGGTCCAGTCGTGACCGACTCTGGGGTTGCGGCGCTCATCTCGCTTTATTGGCTGAGGGAGCCGACGTACAGCTTCCAGGTCATGTGGCCAGCGTGACAAAGCCACTTCTGGCGAACCAGAGCAGTGCACGGAAACACCGTTTACTTTACCGCCAGAGCGGTACCTATTTATCTACTTGCACTTTGACGTGCTTTCGAACTGCTAGGTTGGCAGGAGCAGGGACCAAGCAACGGGAGCTCATCCCGTCGCAGGGATTCGAACCGCCGACCTTCTGATCGGCAAATCCTAGGCTCTGTGGTTTAACCCACAGTGCCACCCGAGTGCTAGCTAGGATCCAAATCATTGATGAATGGAAAATAGGGGCCAGAAACTGCATTTGATGCATTGATTTTGGGGGATGGGTTCAGACAGTTCCTGTGTGACTATAAGGAATTTCCTGAGGGGTCTCCCACTGTTTCTTTCCAGTGGAATAGTCCTTAGCAGGTCCTGACAATGGGCTTGTGAGACCGGATCCTAAATTGTTAATGGAATGTCCCCGGAGGCGGGCAGAATCTGCATTCCAAAAGAGATGTGAATTGCAATGTCATTTTCTGTGCCGCTTAGTACTTCAGCCAGACCCAATGAACAATATTCCGGGACATGGTTGATTTCATGGAGAGCCCCTGTCGTGGTTTTTGAGGACTGCCACCCACCCCCTTCTTCAAGGCAGGGTGGACTGGAATTGGGTGCCCAGTGGGAAATCTTGGCAATTTCCACCAGCTCTGCAGACGATCTGCAGTGGCAGAGGCTCATTCTGTGTAACTGAGAGGAAAATGTAGCCCTTTGAGACAAGGGCTTATTAATATAGAAGTCAATATTATTCGGCTTTTCCTGCCAGTGTTTGTCTCCCTTGCCCAGTGTTACCGTCAGCAGGAAATCTGTTTAACCGATTTACGGGGCAGAGGCAGGAAGGAGCAAGCTCTTACAATGACTGAAGGGCTGTGGAAAGGCTATAATAAAGCCATTCAGAAAATGACAGGTTACGGGGATGGGTGATCTGGAAACTGATTTCTATTAAGTTGACTTATTGTCCTTTCGCCGGGAGCTGGGATGCTCCGGGGCATCCCTTGGCTGTGTGTCTCATCACGACCCGAGTGTACTCTTCCCACCTGGCACTCTTGCATGGAAGGGAAGAGCTGACTCACTCGAGATCTCCTCTGATCCATGTGGTTTTGAATGTTAATGCCTGTCCACCTGGACTCTTGACATAGGAAGAGCCCTTATTGGATTTTCCTGCCCAGCCACACGTGGACTGTAGGGAAGGGAAGGATGTGTGCTGGCCCTATCTAGCTACATTATTGATTCGTTTATTAAATGTATATACCACCTTTTCATCAAAGGAGTTGTGCACAGTTCTTCTCCTTCCCATTTTATCCTCACAGCAGCCTCATGAGGGATGGAAGTCAGGCTGAGAGATGATGGCTGGCTCAAGGTCACCCAATGAGCTTTGTGGCCAAATGGGAATTTGCACCCTGGGAATTCGAAACCTCTTAGAATCATAGAATCATAGAATCATAGAGTTGGAAGAGACCACAAGGGCCATCGAGTCCAACCCCCTGCCAAGCAGGAAACACCATCAGAGCACTCCTGACATATGGTTGTCAAGCCTCTGCTTAAAGACCTCCAAAGAAGGAGACTCCACCACACTCCTTGGCAGCAAATTCCACTGTCGAACAGCTCTTACTGTCAGGAAGTTCTTCCTAATGTTTAGGTGGAATCTTCTTTCTTGTAGTTTGGATCCATTGCTCCGTGTCCGCTTCTCTGGAGCAGCAGAAAACAACCTTTCTCCCTCCTCTCCTTATTTGTTCCAGGTCCAATTCTGAAGCCGTAAAAGCAGCTTTGTGTGTGTGTGTGTGTGTGTGTGTGTGTGTGTGTGTGTGTGTGTGTGTTTCCCCTAAGGATGCAGATGCAAATACAGGAAAGGGTTGCCATAGCTCAGACTTTGACCCTGAGCTCGGGCTCGTTCTCAGTGCCTCTGGGCAGCAAGTTTAATCTGAAGACCACCACCTCGCCTGAAACACTGCACATTTTATGTTTCTTTTTCTAAGTACCCTACAGGTATGAGAGACCAGCTGATACATGTGTGCCTTTAGTAACAGTTACAGGTGTGATTTGTACATGTGGTACCAACAGTAACATAAATAAGCATGCCTATATTGTCTATGTTGTTGTTGTTTAGTCGTTTAGTCGTATCCGACTCCTGGAAAGGTGGGTTACTGTGGCTTGCCAGAAGAGAGAGGGACAAGTAGACGGGCACCTTGCCTGGTGCAAACACAAATGCAACAATCCACCAGGGCATTTGCACTGTGCTAAGCTCCCCATCATCTTGACCCCCTCTCCCCCTAGCAACAGAGACCCTCCTGCTGCCTCACCTGACAAACCATTTCTGTTATTACACTGTTGGTCACATTTGTATCTTGGCCTTTGTCTTGGTTGTTGTTTAGTCATGTCCAACTCTTTGTGACCCCATGGACCAGAGCACACCAGGCACTTCTGTCTTCCACTGCCTCCTGCAGTTTGGTCAAACTCATGCTGGTAGCTTTGAGAACACTATCCAACCATCTCGTCCTCTGTTGTCCCCTTCTCCTTGTGCCCTCCATCTTTCCCAACATCAGGGTATTGTCTATAGTCATGTCTATATTATATAGACATTGAAGCTTGGGAACAATTGTGGAATATGGATATAAAATTTACAGCATGTTATGGTTTAAGAGAAAATTATATGAAAATGATAAATTGTTGGTATCTAACACCGAATAAACTGGCAAAAATGTATAAATCTAAATAAAACAAGTGTTGGAAATGTAAAGAGAAAGAAGGTTCTTTTTATCATATGTGGTGGTCTTGTAGTAAGGTTAAAGTTTACTGGGAAATGATATATAATGAATTGAAAAGGATGTTCAAAATAACCTTTCGGGGGACGGACGGACACCAGAAGCTTTTCTTTTGGGAATTATAGGGACAGAACTACCTAAACTGTATAGAAATTTATTTATGTATACTACTACAGCAGCAAGAATGTTACTCGCCCCCAAAATAGAAAGAAGCAGAAGTCCCAGCAAAGGAAGAATGGATACAAAAACATATGGAATATGCAGAAAATGGCAAAACTTACCAGAAGAATAAGAAATCAAGATAACAAGCTTTTTATAAAAGATTAAGGTAAAGGGATCCCTGACCATTAGGTTCAGTCATGGCCGACTCTGGGGTTGTGGCGCTCATCTTGCTTTATTGGCCGAGGGAGCCGGCATACAGCTTCCGGGTCATGTGGCCAGCATGACTAAGCCACTTCTGGTGAACCAGAGCAGCGCACGGAAACGCCGTTTACCTTCCCGCCAGAGTGGTACCTACTTATCTACTTGCACTTTGACGTGCTTTCGAACTGCTAGGTTGGCAGGAGCAGGGATTGAGCAACGGGAGCTCAACCCGTCGCGGGGATTCGAACTGCTGACCTCCTGATCGGCAAGTCCTAGGCTCTGTGGTTTAACCCACAGCACCACCCGCGTCCCTTATAAAAGATTAGAAATGGTTTATTGAATATTTACAGATAATTTGCAAACAGATAAAAAGATCGGCAGGATTATTGTCATAACCTTGACTTGAGCTGGTGAGTCTGTGATGTCACCAGGCCCTGGTACATGACATCACCAAGTCTCAGCTCTTCAGACCCACCCTTTGGGATGCTGGAGGCCTGGCAACCCTAACAGGGGTTCATTCCCAGTTATTCATGTCCCTTGGATTCAGAATACTACCAGTGCTCTGGACACATGTCCCATCTCCCAAATGACATGAGCTGCCCTGCTGGTGATGAGGGGGAAAGAAGTCATGAGTCCCGGGACTGAACTTTCAAGTAATTTGCTCTGATTATGTATATATATATATATATATATATATATATATATATATATATATCTGCATAAAAGCGTCAAAAAGTCTTTGATGCGGTTTGCATACTGGAAAGGATTTTAAACCATGAAGATTTACATGCTCGGAGAAGCTCCAGGGCTTTGTTCAACCTGCATCAAAGCAATAAATTAATTCTGTATGGCCCTGTCCAAAGTTACATTGATTCTGATTTTGCTGAAAATCATCCATTAGCCAAGAATTACTACCAGTGTTAACGGAAACGCTGTAGTGTCATTAATTGGAATTAATGGATGGATAGTTTTTATAGGAGATTTGAATGAAGGCAATATTCCTTTCAAAAACCATTTTATTAGAAATTTGCTTGCCAGCTGTAAAATGGGATGCCACGGCAGTCCCCCACCCCCCACCCGGCAATGCTTTATCCGAGGCCTGATGTGTTTTTAATTAAGGAAAAGCAAAAACACTTTCAAATGCTGGGGGTTTGATTTTTGTAAAACAGGGCTGTATAACAAATAGCTATTTATTTCCCCACATAATGGCTGTAATGAAACAGACAAAGGGGTGCTGCTGGGAATAATGATGACAACTTTGACTTCATTTGCATAAGGGCTCCTCGCCCTCATTCCCTGCCACTTTAACCGGAGAAAACTCCAAAGGCAGGTACCGGGGCCAGGATGACACAATGGCCTGAAAGCGGAGTTTGGATAGCCAAGACCCATTCATCAGAAGCAGGGATGGAGCTGCTGCACTGCTTTCCTGGAGAGGTGGGTTACTGTGGTTTGCCAGGAGAGAGAGGGGCAAGGAGACGGGCACCTTGCCTGGTGCAAACAAACCAATGCAACACTCTACCAGGGCATTTGCACTGTGCCAACCTCCCCATCACTTTGACCCCCTCTCCCCCTAGCAACAGAGACCCTCCTGCTGGAAAGGTAGCACACCGGCTCTGCCTCACCTGACGAACCATTTCTGTTACTACCCTGTTGGTCACATTTGTATCTTGGCCTTTGTTGTTGTTGTTGTTGTTTAGTCGTTTAGTCGTGTCCAACTCTTCGTGACCCCGTGGACCAGAGCACACCAGGCACTCCTGTCTTCCAATGCCTCCTGCAGTTTGGTCAAACTCATACTGGTAGCTTCGAGAACACTGTCCAACCATCTCGTCCTCTGTCGTCCCCTTCTCCTTGTGCCCTCCATCTTTCCCAACATCAGGGTCTTTTCCAGGGAGTCTTCTCTTCTCATGCGGGGCCAAAGTACTGGAGCTTCAGCTTCAGGATATGTCCTTCCAGTGAGCACTCAGGGCTGATTTCCTTCAGAATGGCTAGGTTTGATCTTCTTGCAGTCCATGGGACTCTCAAGAGTCTCCTCCAGCACCATAATTCAAAAGCATCAATTCTTCAGCGACCAGCCGCCTTTATGGTCCAGCTCTCACTTCCATACATCACTACTGGGAAAAACCATAGCTTTAACTATACGGACCTTTGTCAGCAAAGTGATGTCTCTGCTTTTTAAGATGCTGTCTAGGTTTGTCATCGCTTTTCTCCCAAGAAGCAGGCGTCTTTTAATTTTGTGACTGCTGTCACCATCTGGAGTGATCATGGAGCCCAAGAAAGTAAAATCTCTCACTGCCTCCATTTCTCCCCCTTCTATTTGCCAGGAGGTGATGAGACCAGTGGCCATGATCTTCGTTTTTTTGATGTTGAGCTTCAGACCATATTTTGCGCTCTCCTCTTTCATCCTCATTAAGAAGCCTTGTCTAGTAGAAATCAAAGTTCACCCACCCACCACCCTCTCCATTTCATCCTCAAAAGAACCTCTACACCCAGATCTTTCTCAGATCAGACACCATCCACAATGCCAGACGGGCTTCAGCTTGTCTTATCTCAAATGCCTTGACCAGCTTCTGCATCAATGAGCTTAGGCACTCCAGCTTTAAAGGGTGGAGGTGTTGTCTCCCCCCTCAACATTCCTCACCATGGAATCATAGAATCATAGAGTTGGAAGAGACCACAAGGGCCATCGAGTCCAACCCCCTGCCAAGCAGGAAACACCATCAGAGCACTCCTGACATATGGTTGTCAAGCCTCTGCTTAAAGACCTCCAAAGGAGACTCCACCACACTCCTTGGCAGCAAATTCCACTGTTGAACAGCTCTTACTGTCAGGAAGTTCTTCCTAATGTTTAGGTGGAATCTTCTTTCTTGTAGTTTGGATCCATTGCTCTGTGTCCGCTTCTCTGGAGCAGCAGAAAACAACCTTTCTCCCTCCTCTATGTGACATCCTTTTATATATTTGAACATGGCTATCATATCACCCCATAACCTCCTCTTCTCCAGGCTAAACATGCCCAGCTCCCTTAGGGGAGCTCAGCTCAACTCCAATACTCCAATACCAGGGGGCTCAGCTCCACTCCAATACTGGGGAAGCAGAGGAGGCTGAAATGCTGAGCTGAGTGCGGTGCAGGATCAAAAGCAGACTCCTCCAGAGCTTGAGAGAGGAAGAGTTGTGGTCACTGAAGCTGTGTGGTGCTGGGCAAGACCTCCGAGTGATGCGTCTTCTCCCGCCGACTTGTGTGCAATGCACTTCGCATGCGTGACGTCACAGATTCACGGTGCACACCACTGGAGGGGCCCTCACCTTGGCCCAAGGCAGCGCCTGTTAATGAGTTGCTGTAACAGGTGGTTGGTTTGCCTAATGTCACTGAGTCTTCCCTCCACTGACAAACCAGGCCCTGTCTTCCCACGCAGCTGGTAGAGTAGGTGGCACTACCTTGGGCTGAAGACAGGAAATGGGATTCTAAATTAAATTCTAAACCCTGTGTCAGAAAACGTTGTTGATAGGAGAAACAGAGAGAGTGATTCTAGCCCAAAATCCTCTCTACAGTACAGTGGTACCTTGGTTTATGAACTTAATCTGTTCCATAAGTCCGTTCTTAAACCGAAACAATTCTTAAACTGAGTCGCGCTTTCCCTAATGAGGCCTCCTGCTGCTGGTACCCTTCCACCATTCAGATTTTGTTCTTAGACCGAGGTAAAGTTCTCAAACCGTTGCCCTTTTGGTGATTCCCCAACAGCATCCGCAAAACAGTGTCACAAAAAACAAGTGTCATGCAAGGCCCTTTCCACCCGGAGCAGGGACCAGCCTCACCACCCCTCACTGCCCATGGCAATCATTTCCTCGTTCCTTTTCAACTAAAAGCCTGCCATGTTCTAGGCAGGGAAAGGAAGGGAGAGAGAGAGACAACCAGCATGAAACCGTGGAGTCTGATCTGAATCCTAATTAGGAGCGAAATATTGGAAATGTGCCATATTAGAAATGCTATTACCATTAATATTGACGTTCCCACCCAGGGGAGATAAGCAATTTTACATAGTAATTATGCATAAAATTTGGCTATGTGAACTTTCGCTTCACCTTGTTTGCAATGGTATACAAAATTGCTTCATTGCTGTACATCCGAGGGTGGGTTGTGTTTTCGTTGGTTTGTTGTTTTGCTTACGATATTGGATCTAGAAGTTTCTTTGCAAGGTAATGCACCATGAAATATATTTTGGCAGTAGAACCTGCAAGCCCCATAGACACTTGTCCTTCTCCAGAGCTCCACAGATGCTCCGATGTGCACAGGGAGCTCCTCTGTGAAGACTACCCTATTCACACAGATGGAGTTGTCTCCTCCCTTGAATGAATGGGAAATACCTCATTGGACTTCAGGTACCACCCCACCAGGGAAACCGCAGGGATGCTGCCTCTTCAGGTTTCACCACCTGAAGCCCCTGCCTCAGCAAATCTCATGGGCCCTGCATGGGACCAGGAATGTGTGCAACCTCAAGCTATATTCCTTTGGCCCAGAGAATAGAATCTTGAGAATGGTGTATTTTAATAGGTAAGGGCTACTTCAAATGTCATGAACTGCTTGGCTGTCTGGATAATAGTAGTGGCTGGTTCATGAGGGTGAAAGCCTTCAGCCAGTTCCCACCAGTCTGCCTACCTATTTGGGGGGAACTATACCCTATGCGGCCTAGGACCCACGTACCTATGGGACTTCCTCTCCTGGTATGCCCTGCGGAGGACCTTAAGGTCCACAAATGACAACATTTTGGAGGTCCCAAGTTGCAAGGTGATTAGATTGGTCCCAACTAGGGCCAGGGCCTTTTCAGTACTGGCCCCCGTGGAACGCTCTGCCACAAGAGACTAGGGCCCTGCGGGACTTGACATCTTTCCACAGGGCCTGCAAGACAGAGCTGTTCCGCCTGGCCTTTGGTTTGGACTCAGACTGACCCTTATGTTTCCCTCCCCTTATGGTTTTGATCTACGGGCTACTTTTAAAATGAGGCTGCATTTTAAATTGCATTTTAACCTGTCTTGTAAATTGTGTTTGTTTTTTCCTATTATGTTTTTACTGTAATTTTACTGGTGTTAGCTGCCCTGAGCCTGGCTCTGGCTGCAGAGGGCGGGGTATAAATGAAATTATATTATTATTATTATTATTATTATTATTATTATTATTATTATTATTTCCTTCCTACTAAAAACCTGTCTGAGGGGTGACACTGGCTGTCAGCTTCCATCACTTCTTTAGTCTCAGGTCACATTTTCACCATACATTTTAAGTACTCTGAGACCACCATGGGCCGTCCTGTCTTCCCCCCCAAAGAATTCTGGGAGTTGTAGTTTGCTAAGCATGTTGAGACCTGTTAGGACAGCCCTATTCCCCTCACAGAGCTATGATTTCTAGAGTGAATTAACAATCACTTCCTCTGCACAGGGAACTCTGGGAATTGTTGCTCTTGGAATTGACCTACCTGTGACCAGGTAGCCCAATGACAATTAGTGATGGGCAACTTAAATTTTTTTAAAAAATAGATATACAATCAACATAGTCATTTTCACAGGTGGGGGGGGGGGACGAAATATTGCACACAATTCATTGCATCTCTGAATGATACACACACATTATATGAACATACTTCGAAGATCATTTGTTAGACCAATGCAAACAGAGAGTATGGTCAGACAGACATCATCCCTAAATTTATCATTCCCAAAATTAATATATATTTATTATTTCCTAACAAATTGATTTTCATGCGTACAATTTTCACAGGCCCAATATGTTAAGCTATGTCCCAAATCCTATTAAACTGCTGAGAAACCATAGGTACAATTTTTCTCTTCTTCCATTACCAATCCCACTTGCCATTTCAGTTCCTGTCAATGTATTTATGATCAACTCAACATCTATTTAATCAGCATAACCTTCCAGATACCTTAGTAATTTGTGGCCTATTTGGGGGGACCATACCGAGTTTTCTATTCAATACAGTGCGGCACTAACTATCAACTAACTTAGGATCTTATTGCAATGTCAAGACCCCTGTTCTCCCTTCTTAACGCTTCCTTGTCCCAAAACTGGGGGTGAACAAAGTTCAAATGGAGCAATCCTGTAAAGAAAGAACTGTCCTCCATAAAGTAGGACACTCGGCCACCCTGAAATAAACCCTAATGGCTTCTTTGCAGTCAACAAGGCTATCTCTGACTCTTCTGTAGCACAGAGCAATTGTAGCAAGCTCAGGGAAGGGGCAGGGAGAGTCAGCCAGCTGGTGACTATCTATCTGGCTGGGAACAAAGATTCAGTCTCACTTCAGCTTGGGGAGGGGGGCAGAGTTTGAACCCATTGGGGTGGGTCATTCGAAGCACATACAAAAAGGTTGTTTGACCAGTTTACGGAAGAGGGAGAGGCTCCAGCCCTAAGCTGGTAGCTCTGGGGCAGAGGCGATAGCTGAAAAACACTGTGTGCCATCTCCCCCAGGGCCCTTCTCCTTGTGAGAGAGAGAGTGGACAGAGGAGGTCCACCGTGTTCTCTGATGCCTTTGCCAGAGATTGCTGAAAGCCCTTGGGGGCTAAATTTAATCCTGCTGGAAACAGCTGCAAACAACTTGCACGTCACATGGAGAGTGTGGATTACACAGGGAAGCGTAAATAGCAATGAGATGGGGGCTCCCGCTGGCTGTCTCTTTGTCAGGTAGAGGAGGGTGGGCGAGCTGGGGTGGGCGTGGGGTGGGCAGGGCAGTCTATGTATGGGCAGGAATCAGGGGCGGGGCTTCAGCTGTGTGTTGTGGCCGTCGAGAGAAAGTAACAAGCCAGAGGCAGGTGGGAGCCCAGCCGGCTTGGTTTACTTGCAGGGACGGGTCGTAATCAAATGCAGATGTTTGCAAGGGAGATGGGTTCAAGGGCATTCTAGACAGTTGCAACAAACCCCAGAAAAGGGTTTTAGTTCATGTGCATTAGCCCCAATCCAGCACAGCATGTCCTTCCCATGTGAGGGTTGGGAGGTGGATGGAACCGGAAGCAAAAGTGAGAAGAGCAGCAAAGGGAAATTTGTATTGTTGTAAAGGAGACCAGTTTCTATGCACCCCTCTCTATCCAGGCAAGCGAAAGACATTTGCAAAGTTCAAGGACATTGCAGCCAAGTTAAAAACCCTCAAGCAGGGTGCAAATCAGGGGTGGTGATAGGCATGGACTAAGAAGGCTAGAGAGGGAATGTGATGTGGGAGGATACTGGGGGCCAGATAGAGAGGCTTGGGGGCATACTTTCCTCCACCCCTGGCCTGAAAATCCTGCTTTAGGGGGTGGAAATTTGCTGGGGTGGGGTAGTCGACCACCGCAACTTAAAAATAAATAAATCTGGGCAGGTATTTCTTTTGTAATTAAAATATTTCTATTTTAACTCTTGGCCCCTCATGGAGGCCCCAAGATAGTAGTAGTAGTAGTAGTAGTAGTAGTAGTAGTAGTAGTAATTTTATTATTTATACCCTGACCATCTGGCTGGGTTTCCCCAACCACACTGGGTGGCTCCCAACAGAGGACTAAAAACAGAATAAAACTTTAAACATTAAAAACTTCGCTATACAGGGCTGCTTTCGGATGTCTTCTAAAAGTCAGATAGTTGTTTATTTCCTTGACATCTGATGGGAGGGCGTTCCACAGGGTGGGCACTGATACCGTGAAGGCCCTCTGCCTGGTATTATTAGTATTATTACTTATTCGATTTCTATACCACCCTTCATCAAAAGATCCCAGGGTGGTGTACAACACCAGTAACACATTTTATGCAGAAGAAGAATAAAACACAATACAAAACATAATAATAGACAGCATAATAATAATATAACCATAATAACAGTCCCCACACCCCTTTAATTCTAATGGTAGAATGCCTGGGTAAAGAGGAATGTTTTTGCCTGGTGCCTGAAGACATGGAATGATGGTGCCAGGTGAGCCTCTGTGGGGAGGGCATGCCATAAAATGGTGAGCCACCACAGAAAAGGCCCATTCTCACCCTCCGAACCTCTCAGGAAGAAGGGGACATAGAGAAGGGCCTCAGATGACAAGTGCAGGGTCCAGGTTGGTTCAGATGGGGGAGGTGGTTCTCCTTGAAGAAGCCCAAGCGGGAGGTCTTAAGGTTCCGATAGCTCCCACTAGTATTAAAAATGATATGTGAATAAAAAAATGGTAGAAATTAAGCAAAAGAGAACGAGAGCTTAAAAGAGTTATATTTAAAATCACAGAAAGGTATGAAGAAACTAAACCATCACAAAGCCATGGTTTCAAGTGATTCCAGACGCTTGAGGAACTAATGTGGACCTGCAATGTTCTTGAAGCCTGGGAGATTCCAGCAAGCCCATGGCATGGGTTGGTACAGTCTTGCCACGGGTACAACTACAAATCAACCCTTCAAAACCTCTTCTTGAGTGGGAATTGATAGTGCTTCTTGAATACAAACTGCCACCAGCATGTCCTCTTGATCCTTAGGAAGACAAAGACACGAGAAGATGCCTGTTGGATCAGACCAACCTAGTCCAGCATCCTGTTGCCACAGTAGACAACCAGATGCCTATGGGAAGCCCAAAAGCTGGACTTGAGGACAACTCTCCCCACTTGCGATTCTCAGCTACTGGTGTTCAAGGGCATAGCAGCTCCAACATTGGAAGTAGACCAAAGCTATCATGGCTAGCAGTCATTGCCCGTGCATTTGTCTGGTCCTCTGTCAAAGCTGGCCAGGGCTAGATTCATTTGAGGCCCACGCCTGTTGCACCACATCTTCTGGCTTGCAACTTTACACCACAGCTCTGAATGATCTGTCGAGCCTGTAAGTGTGCCGGCGTAACCGCCGACTGTGTGGCTGCAACGACAGTGACTTCATAGGGCAGGGCGTACGTCCCTAAACCTCTGAAGGGAAGGGAAGGAATCTTCCCTCCTCTCCTCCTTCTCCTCTTCTACCCTTTGAAAATGTCTTGGCTACTGGGCCTCCTCTGACCACCACGAAGCCTCTGCTGAATTCTCCCAGCATTGTTGCTTTGCTTTCCCAAGCCTCTGTTCGGTGCCATTCTATCTTAAGCCTGGTGATCCTGAGCTGGTTTTAGCTGACCTGACAGATGGAGACATTGATATGTCATGTCTGGTGCAGCTGCACTTTCTCTCCCTAGACAGCTCTGCTCATTCTGTGAAATCCCCACCTTCGATTCGCCCTCCCAGCCCCCCTCCCACCCTGTGTCTGTGTTTTGCATCCGATTGCAAGTAGGGGTGGTTGAATCTGTCCATTTTTGTTTCCCCTCACTTTACAGGCATAAATTCTGTTCTCCGCATTTCCACAACAGTTTGCCAATTTCCTTTATTAAAAAAAAAGTCCTCTTCTGTATTTTGGTGCAAATTTCCCCTAATACGTCCCTGTTTGTATGCAATTTTGTCGAATGTACCCGTCCTGCAACATAATTTCCTCCCATTACAATGCATTTCTGTGCTTTGTTTTTACTAACGTATTTATTTTTATGCACACTTCATGTTAGTACAAAGCGTGCGATACTTGGCTGGAGAAAATTGCAAAAAAATTGCAGTAGTGTGAATTTTGCAGGACAGCTGTGTTTTGGTTTTCCTGCTATCTCAGAAAGTGTGAATGAGGTAGGTTTGCCTTCATATGCTAACAGAATCAAATTTCTCCCCCAGTATTTGCAAAAGCTTGTTTAAATTATGCACACATGGGATGGCACCTGTTCAGTGAGCTGGAGTGGGGTATTTTACTGTTTTTTTCTTTTCTTTTAAAAAGGCTTTATTAAAAGGATGGGAAGAAGAGGGTATACTTGGGAATATTTATGGCTCTGTCAAGCCATTGCCAAAGAGCACTTCCAAGCATAGAGATTGACAGCTAAGAGCTACAAAAGGGAGCTTCCCTGTTCTCTCCTGGTAGCCACTCCCAGAGACACTGGTGGAGAAATCTAAACCAATGAGCTTAGATGCCCCGCCTTCCTCCTTGCCCTTTCCCATCTTCTGTTACTGGCTTCTGGCAACTTGAACAGACCTGCAGCTGTTTTTTACCACCAGCACAGCTGCGCCGAAGTACAGGGAATGGCATGGATTTTATACCAACAGATGAGATTAAAGAAAATACACTAAGCTCCATGCTTGATGTATCACAGATCTTTGCAGGAAAATGAAGGAGCTCCATCTTCCTAACTTCTAAAGACTATTTTAGTGGGTTGCTGCTGTTTTTTAAATTATTCCTATCCTGCGCAAATTTGCAAAATATAATAATAATAATAATAATAATAATAATAATAATAATAATAATAATTTATTATTTATATCCCACCCATCTGGCTGAGTTTCCCCAGCCACTCTGGATGGCTTCCAATCGAGTGTTAAAAACAATACAGCATTAAATATTAAAAACTTCCCTAAACAGATGTCTTTTAAAGATAAGGTAGCTACTTATTTCCTTCACATCTGAAGGGAGGGCGTTCCACAGGGCGGGCACCACTACCGAGAAGGCCTTCTGCCTGGTTCCCTGTAACCTCACTTCTCGCAATGAGGGAACCGCCAGAAGGCCCTCGGCGCTGGATCTCAGTGTCCAGGCTGAACGATGGAGGTGCAGACGCTCCTTCAGGTATACAGGACCGAGGCCATTTAGGGCTTTAAAGGTCAGCACCAACACTTTGAATCGTGCTCGTAAACGTACATGCTTCTTTCAGACTGGAGCTCCTGGATTCTCTCTTTCATATGGGAACATCTCCAAAGTTTGTTCACATAAAAGTTACATTAAATGAAGGTGCTACCTCGATCCATGCAACCGGTTCTTCTGATCTTTTTTTTCGCAGACCATATTCAGGAGCGTCACACACTCTGCTTCCTCCAAAACATGTGCTGAACGTCATTGGTTTGGGTTCCATTGCAGCGAGTTCCTAATACCTTTACAGAAACTGTTCACACATGTACGCACATACACTGCTGGCTGCAAAATATAGCACCTAAAACCAGAGCTACAGGCACAAACTATTCTGAATGCTTTGCTGTGGAGCAGTATAAAAGCTTATCAAGCCATGCAGCACCCGTTTCAGTTCACGGTTCCAAATCCGACAGGACATAGAAATTGTAGAGTTGGAAAGGGACCATGAGGGTCATCTAGTCCAACCCCCTGCAAGGCAGGAATCTTTTCGCCCAACATGAAACCCATGACCCAGAGATTAAGAGTCTCATGCGCTACTGACTGAGCTATCCCAGACATGCATGCAAGTGTCCACCTTTCACAGGTCCAATTGCTGACCTTGGACTCATGAGTACATGGACATGATTTGACATTCCTATTGTTGAAAGCAAAGTTTTCAACAAGATCTTGTGTGGTATAATTCTCTGGGACTTTGGAAAAGGGCCCAATGTGGCATTGGTGCAGAATTCAGTTTGCTGGGAGTCCCAGCAATCTTTTCTTTTCTTTCAAACATAGCAAGTTTCTAGTCCTTATGCATGTAGAGAAATTTTTGCTTAACAACTCAGGTGCCAAACAGGTGGCCAAATTAGTTCACCACAACTCCTTCCTCCCCTCCCCATATACCAAAAACTATATAATAAAAGATTGCTGGGGGGAAATAAAAGGTAAAGGGACCCCTGACCGTTAGGTCCAGTCGTGACCGACTCTGGGGTTGCAGCACTCATCTCGCTTTATTGGCCGAGAGAGCCAGCGTACAGCTTCCAGGTCATGTGGCCAGCATGACTAAGCCGCTTCTGGCGAACCAGAGCAGCGCATGGAAACGCCGTTTACCTTCCCGCCAGAGTGGTACCTATTTATCTCCTTGCACTTCATGCTTTCAAACTGCTAGGTTGGCAGGAGCAGGGACTGAGCAACGGGAGCTCACCCCGTCAAGGGGATTCGAACCGCCGACCTTCTGATCAGCAAGTCCTAGGCTCTGTGGTTTAACCCACAGTGCCACCCGCATCCTGGGGGGAAATAAGCAACATTTTAAAAATCAGCAAACTGACCCTATTTGCGTAGATTATTCAAGGTAGCAGAATTTGGATTCTCTCGAGACGGAATTTGCAGCGCAATGTTAATTTCCATAGTGTGGCCTCAGCTTTGCCCAAGGGGATCGGGAGCAGGCCTGAAATGTCTCCATTTCGCTCCTTGTTCCTACTTCAAGAGGGCTGGGGGAGAGGAAAAGAAGAAGAAACAGGCTTATGTTTTATTTGCCCTGTCACCCTCTGGAAGTCTCCTTACAATGTAATTACATGGTCAGTAGTTATACAGCTCTACAGCTGGTGGCGTGCCGTAAACAAAAAATAAAAATAAGACCAACAAATCCTGCCAGGAAGGATTTGGATATTAAATTGAGATGACAAGGTTTGTGAAGCCCCGAGCAAGTGAGACTGTAACAGTGAGCCTGGTGTCAGATGTGGAGATGGTGTAATTGGGCAGGTCCGTCGCTCTCACCATGGAGAGCACACAGATGGCATTTACCCTTCCCCTGGGGAGGTAAGGGATGCAGACACATAACCTGTCCTGGACCACAGTCATGCCTGAGAATAGCCAGTGGGGAAGGGCTGGAGATGGGTTGGTAGAGCACATCCTCTGCATTGCAGAAATTCTCAAGTTCAACCATCTCCAGGTAGGAATCCTGCCTGAAGCCATCAAAAACATCTGCCAGTTGTGATGATGCCGAGCAGTCTGGACCACTGAAAGGCAGCTTCCTATCATTCTGCTTCTGGCTGAATCAGGGCAAGACCCGTCTGGCCAAGTAATCTGACACCAGTGGAGAGCACCCAGAGGTGTTTACCTGACCACAAGCAGTGGAAACAGCCTTTCCATACTGTTGGTCCCCAACATTTAGGATGCAATTGTCAGTTTGCATTTCTTAGTGCAGAAAATAATGATATGATGTGTAGTGATCTTTCCTATTCTACTTAATTCAAGAGGGTTCTGGAGGCTTCTCTGTGTGAAAGAATCAAGCAGATGGTTCATGATGTTTGGGTTATTTCTTCAGTGAAGCTGAGTGCAGCTGGTTTAAACTGGTTTTGTTATCTCTTCTGTCACGGTCATGCTGACTATAAAAGTAAGGCCAGAAGGAGCCTGGGTTTCACTTTCTCTTTCTGTCTCTCTTCCTTCTGGTGTGGTGTTCTGTACATAGTATGCTTAGTGTTAAGGTTTAGACTTATTATAAGTTATTGTAAGTTTAAGTTAAGTCTGCTGCAACTGGATTTCTTACGGACAGTGCCAATCCTGAATGTATTGGATTTGTAACCGTTATTCTCATTTGCCTTCATTAGCAGTAAAGCTCTGCTGGATGAAATACAATTCCCTCTGGTCTATTTTTTGGGAATCCTGCAAAGTTTTTAAGTTTTTACTCTGCTAACTATACATCGGAATCTACTCTGGGTCAATATTGAGTAGAATTTCATGACAACAGTACCTCTAAACATGGAGACTTTTCTCTTTCTCAGCCAGGTTGAGACTGAAGGCAAGAGGCATAGCAGGATCCAGTTCAGATCTCGGAGGCAGCAGCTGATAAACAGATTCCTGCACTGGAGTAGATGACAATGTGGATCGCATCCAGCTTTACCCTACCTAAGTGAGTAGAGTATTCAAAGGTAGGGAAATTCTGCCCAGAAGAAAACCAGTTTGGTGTTGTGGTGTTGGCTTAGGACCCGGGAGACCAGGGTTCAAATCTGCACTCAGCCATGAAGCTCACTGGGTGACGTTCGGCCAGTCATTGCCTTTCAGCTTAACCTGCCACACGGAGTATTCATGAACATTCAACTGCCTAACGGTGTCTGTGTCACCCAGGAGATCGCAGTCACAGAGATAAAAAAAAGAAGAGCCATTCTGTTGTCTAGAGAGGTCATTTCCAGGTTCAGATGGAGAAGCCGTTTTCAACAGAGCCCTGCAATTGAAGCACACATCTGTATTGAAGCAGCACAGGGTGTTGAAATTTTGCACCACTAACAATTTTGCACCCAGGGCAACTGCCCCTGTGGGCTTCTCCCATGCTATGCCACTGCCTAGCAGGTATTGAGGCAGCAGGTGATAGGGATGGATGGATCTGTCAGTGTTGGTTGGTCCATTTCAGACACCCCATTTCTGGAAGCAAATGTTGGCCCTCCCACAATCGGGAAATTAAATCACCCTGTGGCTAATTGTTCTTGCGGTCGTCATGCATGTAGCTGCGCTTTTGAAGGCTCCCCAACACAAAGGAAAAAAGCCACCATCTCAGAGAGACAGGCTTAACACATCTGAAGTGCTAGTTTACTGCATGAAGGGACCTTTCGACACGATTTTACACTCAAAAACGCAGTCACCCCACCTATATTTTGACATGGTACAGTCCACAGATCTAACACATCAGGAATCTACCACCACATTCTACATGGTGCACAGAACCGCTCTTAAAGAAGCAGTAATAAAGGGACTCTCTAATGTACCCCTCCCCAAAAGCAATGCATTAATCTACTGATAGTTCCTCTGTGGTCTTCTTTTTGTGGTCTCATAAGCTCTCAATAAAGGAATAAAGCAAAGAGGGGAGGGGAGGAGTGCCCCAAAGGAGATGAACACATGCAATGAGTTTATTTATGACTTTAAAAGATGGCCCCCAAAGAACCAACAGTGCCTGATGGATTGAAACTGACAGGGCAGCACATCCCTCCTGCTGCCTGTGAAACCAAAAACACAAACAAATAAATAAATAGCTCTCTTTTTCCTTTTCTTTTTTTTTACAGTCACTCTGACACATTAGCGTAATTAGCATCATTAATCAAGACGAGGCACTTGATACCTAATGTACTTTACGCAGGTAATAAATGGCCCTTCTTTGACAAAACCACAGTCTCCTGGCTGCTAAGGTATGTTCATCTGATCGTGCGCTGGAGTGCAAGGAATGTCTCATAATTAGGAAGGGAGCTCCTGCCACAAATGCTCTGAGATACAAAACAGGTGAGATCAGAAGTAGGGCTGTAAGGCATCATTCTCTGTTCTGCTCCGTTTTCACTCCTTGCAGCGCTGTTTCCATTCTGCTGCAGTTTGTCTTCCACCCCAAACCACGTTTGAGGTGTAGGTGGGCTCAGGAATGACCCAAGACCACAATTCAGCTCAAAAAGGATTAATTGGAACATTAGGAACAAGAAGAACAAGACACCTGAAGCTGGCCCACACAGCATACCTGCCTGCCTGTGATAGGTCGTCTTATGCTGTGACTAGCGAATCATAATGCTGGCCGTATCGCAGCAGGGATTGGATGCCTGCCAGCTTCCAGCAAATGTCATTGGAGGGTTTTAGAATCCTCTCTGTCTTCTTGATGTATGCTATAATGGCCACCTGGATGCTGCTACCCAGAGATGGAAGGAAGAGTCAACCTCGACCAAGGAAGAATGGCAGATCAAGTTGAAGGACTATGTTGAAATGGCAAAATTAACTGCCAGGAACCAAGAAGATAAAAAATTTTTAAAAAAGAATTGGAAATGTGTATAATATATACAAAATCATTACAAACAGGTTAAAACATTAGCAGGGTTTTAAACACACTTGTAATGTACCATAATAGAAACTACGGATAATTTAGGAAGATGAAAATTTTGGAGAAGTATTCATATGCAGATGAAAACAGAATTAAGAGGACCCATGGAGAAAAAAGTCAGGAGATTCAGAGTAATCTCAAAATGTGAATGTGTAAGATATTTGCATGTAACTTTATCACTATTTTTTTCTTGTTTCTTTTTCTCTTTTTATTTTTTGAAAATCAAATAAGAAATATTAGAGAGTCCTCACTGTCTTTTGTTATGCAGATGGAGCTCCGGAGCTCCAGGAGCCATTAAGGAATAGGCTGGCTTCAGCCTACATTGCCTGCATACATAACAATGTCTCTCTTTGTCCGCTGTGGCGAAATTACGCAACATGTTGTGTGTTTGCTTGTGGCATCTTGTGTGGTGCTCACGGCAAATTTCCCAGTCTGCAAACGGGCTCAAGATGTTGGCTTCCCCTGCCTTGTTCTATTTCTGGATTGGTTCTTATACCTTGAGTATTAAGGAAAATGGATATTTGAAATGGCTCTGCATTGTGTTGTATTTGGACTGGGGTTATTTGATAGGTGTTGTGGAAAGTGTGGTTCTCCAAAAGAAAAAAGTGGATGATGAATCCTTGAAATAAATAAATTTGTTTAAAGAGTGTAGGGCCTGAAACCAACCAGTTCAAATTGCAAGAAGGGAGATTTAACATTAGGAAAAACTTTCTGACGGTAAATCTTTAGCTTTGGTTCCTGCATTGCAGGGGGCCAACTCTAAAATTCAGTAATTCTAAAACTGGGAAGGGAGGAGAGAAGAAGGGACTGGAATGCTCTGGTATGGAATGGGTAGAAATGAGCACATATTTGGGAGGGAGGCTCCATAAGCTGCCAAATCCCCACTCTTGTGGGTCCTCCTTATAAAAGGATGGTACATGAATTGGGGCTATTGTGTCCAGCTTAAAAAGCCGATGCTCTGAAATGTTATTCTGTAAAAGAGGGGGGAAGCACCATTCCTCCCCCCTGACAATCAGGGCAGTGACATCTTTACCTATATAGAGCCGTCCTCTTTTGTGGTGATTTTGTTTCCTCTCGCAAGTCCTTAAGTGAAGACTTTCTGTGCATTTTCCAGTACAACATCCTTTTCATTTGTGCCCAGGCTCCATAGGAGCTTGCAGCCCCCTCCCCCCTGGCCCTCAAAACATAATTGAATCCACTCTTGCTGTACTCCTATGAAAGGTCTCGTTACAAAAGGCTAAATGCTTTATTCCTGAGAATGGCCTGAGATAAGATTCCCCGGCGGTGGCAGATCTTAGGAAGAGAAATAAATGTCCCTCTGCTTTATAACTGTCTGCCCGGCTGTTTATCAGCAGCGAGGCACAAACAGAGTCCTTAGCTGTCCGCGCAGCGACTAATAATACAAGCCAGCAATCTCTCGCAGATAGCTTTCTATTTAAATCAATCTGCCGGCTTCTCCTTCATTAAACAAACTCATTAATGGTCTCTCTCTCACGCTCTCACCCTCTCTCTCTCTTGTTTGCAATAGCAGAGCTCCACCGCCTTCCATACTAGTGAAGATCTGAGCGGCAAAAAAGGAAAGGAAAGGAAAAATAAGACACACCAGGGCCAATGCAAGTTCCCTGGGCAAAGATAATCTAGCAGATCCTGATGAACCTGGCAGCTGAAGCATGGAAGGCCAAGCTAAGGGCCATCCCGGTCTACCCCAAAAAATGGCTGTTGTCTGACTTTGCCTGGACTAGACGTTCTGTCACATGTAGGCATGGAGAAGACCCATTCAGTTCAAATTCAAAGGCGGACTTAGCTACTTTTCACTTTCTCAAGCGGTATGTGAATGAAAATATGCGAACAATATGAAAACCGAGAACATCTGCAGGAGCAGCAACAAGAGACCAAACCTTTGAAGTCTTCAGCCCAGTCCTTTGGAACATCCTGACACCAGAAATTCAGTGGGCGCCTTCTGTGCCAACTTTTAAACACCTGCTGATATCGACACACACACACACACACACACACACACACACACACACACACACACACTGGTTTTATGTATTTGTAAACTGTTGTGATAGATTTATATGATACAGCAGTATATGAATATTTTTATAAATATTAATTAATACATAAAATATAAAATACAGACAAAATACATAAAATCAAAACAAAACCAGCAACCCAATAAAAAAACCAACAACAACCCAAAAAGAGCCAGCGTTTTTAAACAGGGCAAAGGACGTAGACCCTAGTATAGGACGTAAATAATAGTAAAACAAGCATCCTGCAAAATTCACACTTGAATTGCAATGCCAATCAATGTGTAAACCCCCCCCAAAAAAAATGCATTTATAGGGTAAAATGTGTGTATGATGGCATATGTTAGTGTAAATTGCATGCAAAAATGCATTATATTATAGCATTGCACACAGCCCTCCACACCCATCTCTTAGCTTGGATCAATCCCAAATTAGTCTGGTGGTGGTTCCAATGTTTAATTAAGGTGTGTTTTTGTTTTGTTTTTTAATGCCAGATTAAGTTATACAGAGAGAAGGGGGTGGAGGAAGGAGATGCAGCAACTCCTTTGCCCTTCCTCCCAACCGAAGGCAGCAGCGTTCAATTCTCAAGCAGCTTCTCCAGGACAGAGAGTCAGGTCACATCAAACTCTTATCCGCTCCTGGGATCAGACAGCCAGCAGTCAGGTAGAGCTCAGACATTTCACAAGAAGGCATCGCCTTCCTGCCTGATGCCTGCTATTGAGGGGGCCGATGTCGCACAACACGCTGGCGTTGCGCACGATGTTACGGTTCAGTATTGAGGGGGCCCTTAAGAACTGGGGGGCTAAACAGCCTTGTCGTCCCTGCTGCCGCCTGAGAACCCCAAATCACTCGGGGCCATCCAGCCCAACCTGTACGATACGATAATCTTTATTGTCATTGCCCCAGATAAAAACAACAAAATTGGGGGTGGGAATCTACAACAGACATTCAAAACCAACAAGCCTGCTATCCCTGCTATCCCAACCTGGTTAGCCCCCTAAAAACTCTGATACCCCATTTTTAAAATACAATGCACTCCCATAGAGGCTATTTAAAGATAAAGGTAAAGGGACCCCTGACCATTAGGTCCAGTCGTGGAGACTCCATACACTGCGTTTAAAACCAAAATTGCATTTGGACAGAAACTGTTTCTCAGGCGGCTAGTCCTAATCTTTATAACCCTGTACCTTCTTCCACAAGGCAGAAGCTGAAAGAGATCGTTTCTGGGGTGTGCACTATCCTGCACTATCTCTGCATCTTTCTTATAGCCCCTGGAAGCATAGATTTGATCCAAGGTGGGAAGAGTGCACCCAATTATTCTCTCCACAGTCTTTACAACCCTGGACAGCATTGTTTTTTCCCTGACCGTGCAGTAATCCTTAGCTATCTCACCGCATCTTGACAAATTCCCTAAGTCCCTCCAAAGAGGCCCAATTTGGTTCAGGTCAATTCTGGCACGAGAAACTGAAAATCGCCAGATTTCCCCATCCCTAGTCACATCCACCAGATGTCAAAGAGAACAACAACTACCAGACTTTTAGAAGACATCTGAAGGCAGCCCAGTTTAGGGAAGCTTTTAATGTTTAACAGACTACAGCAGTACCTCGGGTTAAGTACTTAATTCGTTCCGGAGGTCCGTTCTTAACCTGAAACTTTCCTTAACTTGAAGCACCACTTTAGCTAATGGGGCCTCCTGCTGCCGCTGCACCACCGCCGCACGATTTCTGTTCTCATCCTGAAGCAAAGTTCTTAAGCTGAAGCACTATTTCTGGGTTAGCGGAGTCTGTAACCTGAAGCGTCTCTAACCTGAAGCGTCTGTAACCCGAGGTACCACTGTACATTATAAATATTTCCCATTCTTTTTTGAATTTCTTGTCTTCTTGATTCCTGAGCTTCCCAGTTAATTTTGCCATTTCGGCATAGTCCATCAACTTGATTCCTCTCTGGTCAGGGCTATCTCTTCATTCCATATCTGGGCTAGTAACATTCCGGTGGCCATTGTGGCATACATGAACAGTTTCCTCTGGTCTTTTGGCATAATTCCTAATAAGAAAGCTTCCGGTTTTTAAAGAAAAGTTATTTTAAACATTTTTTTCATTTCGTTATATATCATGTCCCGGAATTTTTTAGAACACACTGTTCTAAAGTATTGTTTCAGTGCCCCCTGCAGTGCAACACTCAGAGCTGCTGTGTGCTGGTCCCGGGAGGAAGGTTACCATTATCATAGTCCAAGTTCAGACCTGAGTCACTAGCCTGGAAACAGTTCACAAGGAGCGAGGCGAGGTCCGAAGCAGGAAGCCGGGCGGGAACAGGAACACTGAAAGGTCAGGTCTGGGTCCGGGTAGGAGCAGGTACTCAACAACAATGTTGCTTCCGCAACCTGGGACCGGGCTCACTGGCCTTTATCATCTCTGAGGCCAGGGGCGGCCCCGGCCCCCAGGAGACCCGCCTCTCCTGGCCTTAAGGTGAGCACTCCTCCTGGGAGAAACCAGTTCCCTTCGCCTCTCTGCCCTGAGCCTCTGCAGTTCAGGAGAGGCTGAAGGGTTACTGGGCCCAGGGGGAGACTCACCTGTAGGCACTGAGTCCTCAACCACCTCTGGAGCCAGAATGGATTCACCTGGTACCTGCTGCTGAGGATCCGGCACTGGTGTAGGTGCCTCAGAATCAAGGCCCTGCCCCAGTTCAGCCGGCCCTGGAGGTGGGGACTCCTGTGCAGGCTGGGATTCCTCCAGTTCATCCTCTGAATCGGAATCCCAGGCCATCACATGCTGGTGGAATAGTGGGAAACTGCTTTTTAATCTCTGTTCGGATAAACTTTATGTCTACTTCTTTTGGAACTCTGATTTTATACTATTTTTAATGCATTTTTATTGCTTTACTTGAGATTTTCTTCTGAGGATTTAAGTGACTGATAAATCTTGTTAAATCAGAAATGTAAAAATGGGTCCTTTTCTACTGTGGCTCCCCCAGTTTTGGAACTCCTTCCCCCCAGGGGTTTAGCTGGCTCCCCTCTTTTAAGCTTCAGACAGACACTAAAACCCTTTAATTTTGCCAGGCTTTAAGACTAGGTTAAAGTTCCTCTTTGTTTGCTGAATGGGTTTATCCTGCTCTTAGCTTTAATGTATGAATTGATTTTAGTAATTTGAACTGTTCCCCCCCCCCATGCTTTGTAACTTGAACTGCTATGCATTAAAGGAGTGGTTTTTTGTGGTTTTTGTAAACCATTCTGAGTTGATTCTATATAAAGAAAAGTGGGGCATGTACAGTTTTACGAAATTGGGAGGAGTCCAGAATATGGGTTGTAGATTTCAATAAGAGTCTTCTTATTGAACAAAAGAGTTTGTTTGTTTGTTTGTTTGTTTGTTTGTTTGTTTTGGGTCTCATCCAATGAAGTGCTACTCAAAGTAGAACCACTGAAAATAACAGAACTAAGCTAGTCATGTGCATTGATTTCAGTCGGACCACTCTGTGTAGTTTTGGATGCAACCCTTTGATTAATCCTTTTGATTGTGTGTTTCCTATGCGCAGCTAGTGTAATATGAAACACAAGCAGTAGCATAAGAAGGCAGGGGTGGTGGGCAAGGCTCACCAGGGGCGTGGGGGGCAGAAGGGTGGTGCAGGGGCCAGTCTCCTTATCTCTTTAAAAAAAGCTCTGTCCCGGGCACCATCAGGGGTTGCTATGCCACTGAACACAAGATATCAGAAAGACTATGGATCCAAGCTCAAACTGCAGTTTTTAGAAATCCGCTCCACCTCACCATGGGGAGGAGTTGCGGTGGACCACATGGCCACCCACTCTCCTCCGGGGGTGGGAACGAAGCCCCGCGTTGCCCGGGGGATCCCGGCCACATCAGCGACCAGCCAGCCAATCCGCTGGCTTGTGGGCATGTGGCCGGGACAATTTAAGCCAAGGCGGGAGCCAGTGTGGTGTAGTGGTTAAGAGTGGTAGTCTCGTAATCTGGGGAACCAGGTTCGCCTCTCCGCTCCTCCACATACAGCTGCTGGGTGACCTTGGGCCAGTCACACTTCTCTGAAGTCTCCCAGTCCCACTCATCTCACAGAGTGTTTGTTGTGGGGGAGGAAGGGAAAGGAGAATGTTAGCCGCTTTGAGACTCCTCCGGGATATCAAATCCAAACTCTTCTCTTCTTCTTCTTCGCCTCTTCGATCTCCTTTCCTCCCTATTTTGCAGGTTTTTCTCCTTGGCCTTGCTATAGACCTCGGTTGGTTGCCGTTAAGGGGCCTGGTGGAAATTTTTCCACTTGGCAGAATTAGCTTGGGGCCACTTGGTTTTTGCCTACCTCGTAGCAATTGTCACAACTTTGTAAGGTTTTTGCGGTTAGGCGTTGTTTGACCTTTCAGTGGGGGAGGGGAGGTGTGGCCATCACCTGCCCCTCCAAGCTTAAGGGTATTCTGTTAAGGTATCCGGGGGTGTGGATTTTGTCCGAAGCCCGGGGCGGGGTTGGGGCCATGACATGACCCCAATGGGAACACCTGGGGGAGCTTGAGTTGGTCTGCATCGACGGGGCTCCCCCTTCTGGTGGTTTACCCTTACCGGACTCCCTGTACAATGGGCAGGAGTCAGATATAGTCAGGTCCATTCAATGCCTGAGCCAATACTGCTCACATTCTGCAATCAATAAAGTTGTGGCCAAAATTTGCCCGATAACATTAACCTAATATTTGTGTTCTGTGTGTTTCATTTCAACGAGGGGGTGGTGGTTACGGGGTCTTGACACTCAACTATTGCATTCCACAGCTGGGGGGGACGGGACGGGACGACGACATGTGAGTAATTTTTGCTCACCTCTGTTTTCTTCACCCTCATGCTAAACACAGAATCTCTGGGATCTGAAAAGACTCCTTTCCGTGCATGTGCTTTTCCCTCCCGCAGATTCAATCCACTGATCTATTAGTTTTGAAAGATTTCCAACCCATCCCTCCATGGCTACCAGCAGCTTAGAACAATATGGAGCATTTCAAAAAGCATAGATTGTATATAGAAAACCTTCAGCAGATAGCAAGCGCTTTCAATAGAGATGGGCATTGCGTGTGCTGAAGGGACCTCATTTAAAAGTCAAGTCATTTTACTGCAACGTCTCACTCCCTTGTTGATATAATAAACACTAAAATTACAAAGACATCAGAAACACAGAGCTTTAATTAGCTGCGAATTAAATTTTATGAACTGCTATTAAAATTGCTTGTACCACAGAGCTGGATACAAATGCAGCAAATATAATTCATTAGCGCATCACCATTTCTTTTAATTTTTTTAGAATTAGTTGCAGCATTTCTGAGATGTCTCTTAGTCCTTGTTGAGATGGATTGGACATTCTCCCAGTTTCCTTTTTGGGCAGGGTAGAAATTATTAATGGAAAGCATTTTTATAGTGGGGATACTTAGCTTTCGGATCCTGTTCTTTCACCTGGTTTCCACTGCTGCTTCAACACCATTTCCCCCCCTTCTAGTTTAGACTTCCTTAGAATCATAGAATTGTAGAACTGGAAAGACCCTGGGGGTTATCTAATGCAATCCCCTGCAATGAAGGAATCTTTCACCCAATATGGGACTTGAACTCCAAACCCTGAGATTAAGAGTCTTATGCTCTACTGACTGTGCTACCCCAGCTTTGATGCTGCCTTCCCCAACATAATACCTCCAGATGTTTTGCACTACAACTCCTATCATCCCTTGACCACTGGCCATACTGGCTGGAGCTGATGGGAGTTGTAAACCCAAACCACTAGCAGTCACCTGACTTGGGAGGGCTGCTTTAGCAAATTTCAAGATGTCACAACACTGTGTAGCCAATCAGATTTGGCCCCTTGCAGCACTGACATGCACTTTAAGTTCTATTTGGATCAATTTGTAAAAAAAAAAAAAAAACAGAAATGTTTTTGTTAGGGATTGTAGGACAAGACCTCCCAAGGAAAACAAACAAAAAAACTTATTTATGTACGCTACAAAAGCGACAAGAGTCTTGCTAGCACAAGGATGGAAGAATGAGGAAACCCTGACAAAAGAACAGTGGCAAGAGAAACTGATGAACTATGCAGAACTGATGAAATTGACATACAAATTGCAAGATAAGGACAACTGTGACTTTAAGGAGGAATGGGAACTTTTTACAAATTATTTAAAAAGACAACAAAATGAACTGGACTCCTTGGCAGGTTTTGAATAAACACACACAAATTTATTGAGGGTTAATGCAGGAGACAGATACTATAAGGATGTATACAATTTTACAATATGCAGGGAACAATATGAGTTGAGAAATCAGAGAGAGGAACTGAGGGAAGTCTGGGGGGAGGGAGGGAGGGTTTATTGGGGAGGTGGGAGAGGGGGAAAGGGGGGGAAATAATGAAGATGATTTGTTTTGATAATTTGTTATGTTGAAATTGTTAATACATTTTTTTTTTAAAAAAGAGATCTATTTGGATTGAATGTTCGAATGGTGCTCCTCACTCTGGTCAAATGAAGAGCGGATTGTGAATTTAAAAATGAAGAGCAGGTTATAAAGTTAATAAATAAATAATATAAAACCAAATAATCCCCCCCCCCAAAAGAATGAAATACGCGTCACTGTGGCCAAAGTCAATTCAGCAGTTTGGAAGGAATGACCGAAACATTGTTGAAAATTGGGGAATAAATCTGGCACTGCCCTAAACAAGTAGAGAAAATGAAGGAATTTTGATTGATGCCTCCTTCTGTTTGCGGGTGGGTTTGTCCCCGTGACAATATTCTGAAGAAATTATTTTCCAACGGTAACCCCTCACCCTGAAAGCTCTGATATGAAAATTATTTACAGTGGTGCCCCGCAAGACGAATGCCTCGCAAGACGAAAAACTTGCTAGATGAAAAGGTTTTGCGATTTTTGAGCTGCTTCGCAAGACGAATTTCCCTATGGGCTTGCTTCACAAGACGAAAATGTCTTGCGTTTTTTGCAAGTTTGTTTCCTTTTTCTTAACACCGTTAATACAGTTGCGACTTGACTTCGAGGAGCAACTCATAGAACGCGGTGTGGTAGCCTTTTTGAGGTTTTTGGTGCTTTTTGAAGCTTTTCCAAAACTTTTCCGACACTGTGCTTCGCAAGACGAAAAATTCACTAGACGAAAAAACTCGCGGAACGAATTAATTTCGTCTTGCGAGGCACCACTGTATAGAGAATCACTTATAATTCCAAGTGTGGTTGAGGCCATAATTTGTGGCAGTTATTATATCATTGGCTCAATTAGTCCCCACTAAAAATTTTATGTTATTGCACGACATTAATGTAGTGCCTTTGAAGTAAATGGGTTCACTTATGGCATAATTTTTTTAAAAAAAACAAAACATTTTCCTTTCTTTCGATAGTAGTAGTAGATGTGAAAATATCAGGTATTTGGTTTCGTCTGTTAAGAGAGAAGTACCTTCGCTCTAATGATGCCTGTCCTGTTTTCAGAAGCCCCACTGAGTTCAATGGGATTTTCTCCCAGGGAAGTGAGTATAGGATTGCAGCCTTAATCTCTTTGCTTGATAGGTGGGGTGGAGTCTCAGGGATATTCGTCCACACACCTTTCGGACTGCACTCTTTTAGGAACCAGGTGGCTCATGTGAGAGCTTGGTCCCCCAAAACAGGTGCCTTTCAGTACACTCCATGATCCAATCAGAGGCCGGGATAGCTTCTCAACTAAACTGGAACAGTTGAGGGTTATGCATTCATTGCTCCACACACTTTGACCTTTTTTGGTCCTGCCAGCTACTGGCATATATATTCCCTGTACAATGGTACCTTGGTTTTTGAACAGCTTAGTTCATGAACAACTTGGAACCCAAATACTGCAAAGCCAGAAGTAGGTGTTCCAGTTTTCGAACTTTTTTTCGGAAGCTGAACGTGCTCCATTTTGAGCCCCCCTGTGTTTCCTGTTGCGCTGCTAATTTCCGTCCCACTGTAATTCAAGCCTTCCGTTTCCGTGTTTCCTGTTGCGCTGCAAATTTGTGTCTCTCCCCCCCCCCATTGTAATTCAATCCTTCCGTTTCCGATTGCAATGTTTTGAGGTGATATTTGGAGCTTATATTTGGTGCTTTAGTTTTTGCTATTTATTTTGCTTTTTTTTGTTTTGAGGATTTTTCAGTTAATTTGTTTTTGTGACTGTGTGGATCCCAGTTCAGCTACTGATTGATCGATCGATTGTGTGACTGTGGAAATGGATAAAAAAACCATCCAAACAATGACTATCATCAGTGCAGGTAAGAATTTTTTTTTAAAAAAATTTTATCATCTACAATGCTGTTTTATTTATTTTATGGTACAGTACATTATTTATTGCTTTCATTTTATGGATCAGTGGTCTCGTAAGAGTAAAATTCATGTTAAATTGCTGTTGTAGGGGTTGTTTTTAAAAGTCTGGAAGGGATTAATCTGTTTTGCATTACTTTCTATGGGAAAGCGTGCCTTGGTTCTGGAACGCTTTGGTTTTGGAACAGACTTCCGAAACAGATTAAGTTTGAGAACTAAGGTACCACTGTAAGACTGAACCGAGCTTAAAAGGTTTCCCCACCCTGGTATAAGCTGATCTGCTGAGTTCATCCATGAGCAAGGATCTGAATCAAGGCTTCTAAGTCCTGCCCTTAACCACAATGTTGCACAGTAAATCTCTGCGGGAAGCTCTTAGCTGGTTATCGAGATCATGAAAACACCTGGGGATAGAGTTGGCATCTCTGGTTTCTTAGCAGCCCCAAGCTGTGTGATCAGCAAACAGTCGAAGGGTGTTGAAAAAGTCACGTTTAGAAGCAAAAAAAAAAAAAAAAAAAAAAAAAAAAATTCCTCTACTGAGTAAATCAGTTCTTCACAGTTTTTATAAGGACATATCCCGTGGTTTATATCCCCCTGAACTGCTTTCGAACATGATGGGCACCCGACAGTTAGAGAGATGGCCCTGAGACTGGGTTTATACAAAGGAAGAAGAAAAAACCCAGTGGAACAAAATTAATGTAACTCGCACAGCAGGCTAGACCTGAATTTATCTACTTTGCCACTGAAATTAATTTAGCACTCCAAATTCATCCTTGCTGGGAGATAAAGACATAAAATGAGACTGCCAGGCTACGTTTTGACTCAAGTCTTCAAATTCTTTAGGCGAAAGGGAAGGAAGGGAAAGGAGGGAAAGGCCTTGCATAATATTCTAGGAGAGCAGTTTCAGACATTATGTTCAGGGCCAGATTTAGGTTTGGTGAGGCCCTCAGCTACTGAAGGTAACGGGGCCCTTTATATGTGCAGCTGTCCTTTGTCAACAACAAATTGTGCTGTTTTTTGTGTTGAATATATGCTATATGGTGATTTATGGACCTAATAGGTATCTAAAGCCATTTGCACATAACAAAATATGTATTTTATCATAGTAATTGTTGAACTGAATTACAATTAAGAAGAATGTAGGTGAAGGTAAAGGGACCCCTGACCATTAAGTCCAGTCGTGGACGACTTGGGGTGTTGCGGCGTTCATCTTGCTTTAGTGGCCAAGGGAGCTGGCGTTTGTCCGCAGACAGCTTCCGGGTCATGTGGCCAGCATGACTAAGCCGCTTCTGGTGAACCAGAGCAGCGCACGGAAACGCCGTTTACCTCCCCGCTGGAGCGGTACCTATTTACCTACATGCACTGTTGTGCTTTCAAACTGCTAGGTTGGCAGGAGCAGGGACCAAGCAATGGGAGCTCACTCCGTCGCGGGGATTCAAACCGCCAACCTTCTGCTTGGCAAGCCCTAATGTTTAGACCACAGCGCTACCCGCATCCCAGTAAGAAGAATGCAGGCACCCTATAAATAGAAATGAGCAAACCGGTGATATTTTAGGGAGCAGGCTAGCAGGTGGGGCCCATTACTTACATCATAGGAGCCTACACAACACAAAACACTGTTGCTGTATGTGGGTTTTATTTTATTTCTTTTTTATCTTATATTTTGGAAATGTACATCCAGTTGTTTTTTTAACCTTTAAAAAAACTTTGGGGGGGGGCAAGAGAGTGGGGCCCTAAGTAAATCCAGCAGTGATTATGCTAGCAGTGAAAGGAACACTGGTGTTAAATATCAGGGTTTCCACAGCAAAATAATAAGGTGTAGAAGTAATACAGGCATTTGAATGCATATTTTATTATGTACACATCTACATACACTGAGGGGTGAGGGTGTAGTCCATGGGTAGGCAAACAAAGGCCCAGGGGCTGGATCTGGCCCAATCACCTTCTAAATCCGGCCCGCGGACAGTCCGGGAATCAGCGTGTTTTTACATGAGTAGAATGTGTCCTTTTATTTAAAATGCATCTCTGGATTATTTGTGGGGCATCGGAATTCGTTCATTTTTTTTCTTCAAAATATAGTCCGGCCCCCCATAAGGTCTGAGGGACAGTGGACCGGCCCCCTGCTGAAAAAGATTGCTGACCCCTGGTGTAGTCCAATCAAGTTTCCCATATACATGCACATGGGTGTTTAAAGCTGCAGGTATTGTGTGCACTTTCTGAAGAGAGCACAAGTGTAATGTCAATTTCCCACTACTGTACAATTGTAACATGTTGGGCCAGTTTTAATACAGTAGACTTGCAATGTCCGTAGGGGTTACATTCTGTGGATCACGCCGAAAACCAATATTGCATATAGACAAAACCCATTGAGTTCACTGATGGATGGGATTGCCAAAGTCGTTTTTTCCAGAACCCCACTCCCTTTCCACCCTTTTTTATTTTTGCTTAATAATAATAATAATAATAATAATAATAATATATTTATACCCCACTCGTCTGGCTGGGTTTTCTCAGCCACTCTGGACTGCTTCCAACAGAATAATAATAATAATAATGTGATAAAACAGCAATGTGGATAAAACATCAGTGGAAGACAGGAGTGCCTGGTGTGCTCTGGTCCATGGGGTCACAAAGAGTCGGACACGACTAAACAACAACAAAACCTCAAACATTAAAAACTTCCCTAAACAGGGAATTTATTTTGAATGTGCACGTTAAATGCTTGCAAATTGCAGGCTTATCGTGTATTACATTTCACATTGGAAACCTTCAATCATGCTGGAAGCAAAGGCAGAAGACAAACTTATATACCGTAATAAGAATAATATATATGATTCCAAGATGTAATGCTGTTGTTTTCCTGTAGCAGTTACAATGTGTAGAGTTGCCCTGAATCAGCCTTTTCTTCTTGTGGCTCCATCATTGCAAGCCAAGGCTCAAACGTCAGCCCTAAGTACACTTATGTGGAAGCAGCAAAATCCTTGAAATCCGTCCAGCAAGCTGAGATGAAACTGCGTTTTGAAATGGAGTTGAAAATGCAGGCAAGGCAAAGGAAGCACACGGCCTAACAATGGGAAAAGATCACTTGTCTAGCATGTTTAGGATGGGGCTGTCAGCTATTTATTGGCTGGCTGGCTGGGCTTGTAGTATTTCAGGCCAGGCTTCTCAAAGCAGTTTGCATAACAATGTCAAAACAGCCATTCATCTCTTAACCAGCGAAATACAATAAAAAGAGGATAGCTGAGCTGAAAGAGAAAGGAAAACCAGATCATAAGGAGCAAAAATGGCACAGGTAGTCACAATCACTGTTGTTGTTGTTGAACTGTAACTCCCATTGTTATCATAGAATCATATCATAGAATCATAGAGTTGGAAGAGACCACAAGGGCCATCGAGTCCAACCCCCTGCCAAGCAGGAAACACCATCAGAGCACTCCTGACATATGGTTGTCAAGCCTCTGCTTAAAGACCTCCAAAAGAGGAGACTCCACCACACTCCTTGACAGCAAATTCCACTGTCAAAAAGCTCTTACTGTCAGGAAGTTCTTCCTAATGTTTAGGTGGAATTTTCTTTCTTGTAGTTTGGATCCATTGCTCCGTGTCCACTTCTCTGGAGCAGCAGAAAACAACCTTTATCCCTCCTCTATATGACATCCTTTTATATATTTGAACATGGCTATCATATCACCCCTTAACCTCCTCTTCTCCAGGCTAAACATGCCCAGCTCCCTTAGCCGTTCCTCATAACGCACCGTTTCCAGGCCTTTGACCATTTTGGTTGCCCTCCTCTGGACACGTTCCAGTTTGTCAGTGTCCTTCTTGAACTGTGGTGCCCATAACTGGACACAGTACTCCAGGTGAGGTCTGACCAGAGCAGAATACAGTGGCACTATTACTTCCCTTGATCTAGATGCTATACTCCTATTGATGCAGCCCAGAATTGCATTGGCTTTTTTAGCTGCTGCATCACACTGTTGGCTCATGTCAAGTTTGTGGTCAACCAAGACTCCTAGATCCTTTTCACATGTACTGCTCTCAAGCCAGGTGTCACCCATCTTGTATTTGTGCCTCTCATATTTTTTGGCCAAGTGCAATACTTTACATTTCTCCCTGTTAAAGTTCATCTTGTTTGTTTTGGCCCAGTTCTCTAATATGTCAAGGTCATTTTGAAGTGTGATCCTGTCCTCTGGGGTGTTAGCCACCCCTCCCAGTTTGGTGTCATCTGCAAATTTGATCAGGATGCCCTTGAGTCCATCATCCAAGTCATTGATAAAGATGTTGAATAAGACCGGGCCCAAGACAGAACCCTGTGGCACCCCACTAGTCACTCTTCTCCAGGATGAAGAGGAACCATTGATGAGCACCCTTTGGGTTCGGTCAGTCAGCCAGTTACAATCCACTGAGTGGTAGCATAGTCAAGACCGCATTATACCAGCTTCTTTACAAGAATATCATGGGGCACCTTGTCGAATGCTTTGCTGAAATCAAGGTAGGCTACATCCACTGTGTTCCCTTCATCTACCAGGCTTGTAATTCTGTCAAAAAACGAGATCAGGTTAGTCTGACATGACTTATTTTTCAGAAATCCATGCTGACTATTGGTGATCACAGCATTCCTTTCAGTTATGTACTGAAGTTCTCACCCTGGGCCAGCTGGGGGATACTGTAGATAGTTATGCAAATGAAGGATCAAAAGTGACGTTCAGTGACTGGATAGTTTGTATGCAAATGAAGGATCGAAAGTGACGTTCAGTGATTGGATAGTTTTAGAAAGTTGCAACAGTTACGTTGCTCTGGCGCTCTATATAAGCAGGCTGACTGAGCTCCTCAGTTCAGTTCTGTTCTGGCATCTGAATAAAGAAGAGCTGTTTGAAGAATCGCTGTGTCGTCTGATATGTTCACCCACAACCTAACACCCATAATTCCCAGACAGCTTAGCCAACAGTTGGAGATCATGGGACTTGTAGTCCAACAACATTTGGGAACCCAGAGTTAAAGAACACTGAGCTAGAAACTTCCACTGGGCATGCTCATCTTAAATGTGCGATGTATAAATCATGGAGCTTTCAAACATTTATAGAAGCACAGAGTATGGTGTTATAGACCATCTACTCCAACCTCCTGCTAAATGCAGAAAAATCCAATGCTGGGCCATACCCAAAAGATGACCTCCAACTTCTGTTTGAAGATCTCCATCAAGGCAGAGCCTACCACATCTCTGAGTTAGTTGATTCTATTGCTGAACAGCTCTCGTCATCCAGAAGTTGCTCCTGATGCGCAGCTGAAACTCACCATTCATTCCCCTACCTGCAATCAGAAGGAGAAGGGATGGAAGGAAGCAGCTCAAGTAAAAGATGAATTGTTAGTTTCTTGGTTCCTGGGGACACTCTGAAGACAGCAACTCAGTCTACACTGTTTACAATACAGCTTAGAAGGAGAGGCCGACTTTATCACAGTCATCACACGTTGTGCCCATGGACAGGAAAGGGTTATTGCTGTCAGAGCGCCCAAGTGTGTATTGGGCGATCTGACAACCTGAACAGAAGACAAGGGGAGTAGAAAGGATGGGAAACAGCTCCCCCCTGTGGCCATGGGCTTTGGGAGGTGGCAGAAATGGGACTACGAGGTCCCATCAGGTGGGACCAACCCAAATCCACTCTGTGCTTCAAGCCAAATAAAGGAGTCTTGGGTCTTTGCAAACAAGCAATTGCCTCTCTCTTGATGTAAGGGTAATGCTTCTACAACTGGGGAGAGAAAAAGATTAAAATTATCAGATGAAACTGAAGATGGGTTTATAGTATGGTGAAATGAGAAATTACAAACCCATCTCAATCATCACCTGATAACTTTCTTCATACGTAACTTTCTCCCTGGGAGTGCAAGTATTCTGCGCACACAATAGGGTGACTTAAAGAGACCCCTCTCCCAAATGCCACTGCCAAATATAATATTTACCAAGTGTGCAATGGAGATTCTCCTGGTGCCAGTTGCATTATCTACAGTAAGGAATGCTTCCTATGCGACAAGTAAAATCCATTGCTATGCTCCTACGCTTCCTGTCTTTAAGATCTTGAAGGTTATTGTCTGCCTGCGAGATCTTTCTGCCAAATCTGAAATGCCAGAATACATACCGTATTTTTTGCTCCATAAGACACACTTTTTTCCTCCAAAAACTAAGGGGAAATGGGCTTATGGAGCAAATGTGTGGTCAATCTAGATTATCTGCCTGGAAACTAGAAACGGCTCCCTTTCCTTTCCTAAAGAAGCTGCAGAACTGTGAGTTGAACCCCATAAAAACAGGATCTTTTCCCTTTGCAAAGTAAGCTCAACAACTTTGAGCTGATCCTCAAAAAAGGGGGCTTTCCCCCTTTGCAAAAGAAGCTGCACAACTGTGAGCTGATCCCCCCCAAAATGGGGCTTTCCTCTTCTAAAAACTAGGTGCATCTTATGGTCAGGTGCATCTTATGGAGCGAAAAATATGGTAAACAGCTGTTGCAGGTGGAACCACCATAAAAAGTGACATGAGGGTTGCCACCCAATTCTGCCCCAGGAAAGGGCCATAGCTCAGTGGTAGACCATCTGCTTTGAATGCAGAAGGTTCCAGGCTCAGTCCCTGGCATCTCCAGGTGGAAATGGGAGAGATTCCTGTCTGAAACCCATGAGAGCTACTGCCAGTCAGCATAGGTGATACTGAGCTTGATGATCCAATGGTCTGTCTTGGTATAAGGGAACTTTCCATGTTCCTGTGCCTCAAAATGGAAATTTGGGTATAATCTAGGGTTTGGTACCGAAACCTTTGGCACAAAATTCCAAGATCCTCATTGCTTCTCGGAGGTATGGCTACTCCCATTTATTCCACCATGCTTTTTGTCTTTAGTATTGCATCCCCTCTTTGTTATCATGGGCATGTATTTCACTTACTGTTGCACTGCATTATGGACTTTGTAGTCTATGTTAGAGAAAAAACTTCAGCATGCAAAGCAGTTGTGATCAAAGTGTGTACATGGGTGAAGACATCTGAGCCCTGTATAATGTTTGAGACAATAAACAGACAAATGGAGACAGCATAAAGGGAAGCACTTGGATTTGAATAGCACACACAAAAATATATTTCACTTTAGATTAAGGATGGTTGGATCAATCTATTTCTACTCTGCGTCACTTTTGCCGTCCTCATTCCTAAGTCCATTCCACCCTGTTTCTGCATTAATCTATTTTTAACATCCCCATGAAAATTTGCAGTTAAATACGTATTTAAACAGTGCTTTTAATATATTTTCTTAGAAAATACTCATTTAAAAGTATATTTTCTTTCAAATATGCATTTCTGTATGTCTTTTATCTCAAAGTACCTATTTTAAAATGCATTATACAGAGAAATAACCAAGAACTTCCAACCCACATATTAGTTGGAGAAGCATCAATCATGTCGGTTTGTATTGCGATTCACAATGATCAGATTCCTCAGGGATCCCTACCCTGGATATGGTAGGATGTTCACTGTTAAATCCTGCCTGGAGATGTTGCTCACCCTTGTTCTGAACTGCTTTACTCCGAAGACACACCGAAGTCTGAGCACTTTTTTTTTGGAGTCGCTCCAAGAGCTTGCTGAGTAAAGCAGCCCTACATAGAGCACATCACATCAGCAAAGCCTGAAGGTCACAAAAGCACTGAAATGGGCTTTTTTCATCAGATGGATTGGGGTGAGAAGCATTCCTAGCTAAGCACCTATGGGGACGCAGTTGTCACACCCAAATTGCAAACTCGTCTCTCTTTAAAATAAAATCCCCCCCAAACAGCTCGCACCTGATCTACAAAACAAGAATAGCGTCCCAATTTCACTCGTCTTTAAAAAGGTACAAAAGGCAACCACTTTCATACATCATTAACTCGAACATATCCAGCTTAGAATCAAGAAGTCAAAAAGTATTTCTTGGTATCCATTAGTCCCCAGTTCACTTTTGACCTTACAAGTGGCGTCCATTGCTCACTTTTCACTGAGGCCAGGCAGGCTGGAGGGGAATCATTTTATAGTGCAATGAAAAGCTTTCTTTTCTTTTTCCTTTTTCTATCCCTGGTCAAGGGAAGTGGTGGAGGTGCGGGGAGAAAGGGAGCATTCCCTGCTATTTGTTCCTGGGTTTGTATATTACAGCTGGTACATTTCGCTGGGTGCCTGTTACTTAAAGTCTGGGAGTCACTGGGGTAGAAAATACAAATGCTTTTGTGCTTGTAAGTGCTCTTCCGCAAACCGTCTCATCAGATTAAACCAGAGAGTGAGGCGGAAAAGGGAAGTTTCTGGGGATGCAGCCAAGATGTGCCTTCCTTCTCTTCTCATCATGGCCCGGGTGCAAGAAAGTCAAATGTAGAAAGCAAGAGCTTTCTTTGGTTTAAGTGAGGAGTGAAGGCGGCTCCAAGACATTTTGCTGCCTGTGACAGAGCAATAAATGCCTCTCCTAAATCCCCAGTTAATAATAGTACTTGCAGATGGTGGACAAATTCCATTCATTTTGTATTTAAAGGTAAACTAACAAAATTTTCCAGTAGTGATGTATGGCACTGAAAGCTGGACCATAAAGAAGGCTGATCGCCGAAGAATTGATGCTTTTGAATTATGGTGCTGGAGGAGACTCTTGAGTGTCCCATGGACTGCAAGAAGATCAAACCTCTCCATTCTGAAGGAAATCAGCCCTGAGTGCTCACTGGAAGGACAGATCCTGAAGCTGAGGCTCCACTACTTTGGCCACCTCATGAGAAGAGAAGACTCCCTGGAAAAGACCCTGATGTTGGGAAAGATGGAGGGCACAAGGAAAAGGGGATGACAGAGGATGAGATGGTTGGACAGTGTTCTCGAAGCTACAAACATGAGTCTGACCAAACTGCGGGAGGCAGTGGAAGACAGGAGTGCCTGGTGTGCTCTGGTCCAGGGGGTCACAAAGAGTCGGACACGACTAAACAACAACAACAAAATTTTGCAGTTTTTGAAACAATGCAACAATTGGGAAACAGGCATCCTACAAACTTCGCACTGCTGTGAATTTTGCAGTGCAGTTGCACAGCCAAGTAATGCATCTGCTAGAGTAAAATGTGCATTAAATGCATGTATGAGTGAGAACAGTAAACAAAAAATGCATTGTATTAAGGTGTACATTAGGGGAAAATGCATACAAAAATTTGCTTATTATGATAAATATATACACACATTGCTGATAAATTTTCGTGTGGACTCCCCCCCCCCCCGAAAAATTACAGACTGATTTGGAAATATGGAGGACTAAATTTAAGATTGGAAAAAATGAGAAATTGGGAGAAAATGAGAATGACATTTTATTTCAGATCAGTAGGCAGAGCAAACATAGTCCACCCTATTATACTAACTGCCTCCTACGTGTCATACGACCAAATACATATATGGGCTTGCAGTGAGGCAAGGCTAGAGACAAGTATTTCCTATAATTGCAGCCTGTGAAGCCTAATGTTAGTCATACTTAGCAAACCCTTAGCAAACAATGGGACCCCTCTGGGTTTGCAATGAGTATGACTAACATTGAATATCAATCAAAATATATCATGCATTTATTCATGTCTTGTGTTGTTATTTTTAACCATGAGGTATTACTTGTGTGGCCTGATCCACTCCAGAGGAGCAGACATATGGGGATGGGGGTTGTTGGCTCCTGCCGTTGCCCCATCACTTGCCACCTGAGGCAGGTGCTTCACTTTGTCCAATGGCAGTGATAAGGAGGCTAGAAGCATATAATTCAAACATTGATGTCACCAAGTGATTCTTGATACCCAGAAACCCTCTGATCTTGAGTAATGCATTTGAAGTGTGGAAACTAGCATTGTGCTGAATCTTTTGGCTCAGTTTTTGCACCACCCACCAAAACCCCTGGGTGCATTTTTTTAAAAAACAACAACAACCTGACCCCCCCTTCCAGCTGCCTGCAGAAGCAGGAGGTTTCCGCAGCCTTCTGGCTGGCTGTGCTTCTTGGAATGCCTATAGGAACAATGTTACATGATGTACTATCCCTCTCATAGGCATTCCAGAAACTGAAGCCAGCTGGGCAGCTATAGAGAGGCCTGTTCCCCTGTGAACAATTGTAGTGTTGTGGTTCTGGCCCACTGCCACCAGGTTTTTTTTTAAAAAAGCAAGGATGGGGGGGGGGACCCAGACGACTCGTAAAGTTAAGGAATGTCACTGAATCATAAAGAAGGCTGATCGCCAAAGAATTGATGCTTTTGAATTATGGTGCTGGAGGAGACTCTTGAGAGTCCCATGGACTGCAAGAAGATCAAACCAATCCATTCTGAAGGAAATCAGCCCTGAGTGCTCACTGGAAGGACAGATCGTGAAGCTGAGGCTCCAATACTTTGGCCACCTCATGAGAAGAGAAGACTCCCTGGAAAAGGCCTTGATGTTGGGAAAGACTGAGGGCACAAGGAGAAGGGGACGACAGAGGACGAGATGGTTGGATAGTGTTCTTGAAGCTACCAACATGAGTCTGACCAAACTGTGGGAGGCAGTGGAAGACAGGAGTGCCTGGCGTGCTCTGGTCCAGGGAGTCACAAAGAGTCAGAAACGACTAAACGACTAAACAACAACAAGGTAGCAAACCTCTCTGTAAATGGCAAGTATTTCTCTGGCTCACTCCCCAACCCCTGCCCCTCAAAGCGGCAGAAAACTACACACACACCCCAATTTCTGCAGGTGCTGATTTTTGTATCAACTCTAAAAATATTTTTAATTCCTGCCCATCTCCCCTTGCAGATACATCCACTTCTCTAAACCCTGGAATTGTGTGGGTCTTTATTGCTGATTGGTTCCTCATTCCAAGCTAGACCCATCTCACCCAGCCAGGCTATTTTTCAGCCATTCACTCAAAGAATCGTGGGATTCAACATTAGATACTTCAGCAAAGCTGTTGCTTGTTCGAGAGAGTTATCCACAGCAGCTAAATGTGTGGCTTTCCCCCTGCAGAAGTGGAAAATAAAAAAGAAATCTGTGGCACCCTTAGTCTTTAAAAGATGCTGCAGGAAATGATGAAATGATTGAGGGGATCGGGGCCATTTCACTGCCTGAGGTGGAGCAGCAGATCGTATCCAGACCTCCCTCAAGGTGCATAGCACCCAAGACTGAGCACATCCTCCCTAGCAGTGGAAGTCCAATAATTTCAAATTAAATGAATATTTATTGCCCTTTTGTGACGCAAAACATCTGCTGCCTAAGGCAGCCGCTTCATTCTGCCTAACGCTTTTATTTTTCTCTGGACTGAAGACAGGAGGCAAGAGGGCATCCTTTGCTGCTGGGTGACATCTGAGTGAAGAGGCCGTCACCCAGTCACTGGGTGTGACATCAGTGGCGTAGCGTGGGGGGTGCCAGGGGTGCCATCCGCACCGGGCGCAACATTTGGGGGGGGCGCGTTTGGCCGGCCCTCCTCGAGGAAGCAGGAACCCCACTGTCCTCGGACCTCCTCCGAAGCCTGGCGGTGGGGCGGAGAGACCTTCTCCCCGCGCCAGCCTTCGGATGGCTGCTCTGAAGCCTGGCGGTGGGGCGGAGAGACCTTCTCCCCGCGCCAGCCTTCGGATGGCTGTCCTGAAGACTTGTGGTGGGAGCAGTGGCGTAGCGTGGGGGGTGCAGGGGGGCCTGCTGCACCTGGCGCAACATCTGGGGGGCGCGGAAGAGACTCGAGTGCTAAAATCCACGGGTTAGGGGGCGCAAATTACTTGCCTTGCCCCGGGTGCTGAGAACCCACGCTACGCCACTGTGTGACATAGTTGAAAATGTGTTGGAATAGGACTTGGGAGGGTTCGAACCTCTACTCTGTCATGAAGCTCACTGGGTGAGCCTGGGCCGCTCACTCACTCACTCTCTGCCTAGCCTACATCACACGGTTGTTGTGACAAGAAAATGGGGAGGAGGAAAGCTATGTAGGGACAGTGGGATAGGAAGGAAGGAAGGAAGGAAGGAAGGAAGGAAGGAAGGAAGGAAGGAAGGAAGGAAGGAAGGAAGGAAGGAACCAGGAAATGTGATCCAAGGCAAGTGCAAGTCCAAAACAATGAGGCCTAAAAACTTGCTTCTAAAGCAAACAGAACGGAGGTGTGCTGGAGCTTTAACTCTGCTCTAGAAACGAGCCTTTCTGTGTAAAAGTCTGCATGTGCAAAAATTGCCAGAGACCTACAGCCATGACTATAATTCCTTCAGCGGCATGATCCTTCAGATCACAACTGTTTTACCCTGTTTGCAATTTGATCTCTGCAGTGGCTCACATGGCAGGAGGCAGCTAAGTTTTCATTAAGGCTAAAGAGCCCGTTGCTTCTTGCAGACAGTGATGAAGCTGCAGTGAGCTCCCTCTCCTGCCTTCCGCCGATGTTCCTCGCAGGGTGGAATGAAGCTTGCGGGAAGAGATTAACAAACTGGTGGTAACTCTGCCGTTGTTGTTCAGCCTGACAAGAGGTTCCTCAAAACTCGGCCGAGAGGGAATGAGCCAGACAAAAGGACTCCCTCTTGTTAATCAATCTTCCAGCCTTGCTCATCACGACAGGTCACTTTCCCCTCAGACTTGGCTTCCCACAGTCTGGTTTTGCTTAAACAGACTGTCCTAGGGATCACTTGCCTTCTTCCCAAAGGCTTGATGGTTTTCCTCAGGGACAGGGTGAGCAAAATGTCAAACAGCTGCCACAGATGTTCTCAGTCTGTCCCATCACTGGGGCCCCTCAGGGAACCAGATTTCCCTGATGCCTGTCAGGTCTTCACCTTGATGTAGTTGCCTTTTGTTTGAGACTTTGTGCTCCCAATTTGGTCATCAAGCATCAAATCTTTCCATGATCCCACCCAAACATTTTACAATGAAGATGAGAACACTCATGTAGTTGTATAACACACACAACAACAACAACAACAGCCAACATTTCTTGAATATTCCCCTTCCCCTTCTAGGCTCAAACATTCTCTCAACATCCTTTATATACTTATCAGCCTTGTGCTGTATTAAAAGCAAAGGCCTTACTTGTTCCTTGCATAGAGCCATTCCAGAAAGACGTCATTTGCCTAGAATACATTTTCTGCAAACCACGTTGAGGTTTTAGTCCAATCAAGTGCTATACCAAATGTTGTGAAATACATTATGGACTGTTTAGATTGGGGGGGGTGGCACTTGCTGGTTATGAATTGAGTCAACACAAGTTCACCCATCACTGTCACAAAGTACTTAGTGATTGTGTGCAAATAAATCATTTGTTTCATTTATTAATCACTTCCTCGGAAACACCTCCAAGGGATTTCACAATACAGTGGAACCTCAGGTTGCGAACGTGATCCATGCGGGAGGCACGTTCGCAACCCACAGCATTCACAACCCGCAGTACCACGTCTGCGCACACGTGGGTTGCAATTTGGCGCTTCTGTGCATGCGCAAAGCGTGATTTTGTGGTCCTGCACATGAGCGAGCGCCAAAACCTGGAGGTAACCAGTTCCAGTACTTCCGGGTTTGGCATGGTGCGCAACCCAAAATTGTGAAACTTGAAGCGTCTGTAACCCAAAGTACCTTTGTACAATAAAAACATATGTGAAAAACAGTAAGTATGAAAACAATTCAGAACGATTCCATATATAGAAACAGTTCAAACAAATACATAGATAAAGACACACACACACACATCACAGAAACCAGCTGGGATAAAAATCCACCTAGAAGTCTTGTTGAAATAGGAAAGTCATTGGCAATTGCAGAAAGGGAAATGGTGGCGTCGCTTGTCTGATATGTAATGGGGAAGATTTCAAAAGGGTAGGTGCCACACACTAAAGGCCCAATTCCAACACGGTGTTGAATGGACTTCCTGATAAAATGGTATCTGTAGCATTGTCTCCTAGAGTACAAAGTGGTTGATCGGGTATCTAAGAGATGAAACCATCTTTTAGGTATCTTGGTCCCAAGCTGTGTTGTGCATTATACACCACTACCAACCCCAGTACATAGCCCAATAAAGCCACATGTATATTCACTAGGGCAGGGATCAGGAGCGCTGACTTCTAGGAGCCAAACCCTTTGGGGGGCCCTCAATACTTGTTTGTGGGGGGTTGCCTCCCCGCAATGTTGAACAAAATTGTGTCAGGTCAGGGAAGCCTGGAACATGATGGCATTGAGACTGTAGTGGGCAGGTTCTTCTCCTCCTTCTCCAGCCATGGAGAGGAAGGAAGGGGGAAGCAGAACCCACATGGTGGCGATGGCAGGAGAAGAAGGAGCTGCCAGTCACTCTAGCCACGCTGCTGCCACATTCCTGCCTCCTCTGACCTGGCACAACGTCCTGGCACAACATCATCACCCATGTGATATCACCCACACAATGTTGCGCATGATGTCACGCCCACCCCCATCTCACTTACAAGTTAGTGCCTCTTGCAGAGATGAGGAACCTGTGGCCCTCCAGGTCTTGTTGGACTCCAGTTCTCATCAGCCCCAACTCTTCTTCTTTGGCAATCACTTGTAGCTGAGTAAGATTGTCTTCCATAATTACGGTTTTAGCAATGAGTCCGTAAGTGACTGCGGAGGCCAATTCTGGATCCACACGTCCTTCCACAGTGGGAACATTGGTTTCTGGGTGGAAGTTGATCACGGTGTGGATTTGCTAAGCGTGTCTTCCTCTTAGCACATTTCTCCCTTGCGTCCTGAGTTCGAGTGTCTTCAAAACCCATTGCACTTTTGAAGAAGAGTTTGGATTTGATATCCCACTTTATCACTATCCGAAGAAGTCTCAAAGTGGCTAACATTCTCCTTTCCCTCCCTCCCTCACAAAAAACATTCTGTGAGGTGAGTGGGGCTGAGAGACTTCAGAGAGAAGTGTGACTAGCCCAAGATCGCCCAGCAGCTGCATTTGGAGGAGCAGAGACACGAACCCGGTTCACCAGATTACGAGTCTACCACTCTTAACCACTACACCACACTGGCTGTTCTCCAACTGAAGCGCTTGCAGTCAAGTGTTTCCCAATTGTTGTTTTTTATACTACATTTTTTTGAATTTGCCTTGAGACAGTCTATAAACCTCTTTTGTTCACCACCATCATTACACTTTCATTTTTAAGTTCCGAATAGAGTAGTTGCTTTGGAAGACGATAATCAGGCATCCGCACAACATGGCCAGTCCAATGAAGTTGATGTTGAAGAATCATTGCTTCAACACAGTGCGTCTAGTACACTGGTATTAGTTCGCCTGTCTTCCCAAGGGATGTGTAAAATTTTTAGACAACCAATGGCTAAAGATGATGGAGTGGGAGCACAGCAACAACTGGAGGACCACAGGTTCCCCACTTCTTCACAAGAGTCCTACCTATCTCAGAATTGCAACATTTAGTTAGCAATCCTATTCACTCTTATTAGGGTCAAGCTCTACTGAAGTCAGTGGGACTTAGCAAGTATGGACAGAATTGCACTGTGAGAAACCCTATAAAATTTAAGAACTTCAGTTTAAATTCACATTCTAACCAGGGAAATTTCAGCTTAAATTCGTGCACTTAATTAAATTTCAGCACACACATGTGTGTGTATAATTTGCCTTTTGATATCCCAGTAATTCCAAATTTGGGGAGACTTGGCATTTAAATTCCAAATCTGCTCTCTTGGGCAGATTTGAAATGCCAGCAACACTCAATTCTAGGAGCCTTAGTTTGGTCAGAACTGAGTATACAGTGGTACCTCGGGTTAAGAACTTAATTCGTTCTGGAGGTCTGTTCTTAACCTGAAACTGTTCTTAACCTGAAGCACCACTTTAGGTAATGGGGCCTCCCACTGCCGCCGCGCCACTGGAGCACGATTTCTGTTCTCATCCTGAAGCAAAGTTCTTAACCCGAGGTAATATTTCTGGGTTAGCAGAGTCTGTAACCTGAAGCGTATGTAACCCAAGGTACCACTGTATAACACATGCCATTTCATATAAAAGGAGGGTTTGCACTGCCTTGACCGAAACCACTGCAATGATGTGGGTAAAGCAATACTAAAACTACATATGTGCCCTATATTTCAGGCACATTTAAAGCACATGATTTCCTCCAAAGACTCCTGGGAAATGTAGTTGGTCCCTCGTGGCACTACAATTCCCAGCACCCTTACCAGACTAGCTCAGTTTAGTTTTCACACTGAAAACAAACTCCTAGGCTCAGAGTGTGCCCCAAAGCACACACACACTTTTTATTTGGATTAAACGCAAAGCCTTCAACTCCCTCTCCCCCATATACTCACCCTAGCTCACTCATTCTGTGTGTGCCCTTTTAAAAAGTATTTTTGACTTCCTTTCTAAGAGTAATTCACAAGAAATGCATATATATATATATATATATATATATATATATATATATATATGCTTTCGTAGATTTTCACGGGTACAGGAATGCAGGTTTTGGTGTCCTCGGGTGTCTTCCCGTGTAAAAGTTGGGGTGTCTAGGCGACGTTTCGACGAGGTCTCACTCGTCATCTTCAGGCTGGTGCTTTCGGCTTCTTGTTACTGGAACAGAGCAGGATCTCAGTGTTTGAGTTCCTATAAATACTGTTGAGGGGGTGTGGTGTATAGCCTCCAACGTTCTGGGCAGAGAGGAAGTTCCCAGGCTAATGTGCCTTTTCTTCTTTTGTTCCTTAATTACTTGAGGGATATCTTGAGTGATTTCTTGGGTGATATTCTGAGTACCACTTAGGTGGGTCATTAAGTGTGGATTAGTTGCTAAAGCTTTCGTGTCTTGACCTCTTGAGCTTGTGAAGAGTTTTTCTGAGAAGATGGCTGTACTGCACTTAGTTGTGCTCTGGCTTGGCTTCGTGTATAGGGGCGAGCTGTGGTTTTGTGCCCTGTGCCAGCCAGATCTGTGTAGGGATTGCAGGGGGGTGCAGCATCCGGAGGTGCCACTATGGTTTGGCTACTGGATGGTGTCTGTAATTTATCTGTGGAGAGGGTCTGGGTTTGGGTCTGGTGTGGTTGATTGGTGATGGCGTTCTGTGTGCCTCTGGTTCTGGTGTCGGTTTTTGTGGGGAGGGCTAATTTCCAGATGTCTGGCAGGCGGGACGTGTCGTCACGCTTGTTCATGTTGTGAGGGTGTTTCTCTATCTCGATGGCTTCCATGATTATTCTCTTGTGGTGATGTTCCATGTTAAAGAGCAATTTGGAATCTGCAAAATTAATTTCGTGTCCTATTTCTTTCATGTATTGGAAAAGAGAGGAAGTTTTTTCTTCTTTTTTGACAGCATTCTTGTGTTCTGCGATACGTGCATTTATTCGTCTGTTTGTTTGTCCAATGTACGTGGCTGGGCAGACTTTGCAGGGTATTTCATAGACCCCTTGGTTTTCCAACTGGATTTTATCTTTGGGGTTTCTGAGGATATTGGCTATTTTTTGGTTGGTGCAAAAGGCTGTTTTGATATTGTGTTTATGGAGGATTTTGCTAATTTTATCTGTAGTGTCCTTGATATAAGGAAGGAGGGCCATGCCATTGTTTTCTTCTGTGTCTTGGTTTCTGGCTGACAAAGACCACTTGACAACTGAGTTACAGAATCTCTCAAATGTGTTAATCGCCAATGGATACCAGCAAAACAGGGTTACGAAGCTAATCCAAAAAGAAACACCCCCCAAAAACCAAGACACAGAAGAAAACAATGGCATGGCCCTCCTTCCTTATATCAAGGGCACTACAGATAAAATTAGCAAAATCCTCCATAAACACAATATCAAAACAGCCTTTTGCACCAACCAAAAAATAGCCAATATCCTCAGAAACCCCAAAGATAAAATCCAGTTGGAAAACCAAGGGGTCTATGAAATACCCTGCAAAGTCTGCCCAGCCACGTACATTGGACAAACAAACAGACGAATAAATGCACGTATCGCAGAACACAAGAATGCCGTCAAAAAAGAAGAAAAAACTTCCTCTCTTTTCCAACACATGAAAGAAACAGGACACGAAATTAATTTTGCAGATTCCAAATTGCTCTTTAACATGGAACATCACCACAAGAGAATAATCATGGAAGCCATCGAGATAGAGAAACACCCTCACAACATGAACAAGCGTGACGACACGTCCCGCCTGCCAGACATCTGGAAATTAGCCCTCCCCACAAAAACCGACACCAGAACCAGAGGCACACAGAACGCCATCACCAATCAACCACACCAGACCCAAACCCAGACCCTCTCCACAGATAAATTACAGACACCATCCAGTAGCCAAACCATAGTGGCACCTCCGGATGCTGCACCCCCCTGCAATCCCTACACAGATCTGGCTGGCACAGGGCACAAAACCACAGCTCGCCCCTATACACGAAGCCAAGCCAGAGCACAACTAAGTGCAGTACAGCCATCTTCTCAGAAAAACTCTTCACAAGCTCAAGAGGTCAAGACACGAAAGCTTTAGCAACTAATCCACACTTAATGACCCACCTAAGTGGTACTCAGAATATCACTCAAGAAATCACTCAAGATATCCCTCAAGTAATTAAGGAACAAAAGAAGAAAAGGCACACTAACCTGGGAACTTCCTCTCTGCCCAGAACGTTGGAGGCTATACACCACACCCCCTCAACAGTATTTATAGGAACTCAAACACTGAGATCCTGCTCTGTTCCAGTAACAAGAAGCCGAAAGCACCAGCCTGAAGATGACGAGTGAGACCTCGTCGAAACGTCGCCTAGACACCCCAACTCTTACACGGGAAGACACCCGAAGACACCAAAACCTGCATTCCTGTACCCGTGAAAATCTACGAAAGCATATATATATATATATATATATATGGGGGAGAGAAAATGATGAATTGTTTATGACCAGATCATTTATTAATTCCTGTTTGGCTGAAATAATTCCTGCTGAGATGAAGGTAAAAACAAAATTAAAATTAATAATCCCTCTCCACACACATAAAGGCTAGTCCTTGCCGCCGCCACCTCTCAGTCCTCAAGCACTATTTTTATCCCCAATACGGTAAATGTCTTTCAACGTGGAAGCGAGGTTCTCCTCGAAAATCAATTTGAAAGTGTCCCGGAGAGGGTGGGCTGGGTGGAGGTGATGGAAGGGAGCGGGTAAGAGCCATTGCAACACGTAGTTTGATGGCCTGGGATGTATGATTTGGTTTGCCTTTGACTGCAGGATGCATGCGACGGGCTCAGCGCGGCTGTAAACTGAAACCGGCCAAATGGCATTATAGCCCATCTGAATGTTCGCTGGGATATATCAGGCCTTGGTGACAGCTGTAACTTACTGAAATGGTCAATTGAGAGAGCCGGGCTTATCTAGTTACATGTAGGCTGATTCTACTTCATCCAGCATTCATCCCTTAATATAACTTCCCAGCTTCAGTTAACCGGATTTTGGTGTGTAATTTTTTTTGAAAGAAAGAAAGAAAGAAAGAAAGATAAAGAAAGAAAGAAAGAAAGAAAGAAAGAAAGAAAGAAAGAAAGAAAGAAAGAAAGAGACTTCCTATTTATTCCCCTAAAAGGAAATTCAGTGTCTCTACCCATGGACACACTTAAATAATTTGCAGTGAAATTCTATTTGAGTCTAGAAATTCCCATTAAGTTCTTTGGGACTGACTCTGATCTAAGTGTGTATTTGTGTATTGCAGGGGTAAACAACCTGTGGCCCTTCAGATATTGTTTGGACTGCAGCTTCCATCGTCCTTGGCTGTTGGCCATACTGGATGGGGCTGATGGGATCTGAAGTCCGGTGGGATTTGATGGGATAGCTCAATCAGTTGAGCATGAGACAATCTCAAGGTCATAGCTTCGAGCCCCACATTGGGCTAGATGATTTTCATAGACCGTTCCAACTCTACAATTCTATGAGATACAGAAGACAACAGGTTAGCCATGCAGGCCTGTAGCCTGGGAATAAGCCCCATTGAACTCATTGGGCTTACTTCTGAGTAGCCACGCATAGGATTGCACTGTTGGCTTCATTACACAGTCAAAATGCTCCACCAGAGGAGTAGCAAATCATTCAGGGAAAGGGGTGAAGGTCATAGCAGTGATTCCACATCCAACTTCCTGTATGCTGTGAAGGTCACATCCAACCTATACAAGTGAAGCACATTTAATGCACATTTGAAGCACATGCTCCCCTCAAGAATCCTGGGAGCTGTAGTCTACCCCTCACAGAGCTATAATACCCAGCACCTGTAGCAAACTACAGTTCCCAGGATTCTTTGCAGCTTGTAGACCAGATATGTATGGTGTACCTATGGTGCGGAGGTGATCCAGGAGGTGATCTCCTAAGGGCCCTACATTTCAGGAGGGGAACTGGGGGCCCCCAATGTTCAAAGGGGATGGAGGAGACCAAGGGTGGAGCTGAATGCAGTGCAGCTTCAGTGGTCAGCGCCCCCTCCTTCTCCTGCTGCCGCAGAAGGGAAGGAGCGGGGAAGCAGCCCCCAGCCGGTGGCGGCAGCAGCAGGAGGACAAGGAGCCGCCGGCCATTGAAGCCATGCTGCCATCACATTTGGCTCCACCCCTTGGCTCCTCCCAACATCCTGATGTCATACACATGATGTCGCCCCCCCCCCTTCTGCCTGGGAAATTGCCGCCTCTGATGTCATCCAATTTGTTGATTGCAAGCTCCTTGGGGCAGACATCTTTCCCCCTCACTTTATACACTGCTATGTATGCCTACTGGTGTTGCAGATTACCACACCCTGTGGGCTATGTGCCCATCTAGGACCATCTACCCCAGTGTGTGTGTGTGTGTGCTGGGGTGTGCAGAGAAGACAAGGGTAAGCATAACCCAAGCTATAATATAAGCTCAACACAACATAATAGAAGCCATGCTAGATCAAACCAAAGCCCTCTCTACTGCACTGTTGTGTTCTCCTAGTGGCCAATCAGATGCCTTTGAGAAGCAAGGAGGACATTAGCATAGTGAATTGCACCTTCTACCTGGCAAGGTCTTTTTTTTCAGTGTGCGGTTGCACACAAAATACGGTGTTTTTAAAAAGTGTGTACACTTGGAAAGCTGATACAATGGTACCTCGGGTTAAATACACTTCAGGTTAAAGATGCTTCAGGTTACAGACTCCGCTAACCCAGAAATAGCACCTCGGGTTAAGAACTTTGCTTCAGTATGAGAACAGAAATCGTGCTCCGGCGGCGCGGCGGCAGCGGGAGGCCCCATTAGCTAAAGTGGTGCTTCAGGTTAAGAACAGTTTCAGGTTAAGAACAGACCTCCAGAACGAATTAAGTTCTTAACCTGAGTTACCACTGTAATGTGCAGTTTTTTAAAAAGGGTAAAATTATACTTTGGCCTTACGTGTTTATCAAGCACTTAAATGACAGGCAATGCAGAGACAACATGCACTCGACTTTTATAAGGGTACAATGCACTCAGTTTTTTAAAAAGTTATCAGAGCATATTGAAGCACCTTCTCCCTTTGGGTCTGACTCTCCTCTTCTTCATGGTCATCTTGGGGCAGTAATGCTTTGTCACATACACCCTCACAAGCCTAACACCCTGACAAGGTCACAATTTTTGCAGAGTCAGTTGGCAGAGCCACTTCTGTTCTTTCTCATGCTGGTGTCCTCCCTCCCAGAACCAGCCCTAATGCCCTTAAACCATCCATTACATCTATCTCTTCCTACCCAGATCTTATTCCCTCTCCCCATTTTGGAATTCCTCCTCTTGATACCTCAGATGTAAGTATTGATTTCAAGAGAAATTACTAGATGAAGGCTTCCCTTGAACGGCTTCCAAAAATGCCGGCAACAAAGGTTTTTGGAGAGGTGGACATATTCAGATGCTTAACATAAGCAGAAAACTTGGTACAAAGTTACGTCACTGTCCGGGATCTGGCAGTTCTATGGAAAATGTGGATTAGATGATCATTTGGCAGGTTTACACTCTTTGTTTCTGATTTGGGACATCTGCTCTCAGTCGGAACGTCTGAGAATTGACGGATTTATGCCGGCAGGTGGGTGGGCTGGTTGTTGCTGCTGGCTTGCCTTGGATAACCTGTGATTAGCCTCATTGGCTCACTGCGCGGCCAAGAATGGGACTTCCCATTCCCACAAGGTTGGGGAAGCTTTGTCATCACAAGGACTACATTGCCTAGTGGCCAACACTCTGGAGACTGCAGACCAAAGGGTTGAGGTGTAATGGAAGCAACTCTTAATCACTGTATAATTCTCTGTGCTCTGGCCACAAGAAGATCAGAGGTTTTTACACATCCCTTTCTCAATCCAGACAAGAGGCGTTGTTACATTACCATAATCCAAGAGCTATTATTCCACAATCTAGCCAGACAGATGAACTGGAGGAGAATGTGGAGTCGTTCCAGTAAGGGGTGTGGCCTGGAGAGAGTCAGGTGGGCCATGCAGAGATGACTGAAGGGCAACATTTGGCCCTTGAGACTGAGATTCCCTGCTCCTGATCTGTCAGAAGCAAGTCAATGTGGAGGAATAGCTTCAGTGACCACGCCCAGCTTTGGAACATAGTGATGACAATTGTTAATTTTACTGCACTGACCAGAAATAATGCTGGTACTGTACAAAGGTTTTAGAACAACAGTGCTAGAACAGGATCTGCCTGGTGTTTAAGAATAAAAGTTGTTGTTATTGCTACTAAAAGGTAAAGAACCCCTGATAGTTGAGTCCAGTCACGAACGACTCTGGGGTTGCAGCGCTCATATCACTTTACTGGCTGAGGGAGCCGAGGTTTGTCTGCAGACAGTTTTTCCAGGTAATGTGGCCAGCATGACTAAGCTGCTTCTGGTGAAACCAGAGCAGCACACGAAAACGCCGTTTACCTTCCTGCCAGAGTGGTATCTATTTATCTACTTGCATTTTGATGTGCTTTCAGACTGCTAGATTGGCAGGAGCTGGGACCGAACAACGGGAGCTCACCCCGTCATGGGGATTCGAACCGCCGACCTTCCGATTGGCAAGCCCAAGGCTCAGTGGTTTATACTACAGTGCCACCGAATCCCATATTGCTACTAAAGGTAAAAGTAAAGGACCCCTGGATGGTTAAGACCAGTCAAAGGCGACTATAGGATTGCAGCGCAAATCTTGCTTTCAGGCCGAGGGAGACGGCGTTTGTCCACAGACAGCTTTTCAGGTCATGTGGCCAGCATGACTAAACCACTACTGGTGCAATGGAACACTATGACAGAAGCCAGATTGCAGAAAGATGCAGGTGGCACTGTGGTCTAAACTACTGAGCCTCCTGGGCTTGCCAATCGGAAGGTTGGCGGTTCGAATCCAAACAATGGGGTGAGCTCCTGTTGCTCTGTCCCAGCTCCTGCCTACCTAGCAGTTCAAAAACACACCAGTGCAAGTAGATAAATAGGTACCACTGCGGTGGGAAGGTAAACAGTGTTTCCGTGCACTCTGGTTTCTGTCACGGTGTTCCGTTGTGCCAGAACCAGTTTAGTCCTACTGGCCACATGACCCGGAAAGCTGTCTGTGGACAAACGCCAGCTCCCTTGGCCTGAAAGTGAGATGAGCGCAACAACCCCATAGTCGCCTTTGACTGGACTTAACCATCCAGGGGTTCTTTACCTTACCTTTACCTTTATCTTATTGCTACTAGCTGCATGATGTTATGGTTTTTTTGAGGGGCAGACCCCCATAATCTCTTCATTCAGTGAAGCTCACTTTCACCTCTGGCCCTGCCCTACTGCTAGGCAACTGGCCCTTGGAAGATTGCACAGAGAAAATGCTTCCCTTGTGCTGAAGAAGAGGTCCCCCACCTCGTGAGAAACAGTTTGAAATGTACGAGGTGTGTAAGATTTACGGTACATCTGGTTTGATGAGCGCCTGTTGTCTCATTCACTCTGTTCTCAAAGGTTTGCCCAAGCGAACAGTGTGCTTGCTGCTCCCGAGAATGTGGGCAGAAGCAGCACAGTCGGCAGGGCATTCTTCTTTGGGATGCAGCCAAGTGCTATCCCGCTTTGCACTCCCGAAATCCCCTCCGTGTGCCGTCAGTCCTGCAGCGTCAGTGAGACCCAGAGCTGCAGGCGAATTGAGCCGAATCAGCGCTCCGCTTTGCTCTCTGTCCAAGAACAATCTGCATCTCAAACAGGCAGAATGTTGGCAAAGGCAGGTGGGAGCCACAACCTTCGCAACGACCTTGCCTGGGAAAAGGGGGGTAGGAGAAAGGCCCCTGTACGTTGTGATGTAATCAGGAAAGACTTTTAAATTGATTTTTGGGGTTTTTTTATAAGATTGGCTAGTATTAGGAGGAGCAAATGGAGGTGAAGGCAAGGCAATGGGGTGCTCACACTTTACATCCAAGAAGTGTACAGCTCGTGTTGTATCCGTGTACACAAAGAGCTGAGCCATACACTCTTTCACACGCAACATTCAACAAGTGAATGCAGTGTAAGAACATGAAAAGAGGCTGCTTGATAGAAGAAGAAGAAGAAGAAGAAGAAGAAGAAGAAGAAGAAGAAGAAGAAGAAGAAGAAGAGTAGTAGTAGTAGTAGTAGTAGTAGTTTGGATTTGATATCCCGCCTTTCACTCCCTTTAAGGAGTCTCAAAGCGGCTAACATTCTCCTTTCCCTTCCTCCCCCACAACAAACACTCTGTGAGGTGAGTGAGACTGAGAGACTTCAGAGAAGTGTGACTGGCCCGAGGTCACCCAGCAGCTGCATGTGGAGGAGCGGAGACGCTAACCCGGTTCCCCAGATTACGAGACTACCGCTCTTAACCACTACACCACACTGGATAGGACAAGTGGCCCAGCACTTAGTCCAGCATCCTGTTGTCACAGTGTCCAAACGGACCAAGAGGGACGCAGGTGGCACTGTGATCTAAACCACTGAGCTTCTTGGGCTGGCCAATCAGAAGGTTGGTGGTTTGAATCTCTGTGATGGGGTGAGCTCCCATTGCTCTGTCCCAGCTCCTGCCAACCTAGCTGTTCAAAAGCACGCCAGTGCAAGTAGATAAATAGGTACCGCTCCAGTGGGAAGGTAAACAGTGTTTCCGTGCGCTCTGGTTTCCGTCACAGTGTTCCGGTGCACCAGAAGCCATTTAGTCATACTGGCCATATGACCTGGAAAACTGTCTGTGGACAACGCTGGCTCCCTCGGCCTGAAAGCGAGATGAGCGCCGCAACTCCATAGTCTCCTTTGACTGGACTTAACCCTTCAGGGGTCCTTTACGTTTTTTACCTTACCAACCAGACCTCTGTGGGAAACCCTCCAAAGGAAGTTCTTAATTATTTATTCATTTATTCTTATTCTGTAAGGAGCTCAAAGTGGCCTGCACATGTCTCCTCCTGCCCATTTTATCCTCACAGCAACCCCAAATATTCCTGAAATCAATAAATAGAAAGTTGAGGTGATTTTAAGCTGTTTTAGCATTTTAACGTCTGTATCTTTTAAAGTAGGGTTGTAATTTTTTTCTTGGTTTCCTTGCTTTATTTTGGTTTGATTTGTTTGCTTGTTTTGAGGGTTTTTTTTTACAATCAAGCACTGTATAAATTTTACAAAACAAAATCCTCTTTTAAAACCATCCAGGTTGATGAGTTTCGTCGCTTTACGCTGCACTGCATGAAGAAGGGTTTTCTTTCATCTATCTTGAATCTTCCTGCATTCAATCTCATTGGATGTCCATATTGTTGTGTCCCCCATATGCTGGACTCCAACTCTCATCAGCCCCAGCCAACACAGCCAATGGTTAGGGATGATGGGAACATCTGGATTTTGCCAAAGCATCCTTGACAAAGTCCCCCCCCCTTCTGCATTTAGTGGGCCTGATGGGGCATAAGGTTGAGTTTCTGTGTTTCAAGGGGATGTGGCAGGTACTGTTCTCATTTCATTTAGTGCTAGCTTCTCTCTGCCTTGGAATTAAGAAATTGCCACACACACACAAAATAAATATCCACGGTGGGGGAATGAAAAGGGAGGGGGAAAGAAGAAGCAGTAGCAAGGCAAGAAAAAGCTGCTAATCTTCTCCCCGGAGACTGGGCCTGCTTCTGCATTGTCCATACGTCCTTCACTTTCTGAAGGCTCAGAACTGCATTGCAGTAGCGTAAGAATTCTTCAACTGTATTCAATCTCAGTTCATGGGTTGGGGCTGTACCAACAAGGCAAGAGATATAAAGCCAGGGGAAAGGAGATTCAAGAAGAGACATAGGTTGTTCCCCCAGGACAGTGGGCAGGGATATCTTTTTCTTGTTCACACCAGGAAGTACCTGTTCTCTCCAACTGTACCAATTTAATAGGTAGAGGATCTGTTTCGCATGACCTGTCATAGGGCTTAGGATTGATCCATGCCTCGATTCTACCCCAGATCCCACACCTCCACTGGTTAACATGAATGCAGGAGAGGTAGGGAGGAACAGCGGATGGAAAAGGGTGCTTAATCCCTCTCTCCCTTTTCAGTTCTCGCTGCAGTCCTCTTCTTGAATGCCTCCTATGTACTGAGTTGAATAGGATCCAAAATGCAGCAGTCTGATTGGTCCTAGAACAATGCAGCAGTATGATTGGTCCGCAGGAGCCACCCAATCCAGCTCCAGGTGGAAGTGAATCCACAACCTGATTGGCCTACAGGAGAATCCCGGAATTAGCCAATCATGTGCAACCCATTGTGTAAATAATGTATATAAAGCAGATATTTGGGGGGAACTTTCATTCCTCCTCACCACTATGAACTGAATAAAGAGCATGAAATCCACACTCAACTCCAAGTATATTTCACCTCCTCTCTTCCAAAGCTGTGTCTGGCCCAGATAAAGAACTAAAAAAAGGGAGAGCAAGAGGGGTCTCCAAGTTGCCCATCAACCCTAAGCTGCCAGGTCACAGGGATCTTCTTGATGATTGGTGAGATACATTGCATTATTATTTTTTTGAAACTGTAATGGGAATTAGGGGTGCTTGTGCGTAAGTTGCCGCCACTCTCGGGAGGTTGCCTGGAAAAACCTTTCCCTGGCTGGACAGTCCTGATTCTGCGTCTGTCTCAGTCACTGGCAGAATCCGTCAGTGGGCGTTTCCTGAACTTCTTCCAACATAAAAGTTCCTTGACGGATAGTCTCCGCCTAGCCTCCCTGCACGGAAGTCTTCTGCGCAGGGTGGGTGTGGGCAGTGGAGGACCAATGCTCTCCCCGCTGGTCTCTGGCGAAGAGTCCTGGAGCCATCCCTCTGAAACCCGTCTCTGCCCGCCTTTCTCCCTGGTGTAACGCTGATTTCCTTCCCCGGTCACTGAGTCCCCTCCTTTCCTGCTGGGACCTTCTACGGCATTGCTCAGGAGCCCTTCCTCCACTCCTGACTGCGATGGCAGTTCCCTGACAGAAACGATAGTAATTTTTGAAATATTTGCATTTGTACATAAAACATGAATGCGTGCAAATTTTATGCAGATTTGTATCCACTTTTGTTCACTTCTTTGGTGGTGTGTTTCCTCTTTGGGGGTAATATGTGTAAGTGGCCTCCATGCAGTGGTATGAACAGCAGGGCAGGAGAGCAGCCTTGTTCCTGCCCCCACTGTTACTGCCTGTGCTGAAGAGTCATGGGATATGCTGCATAATAGAGTACCAGGAAACAAGGGCCCTGGAGACTCTCACATAGTTTTTCCCAGGGACCAAAGAGCAGAGAGAAGAAAAGAGCTCTGAGCTCCATTCTTCCCTCTCTCTGTGGCTGCCAGAATGCCATTGCAACTGCTTTTACTGCCATTTCTGGCCAAACCAGAAAGTAGAGTTTTAAAAGGGAAGGTGAACTAGAATTAGAGATTGGGGAAACCAGGTGGCTGAGATAGAAGGCATAGGCCATTTTTAAGGTGAGGGAGAGAAGAATTCAAGGGACGCGGGTGGCGCTGTGGGTTAAACCACAGAACCTAGGGCTTGCTGATCAGAAGGTCAGCGGTTCGAATCCCCACGACGGGGTGAGCTCCCGTTGCTCGGTCCCTGCTCATGCCAACCTAGCAGTTCGAAAGCACGTCAAAGTGCAAGTAGATAAATAGGAACCGCTCCGGTGGGGAGGTAAACGGCGTTTCCGTGTGCTACTCTGGTTCGCCAGAAGCGGCTTAGTCATGCTGGCCACATGACCCAGAAGCTGTACGCCGGCTCCCTCAGCCAGTAATACGAGATGAGTGCCGCAACCCTGGAGTCGGCCACGACTGGACCTAATGGTCAGGGGTCCCTTTACCTTTACCTTTAGAGAAGAATTCAGTCGCTCACACAGCTCACCATCTTGGCGACCAGTCTCACAAGCCCGTAAAATTTGTTTCCAAGCAAGAGCTGGAACTGTTGAAGTTGTGGTCCTAAACTTCTGGAGGGGACCTGGATGGCAAAGGCTGAATTTTATCGCCATGGGAGAAGTTGGTGATTATGCTCCCCCCCAACCTTTTCCTCCTTCTATTTCCTCCAGATCATGAGCCATTGTACATGTATCTGAAAGTATGCAGAAATCTCTGCTCTTCTGTCTGTTTTCCAGCCTGGATTATAAGAGCCACCATTACTTGGGAAGAGACCCTCCTTTTGCTGTAAGATTTGCAAACCACTTGGACTTTCAAGGAATGTCTGTAGCTGATTCAGTGATGCCAGGTGTATTCCATGCAAGAAACACAGGCTCCTTAACATGCCTTTCTGGAAGCCCATCCTGATGAACAGGGGCAGTCAGGGACAAAACATGGTTGACAAATCTGTTGACTCTGCATTGCCCAGAATAGAATCAACCCTTCCCCACCTTTCCCTTCCCTTCTTCCACAGTGCTGAGAGACAAGAAATGGGAGCAAAAGATGGGTTTTATCGCTAAAGTCAGCGGATGTGCCCATAAAGATCTGTTGAGTAAGAAGGTGCTATTTTTGCAGTCACTTTCTGACTTTGACCACACTTCACTGTAAAAGGATTCGGCAGCACCATAAACAAAGAGCAGGGAGTATATGGAGTTGAGGATGAAGTAAACAAATTGGCTCAAGTCTTTAGCTGGCCTTGCCACTGTACATCAGGCCACAGGAAGCTGCCAGTCTTACCTAGGGCCATTACTGGGGCATTCTGCAAGCAGATGCTCTATCATTGAACTATAAAGCTAAAGGACCCCTGGATGGTTAAGTCAAAGGCGACTATGGAGTGTGGCGCTCATCTCACTTTCAGGTCGAGGGAGCCAGCGTTTGTCCACAGACAGCTTTCTGGGTCATGTGGCCAGCAGGACTAAACGGCTTCTGGTGCACTGGAACACCGTGATGGAAGCCAGAGTGCACGGAAACACCTTTTACCTTCCCACTGGTACCTATTTATCTACTTGCACTGGCCTGCTTTTGAACTGCTAGGTTGGCAGGAGCTGGGACAGAGCAACGGGAGCATAGGCGCCGACTCCATGGGGCTTGAGGGGGCCCGAGCCCCCTCAAAAATTCGTTTGGGGGGCTCTGCCCCCCCAATAATCTCGGGCGCCCCTCCAGCAGAGTGCCATCGCCGCCCCTCCCCCAGCCCAAAATGCACAGGGTCGGGCTGCATGCCTCCTGCCCTCCCTCCCGAGCAAAAGCTCCACCCAATTTCCTTCGGAGCTGATTAATAGGCGCAGCACACTCTCCCCTATTCGCTCACGAGGAGGCGGCACCACTTTATTTGCATATTCATGGGCTTATTTATTATTCATGAGCTTTCCCGGCCCCCCTCCCAATATTTTTTATAAGTCCGCGTCCCTGAACGGGAGCTCACTCCATTGCAGGGATTCGAACCACTGACCTTCCGATCAGCAAGCCCAAGAGGCTCAGTGGTTTACACCACAGCACCACCCTCGTCCCTGTCATTGAACTATGGCCCTTACAATAGTAGAAGTGAACTGAAATTTCTCAGATGACTCTTTTCTGAGAAAATATATGAGATAGTGCCTTTTTCTCATCCCCTAAGAAAAAGGAGACCACTTTGCAGAATTTTCTATAAAAAAAATTATACCATTTTATCTATTCTATTTTATGGTGGCCACTGTCCGTCCCCCCAACCCAGGATTGACACTTTCTCTAGAACATTGTGGAGAAAGCAGAATGGTGGCTGATCATACTGACAACACTGTTGTAAATTGCAGTAATAGCAAAAGGAAGAAAAGAAGGCAGGCAGGCAGGCAGGCAGGCAGGCAGGAAGGAAGGAAGGAAGGAAGGAAGGAAAGCTATGCTATTGATGCTACTAATTGTGTCTAGGGATAAATGAATCTGTCAATTTCACTTTTCCCATTTTTACAACCTTTAATTCAGTTCTCCACATTCCTGCAGCAATCTGTAAATTTTTTTATTTAAGAAAAATCCTCATAGAAATTCAGCAACATTCCATTGCAAAGTTCTCTCAATAAATGCATTTTGCAAGGGAAAAAAAAATGCAAACTGCTGCAGAAATTTGGAGATAGGAAAAATGTAAAACTAACAAAACTGAAATTGACAGATCCTTCCATCCCTCTTTACTGATCCCTACTCTGTGGAGATCATCCTGAAAGCATTGCCGCATAGGCAGGCATTGTATGAGAACCTGCCTCCTTCTTTTTAAATATCTATATTTATCTCTCTCAGTCAAGTTGCATTTACCTCCCAAGCAGGGAAAAGATGAACCCAGTAATTTTATGATTAAAGCCAATATTCTGGGGGTTGGCTCCCACTTAATGGTGCAAAGAATTTATTGCCCAGAATGTTTGGCAAGCAATGGGATTTGCAGCCTCTCCATGCGAGGTTTATTTTTCAGATTTGCAGAAGGCAAGCCAAGGAAACGAATGGTTTTGGGAACTGTGAAATAATCCATAAAGCAGGCTGCTTCGCCTCATCTTTGTTTGGGGTGTTTCATTCATTTCTCTCTGGCTTTGTGCAGGCCAGGGTGATAAATGGAATAACCTGGAACCATACAAATTGGCATTATTTATGGGGAGCGGTAAAAGACCATCTAGCTTCTAACCATGCAATTTCGGGTAGCAGGACGGATGCTGACATTTAAAAAAGGAGATCCTGATGAATGGTGAACGTTGGTACCCCACCCCCAATAATTGGAAGGAGGGGGAAATCCCAGAAAATGTGTTGCTTCCCCATCAACTAATATACAAGCATCTATGAGCATCACCTACAAGCGTCCTTTGGTAATGCCATTTCAATTGAATAAAGAGAGAGGATCTGGCTGAATATAGCCCAGTCGCTGGTGCAATTAGACTTGCACCAAGTAGCCTCTAATTTTGATATTTGCTGAGGTGCTAGTCATATTTGATCAGGTCTTTATTTGTTTAAGCATTCGTTTACTTATTTTATTTGCATTTTTATTGCCACCCTTTATCCAAAGATCACAGGGTGGTTTACAACGTATTTTGTATGAGTATTTCTATCTCCTGCTTCTTCTGTTCAGGGTTCCAAACTAGGATTGGGCATCCTTTTGAAACGAGCAGGGGTGGTGAATCTCAAGTCCAGGAGCTGAATCTGGCCCTTTGGTCCTCACTATCTGGCCCTTGGGGGGTTCCAAATATCCATTGGGCCATCACAAGGTGTGATGCTTCTGCAATGGGACTTTCCCCCTTCTCCTCTCCTTGCCCCTGCCATATGCCCCCTAAATATGTTATGGTGGTTCCCCTAACCCCTAGAGCAGATTTGGAGTGGGAGCAGGGTACATGGAGGGAGAGAAGTGGAGGAAGACCCATTGTACAAGCTGAAATCCTTGTGGTGACAGGATGGTTACTTAGAGCTGCTTTGGATGCAACCCAGTATTGACCCAGAGAAAATAATACGAGCTATAAATGGACCCAAAGTAGGCCTGTATTTTCTTCCCACTCCAGAAGAATGTTTGGCAGCTCACATGACCATACAAATCTTTGGAGGGGAAATGCTTTGAGTTTGGGACAAATATACAAAGGAAATCAAGTGGGAAATGTGTTTGTGAATCTTCACAGGCCTCCCCTTTTCCTTCATAAAAGCAGTTTGAAAATGTCTGAAGTTTCAAAAGAGACTTTTGCATTCTGAATTTTCGCAGCACTTTGAAACGCTCTGAAATGTAATGCACTAAAATATCTGTTCCGTCAAATGAAAGCTAATTTTGATTATTTTGGGAAATTGAAATCCCCTACCCTTCAAAACACACACATATATATAGGATGGCTTACAAATATAACATAACCAATAATATCCCTTGCCGAAACGTAATGTCACCCATTCCACCAATCTCCCATCATGCTTTACCTGCAAGCCGCCAGCCCTGGTGAAATCCTGCTAGATTAATCATTCATCAACTCAACAAATACCTTCTGATCCCATTAGCAGACAGACCGTCAGCTTCCCCCTGTTAATCTACCTCTGTCTGAGGTGCAGCTATTAACCCCTTTTAATCAACCATTATTCCACTCAGAGTCAGTTATCACAAGAAGGTACCGTTCTGACATAAGATCAAATTAAGATTACAGAAAACTTGTCGAGATGAAAAGCGCTGTGCATATGTAATTGAATTATAGCCTAATTAAAAGAAAGGAAAAAAGAGCCCCACTCCTGAGACATCCTCAGCTGTTCTTCTGCAAGTGCCGTCCCTTCTGTCTTTGCTGAGGTTTCACTGCAGAAGTTTGTCAAGCTAAACTCAACCAGGCAGGTGTCATCATCGCCTACTTTAATAAGCTCACTTTGCGACACACCGTGCTTTTTCCTGGGCCTGCCTTTGTACCCATGACAGAGGCCGAAATCAAATTGTTTCCTAAGATGTCAGGGAGGCAGAGGGACTTAATATACTTACCAGTTTGTGGCATTCCACTTAAAGCCATTTTGCTCCTCTAGGCTGAGTGCTATAGCCTGAGTTGCATCTTCAAGTCTCTTTCTTTCAGGTTGAGTCTGACATTTCCAGCTCCAGGTTTCTGGGCATTTCATCTACAAATAATGTAGCTCAGTGGTAGAGCATATGCTTTTGATGTGGATGGTGCCAGGTGGAACTGCAACATCGCCAGGCAAGGCAGGAGGAGGCATTCCAAGAACATCTGGAGGGTACCACATTCGCTATCACAGCTAAACCATGTTTTGGATTAACCACTGTGTTAGGTTTGGCCATATATAATGAAAAACTATGGGCAATTGGGAAAGAAGTGGACACTTCTAATCACCTCTTTGTACTTCTGCTCAAAGGGAAGAGGGGGAAGGCAGAATGCATGAACCAAAGATCATTGGGTGACAGTAATCAAGTCACTACGGTTTATCTGCCATTATTCTGCATTTGTAAAGTAAAAAATATATGTAGTGATCAACCACACAGAGCTCTTGTGGAGGCAAACACTTTGCAAATTAAAAGTGCTATGTGAATGATCCACAGTAATGCTGTTTCCATAAGAGTGTAAGCTTGTTATCTTGTGCTATTAATTGAAAAATCAATCAAAAATGATAAATTGCAATACCGTTCAACTTTGGCAATAAAAGCATTAATCAAACAGCAGAGCTGGTCTGTGCAGTCCAGGCAATGCAGCCAGTCACTTTCTCAGCTTTGCTTCTCAGTGAGTTCATTTTAACATGCGCTGCCATTCAGATCACCGGCACAGACTATGTGTAGTCTACCATCTATGTTTTCTAGGGCTAAACTAGACGTGGCATATACTGCATCTTTGCATTTGATGTGCACATGCTTTAAGGTGTGAATAGCAGTTTTGAAGGGGTATTCAGCAGGTAATGAAAGGGTTAAGCTCCCCCCCTACAGCCTGCTGCAATCGTGATAATGATCTCTCCTCCTCACTAGTGAATGCTATTCACATTTCTTTAAGACAGCAGATTGGACCCTAACTGCACAGATGCATTTAACATGGTATCTAGTCTGCCCCTAGTTAAAATGGGGATATCAAAAGGTCAAACGATGCACTAGGTTTAAACAACAGACAGAATGCATAACATCAGAAATCTAAGTCTCAATGTAGCACCTCCCTACATGCACAGTTAGGTGTGCACAGTGCTCTTGCCAGAGTGGTGCCAGTGTGGTGTAGTGGTTAAGAGCGGTGGTCTCGTAATCTGGTGAACCGGGTTCGAGTCTCCGCTCCTCCACATGGAGGTGCTGGGTGACCTTGGGCTAGTCACACTTCTCTGAAGTCTCTCAGCCCCACTCCCCTCACAGAGTGTTTGTTGTGGGGGAGGAAGGGAAAGGAGAATGTTAGCTGCTTTGAGACTCCTTCAGGCAGTGATAAAGCGGGATATCAAATCCAAACTCTCTTACTTTTCACCCATGGGAGTGCCTCCAGTGGGGGGGCAGTCAATGATAAAGGACTCCATGTACAAATCAGGGAGCACGGCAGGGAGAGAAGAGGCTGTTAAAGGGGACTGGATTGCCTCCTAGTAAATAACATTGGTGCTCAAAGACCTGCATTGGCTCCCAGTACGTTTCCGTGTTGGTGTGTACCTTTAAAGCCTTAAACAACCTCGTCCCAGTATACCTGAAGGAGCATCTCCACCCCCATCGTTCAGCCTGGACACTGAGGTCCAGCTCCGAGGGCCTTCTGGCAGCTCCCTCACTGCCAGAAGTGAAGCTACAGGGAACCAGGCAGAGGGCCTTCTCGGTGGTGGCGCCCGCCCTGTGGAACACCCTCCCATCAGATGTCAAGGAGGTAAGTGACTCTACAACCTTTAGAAGACATCTGAAGGCAGCCCTGTACAGTGGTACCCCGCAAGACGAACGCCTCGCGAGACGAAAAACTCGCAAAACGAAAGGTTTTTTCGTTTTCGAGTTGCCTCGCAAGACGAATTTCCCTATGGGCTTGCTTTGCAAAACGAAGCTTGCCCCGGGGACAGCGGGTCTTCTCTTTTGAAGCAAGGGGCGGCGGGGAGAAGCGATCTTCTCCCCGCAGCCCCAGGTCTGGGGACAGCGGGAAGATCGCTTCTCCCCACCACCCCTTGCTTCAAAAGAGGTCCGGGGACAGCGGGTAGCGCTTTGCGCAGCCCCCCGGACCTCTTTTGAAGCAAGGGTTTGCGGGGAGAAGCGATCTCCCCGCAGCCCCTTGCTTCAAAAGAGGTCCGGGGACAGCGGGGCGGTGGGGAGATCGCGATCAAGGGGCTGAGGGGAGATCGCTTCTCCCGGTGCTCCGAAGCGGGGCGGGGGGGCGGGAACACCTGCCCCAGCTGCCCCGCTTCGGAACGCTGCTCCAAAGCGGGGCGGGGGGCGGGAACACCTGCCCCAGCCGCCCCGCTTCGGAACACTGCTCCAAAGCGGGGCGGAGGGGCGGGAACACCTGCCCCAGCCGCCCCCCTTCGGAACGCTGCTCCGAAGCGGGGCGGGGGGGCGGGAACACCTGCCCCAGCCGCCCCGCTTCGGAACGCTGCTCCAAAGCGGGGCGGGGGGGCGGGAACACCTGCCCCAGCCGCCCCCCTTCGGAACGCTGCTCCAAAGCGGCGCGGGGGGGTGGGAACACCTGCCCCAGCCGCCCCGCTTCGGAACGCTGCTCCAAAGCGGGGCGGGGGGGCGGGAACACCTTCTGAAGGCGGGCGGGGGGCGAAAGTCTTTGTCCCCCCTGCCTACCTTCCCATGGGCTTTTAAATCGCCCCGGACAGCGGAGAAGTCCTCCGCTGTCCCGGGCGATTTTAAAATGCCGCCCGCCAGCATTTTAAGATGCCCGGACAGCGGAGAAGTCCTCCGCTGTCCCGGGGTTTTTTAAAATGCTGGGGGTGGGAAGAAAAGCCCTTGTCCCCCCCCCCCCAGCCTTCAGAAGAGGTCCGGGGACAGACTGTCCCCGGACCTGGTCTGAAGGCGGTTTCCCTAGGAACTCATTAATTGATTTTCAATGCATTCCTATGGGAAACCGTGCATCGCAAGACGAAAAACTCGCAAGACGAAGAGACTTGCGGAACGAATTAATTTCGTCTTGCGAGGCACCACTGTATTGGGAAATTTCTTAAACGTTTAATGTTTTGTTGTGTTTTTATACATGCTGGAAGCTGCCCAGAGTGGCCAGGGCAACTCAATCAAATGGGTGGGGTGCAAATAGTAAAATTATTATGGTTATTATTACTGTTCTTATGCCTACCCCACTCTGGAAAACATTCAGGGGTCATGCTTTGCTGAACGTTCAGGAAACAGTAGATTCCAAAGTTATAGGTGACAAAATATTCTTTGACATTTAGCATATGGCTGAAAGCCAGGAAAAAAATGTTCCAAATATTTTTGCATCCTCCCCCCCCCCCTGCATCTACTCTGACCTAATGGGTACTTTTCTAGAGCTGGCCTTTGACAGCTGCAGACTTCTCAACTGATCCTTAGTCAATGCAGATTCAATCAATCAGAACATTCGACAAGTCAAGGTGGAGATGCCAGGATTGGTTTAGTTCTTCAACAAACAAACACGCTCAAACACTCCCTGACTAAGTATTATTTTAAGGCAACAGCAAAGTGATTTTTACAATCAAGCATGGACATTTAAAGCAGGGAGTTACTATCCAGTGAACTGATATTAGGAAGCCCAAATTTTATGCGCTAGCAGAGCCTACTGAAACAGATATCAGTTGGCTGACAAACAATGTGTGCTTCATAATATGTGCATATAGTTGAGATTGAATTTCTGTTTCAGAGGTGTAAAATTCTACACATTTATAGTGCAATTCAGAGAGAAGAAATGTGCACTGACCTCAAGACTGGACCCTGGTTCTGTGTTTAAATAAATAAGCTGCCTTGATCCAAAGCACTGCTTAATTTGGCTCCGAGTTCACTTTTGAAAAGAAAAACAAGGCTTATGACTTTTCATCCAAAACTGGATGAAATTTGCAGACATATAGGTTCCTCTACAGTGGTTGAAGTATGATAAATTACATGCAAATAGGTCCAGGCATCTTTGGGCTGAAGACTTTTAAAGCTTAAATCAGAAGAAGAAGAAAGACGAAAGACGAAAGACGAAAGACGAAGAAGAAGAAGAAGAGGAGGAGGAGGAGGAGGAGGAGGAGGAAGGAAGGAAGGAAGGAAGGAAGGAAGGAAGGAAGGAAGGAAGGAAATATCTATAACTTTTTGGGGAAAGTTGATGAAATTTGCAGGCTTGGTAGAGCATTCTGGGAAATGAATTCTGCCAAATTTTAGAACAATAGCTGCCTGATTTCCTGCCAGGGCAACATTTACTGTTCTGGCCAGGTTTTAAAAAAAGAAAAGAATCACTTAAATCTGTCCTAGTATTTTGTGGGCAACAGGACTGAAAATAGTTAACATGAGAGCAATGTCCCTAGATAAGAAGCCTATCAAAATTCAGTCAACTAGATTTAATGGGGAGCCACTGCCGAAAAGGTGTGTTCTTGTGTTGCCCCCCTCTGGACCTCTCATCAGGGGTGAACAAAGGCTAACCAACACCCGGGGCCGGCTGCGCATGCTTGGCGCTGCTTTGTACGATGCATGCACGGCATCACCACGTACGACACACACGTGATGTCACTATGTAGGGCACATGTGCAGCATCGCTATGTATGACGCATGTGTTGGGATACTGCCAGGGAGATAAAGTCCATCATGGCCCCAAGCCGTCTGCCGGACGATCCATCGATCTCCCGTAGGCACGCAGTATCATCGATTAGCGACATGAGTGTCTAGAAAATATCTTGCCACATTCTAGAGCTCATGCACACTCTATCAGCAGATAATCACAGCAGAAGTCGCACTCAGGAGAGCATTATTTACAAGCTTTATTCAGCGTTGATCAGAACAGAGAAAGACATGACTGTCTGCGTCAGTGTCTCCGACAGAGAGAGAAAACGAAAGCAATAGCAAACATAAACATCCTGTGAACAGGACATGCGCAGACTCTCTGACTCACAAAGCCTGCTCCCTTTTAAGGTGGAACGGAAATATCCTAACAGCATGCACTGTACATAGCGACGCCACACATGCACCATACATAGTGGTTTGCCGCTGGCACCACTCGAGCGCCGTACGGACGATGGCGGGATCCTCTGCTCATGGCTTTAGCGGCGGGATCCCACTGCCGTCCGTACGGCACTCAAGCAGTGCTGGCAGCAAACTGCTATACACAGCACATATGTGCTGTCGCTACATACAGCGCGTGTGTGCGACCCCACACATGCGTTCTACATAGCTGTTTGCTGCCCGCGCCGCTTGAGTGCCATACGGACGATGGCAGAATCCTTTGATTGGGGCTGCTGCTGTGAATGGAGGAGCCTCCACATGCTTCAGCGGCTGCGTGGTGGCTGCTCGTGCCACCGCGCCCGGGGGCAGAGGGAGGAGCAACCCATGGGGTGCCTTCTTGTCACCCCCCCCAGACATGGCACTCAAGCCTGACCGCCCCTTGTCCCCCCTTGCAATGCCACTGCCTTGCATGGAGGTAGAACACAAATAGGGGCCTCTGATGATTACAGGGTCTGCGTTGGTTCATATGTGGAGAGGCAGTCCTTGAGGTGTTGTAAAGGTAAAGGTAAAGGGACCCCTGACCATTAGGTCCAGTCGTGACTGACTTTGGGGTTGTGGCGCTCATCTCGCTTTATTGGCCGAGGAAGCCGGCGTACAAGCTTCCGGGTCATGTGGCCAGCATGACTAAGCCACTTCTGGCGAACCAGAGCAGTGCACGGAAATGCCGTTTACTTTCCCGCCGGAGCGGTACCTATTTGTCTACTTGCACTTGACGTGCTTTTGAACTACTAGGTCGGCAGGAGCAAGGACTGAGCAACGGGAGCTCACCCCCTCGCGGGGATTCGAACCGTCAACCTTCTGATCGGCAAGTTCTAGGCTCTGTGGTTTAGCGCACTGCGCCACCCGCATCCCTATTGAGGTGTTGTAGTCCTGAGCAATTTAAGGCTTTATAGGTCAAAACCAGGTCAAAATTTGGAAAGTTAATTTAAGTTATCTTGATGCACCTTTTCAGGAACAAGGTCCTTTCAAGGTGGCTCACAATCAAAAAGGATAACAAAATAGAATGAAACGACAAGATACCAATCCAATAATTAAAACGGCATGCAAATTAGACATTTTAAAAAATCTAAGTGCTAACACAGCAGCATGAGAACAAAAATGGCATATATCATACTCACAGCCAGCTTAAGATTCCATTGCACCAAAAGCAATGAAAGCAAGCTGAAAACCACCCCAACTATCCAGGGGGAAAGTGGAGCTGAAAGGGGGTCCTGTAAATGAAATTAGGGATGGAGTCAATCATATGTCTCAGGAGATGGAGTTCCATAGGTGGGGAGCCACTGCTGAAAAGGCTCTGTCTTATATTCCTGGCAGCCTGGTTGTACTAGTTGCAGGTCTACAAGGAGAGCCTATGTGGTTGATTTGAGGGCTCAGATAGGTTCCTGTGGGAACAAGCAGTTCATCAAGAAACTTTTCCCAAACAATTTGGGACTTTGAAGGTCAAAATCAAAATAATACTTTGAACTCAGAAGCAAAGAAGCAGCCAGTACAACAGATAGGATATAATGAGAAGAGAGGGGGCAGTTCAGGTACCCAGTCTGAATACTTGAAAGGACATAGAAGCCGAGGGCCTTCTGGCGGTTCCCTCATTGCGAGAAGCAAAGCTACAGGGAACCAGGCAGAGGGCCTTCTCGGTAGTGGCGCCCGCCCTGTGGAATGCCCTTCCAGCAGATGTCAAAGCGATAAACAACTACCTGACATTCAGAAGACATCTTAAGGCAGCCCTGTTCAGGGAAGTTTTTAACGTGTGATATTTTACTGTATTTTTGGTTTTTATGGAAGCCGCCCAGAGTGGCTGGGGAGGCCCAGCCAGATGGGCGTGGTATAAATAATATATTATTATTATTATTATTATTATTATTATTATTATTATTATTATTATTACAACACACTCTTGGTTATGTGTGCCAGATGCACACACCCATCTTTGCCACTCTACTGCTGATCTTTCCATGTTGGACAGAGGAATCTCCATGCATTCGGCGGAATCATACCCACAGCATAAACTGAAAGCACTCTAATAATAATAATAATAATAATAATAATAATAATAATAATAATAATTTTTATTTATACCCCGCCCTCCCCAGCCAAGACCGGGCTCAGGGTGGCTAACAACCAATAATAAAAACAAGTTGATTAAAATAGAATTTAAAACAAGATTAAAATACAACATTAAAACATTAGGATGCATCTCTTCACAGGAAGAGAAAGGAAAAAGAAAGAGGGGGAGGGAATCAAACTGATTCTAAGCCAAAGGCCAGGTGGAACAACTCTGTCTTACAGGCCCTGCAGATAGAAATCAGATCCTGCAGGGCCCTGGTCTCATGAGACAGAGCGTTCAACCAGGCCGGAGCCAGTGTTGAGAAGGCCCTGGCTCTGGTTGAGGCTAATCTAACTTCCTTAGGGCCCAGGACCTCTAGGGTGTTGCTATTTATGGACCTTAAGGTCCTCCGTGGGGCATACCAGGAGAGGCGGTCCCGTAGGTACGAGGGTCCTAGGCTGTGAAGGGCTTTAAAGGTCAAAACCAGCACCTTAAATCTGACCCTGTACTCCATCGGGAGCCAGTGCAGCTGGAAAAGCACTGGGTGAATATGCTCCCATGGCAGAGACCCCGTGAGGAGCCTCGCTGCAGCATTCTGCACCCTCTGGAGTTTCTGGGACAGCTTCAAGGGCAGCCCCGCGTAGAGCGAATTACAGTAGTCAAGCCAGGAGGTGACCATCGCATATGAAGTGCTCCCCCCCCCCAAAAAAAAGATCCTGGCAACTGTAGTTTGTTGAGAACGCAAAAAGGGCTTTCAAACAGCCCTGAACTGTGCTTGGGCTGTGCACATCTCTTCCCAGCAGGAAGAAATGTGTGCAAGGACAACGCGAGTGGGATTGAACCCCTTGCTCACCTTAGGGAGTGTGCTGGTGACACCCCACCAGGGTTGCTCTCTGGTGAATGGAGACGGTGGTTCTGCTGGTTGCTGGGGGCTCACTCGGAATGCACTGGCAAAGCAGCAAACGCAGGATTGAACCCTCCACACGCCAGCTGATGAGCGAGGGGTTCAATCCTGCTGGCCGTTGGGGTCTGCGTCACCCCCACGCTCCCTGCACTGACAATGCAGATGGCACACTTTCTGCTCAACTGGTGGATCAGACCCCATATCAGACGGTGAGGCATGTGCATAGCCCTACCACAAACATTTAAGGGGTATATTTCGCTTCCCTTGGGAAATTGCCAAGAGTGAAGCTGCAACTTTTGGCACTGCAAAACAAAACTAGGGAGCGAGAGCAAGAGCGAGACACTCACAGAGAGAGATGCACTCTTTGTCGATGACCTTGAAGACTTCACTTCCTGTCCCTGCTACTCAGAGCATGATGAACGCAACAACGAGAAAACCAAGGTGCCTCTCTTCGTATTTGCATATATATTAATATTTGCATTCCTCCCAGTCATGCAAATGTATGCTAAATGCCAAAATACTAATATGCTTTATTTTGCTGTGCTTTTGGGTTGAGCTTGGGTTGGATTTAAGTTTATTATTATTATTATTATTATTATTATTATTATTATTATTATTATTATTCTCTACAGCAGGAGTGGCTAACTTTTGTAATACTGTAATCTTTACTAGCCACACTGGCCACTAATCCTTACACATACCTGCCCTCCCTCCCAGTTAGGGTTCTAAGAAGGCACGGAATATGAAATTAGATAATGTTCGTAATTAATTTTGTAAATTACATTGTCCTTAAGATATTCCACCCCATTCATTTCAATGCAAAGGAAATACAATGCAAATGTGGGGGCAGTAATCAATTATGTTTTATTTGCAAACTGAAATCAACAGCAACAGTCAATACTGACCATATTCGCGAAATTGATTTTCGTCCTGGAGTAAGCGAACAATGGCAATTTCTACCTCTGTTTCTGTTTTTGTCAGAATTCTTCCTCATCCCTGCTGGTCATTAAACCAAAACAAGTCACACATGCCTTCCCCTCTCCCCTTGTACAACAATCTCTATAACCAATTTGGAATTGTTTCAAAGTATCATCTCTACATTTTCCAAAATTAGTTCTACCTCACTTTTCCATCCCAGATGAAACCTTCACAGCAGGGCCTGCTGCAGAATTTTTCCTTTCTGCTGAAACGAAAGGGGTTGAATAATGTAATGGCAACATAATTTACATAAATTACATAATTAGCTGTGTAAGTTATGTATTTGCGCCACAGCAGGCAGGGAGCGAAATGCTGTCGTTTTTGTTAGAAGGCGAAATGCAGCGGAAGAGAAACATTACTGCATGCAACGAGTATGGATCATGACATAAAACAATTCCTTCTTACACATCTATTCCAAGCTCACCTGGGGACAGCAGGCAAGTCTAGGCATCCAAACAGGTCTAGGGCACACATAACTCGGATCTCTGACAAAGAAGAAGGCCTTCTAAATGCTGTGGACTACAAATGTCATCAGTGGCGAAGCTGCATGCTCCAGCACTGGGGACAGAGAGCAGGCGGGGGCGTGGCTGGCATGCATTCTGGGGACATGGCATGTTGCCCACGGGGGTGTGCCACCTGCAGGGGCGTGGCGCACTGACTGAAGGTGTGTGGTGCCTGGCATGAGGGGGCGTGGCATGTTTCTGGGGGTGCAGCCATGATGCTACCCCTCTCACCAATAGTGCTGTGGTGGTGCGCTCCCTGCCCTCCCCCCGTTCCTCCACTAGTTACTCTCTCTCTTTTAAAAAAAATAATAATAATTTTTATTAATATTTTCCACACAACAAGAATAATGAAAAATAACAATACACAAAACACAAAAACAAGCATACAATGAAAAACAAATCAAATCAAATCTTACACTAAAAAGGAAAACAAACATTGACTTCCACCAAACCCACAGCACCTCCTTTATCTCTCATTGTGTCTTCCTGTCTTCCTGTTTTCCGTATCATATCTATCCTAGCATCTAGATATCCTTTCACTTCACAAGGTTATTCCAGACTCAGCCAGATTTCTGTCCTCGAACCTTGGCTTTTAAGGTAGGCACTCCCATTCCTTTTTCACTTCACCTTTTGGTTTTTGTCTTATTATATCTGTCAATTTGGCCACCAGTGACTCTCCTCATCCCTTTCCATTGGCCAAGCAAGCTGGGTTGAAGCCCAACTAAACACCTGGAAGTCACCACTCGGGTGAACCCGACGCAGGTCATCTCTAAGTAGCTGAAGATACATTTCCAATATGTGCACACATGAAAATCCACACACCTAACAAGCCAGCACTACAATTAAGGAAAGAAAAATCTCTGTTCCCTTCCTCCCAGCACAGCCTCCCTTACGGGTGTATAAGAACAGGCAAAATTGCAGGATGAGGGGGCTCTAACAGCTTGTCTTGGTGTGTAAATACTGCAGCTTTGGGGATTCCGTTGGGTTAATTTAGGAGATACTTGAACTTTGCTTAAAGGGACCCGCGTGTCACTAATTCCTTGGAGTCGGTGGGTGTATTTGTAATTTGCACGTGCAAGTTCATTAGAATACAGGCAGTCAGCTAATTATGGCCAGAACCACTTGCTATAACTTTATGCGTTATGCATAAAATATTAACTAATGAGGCAATTCTTCGATCTAAGTTTAGACTCTAGAGCAACTGTTTTCTTGCCCCTGGAGTGCATTCAGTTCCAAGTTGAGAGGCCGCAGTCTTTTCAAATGCCCTGGTTTTGAAAACAACAATAACAATAACAATAACAACAGTACTTTTCAGGGTTTTCCGCAATCAAATTGCTGTCTGGGGTTGGCATTAGGAGTGGGGGAAGAAATTCAGTTCAGTTTGCATTCAAGGGAAAACCTATCAAATTCACACATTCCAAAACCATATGAGTTCCGGAACAGTCCGCCTTTGAAATTCACGTTTATCTTAATTTTGTGGTGCAGTAATACAAACAAACAATTTTAAAAAAGTATTATATTAGGGGGAATTGTGCATAAAAATTTCTTTGGGGCATTTGTACCCTACTCTTCAGCCAAAAAGACTCCCAGAGTGGCTTACATACAACCAAGACCAGACAGGCCCCTACCTTCAGACTTACAGTCTAAAAAGATATGGCACACAAGGGAAAAGGGTCAGGGAGGGAAGAGGAAAACCAGAACTGCTGAGCTTCCAGCAAAGCTGGTAACATGAGTCTCACGTCCTATCTCTCCCACAGAAGCCTTCTGAAAGAATGGCTGCCCCCAGGTGACAGTTGTGGGAATGGAGGCCTGATAGAGCTGGCCTGTCATAGCAGAGCCAATGGACTGAGCTCTGCTTCCCATCTCTCCATATTAATGAAAATAACATACAAACATACATTATATTAGGGGAAATTGCCTGCAATGCACATGCATTAGTTTAAAAAAATCTGCATACAAAAAATGCATTTACTAGAAGAAATTCACACTAAAATGCTGGTGAATTTTCAAGAGGGTGGTTTTCTTCTTTTTTAAAAAACTCATATTGCTGCAGAAATATAGAGTGTAATTTAAGGTTGTGACAGATCCTTCTATCCCTAGTTGGCAGAATTTGGTGCACTGCAAATTAGACAAAATAAAACCAGAAAGAGGCAGAGATCGTGTCCATGTCCACATCCTATCTGAGCAATATCTCCTCAGACTAAATTAACAGGGCTAGCTGCATGCAGCAGAATGAAATGACAGAATTCTGAAGATGTGGCAGAATGAGATACATCACTTTAGACTGGGGGGGTACATTTTTGAATGCTTCCTTGTATTAAAATAGGAAATGGAACCTGTGGGCAATTACCATTATCTATGCCCACTGGCCATGACCATCACATCTACTACTGTGGGCAAGAATCCCGTAAAAGAAATGGAGTGGCCCTCATAGTCAACAAAAGAGTGGCAAAAGCTGTACTGGGATGCAATCTCAAAAATGATAGAATGATCTCGATACAAATCCAAGGCAGACCTTTTAGCATCACAGTAATCCAAGTTTATGCACCAACCACTGATGCTGAAGAAACTGAAATTGACCAATTCTATGAAGACTTACAACACCTTATAGAAATGACACCAAAGAAGGATGTTCTTCTCATTATAGGGGATTGGAATGCTAAAGTAGGGAGTCAAGAGATAAAAGGAACAACTGGCAAGTTTGGCCTTGGAATTCAAAACGAAGCAGGGCAAAGGCTAATAGAGTTTTGTCAAGAGAACAAGCTGGTCATCACAAACACTCTTTTCCAACAACACAAGAGACAACTCTACACATGGACATCACCAGATAGGCAGCATCGAAATCAGATTGATTATATTCTCTGCAGCCAAAGATGGAGAAGCTCTATACAGTCAGCAAAAACAAGACCTGGAGCTGACTGTGGCTCAGATCATCAGCTTCTTATAGCAAAATTCAAGCTTAGACTGAAGAAAGTAGGAAAAACCACTGGGCCGGTAAGATACAATCTAAGTCAAATCCCTTATGAATACACAGTGGAAGTGAGGAACAAGTTTAAGGATTTAGATTTGGTGGACAGAGTGCCTGAAGAACTATGGACGGAGGCTCGTAACATTATACAAGAGGCAGCAACTAAAACCATCCCAATGAAAAGGAAATGCAAGAAAGCAAAGTGGCTGTCCAACGAGGCCTTACAAATAGCGGGGGAGAGAAGGCAAGCAAAATGCGAGGGAGATAGTGAAAGATACAGGAAATTGAATGCAGATTTCCAAAAAATAGCAAGGAGAGACAAGAAGGCCTTCTTAAACGAGCAATGCAAAGAAATAGAGGAAAACAATAGAATGGGAAAAACCAGAGATCTGTTCAAGAAAATTGGAGATATGAAAGGAACATTTTGTACAAAGATTTCCATGATAAAAGACAAAAGTGGAAAGGACCTAACAGAAGCAGAAGACATCAAGAAGAGGTGGCAAGAATACACAGAGGAACTATACCAGAAAGAAATGGATGTCTTGTATACCCCAGGTAGTGTGGTTGCTGACCTTGAGCCAGACATCCTGGAGAGTGAAGTCAAATGGGCCTTAGAAAGCATTGCTAATAACAAGGCCAGTGGAAGTGATGATATTCCAGCTGAACTATTTAAAATTTTAAACAATGATGCTGTCAAGGTGCTACACTCAATATGCCAGCAAATCTGGAAAACTCAGCAGTGGCCAGAGGATTGGAGAAGATCAGTCTACATCCCAATCCCAAAGAAGGGCAGTGCCAAAGAATGCTCCAACTACCGCACAATTGCACTCATTTCACACACTAGCAAGGTTATGCTTAAAATTCTACAAGGCAGGCTCAAGCAGTATGTGGACCGAGAACTCCCAGAAGTGCAAGCTGGATTTCGAAGGGGCAGAGGAACCAGAGACCAAATTGCAAACATGCGCTGGATTATGGAGAAAGCTAGAGAGCTCCAGAAAGACATCTACTTCTGCTTCATTGACTATGCAAAAGCCTTTGACTGTGTCGACCACAGCAAACTATGGCAAGTTCTTAAAGAAATGGGAGTGCCTGATCACCTCATCTGTCTCCTGAGAAATCTCTATGTGGGACAAGAAGCTACAGTTAGAACTGGATATGGAACAACTGATTGGTTCAAAATTGGGAAAGGAGTACGGCAAGGCTGTATATTGTCCCCCTGCTTATTTAACTTATATGCAGAATTCATCATGCGAAAGGCTGGGCTGGATGAATCCCAAACTGGAATTAAGATTGCCGGAAGAAATATCAACAACCTCAGATATGCAGATGACACAACCTTGATGGCAGAAAGTGAGGAGGAATTAAAGAACCTTTTAATGAGGGTGAAAGAAGAGAGCGCAAAATATGGTCTGAAGCTCAACATCAAAAAAAACTAAGATCGTGACCACTGGTCCCATCACCTCCTGACAAATAGAAGGGGAAGAAATGGAGGCAGTGAGAGATTTTGCTCTCTTGAGCTCCATGATCACTGCAGATGGTGACAGCAGTCACGAAATTAAAAGACGCCTGCTCCTTGGGAGAAAGGCGATGGCAAATCTATACAACATCTTAAAGAGTAGAGACACCACCTTGCCAACAAAGGTCCGTATAGTTAAAGCCATGGTTTTCCCAGTAGTGATGTATGGAAGTGAGAGCTGGACCATTAAGAAGGCTGATCGCTGAAGAATTGATGCTTTTGAATTATGGGGCTGGAGGAGACTCTTGAGAGTCCCATGGACTGCAAGAAGATCAAACCTCTCCATTCTTAAGGAAATAAACCCTGAGTGCTCACTGGAAGGACAGATCATGAAGCTGAGGCTCCAATACTTTGGCCACCTCATGAGAAGAAGACACTCCCTGGAAAAGACCCTGTTGCTGGGAAAGATGGAGGGCACAAGGAGAAGGGGACGACAGAGGACGAGATGGTTGGACAGTGTTCTCGAAGCTACAAACATGAGTCTGACCAAACTGCGGGAGGCAGTGGAAGACAGGAGTGCCTGGCGTGCTCTGGTCCATGGGGTCACGAAGAGTCGGACACGACTAAACGACTAAACAACAACAACAACATGCCCACTGGCCACCCCAACATCTGCTACCTGAGGAAGCTGCCTCATTCTACCCTACAGTAGGGCCGGCTCTGTTGTTAGGAGTATTTTATGTGAGTGAGTGGCTCAGGTCAGACTGAACAGTGTGACTATTCCCTTTTCAAACTGGAAGAGTAGGACTGTGTCTTTATTTATTTTAAAAGACTATTGCTAAAAATCATACCATTGCACAAAAATAATTTCCTCTATACATCTAACACAAATAACATATAACAAACCTAGGGAAGGATCCAGGATTTGCACTTGTACAATGGAATGTTCTCCTCTTTCCTCCCTCTACCCTGTACTCTCCCCAAATTTGCACTGGGGAGGGGGGGTAGGAAACCCCCAGAACAGATTTAGGGAGCTGTCATGCGTCCAAGTTCCCGTCTTGATAACACAGTAAGCGTCGTTAATGAAAAAGGAGGATTTACTGCAAAAGTAAACAGATAGATCAAGATGGCTGTAACATAGCCTCCAGCTTCATCAATCAAGATGACCCTTCTGAAGACTGCTTCCGTCATGACCAGAAGCAACTAAACTTTAGCTTCATATGTCTTTTGTTTTGCTTCCTATCTTGCAGCCCCCCCCCCCTATTCATCGAGACCTTGGACTGAGTGGGCCAGCTCCCTCCTCTTCCCTATCCTCTGAGAGGCTGTTTCTTAACTCTTTCCTGCCTGTTTGTGCTTCCGGTGAGCTTTGACTGCGTTCCCGCTCACTCTCCGCCATTCCCTTATCAGCTGGCATTCCAAGAGGTGGGGGAGTTGGCACTAGACGATGCTTATCCTGTATGGCAGTTAACACTCTCTGTTCCTGACTGCCTTCTTTAGTTGGCAGCAACCCTGCCCTGGTAGCTGACTGCAAACCTTCCCTGGGAGCTGGCTCATTCATGACAGTAGCACACTGCGGGGGGCGGGGGGGAGATGGGGAAAGATAAATCCTTGCACTAACAGAGCGAGAGACTTGGCACAACTGTAGATACAAGCCGTAGAATTCAGGGAATATACATTTATTTGCTGGGTAACCCTAGCTACTGTTATATGCAAAACGTGGGGTTATATCTGTGGAAAGGATATGTAAGGTTGAGCTTTATTTTATAATTTTATCTTCCAGCAATTAACATGTAAGTTCCATGTCTCAGTAAATTTGCTTGGTGCATACCTGTCAATGTCACTTTTGTAGGAGGTAAATTCAATGGACAATGCTAAGTTCCAAGCCTTCTTGTACCACTGCAATATTCCACTGGTTTATCTGATTTCCAATTATTTGCTATTACTACTCTGGGCACACTTATCATAGCTGTTCCAAATCATCCTTATTTATAGTATCTTTCAGATGACTTAGTATAGCATATCTTGGTGGTAAAGTTATATCCCTTCCCATAATTTCATTTATAACTTCCAACATCTCTTGCAAAAAGAAAAAAGAATTTAGGACAAGTTCAGAATATATGTAAGATATCTGCCCCTTTATTTTTGCATCTCCAGCAGTTATTTTCTTGCAGATTGTAAATTTCCGTTAAATAGTTTGGTGCAAGATACCATCTATATATGATTTTACAGAAGTTTTATTTTCATGTTATTGGAATAGCATTTTTATTATGTTTTTTATACAGCCGTCTCCATTCATCTTTGGCAACTGAGCCATTTCTGAGTTTTGCCACTTAAGTTTAAAAATCTATGCACAATAACAGTTTAAACCATCTGGACTAGCTCCCCTTATCTTGAGAGGAAGGTATTATTTTTTCTGCTTCTGTTAGATCCCAGACAATGAGATATTTTTGCAATAAGGATAATGCTACACTTTTACCTGGTAGATATTCTAGAGCATGCATAATCCTCCCATTCATTTCATGGGAAACTTCCTGGTAAGGAAGAATAGTATTATTAAGTCATCCATTCTTAAATTGAGCAAAACCAACCATAGGTCGCTTGAGTTGCCTTGAGCAGGGAAAAGTGACTAACAAAATAAATAAATAAATAATAAAGCAGCGTTAAACCATGGTTTTTCAGACAACTTATATTTTCATTGTAAAAGAACAAAGCGATGGGCAATAGGCCAGGAGACAGCTTGTATTTCAATTTATACCATATAGCCAATATGTGTTTAATATTGTTTCCCCCCACAATTTCATTCTTGCCAGCTCTTGCTTAGCAACAGTGTAGACAAGACTAAAGTAGATGGGCCACTTGTCTGGCTCAGTATAAATCAGTTCCAATCCCAATCCCATGCAAAACTTTGATCCCAAGTTCCAGCCGTTAATAATAACAACAACAATAATTTATTATTTATACACCCCGCCCATCTAAGCTGGGTTTCCCCAGCAACTCTGGGCTGCTCCCAACAGAATTAAAAGCACAACAACTTTCAGGGTTTTACTTTTTGAAATATGGCAACCTTCGCTGTTCCACACAGGGGCTTCAACAGTCCTCTGCAAAGTCTCAAAGTCCTCCGTCTCATTCAGTAAGTGCCATCAAATACTTCCAGGATGGAAACCCTCTGCAATCCTTTAAGATATGCAGATAAATGGCTGCTGTTCTTGCTATTCTTCTTTGACAGATATTCATTTCAATATTTTTTTTCAATATGCTTCTCATAAGACATAAAAATCAATAGAACAAAGGGAACAATAAAGTTTCATTGCACAGTAATGAGGTAGACAGTGCCTATCGGTCACAAACCCTGAAAGCAGAACTCGCGGCTGAGGGAAGAAGAGTCCTTTTCATGACCTTTTTCTGGCAAGATGTGCAAAAAAACTCAAAGGTTTTCCAGATTTGTGCACATCTTATATCTTTGCAGAGCTTTGCTGTGGCCGAATTTATTTCACCCCAGTTAGGTCCCTCACTGTACAAAATGTCTCTCCTCTATCCTGCCCCACCGGGGTACCAAATGGGAGTTTATCTCCTAAGGATGATTTTGGGTGAGAGGGCATGGTTTGCATTGTGATCATGTTTGGGGAAGAAAGGTTAAACTCCCATGAAAATGGAAGTTTATCTCCCACACTACTGGGGCAGCAATTGGAGCTTTTTCCTCCTAAGACTAATTACAGGCTGAGGTGCATGATTTGCTTTGGGATCGTGGTTGGGGAGCGAAAGATTAAATTCCTGGCAAAAATTGGGGGTCCCTGCACCTATCATCATCATCATCTGACTTTTAAGCTATCTCTGCTCATTTTAGTAACAGCAACCATTTTTATTGGTTTTTAAACAAATACAAGAACCATTAAACACTTATCCAGACTACATAACTGGTGATGAACAAATGGTACAATTGCATCACTTTAAACATATTGAAAGATCTGCATATACATTCTGGCTGTTTGGCAAAAATTCTCCACCCTGTCGTTATATTATTATTATTATTATTATTATTATTATTATTATTATCATCATCATCACCATCATTTAATTGATCTATATACAGTGGTTACATACGCTTCAGGTTACATACATTTCAGGTTACAGACTCCGCTAACCCAGAAATAGTACCTCAGGTTAAGAACTTTGCTTCAGGATGAGAACAGAAATTGCGCAGTGGCGGCGCAGCAACAGCGGGAGGCCCCATTAGCTAAAGTGGTGCTTCAGGTTAAGAACAGTTTCAGGTTAAGAACGGACCTCCGGAAAGAATTAAGTATGTAACCAGAGGTACCACTGTACTGCTTAATGCCAGATTAGGCTTCTAGGTGTGTTGCAAGTCTAAAAACCAATAGGAACAAACATGAAATCATAAGCATCCATTATTACAATAAAAATGCACAACGGAACAATCCCTCCTCACGAGACTGCCTCACTGCAAAATGCCTGCTTATAGGCCTGAATTGATCCAAAGATCTCTGAAGGCCTAACAAATGCAATCTATCCCTCTTGAGTACGCAACCGGGAGAGGATGAAGGCTGGGATCTCATTATCCTCAGCAATGCAAGAGTCATATTGAAAAGGACTTGGTTGTTGATGCAGCCGAGGGCACGTTAGCCCCTGCTCAAGCAGAGAATGCTTATCGAGCACTTGCCTCTTTCAAAGCCACTCTGGAAATGGCTTTCTTATCTGGAAGGTAAGCAAAACAAGGCCAGGATGACTGCATTTCCCTCTCTGCATTCACATCTCTGCACTGAAGCTTTACCTATGGCCAAGGAAGCCTGTCCCTGCTGCCTGTCACCAAAGCAGTCGTGGCGATGCTAAGACTGCACGCCAGACTTCCGGTGTGGCAGCTGAGTGCTCATCTGAGAGTGTAGGAAAGCTATCCCTGCCAGAAAGAGATACCCAATGGACAGAACCCTTCTCCTTTCCTGCCACACTTCCCTAGCTGCCATGAAGACTACAGATGATCTGCCATGAAATTCTACTCCATATCGATCCAGAGCAGAACTCCAACGTATAGTTAGCAGAGTAAAAACTTAAACACGTTGTAGGATTCCCCAAAAAATAGACCAGAGGCAATTGTATTTCATCCAGCAGAGCTTTACTGCTACTGAAGGCAAATGAGCATCATGGTCACAAATCCAATACAGTGGTACCTCGGGTTACATACTTAATTCGTTCCGGAGGTCCGTTTTTAACCTGAAACTGTTCTTAACCTGAAGCACCACTTTAGCTAAAAGGGCCTCCCGCTGCACCGCCGGAGCACGATTTCTGTTCTCATCCTGAAGCAAAGTTCTTAACCTTTCTGGGTTAGTGGAGTCTGTAACCTGAAGCGTATGTAACCCGAGGTACCACTGTACATTCAGGATTGGCACTGTCCATAAGATATCCAGCTGCAGCAGACTTAACATAAACCTACGTTAACTTATAAGAAGTCTAAACCTTAATACTAAATATACTATGTACAGAACACAACACCAGAAGGAAGAGAGATAGAAAGAGAAAGTGAAACCCAGGCTCTTTCTGGCCTTACTATTATAGTCAGCATGACCTTGACAGTAGAGAACCAGTTTAAGCCAGCTGCACTCAGCTTCACTGAAGGAATAACCTAAACATCATGAACCTTCTGCTTGTTTCTTTCACACAGAGAAGCTTCCAGAGCCCTCTTGAATTAATTAGAATAGGAAAGATCTCTACAATACTTTCTGCCGCCGAGACCATATAACACGGTCTTGAAAGACCTACATTGGCTCCCAGTACGTTTCCGAGCACAATTCAAAGTGTTGGTGCTGACCTTTAAAGCCCTAAACGGCCTCGGTCCAGTATACCTGAAGGAGCGTCTCCACCTCCATCGTTCTACCCGGACACTGAGGTCCAGCACCGAGGGCCTTCTGGCGGTTCCCTCACTGCGAGAGGCCAAGTTACAGGGAACCAGGCAGAGGGCCTTCTCGGTAGTGGCGCCCTCCCTGTGGAACGCCCTCCCACCAGATGTCAAAGAGAACAACAACTACCAGACTTTTAGAAGACATCTGAAGGCAGCCCTGTTTAGGGAAGCTTTTAATGTTTGATGTATCATAGTATTTTAATATTCTTTTGGAAGCCGCCCAGAGTGGCTGGGGAAACCCAGCCAGATGGGCGGGGTATAAATAATAAATTATTATTATTATTATTATTATTATTATTATTATTATTATTATTATTCTGCACTAAGACATGATCTGCAGGACTTAGGGTCATAGGGAGCTGGCTTTTACTGAGTCAGACCATTGCTAGAGATGGGCGAGAAATTTGATTCAAACTGCATTTAAATGCAAATTCTTTGCACTTTGGCCAAGTTACCCAAAGCTCTACAGAGATGTGTTTCCATCCATTCTTAGTTAGATAGATGCCAGCAAAGAGGCAAGTTGTAGGACATCGTATTGCAGACTCTAAAGAAACTCTTCTTTGCTCTATCACACTAGCAAGAAGAAACATGCAGCACACACTGGAAGAATTTGCGACTTTACATCCCCCCCCCCTTCTCTACTTTGACACAAAGAATTAAAGAGCATTTGCATCTTACCGATTTGCTGTTTGTTTGTCTCCCTTTCACCCATCCAAACGGCCTATATAAAAAGTTGACAGCAGGTAGACAAGGGGCTAACGGAAGTCAGCATGGGATGAAAAGTCCATATCTCAGCCGGTCCTGTATGTATAATGTTTTGTTTAATGTGGGAAGGGAGCAATTAAAATAACGCATGGATGGATTGTGCGTCAGTTAATCAGAAGCTACAGGCGATGGTGTCAAATGGAAGGCACATCAATTTGGGGGCGTCGGGCTGAAAAGAGTCATCCATTTTAAAATATTGTGGGGGAAACTGTGCGGTGTCATCCCTAATCTATGCACATGAGCAGACCCGATTAATAAACTGGGTGTGAACGACTGTAGGCAAGGCTCTAAAGGAGAATGGCACCATCTGGACCGAATGCCTTCCTTTTGCTTCTGTCATCTTTCGTAACTTAACCATAAAGTATTATTCTGTATCACACAGGCCAGGGGTGCTTAATCTTTTATACCGAGGCAGGGAGACTTCTGGGAACACAAATGCAACACTGCCATGATCTTTTATTGGAGCCGAAAGAAACAGCAGCAGGGTCACAATCAGGGGTGAAGGAGAAACCAGGTTCACATTTAAAGGTGAGCCTACCTAATTCAAACCTAGACAGCATCTTAAAAAGCAGAGACATCACCTTGCCAACAAAGGTCCGTATAGTAAAAGCTATGGTTTTCCCAGTAGTGATGTATGGAAGTGAGAGCTGGACCATTAAGAAGGCTGATCGCCAAAGAATTGATGCTTTTGAATTATGGGGCTAGAGGAGACTCTTGAGAGTCCCATGGACTGCAAGAAGTTCAAACCTCTCCATTCTGAAGGAAATAAGCCCTGGAAGGGCAGATCCTGAAGCTGAGGCTCCAATACTTTCACCACCTCATGAGAAGAGAAGACTCCCTGGAAAAGACCCTGATGTTGGGAAAGATGGAGGGCACAAGGAGAAGGGGATGACAGAGGACGAGATGGTTGGGTAGTGTTCTCGAAGCTACCAGCATGAGTTTGACCAAACTGCGGGAGGTAGTGGAAGACAGGAGTGCCTGGCGTGCTCTGGTCCATGGGGTCATGAAGAGTAGGACACGACTAAACGACTAAACAACAACAAACAACCTAATTCACAGTTTCCAAAATAAGACGTAAACCGAGAACAAGCGAGCTTTCGAAATCCACACGTCTCTGAAATTTGCAATGCAGGTCTCCAGCCAAGTAATATGCACAAAAATGCAAACGATGCATAAAGATGGATATACTAGCAAACATAACATTAACAATGCACTATATTAGGGGAAACTGCTTTGCAAAAATGTGTTCTTTAGGAGAATCACTGGTGAATTTTCATGAGGACTTTTGAAAAAAGCAAATTGATGTGGAAATGTGGAGAATTGAACTTAAGGCCAGGGGTGGGGCGGGGCTGAGAAACCAAGAGAAACTGAAACATATTTCACTCACCCCTAGTTTAATTGGAATTTCAATTAATACAAACAGCCCAGTGCTAGGGGTCTAGTATATGTTTGTCCCTTGATTCTGCAACTGAAACTATGGAGGCATCAAACATTCTGAGAATGTGAGATGCAATTTTAGAAACTTTGGTGTTTTAATTGGGTCTTCATTTATATTTACACACCCTCCCCCCCCAAAAAAAAAAATATCAAGCAGGGAAACTTTGCAGTACTTTTCTTCTAAAGAGTGTTTCTGGCTAAACGTCTGGCTGCAGGCAAAAATGTGTTCATTATTCATATATATATATATATATATATATGCAGGTTTTGGTGTCCTCGGGTGTCTTCCCGTGTAAAAGTTGGGGTGTCTAGGCGACGTTTCGACGAGGTCTCACTCGTCATCTTCAGGCTGGTGCTTTCGGCTTCTTGTTACTGGAACAAGAAGACACCCGAGGACACCAAAACCTGCATTCCTGTACCCGTGAAAATCTACGAAAACATATATATATATATATATATATATATATATATATATATATATATATGCAGGTTTTGGTGTCTTCGGGTGTCTTCCCGTGTAAGAGTTGGGGTGTCTAGGCGACGTTTCGACGAGGTCTCACTCGTCGAAACGTCGCCTAGACACCCCAACTCTTACACGGGAAGACACCCAAAGACACCAAAACCTGCATTCCTGTACCCGTGAAAATCTACGAAAGCATATATATATATATATATATATATATATGCATTTTACTTACTAGTCCAACAATAAATCCCAGGAGATTTATTTCTTCACGTTTATTAAAGAAAGTTTCTAGCTCTTGTTGCAAAATGCATGCATACAACTGGATGGAACTGGAAAAAAATGATTTCCACAATCAAGGTAGAGGACTGTGGCTTCAATGCTCAGAATAACTTACAGGGGAGGGAGGTGCGTTGAACTCAGTGCAAAAGGTGCTTAGGAGAGAATGCCAAATTAAATTATGCCAAGTAAGCAAATTATGCCGAGTGAGCCATCTTGACCTTTTTAAGGGAAGGCAGGACTTAACTTTTGCACAATTCATTCCAGTGGTGACAGCGTCTGGAAGAAAAGAGCGACCAAAATGATTTGGGGAGGGGTGTCTAGAGAAACTCCTTTGAGGAAGTGTTAAAGCAAGATTTGGGGCAGGGACAGAGAGCCTATAGCACCTCAGATGTTGATGGCCTAGAACTCCCATCATCCCTGACCAGTGGCCATACTGGTCCTATCCCTGGTAGACAGAAAGTAGAGAGAAGTTTCTTGAGCACCATGAGAGTAAGCCCTGTAGAACTCAAATGGACTTACTTCTGAGTAAACACACATATGCTTGAGCTGTGGCTGGTGTATTGGGATGGGGCTTTCACAGGCAACAGCGTACTTCATTAGATATATGAAGAGGAATAAAGGTATTTCTACATAACCAGCTCAGCACAATATATGTTCATTGCTTTCTGATGCATTCCACAGAGCTCCTATGTCTTCTTCCAAGGCTGCACTTCTGCTATGAGCTGAGAGGTGCTGCATTTTCCATCACTCAATAGTGCAATTAATTATGCAATGTGGAAAGGTGCAGCAGTTCCCCTTGGAAAAATTCTATGATGTGTTTACCGCACCTTACTTTGCAGTGGAATCAAACGGAGTCTCAAAGAATCTTATCCCCCAATATCAACTGGGGATTGACCTTCTTCTGAAATACACATAAGCTTGTAATGCAGGAGGTCCGCTACACTTGCTACCCAGCAGCTAGTTTGCTCTCACTAAAGCACAAAAGTGCAAGTAGATAAATAGGTACTGCTCTGGAGGGAAGGTAAATGGTGTTTCCGTGCACTGCTCTGGTTTGCCAGAAGCGGCTTAGTCATGCTGGCCACATGACCCGGAAGCTGTATGCCAGCTCCCTCGGCCAGTAAAGCAAGATGAGCGCTGCAACCCCAAAGTCGTCCATGACTGGACCTAATGGTCAGGGGTCCCTTTACCTTTACTTTTACCAGAAGGGAGGGCAGGAGGGGAGGTTTGTGCAGTGCAAATGCACTGGCAGAGCCCATCTAATGCTCCTGCCAGTGAATTTACACCACACCCACCACCTTGCTCTTCCTCTTCCTCCTCCTCCTCTTCCTCTTCCTCCTGGTAAGCAGAAGTGACCAATATGCTGGGGCAAATTCAGAAGTGCAAAGTCCATTCGTGGTAGTCATAATCACATCTCCTCACAGCCACACCCCTCCTAAGATTATGCAACCTTCTAAAATTATGCAATAATCTTACAGTAATGATGATTAAGGGTGCATTGCAACAATCCATGCAGAGCTGCATGTGTTGTCTTTCAGCTAGATCTGCTATTTTCTGTGCACATACTTGGGAAATGTTTTTGAGTGTTCCACTAACTTATTTTGGAGCGACTTAAGTTACGTTTTCTGGGAAGTCCCATTGCACGTATCGGAACTTGCACACCATTCTCTTGAAACTAGAGCACCTTGTGTTTTCAGTGTTCCTAAAGGCTTCGCTTTGGAGCATACAGTGGTTAAAAAGCTCCCCTTTCATGCTAATAGGGCAGTTCTGGGGTGCTGGAGGCAAGGACCCTGCAGGAACCCTGCTGCAGAGAAAGCCAGTGTGGTGTAGTGATTAAGAGCGGTGGACTCATAATCTGGTGAACCGGGTTCACGTCTCCGCTCCTCCACATGCAGCTGCTGGGTGACCTTGGGCTGGTCACACTTCTTTGAAGTCTCTCAGCCCCACTCACCTCACAGAGTGTTTGTTTTGGGGGAGGAAGGGAAAGGAGAATGTTAGCCGCTTTGAGACTCCTTCAGGTAGTGATAAAGCGGGATATCAAATCCAAACTCTTCTCTTCTTCTTCTTATAACAGTTCTTCAACACATGCACACCCCTCTCTGATCCCAGACCACTACACCAGTACCTGCAAGTAAGCTAGCCTAGTGACTCTTTCTCACCTGGCAAGCTGCTTTGGGTGTGCAGTTACTTTTTGCCGGATTGGACCATCAAGCCCAGGACAACCTGCCTTGAGAGGTAGTGGGCTCTCTTTCGCTGGAGGAATCTAAGCAGAGGCTCGATAGCCGTCCATCAAGGCTGCTGCAGTTCTGTCCTGCATTGCAGATCCTGCATTAAGCAGCGAGTTGGGCGAGATGAAATGCACAGTCCCTTCCAAGACTATGGTTCTTTATTATCACGTCATGCGCTCCTGCGACTGGATTCTGGAGCCAAGACCAGGTGAGAGGGCAGCATCCCACAAAAAGCGTCTCTTTCCAATGGCTAGTTCTCTAGCTACCGGGGAAGGGGAATCCTCTCCCAACTCTCCCCTTCTGGCACCCAAGCTGTCATTGGATCTTTGCCCCCTGCTGCGCCCTGCAGAGGGGAATCCCCAAGCACAGCACTAACGTGATTTTACCTTATGCAGCATTGCCTCCCACGGATCTTTTTGTTTTCTTTCTTTATTTCCTGCAGAGAGAAGCTGTTTATTGTGGCTGGGCTGCCACTCAGCACAACCCATCCTCAGCCCTTCCTCAGCTCCTGAAAGTCCAAACAACTTTCCCCTGAAATGTCAGCGCCATTTATTGACCAGCAGCTGTGGCTGCTCTCTTTGAGGCCAGGGACTGATATTTGCTCATTCCAGCCCTTTGCATGGGGCTTACATTTCTGTGATTGTAAGTTGTTTTAAACCGTTTTTAATGTTGGGTTTTTAATGTTGCAACCTATCCTGGAACCTTAGAGTGAAGGGTTTGTTGTTGTTGTTGTTGTTGTTGTTGTTGTTGTTGTTGTTGTTGTTACATCCATCAGGGATGCTTTAGCTCCAGATTTCTTGCACCAAGGAGGGGGAGGCTGCAAGCCCTCCCCATCTGGAAACGATGCCTTATGAGGAACGGCTAAGGGACCTGGGCATGTTTAGCCTGGAGAAGAGGAGGTTAAGGGGTGATACTATAGCCATGTTCAAATATATAAAAGGATGTCACATAGAGGAGGGAGAAAGGTTGCTTTCTGCTGCTCCAGAGAAGCGGACACGGAGCAATGGATCCAAACTACAAGAAAGAAGATTCCACCTAAACATTAGGAAGAACTTCCTGACAGTAAGAGCTGTTTGACAGTGGAATTTGCTGCCAAGGAGTGTGGTGGAGTCTCCTTCTTTGGAGGTCTTTAAGCAGAGGCTTGACAACCATATGTCAGGAGTGCTCTGATGGTGTTTCCTGCTTGGCAGGGGGTTGGACTCGATGGCCCTTGTGGTCTCTTCCAACTCTATGATTCTATGATTCTATGATTCTATCTCCAACTCTTATTATTTTATGTCTCCCCTGACCCACTCAGTAAAGCATCAGAGTTGTAAGTTCTCTTTTGGACAGCTGATTGCTGACTCAGCAGTTTCGGGCAGCCGGACGGCGGATTTCAGCAGCTTCTATTGATTGCGGAGAGGATTCCACAAAACATGAAGCCTCTGCTTCACTTCAGCAGCTCTGAGGCAGTTCCAAGTGGGCAAAGATAAAAGAAGGGGGTGCGCCGAAAGCAAACCACAAAAGGCCACATCTCCCCTTTAGGCAGGGAAGAAAGGGTGAGGGATGATCTCGCACTGGACACCAAGCCTAGGGGATGTCACAGAACAATGCAACTATGATGTAGCGAATCGAACAAAATGAAAGGCAAGAGGCACAGAGGTGCTGGATTTGGGCCTTGCATGGGGCACCGCTGAATTTCAAAAGACTAAAATCTGTGTCTGTCTCCCTATTGAATAAGCCCCATTCTGTTGGGTTTCCCATTTATGCAATACAAATTGCGTCAATCATAATTCAATGCCCCCCCAACAGCTTATGACTGGTGCAAAGTCTCCCCTCCTCCGCCCCCCCAAAAAAAGACAGATTCTCAGTTGCCTTCCTAAATAATGAAGAACAGGGAAACAATTTCGGTCGTAAGCATTCATGGTGTTTGAGTTGTCCATCAATATTAGTGTAAATATTTACACTGCAGTCAGAGTCGATGTAATTGCACATCTGTCAGCCGCTTATTGCTCCTCAATGCTTCTCAGTGCTACACTTGAGATTTACACTGTCGGAATTGCCTTGCAACCACCCGATCTGCAGTGAGCCTAATTCGGCAGACGGATCGCCTTCGGGGACTGAGCCCACTCTGGCAAATGAAGGTTGCACAGGGTTAAAAAAACAACCCCAAAGAACATCCAGGTACCAGACTGACAACGAGGTGTGTTTGGGGTCTATTTGTAACTCTGCAGAGACAGTGGAAGAGGCCCATTATTAATTCTCCCAAACCAGTGTTTGCTAATCAGCTAATCATGGAAGTTAAAAATGTATCTACCAACCCCAAAATGTTACTTTTCGGTAGAGATGGATGAATCTTGCCAATTTCAATTTCCTCTCTGTTTGAAGTGTTTTCTGATCCAAGATTCATTTTGCTACATTTCTGCATCCGCCTGCATTTCTGAAAAAGTCCTCCTGAAAACTTGCTAGCACTTGAATGACCTTCCCTAATATACACATTTTCTGTATACCATGTTGCCCGATATGCATATTTCTGCAAGCCATTTCCTCTAATATAATGCACTTTTGTGTGTTATTTTCACTCCTGTATGCATTGTTATGCACATGTTACACTAATTTATACCCTTTCGTACACCTTTTTCAAATAGGAAAATCTGGAGAAATCTGAATTTTTAAAGAAGGGGAAGGCGAAATATGCAAATATGCAAATGTCATCCCTTCTTTGCACTGGGGGCTGGGGCAAATTTTGGGAGTTGGGAAGACAACACTCCTTTGCCTGCTTCCTTGCTGCTTCCGACCACCGTTTATATGCCACGGAATGTCTCTCCATTATGGCACGACATTGTTTTGAAAGGTATTCTGTGGGAAATGGAAGCTGCATGGTAGGACCTGCCACCTTTTCAGAGAATTCTTCCTGGGATGATGATGCTACTTTGTGGTAGCCATGGGGAGCACCAGTAAATTCCACAACTTCTGCCCTCCAAACGCTCCCCTGCTCCTGACAGTAGCCAAAATGCTCCCTCTTTCCATTTTTGAGGTCTGTAAATAGGACTGTGAAAGCAGAAGACATTTTGGCTCTGCTTTCAATCCACCTCTGTATGACTGCATGAGACATTGTGTCGGATATGCTGCCTGAATGGAAAGAACCTAGTTCCGATACAGTAGTACCTCGGGTTAAGAACTTAATTCGTTCTGGAGGTCCGTTCTTAACCTGAAACTGTTCTTAACCTGAGGTACCACTTTAGCTAATGGGGCCTCCCACCACCACCACGCGATTTCTGTTCTCATCCTGAAGCAACAGTTCTTAACCCAAGGTACTATTTCTGGGTTAGCGAAGTCTGTAACATGAAGTGTCTGTAACTTGAAGTGTCTGTAACCTGAGGTACCACTGTATTTATTCACACAGCGTCTCATGTCTCCTGCCTCAGGGTCCGCCATGTTGTTTCGATGAGAGCTCTGATTTGGATGATGCACGAGTCAACCTGTTTTAGGGGAGACCTTGGCACCCCTTCTACTTGCCCCGGCCTGAGGTCTGATGGCTATTCCACCACCCTTGGAAGTCAGAGAATGATTTCCCCTGCAGTTTCTCCTGCTCCACCACCATTCAGGAGCAGATGACAGCAGGAACGGAGCAAACATTTTCCCCAGAGGATCAAAGCTACTACTCACTCAACCTCTGCCAGGCTTCTTATGACTCTCGGCTTTTGCTGAGACAACATCTTCTCATACTTAGCCAGCAGAGATCGTTAGAAGCTGCCCAGTGTGCTGATCTGCCTTGCCTTGCCTTGCCCTGCCATGATCCAGCAGGCCCCTTTGATGCCCTCATGTTCATCTGCAGTGTTCTGCAGCAGTCGCCACACTCCATTCATGTTCGCATGCATCTAAGACAACCGTCTTTCTGCTTTCTGGTCTCCCAGGGATCTTTTGCGCCAGTCTTTCGTGCCTTGGACGGGGATGCTCCTTTATTTCTCTCCCCTCCCCTCTCCTCCCCTTCCTGGTTCATCAGAGAAATTCCGAGCGATGTGCGATAACACATTGAGCTGTAATCTGGTTCTTAAGTACCTCCAGACAATTAGCATACAAGATGTTCCTTTCTCCCATTGAGCCTCAATGGCCCGAGGCCTCTGCTCTCCTCTCTTCTTCTTCTTTTCCCTTTTCCTTTTTATTGAAGACGCTGACAGCCAAACAATATGTCGCCCAACGGCACCTCCCATACGTCACACATGTTGACATTAAGAATTCATGAGATGGTTGCCACATGGAGCAGCAATGGTGGCCTTTGGTATTGCGCCGCAGTCAAAGATTCATTTTTCTAATGAATTCCTTAGCTGTCCCCTCCATCTGAAATGCTGACACCACTCATCTCGCTGCTTTAATGAAACAATACAGTTCCCACCGGAATTAAATGCCTATACAATTGGCTTTGTTCTCGGGCTCGGTGGGGAAGAGCGGAAATCGTAGCTGGAGTTTCTCAACGCTGCTCTCTGCTGGCGGCTCGCTCCATCTGCGGCCAGGTGGTGTGGTGTTAGTGGTGGTAGAGGACATCAGGCCGTCTGTCATGGGCCATTACTTTGCTCACGGGAAATAAATTACGGGAGAGCGAATTGTATTTGTGTTGGGGTTGCCAGCTTTTGGACCGGCTTCGCTCTTCTGCTTTTCGCAGTGCAATACAGCTAGGATTCTACCCGGCGAAGCTTCTTTCGTTTGCTATTGTTCCGGCACTGATACAACATACTTTGGAAAACATCGCGGTGTGGCAGCATTTTAGTAGAGAGGAGGAGAAATATATTTTTTGGGGGGGGGGACTCACAGTCATCAGCAAGGTGTTACAGCAGAAGGGACGCAATTCTCCACACTTGGAAAATCAAATTGCAAAAATAAGACAATGGATTTTAAGGGTCAGATTTTAGGAACCACAGCAGTGTTGCCGAGAAATGTCAAACCTTGGATGTGAATAAAAGAATCAGAAGCACTTGGTTACAGCGTTGTGCTGATAACAGCAAGGTTGTGGGTTCAATCCTTGTAAGGGAAAGCTGTATATTCCTATATTGCAGGGGATTGGACTAGATCATGGGTAGGCAAACTAAGGCCCAATCGCCTTCTCAATCTGGCTCGCAGACGGTCTGGGAATCAACATGTTTTTACACGAGTAGAATGTGTCCTTTTATTTAAAATGTACCTCTGGGTTATTTGTGGGGCCTGCCTGGTGTTTTTACATGAGTAGAATGTGTGCTTTTATTTAAAATGCATCTCTGGGTTATTTGTGGGGCATAGGAATTCATTCCTTTTCTTTTTTCCTTCCAAAAATAGTCTGCTCCCCCACAAGGTCTGAGGGACAGTGGACCGGCTCCCTGCTAAAAAAGTTTGCTGACCCCTGGACTAGATGATCCTCAGGGTCCCTTCCAACTCTATGAGTCTGAGTCTATGTCTATGTCGCTAAAGCTAAATTGGAGTCATCCAATAAAACTGCTTGGCAAGAGATTCAGGTAGCTGTAGAAAAGGTGATGTCAGGGAACTGCCATCAGTGCCGGAGGGAGAGAGCAAAATCCAAAGGGATTCCAGAGAGCGTCCCGGGATTGGGAGAGGCAGCCCATCTTCTGGGGAAGAGAATCAGCATAGCACCAGTGGAGAAGGGGGGCAGATGGGGGAAGCGGCGAGGCGGTCCCATGACTCCTTGCCGGGGACCAGCGGGGAGAGTAGAGGTCATCCGCTGCCTACTCCCTCCTTGCGCAGAAGGCTTCCGCGCAGAGAGAGTAGGCGGAGACTAGGCGTCAAAGAGCTTCTTTGCTGGAAGAAGTTTAAGAAACGCCCACTGACAGATTCTGCCAGCGATTGAGACAGCCACGGGTGAGTGGCTGTCCGGACAGAAAAGGTTCACTCAGGCAATCCAGCCAGGTGTTTGCACCGGCTTACGCACGAGCAACCCCTAGAACCATTACAGGTGACTAATCCTTTCAGTGCATGCCTAGTACAGAGCCTGATATGTATATAACAGGGTTTGCCAACATGGTGCCCATGAGTGCCCAAAGGCTTTTCCTGGTGCTTACAAAATCCCCTCCCACACCTCTCCCCCCAACTGAAATTAGACTTGAATGAAGAAATCTATTATAGCTGATATTGTAGTCATCCTACCTACCACAAATCTTCTGGCTATGAGCCTTCTTCCCTTGGGACCTCCCACCACTGTTCTGCATCCAGCCAGTCCATGACAGCACTCTGTGAGAACTATGAAGCCACCACAGTCACTAAAATCTATATTGTCATTTACTCAGGGATTCTGCAGTAGTGATGAAGCATCAGGCAGGGATGAGATCAGCACATTCACAGAACAACAAGCCAATCAAATGGACCTCTGACTGCCATTGGCTGAGCTGCTCCAATCCTATTTGCTGTTGGCTGGGCCGGTCACTCTGATCCTAAGAACCTCTGACTGTCATTGGCTGAACTGCTGTGACCTTAGTGAAGGTCAAAGCAGTCAGAATCAGGAAAGAGACAGGAAAATCAAGGTCTGAAGAAAGGGACAGGTGAATGGGACAAAGAGAAGGAAGGCTGAAGACAAGAGGGGAGAAAACTGGGAAAGATGTGAGGCAAAGAAGACGGGTGCACATAGGCAAGAACAGTAAAGCTGAGAGAGGTAAAAATCACACACTGATTCGAAATAGCTTGCTGCAGATGCAAACCCCTTGCCACGGCCTTAAAAAAATGCTGACATTTTATATATACTTAATCTGAAGGAATTTAAAACTTGTGGACACCAGTGGCAAACATTTCTCAAGAGCCAAGTTGTCACACTGTAGATGCAACCCATATGGTTAATCAGTTCTGTGTACATCACCTGACCTAATATGACTTTTATTATTTGTGTGTGTGTGGCAAAATGTTTACCTGAACCCACTCTCATTTCCAGATAAATTAGGACTGAGACGCTTCTGGCTTTGGTATCAGGCAAATGCACCCAGGCCACTGATCCCATTTTTAAAAGTGTTAGTAATTACTTGATTCTGGTGGAAATTAGGACATAAACTGATTTACCAGAAAACCACTGCTATTCGTACAACTAATTAAATACCCAAGGAAAGGAGAATAGCTTGGAATGCAAAGGTCACTCCTCTTCAGGGCATCAGGTACTATAAAACCAGTTAAGAGACGGTCAGTCCAATTTACGCCTTGATAGATAATGATTGGGGCGTCCACAAGAGATCTCTAATTTCCTGCTGATGAAAACCTGACTGTCCTAATATTTGGGGTTATCCATCTTTCTGAGTATCAGGGCTCTTACCAAATTTGCAGACGGTCCCGTGAACACATAATGTTCCCCTCTGAGGCCTGCATTATAATACAAAGCCATTTCCTTTGTTCTGGAACTGAAAACCACCTCCACACGGACAATGCGTATAATGACTAATTATGCTCTTGAGAGAAGTTAAGCCAGGAATATCGCAAGGAATATGAGTTTGTGCTTGTGGTTCTGATCACTGAAATGTTTTACAGACCCATTCGGCCTATGTTTACTCAGAAGTAAACCCCCCGGAGTTCTATGGGATCATCCCTCACATAAGTGTGCGTCAGCTCTCAACTGAAATAAAAGTCTGCCATGTGTTTTCTAAGCACTAAATATACAAAATTCAGATCCTTGTGAGTTGTCTTCATTTTTACATTCCTCCTGACTTTACTTTTCAAACTATCCAATGTTCTGATCCAGTGTTCTTCACACAGGTGCAGTGAGTGACCACATGCATATTTAGCCAATAAGACTTTTTGCAGGGATGGTGAATTCAGTTAACTGGAGTTAACCTTGACACCTGCAGTAATGGGTACTTGCTAGCCTTTGGACAAGAAGGGAATTTTCAGCTACCATCTATATACTAATACCAATTCACCTTGTCTGACTGTTTATGCTTATCTAGCCAAAATTCCATCACAACAAGGAGGTATCAACAGATTGGTGGTTAGTGGTGGACAAAACTGTCCATGTTGGTTGCTTTCAGTTTGGTGCACTTCATTTTTGCCCCAGCAGAGGCATTTCTGCTTGCCAGACAGAATGATCTCCCCTCTCTTCTCCTCTCCCACTGCTCTGGAGGTCCTTGCAGATTTAGGAGAGGCACAGGGGCAGGGAGAGGGAGGAGAGGAGGAAAGATCCACTGAGCTTGTGAGAATCCCTGCAATGGCTTCTGCTAGCACAGTGAATTAGTTGAATGCAGCCCTATGGTCCCTGTAGAAGGGAAACTTGAAAGTGAGACTTTTCCTTCAAATGAAGGATACTGAGAAGCTGGAACAAGTGACCAATATGATCAAGGTGACCAAGATGATCAAGGGTCTGGAAAGCAAGCCTTATGAGGAACAAGTGAAGGATCTGGGTATGTTTCGCCTGGAAAAGAGGAAACTGAGAGGAGATACGATAACCATCAACCATCTTCAAATAACTAAAGGGCTGTCACATGGAGGAGGAAACAAGCTTGTTTTCTCCTGTTCCGGAGGGTAGGACCCAAACCAATGGATCTAAGTTACAAGAAAGGAGATTCCAACTAAACATCAGGAAGAACTTTCTGACAGTAAAAGCTGTTTGAAATGGAACAGACTCCCTTTGAAGGTGATCTCTCTTTTGTTGGAGGCTTTTAAGCAGAGGTTGGATGGCTGTCTGTCATGGACACTAGTTTAGATTCCTGCATTGCAGGGGGTAGATGATTCTGACAATCCCTTCCAACTCTACAATTATATGGTTCTAAAACACAGAGCCTAGGGCTTGCTGATCAGGTCGGCGGTTCGAATCCCCGCAACGGGGTGAGCTCCCGTTGCTTGGTCCCTGCTCCTGCCAACCTAGCAGTTCGAAAGCATGCCAAAGTGCAAGTAGATAAATAGGTACCGCTCCAGCGGGAAGGTAAACGGCGTTTCCGTGTGCTGCTCTGGTTCTCCAGAAGCGGCTTAGTCATGCTGGCCACATGAGCCGGAAGCTGTACGCCAGCTCCCTCGGCCAGTAAAGCGAGATGAGCGCCGCAACCCCAGAGTCATCCACAACAGTCAGGGGTCCCTTTATCTTTACCTTTTTAAACAATAAATAACAATATAATAGAACATCACAAATATAGCCTAACCCATATAGTATAATTAACAAATAATCAGTATAACATTTACAAACCTTTTTCAAAATTCACAATTTTTTGAATTTTACGATACACTTCTCCAGCCAATTATTGTGCACAAAAATGCACACACTAGGGTAAAAACTTCATTAAAATGCATCTGTCAATTTCTATGACTTGCAAAGAGCTTCAAGACAATGTGGTGTAGTGGTTACAGGCCCTGGTTCAGCTACGAAGCTCATAGCCTAGGCTGCCTCACAAGTCTGTTGTGAGGGTCAGAGAGAACCATTCGTGCCACCTTAAACTCTTTGGAGGGAGATTGGGATACAAATAAAATGAAACACTAAAATCAACCAAGCAAGGCTCTTCACATTCACTACTTCTTTTTGATCACAAATCACCTACTATAAAATAAGGAAGGGTAGTCTTGGCTCTCCAGATGTTGTTGGACTTTAACTCCCATTATCCCTTGCTAACATGGTCAATGGTCATGGGTGATCCTTGGGGAATGGCCATAGCTCAGTTGTAGAACATCTGCCTTGCATGCAGATGGTGACAGGTTCAATCCTCAGTATCTCCAGGTAGGGCTAGGAATGTCTCTGGTCTGAAACCCTGGAGAGCTGCTGCCAGTCAAGTCTAGACCAGCCTTTCTCAACCTGTGGATCCCCAGATGTTGTTGAACTACAACTCCCCTAACTAGCAAGGCCAAAGCTCAGGGATGATGGGAGTTGTAGTCTAACAACATCTGAGGACCCACAGGTTGAGAACCACTGGTCTAGGCAGTACTGAGCTAGGTGGACCAATGACCTGATTCAGTGTAAGGCAGCATCCTGTGTTCCTTTGCTGGGAGATGTCATCAAACAACATCTGGGGAGATATAGGTTCCCCAACCCTGATCTAGAACATACCCTCGTGGACTAATGACATTTGTGGGCTTGTCCATACCTGGTGACCGGTGTGTCCTCAGCCCAGCCAAAAGAAATCACTGGAGCCATTGTCCCACATCTGTGCACATAGCAGCAGGAAACTGCAAGCCCTGAGTGCTGTGTTGAGTGGTCCAGCTCAGATTCGGCCCTTTTCTGTCCGTCTTCTCTGCCTATGTTTGGAGGCCGAGAGCGCCAGTTCTCTTTCCTAGAATGTCCCCCTCTTCCTTGTCTCAGCGCAAAGCTCTTTCAACAGATACTAATGTCTGCCTCAACATCTGCAGTGGTGGGCGATAGCCAAGAACGGAGGAGGACAAATGCCGGAAAACCTTGCATGGAGATCCTGCGATTGCAGGATTTCTGATTGAATTTTTGCAGACTCAGGCCTGAATAATGCTGAGGCACTGCAAAGGAGCCTCCCATCCAACACACTGAACTTGCAGATTTGCAACTTAACTGCAAAGGGTCTGGCACCACGAGAAACTTTCCATAGGCGATGTCTTCTTTACTGGAGCAGGAGAGAGACAGAGAGGCTCGGTGTTTAAACCCGTGCATACAGAAAGGATTTGAGGGATGAATTTTCAGGTCATGTCGCCCTTGCGTTATCCCACTTTGCATGAAAACTGGAATTGCCTCCTTTCAGCTGTCTGGCCAACATTTATTATTATTATTATTATTATTATTATTATTATTATTATTATTATTATTATTCCACTTTATATTTTTAAGAGGAAACCTCAAAGAGGTTCACAACACGGTTATACCATCAAATCAAACAATCCAGAATAGAACATTCACTGGGGAAAAATCAAATATAAATTATACAAATTGAAAGGAACATAATTGACAAGAAACTAAAACATTCTCTTTAAGATTAAAACATTACTAAAGGAAGTCAAATATAAAATGCACATTTAAAATAGCATAAAGAGGAAAAGAAAATATTCTCATAAGCACAGAACATAAACTGTGGCTGCCAGTCCTGTAACTGGTGGTTCACAGCAAACAATGGCTGTGGAAGCTAAGGCTCAGTGACCTGGGCCTGCACTAACACTAAGAGGCAGCCAATATGTCTCTTATCTTATTTCTGTTCCAAACAGACATGCTGCTGAAGGAATGGCAATGAGGTGAGAAGGTGTGCAAGCAAGTATACCTTTGCTGTTGCTGTGGCCCTGGGTCAGTACAGAGCCCCCCTACCCACAATGAGATAACCCTCCATGCCTCATGTCCTTGGCATGCACACACACACCCCTCCATGCATGCACATGCGCCCTGGGCATGGAGAACTAATGCGCTAGTGGTATCCAAGCATTCTGGGTGCTTGATGCACTTCATGGTCCCAGGAAAATAGGAAAATAGGGAGGTTTACATAGATACCGGCTGTATTTAGCTTCAGGATACCTTCCTACAACTCCAGCTCCCATCAGCCTCAGGGGCAGCAGCATCTGTGATGGTTGGAGATGTGGTCCATCCAGCAACATCTGCAGAACATCAGGTTGGGAAAGGCCAGCTTAATGATACACAAGCTGTGTGTTGTTGTTTAGTTGTGTCCGACTCTTCGTGACCCCATGGACCAGAGCACACCAGCCTTCTTTATGGTCCAGCTCTCACTTCCATACATCACTACTGGGAAAACCATGGCTTTAACTATACGGACCTTTGTTGGCAAGGACCTGCATATCCCTTCCCTGACACCCAGGAGAGCTTCCACCAGTCAGTGTAGAGATAATACTGAGCCCGAAGAAGAACCAGTGACCTGGCATGGCATAAGCCAGATTCCGATCTTCCTATGACCTCTGCTGTGCTCCAAGCCCAGATTAACTGGGATGTTTCATACCTATTGCTCCAAGCACACTCCAGGGATGTGCAAAGTACTCTTCTTTGCATGCCTTTTAGTAGTTGATAGCAGAAGGTGCTGCTTCATGGCCTTTGGTGGTTGGTGGCTGCTCTCCAAGCCACAGAAATCAATTTGTATCGTCTACTCCTGACTTTAGAGGAATTGAAGCTGCTTGCCTATGTGGAATTTGCAGCATACAAATTCATACCCTACAACATTCATCAGAAGAAAATACAGCGGACCCTCCAGATAGGGACTAATTCGTTTTGGGGGTCCTTTGGTACCCCGAAAAATCCACAAAATGAGGCACCGCTTCCACGCATGAGGCGAAACCTGGAAGTATACACTTCCGGATTTGCCCTGTTTGCAACCCAGAAGTTACGTTACCTGAAGGTAACATAACCTGAGGGCCCACTGTAGGGACATTTGTCACACCCTTCCGCTGACGCTCCTCAACTCCCCCATTTTTGACCCCCTCCCACTGGCAGAGGGGATCAATGAGGAGTCCTATGAGGAGCAGGGGTGTGTGCCACTATGCTACACCAACGAGACACAGCACACATGGCCTTCACCGTCCTGAGAAAACCCCTTAATCCCTATTTTATTTTATTCTTTGGTAGATTTCCAAAAAGAAAAAGACACACCAATGAAATAAATTTTATAAATGGGCAAGAATAGACGTGGATGCCCAAAGCGCTCTCTCTCTCTCTCTCTCTCTCTCTCTCTCTCTCTCTCTCTCTCTCTCATCAAGTTCTTCTTTGCACTCTGCTCCACTCTGTATTGCTTCCCTCCCAGGGTGGCCTGGCCCTCAAAGCTGGAGCATCACACAGCCACTACAAGCTGCCCGAAGAAGGAGACCAGCAGCGGCAGTTATGGAGATATAATGAGCTGCTCCCTCATAGCCCCCCAGTGCTGGGCCTGGGGGTAACCCAAGTAATGCGGTCCAGGTCCGGTCCCAAATCCAAGGGTTCTGCAAGGAGTCAGTTTGACAGGGCCAAGGCAGGACATGAGGCAGGAAACCAGGCAAGGTCAGGCACAGGATCACAGGCAGGTTCTGGCAAACAGCAACATTGCTCCCGCAACCTGGGGCAGGGTCCAGCAGCCTTTTATCTCTGTCAGGATAACGGCCGGTCCTGATCCCCCGGTGACTCACCTCCCTGTTTCACCTGAAGGCAAGCACTCCTCCTGCGAGTACTCAGGTCTCTCCTTCTCTCAGTCTCTGCAGCTCAGGAGATGTCGGTGAGTTACTAGACCCAGGGGCTGCCTCAGCCTCCCCTGACCCAACTGGTAGTGGAGCAGCTGTAAGTGATTGCCCAGCTGAAGGCAACGAGGTAATCCCCACATCTGGAGCCAGGGCAGGCTCAGGCCTCTGACTCACCCCAGCTGGTGCTTGTTGCAGGGGAACCTGTGCAGACTGGGGCTCTTCAGAATCAGGCCCAGACTAGGTTCAGCTGCTGCCTGAGGCAAAGGATCCAGTGTGGACTGAGACTCCTCTGGCTCTGAGTCCGACCCCGAGTCCCAGGCCATCACACACCCCACTGCTGCTGCCACCGCTTGGGACACCCCCCCTCCCCGAGCTCGGTGGCGGCAGCGCTGGTGGGGGGAACTAGGGACATCCAATCAGAAGCTGGGATGGCTTTCGTAATTCCGGGACTGTCACTAGGAAATTGGGACACTTGGAGGGTGTGTGAATCCAGGGAAAGTCTTCATCATCTCTCTCCACCTCCCACCCCCACCCCCAGCAATGAGTACTACTAGAAACTTGCTTTTTTATAAATAAGAGGGGCTGTGATCCTCAATATTCCATTACTGCTCCTGAGCCTTATTCCACAGGGCAAATAAATCCCAAGCCCCTTGCCTAACGTCAAACTTCAAAAAGATGACATGGTGTTAAATCCAACTTCTTCCTTTCTTCAATCGAGCCATAAAAAAATTACAATAGCTAGGTGAGCAAAACTAATAAGAATCAGAACATCTATAAAAGCAGTTTGGCTCCAGCCCACCATTTTGCCCGGCTAATTTTGGAAAGAGACTGGCTGGTGGCCCAAGGTTGTTATCCTGTCTATGAAAAATGAATGTGTTCGTTTTTGAATACATGGCATGTCCCGATTTAATTTGCTATAGTTTTTAAGTGCTGCACATTGTGTTATTGCTTTCAGACATTCGTATTCATACCTGGTCCCAAGCAAAACACAAGACTCTAATGGACTTTGTATTACATCCTTGGTTCCTGTGCAGAGTCAGCAATGGAACATGAAGCCTTTGCTTAGCACAGGCCTACACAGCTTGTGTGAGAGATTTTACTTTCTTGGGCTCCATGATCACTGCAGATGGTGACAGCAGTCACAAAATTAAAAGATGCCTGCTTCTTGGGAGAAAAGCAATGACAAACCTAGACAGCATCTTAAAAAGCAGAGACATCACCTTGCCAACAAAGGTCCGTATAGTTAAAGCTATGGTTTTCCCAGTAGTGATGTATGGAAGTGAGAGCTGGACCATAAAGAAGGCTGATCGCCGAAGAATTGTTGCTTTTGAATTATGGTGCTGGAGGAGACTCTTGAGAGTCCCATGGACTGCAAGAAGATCAAACCTATCCATTCTTAAAGAAATCAGCCCCGAGTGCTCACTGTAAGGACAGATCCTGAAGCTGAGGCGCCAATACTTTGGCCACCTCATGAGAAGAGAAGACTCCCTGGAAAAGACCCTGATGTTGGGAAAGATGGAGGGCACAAGGAGAAGGGGACGACAGAGGACGAGATGGTTGGACAGTGTTCTCGAAGCTACCAACATGAGTTTGACCAAACTGCGGGAGGCAGTGGAAGACAGAAGTGCCTGGTGTGCTCTGGTCCATGGGGTCACAAAGAGTCAGACATGGCTAAATGACTAAACAACAACAAATTGGAGATGCTGGGGACTGAACCAGGGACCATCTGCATGCAAAGCAAATGCTCTTCCACTGAGCTATGGCCCTTTCGAAATGGTCCAGCTTGCAGTAGCCAGGAAGAGATCCTTTGCTATTGTGACAACCTCTCTATGGAACCATCTCCCCTCTGAATCATAGCAGGTGCCTAGATTGATGCTGTTTTGCTCCCTGCTCAAAAAAAGCTCATCTATTCTCCCCAAGCATTTTGCTGGCAATTAATACCAGTCTGTTCTTAATTTGTTTGCTTTGGATTTCCTGATTTATTTTTTTAATGGTGAACATTGTATAGGCATTGGTTTTATTGCAATGCTAACATTGTACTGCGCACTGCTATGTAAAAGTATTTTTAACTAAATAAAAAGGAGAGTGGCAAAAGCATCGCCCGGGGCCCAAGAGCAAGAAGGGATGCATGCTATAGGAAGGTAAACAGGGTGAGAGTAAACAGGGAAGTTTTGGAGGTGGTGGACGATAGGGCAAAGTTGGACAAAGGGGAAGGGAAGTCTAAGTGAATTTCTGGACTTTTTCAAAGCAGGTATGTGAGGATGAGAGACCCATCCCAAAAGACAGAGGGATGAACAAGCATGAAAATCACACTCACCCAATCCTGCGCCACCAGAACATACAGTTGGGAGAGGGAATCAGACACCAGAAGTCATGGACCTAGATCGCTGTCCCTTGGGAGTCCAACTAGATTTCATTTGGGTTTGACAAGAAATTTTCTGCGCCGGGTACCACCTGACCTTGCTACGCCACTGGCTGTAGCTGAGCAGTAGGGCATCTGCTTTGCAGGCAGAGAAGGTCCCTGGTTCAGTCCCTGGCATCTCCCGGTAGGGATGGGAGAAACCCCTGCCTGGAAACCCCAGACAGCTGCTACCTGTCTGTGCAGACAGTGAGCAGCTAGATGGACCTGTCTTCATTTGAAAGTGTGTTGTCATTTCTTGAGGCTTTCCTGAACCAAAACCCGCAGAGCTATACATTCCCCTGCCTGTGAACTTTATTTAAAAATTGTTTGTTTGGAGCCATGTCAGATCCCTTGTGTTTGAGAGGCCTGTTATGCCTCGGAGAGGGTTTTTTTTTACCCTTGGAGTGCCCTAATTATACAGAGCATTGATTTTACAGTGCATTCCTGGATTGATTGCTCTGCCATGCCCCTCCCACAGGAAACAGCTTGCGCAACAGCACTTTTTTGATCTCTCCAAAGTATTCCCCGAGGTGGATGAATGCCTTTTGAATCTTCTTGACTCTTGCTTTAGTACGAGCCGGGGAGGAAGATGGGAAGGGAAAGAGGTCTCGCTGCTGAAATGAACTATAACAGGGCAGAGGCAGCATCTAATGGTGTTTGTGTGTGTATCAGATCATCGGGAGAAACATCACTCTGACATCCAGCAATGAGAGAAACAACAGAAAAGTCGTCATCCTAAAATTTTGTGTTAAAAGTAATATCCCCACAGCCTCGGTCCAGCCACCAGCTCCGCATTATGATCATCCGAGCGCAGGAGCTGGCATAGCAATTACCATATCTTTAGCCAAGATCAAAACAGGGGTACCTTTTGAAGCAGAATGCATGATGAAATAAAACCAAAAAAATGCATTAAACAGTTAACTAAGCGAGCGAATGGTGAAGGTGATTTAGGCTTTTTTAAAAAACTTAAAAACAAATCTCTACAGCATATTTGAAATTAAGCAGGGGAAAGAAAAAGAAACAGAATAGACTGGTACAAAGCAGTTCCCCCATCAACTTGTTGAAGAGACACCTCCTTCTATAGAATTAAAAATGGAAGCAGATAATAAAATACAGTGGTACCTCGGTTTAAGAACAGTCCTGTTTACAATCGATTCTGTTTATGAACTCTGCAAAACTGGAAGCAGTGTCCCGGTTTGCGAACTTTACCTCGGTCTAAGAATGGAAGCCGAACGGTGGAAGGGCACCGGTGGTGGGAGGCCTCATTAGGGAAAGTACCCCTCAGTTTAAGAATGGTTTCAGTTTAAGAATGGACTTCCAGAATGGATTAAATTCATAAATCAAGATATCACTGAACAGGATTCTTGTTGCCTGGTTGCATGGTTTTAAACCATCCAGTTGTACTCAGGGTGAAGAGGGGTTTCTAATTTGCACTGATAATTTGCACAGTGGGCACATGGAAGATATGGATGGCAAGGCACATGTTTGGAAACATGCGCTGGGCTCAGGCTACCAGCAGGTAAGGGCTAGCAGTTGTGGCTGTTTGGTACATTTCTGCAGCCAGGGGTGCAGAATAAAATAAAATAAAATAGGGAGGGGGGACAAGTGAGCTCCGCCCTGAATAATCAATTGCATGATAGGGGAAAGGACACCATTTAAATGGCAGTGCCCATCAACTTTGGGAGTCCCGGCCCCTTCAAATATTTTTGGGGGGCAAAGACCCCTCGGCCCATAGGAACATGCCAGTGGAGGAGATTTCTTTCCAATGCAACTAACAGCTAGGAGAGTACTTTTCAACAGGACCATTGTTATGTACTGAGTTGAATAGGATCCAAAATGCAGCAGTCTGATTGGTCCTAGAACAATAGGATTCAGAATGCAGCAGTCTGTAAGGCTTTCTGGGAAATGATATATAATGAATTGAAAAAGGTATTTAAATATACCTTCCTGAAGAAACCAGAGGCCTTTCTCCTGGGCATAGTCGGCCAATTGGTGTTAAAGAAGGATAGAACTTTTTTTATGTATGCAACAACAAGACTACTCATCGCGAAATATTGGAAGACACAGGAGCTACCCACACTGGAAGAATGGCAGATGAAAGTGATGGACTACATGGAATTGGCAGAAATGACTGGCAGAATTCGTGACCAGGGAGAAGAGTCAGTGGAGGAAGACTGGAAGAAATTTAAAGACTACCTGCAGAAGCACTGTAAAATTAAGGAATGTTAAAATGACGTTTGATTGAAAATAAGCGGTACTGGTAAAAAGATGTTTAAGAAAATGTAAATAGGGATTGATAATTGGAAATTGATACTTATAATAGGTTAATATCTTGAGTAAGGACAAATGTTAGAGGGTAAGGATTTGCTGAATTTAATATTTGAACTGGAATACAAAATGGGAGGTGTGAGGAGGTCAAGAAACTAGTGAATGAAATATAAGATTTGAAAATACTAATCTATTTTCTGTTTTGATTTTTGGTTTTTCTCTTTGTTCTTATTCTTTCTTTTTTATTTTTTCTTCTGTCAACTGTTTTTTATTGTGCATTTTTATGTGTTTTGTTTTTGTATTTTTATATTTTAGTAGTTTAAATTCTGGAATTTGTTTTTATTGTTTGTGAAACTTTAATAAACATTATTTAAAAAAAACAGAATGCAGCAGTATGATTGGTCCACAGGAGCCACCCAATCCAGCTCCAGGTGGAAGTGAATCAGCAACCTGATTGGCCTACAGGAGAATCCCGGAATTAGCCAATCACGTGCAGCCCATTGTGCAAATAATGTATATAAAGCAGATACTTTGGGGGAACTTTCATTCCTCCTCACCACTATGAGCTGAATAAAGAGCATGAAATCCACTCTCGACTCCAAGTATATTTCAACCATGATGATGGGGGCAAGAGGGGAGAGCTTTAAACTCCTCCCACCATGGTTCTGATCGGATTGGACCTCCCAATTAGCTCTTATTTGAAGTTTTAAGATATATGAACCATCCAGCCATGTGTATTTTAGCATTCAGCAAAAAGCCTAGAAAGGAGTCCCAGGCCTTTGGGGAAGACTTCATAACAGAGCAGTGACTGCCAAGCTAAATGTGATTCTAGAAAGAAAGAAAAAGTTCTGTTTTAACAGAACTGTTTTCTGGGCTTGAATTCCCTGGTATAATATGACCTCCCTAAATCACCCATCCCAATGGTCTCCAGATCCGCTGTGCTTTATGCTCTTTTCTTTATTATATGCAAGCACGCTTTATCTAGTAAATATTTATCAATCAGCACCTACATTTATCCTTTAAAAGTCATAATAGCAATGGCAGTAGTAGCAATAATAATCTGTGAGGCACTGGCAAATGTCAATGTGTGTTTTCCCCATATGCCATGTATTTGAGTGGGGGGGGGGCACATTATGCAGAGAAAACTTGAAATCTGACTTTCAACTGGTTCTCCCTGTGGCATATCTGAGTCTTGCATGAAATGTAATTCAGAGGACAGATGCAGGCAGAGAGGCTAGTTTTTCTGATCGCAAGTGATTTACACCTAGGTGCAATTACGATGAGGTTTCCTGTTAAAATGATTTATCCCTTGCCACAGCAAGATAAACAAAAGCACTGCTTAATCCATGCTAAGAGCACTTCAAAACTCACCCATTCTGAAAGTGGGCATCTTGATCATACAAAAGCAGTTTCCAGTTCGTTTTTTTAACAAGCAGGATTTGGGCAGGGTTCCATGCTTCATTCCAAGAACACAACGAAAGGGTGATGCATTCAAAAAGGAAAATCGAATCGAAACAGCTCTGGTTCATCAATTCTTTCCTGCAGTGGGAGCTTGTACTAGTGATAAAAATAAAATAAATGAAAAAGAATTGTGATGTACCACCTGAAAGGAATGCTGAATCTCAAATCAGGTGATAGCAACACCTTCCAGCTGTGATTAAAGCAGACAGGTTGTGCTTTATTATGCCTGCATTCCTTAAAAGCTCCTGCGGACCGAATCACCAATATGAATGGTGAGTGGCAAGGTTGTAACTCTTCCTCTGGTCTATGCATGCCTTCCATCTGCACAAAAAATGTTATCTGGCAGGGCGAAGTGAGCTCTGGTCAGCAACACATTTTGCCTAGCAAGCCACTTTGATGGGCAGGGCAGTCAGATAATCCAGCCCCTCACCTCCAATGCCAAAGTGACTTTCTGGCAAATCCAGACCCCATTCTTCCTCCCTCACCCCGCTTCTGCCTCTCCCCCTAGCCTTTGTGCTATCAAAAACAGTGCAAGAAGGACAATGGGGGGAGAGGAGACACTTAGTCATATATTCGTATAGCTACCTATGTTCACTGATTGCACCAGCAAAGCCATCCAAGGACAGCTGGGGTGGAGGGTTCTTGAGGGTCTTCAAGGAGAGCCATCTACTGGAGATGGTTGGAGCAGGTTGGACTAGATGACATTCAAGACCCCCTCCAATTCTGTGACTCAACTTAATCTAGATTGGAAGTAATAATAATAATAATAATATATTCATACCCCACTCTCCCCAGCCTAGACTGGGCTCAGGGCGGCTAACACCCAGTATAAAAACAAATTGATTGAAATACAACTTAAAAACAAGATTAAAATACAACATTAAAACATTAAAATACAGCCTTATTTCAATGGAAACTCAAATCAAAAACTTTTGGGGGGATGAAAACGCCAAGTCTTCACCAAGGCTAACTATCCAGACTGGTCCTACATGGGCCAGAAAAAAGCCAGGGAAGTCCCCAAATAGGAGTTCCATCACAGGAAGAGAAAGGAAAAAAGAAAGAGGGGGAGGGAATCAAATTGATTCCAAGTCGAAGGCCAGGCAGAACAACTCTGCCTTACAGGCCCTGCAGAAAGAAGTCAGATCCTGCAGGGCCCTGGTCTCATGAGACAGAGCATGCCACCAGGCTGGGGCCAGTGTTAAAAAGACCCTGGCTCTGGTTGAGGCTAATCTGACTTCCTTAGGGTCTGGGACCTCTAGGGTGTTGCTATTTATGGACCTTAAGGTCCTCCGTGGGGCATACTGGGAGAGGCGGTCCCATAGGTACGAGGGTCCTAGGTACCTAAGTAGGGATCAGCTTGTTCACACATTGCACTGCACCCAAGTATGAGCTGCCTCTACGCATATGCAAGTGCCTGTGTGAAGTTTTGTGCCAATTTCTCCCAGCATGCATATTTTAGTATGTAATTTTTTCCTAACAGGAACGTTCACAAAATGAATTTCTCTAATATAATGCATTTTCATGCAATTTCATGAAATGCATTCCTTTTGTGAATGTTTATGCATTTTCATGTACATATTACTTGCCTGGAGAATTGCCTTACAAAGTTCAGAGAAGTGCAAATTTCAAAGAATGACCAGGCTTCAATTTTCATCCTGTTTTCAAAAGTGTGAATCAGGGGGGCTCTGCTGTAAAGCTGAAATGGCACACATCACACTGAAAGCACAGTTGTCAGGGGCAATGTCCGCAGGCTGTGAACATGGAGCAGAGACCCCATGCACTTAAAGCACATCCAATGCACAGTTAAATAACATACCTTCCCCAAAAGAATTCTGGGAACTGTAGTTTCTCCCTCAGCAAGTGCAATTCTTATCCCCCTTAAGAAACTACATTTCCCAGGATTCTTTGGAGAAAGGCACATGTTCTAAATGTGTGTTGGATGTGCTTTAAGGGCTTTATCGGGAGTGACGCCCTCCCTTCAGATGTCAAGAATTACACAACTTTTAGAAGACATCTGAAGGCAGCCTTGTACTTGGAGGTTTTTAACCCAGATGGGTGAGGTATTATTATTATTATTATTATTATTATTATTATTATTATTATTATCTGCCCTATTAACCTATATGGGGAGGGAATGAGTAAAGAGTCCAGTACTTAAAGAGTTATTATCTCAGGATAACACTCTTGGATTATTATTTTTTAACTAGTTGGTTAGATTTTTAAAAAAAGTAAAACATGAAAGACTGTGTTGCGGATGAACCAAATTGTCCGTCTAACCTTTAAGATATCCTGAAAGAGAGTCCAATCAGAGTCTTTACCTCAGGTTATAGATCAGAAGTAATGGGGCCATTAAACCCCACGAAACTATATCTTTAACATTTAAATGGTGCTTAACTAAGTGATGGCATCCTAATTTAAAGAGCTGTCCCTCTCTGTAGCCCTTCTCGGGCAAAGAGTCAGACAAGACCCATCCTTTTTAGCTTTCTCCTCCCTACCATGGCAAAAACAACACATTTTCCACTGCAGGCATAAGCTAAATTGTAAATTTGTTCATATATACATATATGATTATATATATATAATTAGTTTTTTAACATATCACTTTCAACAATATTAAACAAACTTTTATATCATATACAATTATTTTTACTTCCATCAATCACATCTGAAAATTTTCCAATCTTTTCACTTAATATACATTTCTTACTTTCACTATTACATTTAAATCTCATAACTAATGTCTCTCTTCTTTCTCTTCTTTGCAATATTTCATATATTTCTCCTTACAAAACGTCTTGTAGTCATACTAGCATAATTTGTTGGTTGCTGTTGCTCTTCAAATAGTTCGTATATTTCTTCCAATCTTCTGTAAATCTCTGGTCCCACAGGTTTTGAATCCTCCCTGTCATTTTATCCAGTTCTGTGGAGTCCATTAATTTTGTCTGCCATTCTACTTTTGTCGGTATTTCTTCTTGCTTCCATTTCTGAGCCAACAATATTCTTGCTGCTGTTGTTGCATATAAGAACAATTTAACATCCTGTCTACTAATATCCTCACCTATAATACCAAGTAAAAATGCCTCTGTTTTTTTTTGGAAATGTGTATTTCAACATCTTTTTCACCTCATTATATATCATTTCCCAGAAGTTTTTTACTTTCTTACATTCCGACCACATATGGTAAAATGTTCCTTCTTTTTCTTTACAGATTGTAAATTTGTTCTAATAGCCAGAACCATTGGTGAATATTCGTTTGAGGAGCAATTTGGTTAGGGGGTTTTGTTTTGTTTTCCATTCATGCGAAAGCTTCGGAATGAAAACAAGCAGAAAATATTGGGCTGGGCAGGAAATGCTGTGAAGTTTGTGCAGAAAGGAGCCAGGATTATGCCAGGATTGAATTAGAACTGGAGCCAGGGCAGTGAAGCCTGAAGACTGGCTGTGGCCCTCTGAGCCTCTCTATCAGGCCCTCAGTACTGTCCACAGGCCACACTCCTTGCCAGCTGTTCTGTGCACACTTTTCACGTGTTTTTGTCTGGGTGGAATGTGACCTCAAATTGCATCTTGCTAGTGTGGAAGCAGAATGCAGCTGTCTCCCAGGCTTTTGGTCTTTTCTACCAGGGTTTATGGTGGCATAGAGATATCTCAGGTTCAAGACACCAGCAAGGCACAGATCTGTTGCATGAAGATATCAACTTCTTTGGTTTTTGGCCAAAGAAGCTGACCTTGTCTGGAAGCAAAGCAGGAAGGGGGGGGGGGCTTCATCATATAACATACTCTGGCCTAGAGGGGGCTCTTGCCGGTTTTACTCCTCTTCTAAAACATTTCCTTCTTTCATCCCTCAAGTCATTGAGTCTGGACATACATTCTTCTTGAGCAGTTAGAATGTTCGTCATCATTCCATGGCACCACAAACATATATTGCTGGTGAAAGGGATCTGGCTGAACGATAACTCATCTGGACTATCACAGAGATGATATATGCTTTCATTCAAGGCAAATACAAGCACTCAAATCCTGTCCCTAGCTTGCTGGAATGGTATCAGCTTTCCTATTCGGTTACTGAGACATTGTGGTTTGATTAACATCCTATTATTTATACTTTGTTATATTGTGGATCACTTCAGTCAAAAGTGTCATACTTGAAGTCCCTTGACTCAGGGATAATTCTGCCATATGATTGTCTGTTGTGACTCCTTATTCATGTTTAACTTTGGAGATTTACAAATCTGTACGCCCATGGCTATGTCTTACAATGTGTCGTGTGGCCTTGAGTGCAAGGAATACTAGCTTCCTTTTTAACAAAACACATTTCTGTTCCACAATAGAATACCCTACTAAGGCCGAAACAAATCCAAAAGTATCTGTGGTCCTTTGTCATGCAAAATTATTTCTTGTTTGTCATTTTATCCTTATCAATATCCAAACTTTTATATCTTTTTCTTTATTTCTCTCTTTCTTTCTCTTTATGCCTTCCTTTCCTGCCCCCTTCTCTTTATCAAAGTCTTAGTTTGGACCCTAAAAAGGGAAGAGATATTTGTTATTAAGTTTTGTGTTTTTCTCTATAAACCCTAATGAAATTCAAAAGGAAAAAAAATACTATCCTCTCCTTGCTTCCTTATTTTCCCATGACTTATAAAATACCTGTGGAAAGCTTAGTTCTACATAAGCACATTCGTCAACCCAGTTATTCTTTTAAGGAACAAAATGATAAGGGGAAGGCTTCCATCCATAAATACGATGGAAGCTTGAGTCACTGGGGCTTCTAGAGCTGAACTTCATTGATCACACATAATTGTTGCTGTATCGATGTCTCTTTATATAAGAAAGATTGCATCTCAAAGCTAATTTAGGCCTGGAGACAAATGCCTTAAAGCGTAGTTACTTTACTGAGGAAGGGGGTGACCATATCACACCCCCACCCCCCTGCTCAAATCACTGTATCAATGCTCAGGGTTTCAGCTTTGCATCCTGAATTATGGCTTTTATTAAAGATTGGAAATGGAGGGCGTTTAAATCATGCTTTCCCCTGTATATGAGAAATATGTTCAGCCCAGATCTGCATATTTTAATGCCATATTTCTTCCTTTTCCCTCTCCCTGTGAGATAAATTCACTTATTACACACACACACACACACACACACACACACGAAGCAAACATTTGGCTGGGAAAGAATCGTTCTTCTCTCAGTGCCCATCAGAAATACTCCACGAGCAAACTGGAATTATGGGAAAATCCTTAAACGGCCAATTTATTTGGAACGTTTAAGCACTTCTGAGTGAACGGCTCGAGGCCGAGCTATATCCATAATGATGTTGGACTCTCGTTTTGTTTTTGCATGCCCATGAGCTTCCCTTTGCCTATAAACCGGGGGGGGGGGGTGCTTAGGGCCAAATGAGACAATAGGCAAAAAAATTAAGGGCCGTTCCTCTGCTTGCCAACCCCATCCCACCCCATCACCCCCATATTAGCCCCCTGGAATCCTAGAATTGTAAAGTTGAAAAGGGACCACAAGGGTCATCTAGGCCAGCCACCTGCAATGTGAACCCACAACCCTTGAGATTAAGAGCCTCATGCTCAGGCAGCTGATTTGGGGGGTCGTGAACTGGAAGACAGTTCATTCTAGTTCCCCGACATTTCCCTAACTGTTCATTTCCACATTACGTTTGAGCTTTGATGTGATATAAAAACCCCTCAGCGCTGAGAATCAAGGGTGTGGCAAATTTTCAGCGGTATATCAGGATACGGTTATCTTCTGTTGTTTTTAATGGGAGGGCATCACAGGAGAATAAAGCACGCATTTGCAGAAAGGGTGAAGGATGGTTGTCCAATTACATTCGTTGTTGTGTCAAACCACACTCAATGGTGCGAATGAACTTCAGCGTGGCATGCCAGTATATTGGTAAAAAAAGTCACAGTTCCATAACTCAACAGGTACTGCAGTGTGAAAGCAATGTTAGAAAATGGGACAGAATGCTAGCAGAATAACTGGGTCAACTAATGCAATATATCCCATTTCTGAATGCCCCCTAAGTGCTGCTTATAGGGCTGTTGCAGCAGAGTTGCCAGCAGGGCTGGGAAGCTAGCTGGCCTTCACTCTGGAAAAGGCTGACTAAGCCACCAGCTCTATTTTTGATGCCTGACCTCTTTGCCATGACCTCATCTAGCCGACACAAAGAATTATGGGCTGGGTTTTGCATCTGCAGCTATTCTCGGGCATGATAATGGTCATTTTATCATTCAGGAAACTGACGGAATCCTGGAATAATAGACAGAGGTGTTGGAAATCATGTCCACCGTTATTTTAAGTCGCAGAAAAGTGCTCTGCTATATTACTTTAACAGCCATGGCATCCCCCCAAGAGTATTGGGAGCAGTAGCCTTTTAAGCTGTTAAAGGTAAAGGTAAAGAGCCTCTGACAATTAAGTCCAGTTGTGAACGACTCTGGGGTTGCAGCGCTCATCTCGCTTTACTGGCCAAGGGAGCTGACGTTTGTCCGCAGACAGTTTTTCCGGGTCATGTGGACAGCCTGACTCTGGCAAAACCAGAGCAGTGCATGGAAACACCGTTTACCTTCCCACTGGAGTGGTACCTATTGATCTACTTGCACTTTGACGTGCTTTCGAACTGCTAGATTGGCAGGAGCTGGGACCAGACAATAGGAGCTCACCCCGTCGTGGGGATTCAAACCGCCAACCTTCCGATCGGCAAACCCTAGGCTCTGTGGTTTACACCACAGCGCCACCCACGTCCCTTTAAGCTGTTAGAAAACAGCTTTGTTCCCCTAACAGCTTTTTTTTTAAAAAAAAAGCTGTTAGAAAACCCTTATTCCCCTCATAAATCTAGTTACAGGTAGGTAGCCGTGTTGGTCTTCCATAGTTAAAATAAAATAAAATAAAATTTTAAAAAATCCTTCCAGTAGCACCTTAGAGACCAACTAAGTTAGTTATTGGTATGAGCTTTCGTGTGCATGAACACAGCTCATACCAATAACTAACTTAGTTGGTCTCTAAGGTGCTACTGGAAGGAATTTTTTTATTTTATTTTATTTGTTTTGTTTTGGTCCCCCTCATAGAGCTACTGTTACCAGAGTTCCATGGGAAGAGGGATTGACTGTTCAACCACTCTGAGAATTTTATGGGTATGTCCGTAGCAAAAGGAAGAACAAAGAAACAGTGGGGTCACTCAGAGGAGAAGATGGTGAAATGCAAACAGGGGACACAGAAAGGGCTGAATTCCTCAATGCCTTCTTTGCCTCAGTCTTCTCCGATAAGGAAAACAATGCCTGACCTGAAGAATTTGGAGCAAATGATTCAGCAGAGGAAACACAGCCCAGAATAACGTAAGGAGATAGTACAAGAATACTTGGCTAGTTTAGATGTATTCAAGTCTCCAGGGCCAGATGAACTGCATCCAAGAGTATTAAAAGAACTGGCAGATGTGATCTCAGAACCACTGGCAGTCATCTTTGAGAATTCCTGGAGAACAGGCGAAGTCCCGGCAGACTGGAGGAGGGCGAATGTTGTCCCTATTTTCAAAAAGGGGAAAAGAGAGGACCCAAATAATTATCGCCCAGTCAGTCTGACATCAATACCAGGGAAGATTCTGGAGCAGATCATTAAGCAAACAGTCTGTGAGCACCTAGAAAGGAATGCTGTGATCACCAATAGTCAGCATGGATTTCTGAAAAATAAGTCATGTCAGACTAACCTGATCTCGTTTTTTGACAGAATTACAAGCCTGGTAGATGAAGGGAACGCAGTGGATGTAGCCTACCTTGATTTCAGCAAGGCATTTGACAAGGTGCCCCATGATATTCTTGTAAAGAAGCTGGTAAAATGCGGTCTTGACTATGCTACCACTCAGTGGATTTGTAACTGGCTGACTGACCGAACCCAAAGGGTGCTCATCAATGGTTCCTCTTCATCCTGGAGAAGAGTGACTAGTGGGGTGCCACAGGGTTCTGTCTTGGGCCTGGTCTTATTCAACATCTTTATCAACGACTTGGATGATGGACTCAAGGGCATCCTGATCAAATTTGCAGATGACACCAAACTGGGAGGGGTGGCTAACACCCCAGAGGACAGGATCACACTTCAAAACGACCTTGACAGATTAGAGAACTGGGCGAAAACAAACAAGATGAATTTTAACAAGGAGAAATGTAAAGTATTGCACTTGGGCAAAAAAAATGAGAGGCACAAATACAAGATGGGTGACACCTGGCTTGAGAGCAGTACATGTGAAAAGGATCTAGGAGTCTTGGTTGACCACAAACTTGACATGAGCCAACAGTGTGACGCGGCAGCTAAAAAAGCCAATGCAATTCTGGGCTGCATCGATAGGAGTATAGCATCTAGATCAAGGGAAGTAATAGTGCCACTGTATTCTGCTCTGATCAGACCTCACCTGGAGTACTGTGTCCAGTTCTGGGCACCACAGTTCAAGAAGGACACTGACAAACTGGAATGTGTCCAGAGGAGGGCAACCAAAATGGTCAAAGGCCTGGAAACGATGCCTTATGAGGAACGGATAAGGGAGCTGGGCATGTTTAGCCTGGAGAAGAGGAGGTTAAGGGGTGATATGATAGCCATGTTCAAATATATAAAAGGATTTCATATAGAGGAGGGAGAAAGGTTGTTTTCTGCTGCTCCAGAGAAGCGGACACGGAGCAATGGATCCAAACTACAAGAAAGAAGATTCCACCTAAACCTTAGGAAGAACTTCCTGACAGTAAGAGCTGTTCGACAGTGGAATTTGCTGCCAAGGAGTGTGGTGGAGTCTCCTACTTTGGAGGTCTTTAAGCAGAGGCTTGACAACCATATGTCAGGAGTGCTCTGATGGTGTTTCCTGCTTGGCAGGGGGTTGGACTCGATGGCCCTTGTGGTCTATTCCAGCTCTATGAATCTATGATTCTATGAACTGTGAGGAGAATAGTGGTAAGGATCTCCACTTGAAAGTCTCATTGAAAGTGGAAGGGATTCAGTAGGTCTGGAAAAGACAACACAGACACCATGTGTCTTATATATAAAGGAAATGGAATTCCAAAAGGAAGGTGCTAGCACACTGAAGGCCCTGTTTCCTATTTGCAGAATGGACAAGCGGATAAGATGGCATCTGCAGGAAGCCTCTCCCAAATAGTGCAATAATCAGCTGGGTATACATGGAGTGAGATGTTCTTTCAGGTGCCCTGGTCTCATGCTGTATTTTGTTTCAGGTCCAACTTGTAGCTTATCTCGTCAAGACTGTTCAGTTTCTGCCCATTGTGTGGGTACTCTGCATACCACTCCCATGTTACCAGTTATCATCATTTCAAAGAAAAAAAACTAATAATACCCAATCACAGTCAGCCGAATGATGAACTGGGCAGTCTGCACTTGCTGATTTCAAGGAACTTTTTGAGGGCACTTGCTGGGGGTGCATTGTATGGATTTTGTTGTTGTTGCTTAGTCATTTAGTTGTGTCTGACTCTTCGTGACCCCATGGACCAGAGCACGCCAGGCACTCCTGTCTTCCACTGCCTCCCGCAGTTTGGTCAAACTCATGCTAGTAGCTTCGAGAACACTATCCAACCATCTCGTCCTCTGCCGTCCCCTTCTCCTTGTGCCCTCCATTTTTCCCAGCATCAGGGTCTTTTCCATGGAGTCTTCTCTTCTCCCGAGGTGCATGGGACTCTCAAGAGTCTCCTCCAGCACCATAATTCAAAAGCATCAATTCTTCGGCGATCATTGTATGGATAATCCTCCTTTTTTAAGGAAAGAAATTTGAAACGTAACACTGGACTCTTTTATTATCCCAGGTCTGAGTCTGTTGTGCACATCTCCCATGTTGTCATGCTCTATAGACCCACTTGCCTTCTTCACTATGTGCCCTCTGCCAGGACAGCTCTGACCAGCATATCCTCAAATCCAGAACATTGCCAGGAAGCCATAAAAAGAAATGCCGTGCGCTTTGGCAAATCCATGCCAATTTTGTTTCAGGTGATGAGCTTGCCAGAAGGTGGGGAAGACGAAAGAGGCAATGTTCCTTGCAGTGTCTGGAACATTGCTGGGAAGTGAGTACCACTTTAGTAACATAGCCACCTGCCATGAGGGATGGATGGGTCACTCAATTGCAGTCCTCTCAATTTGCCAGGCTTGAATTCATTGCTCTACATTTCTGCAGCAATTTGTGACTTAAAAAAAAAAAATTCCTATGAAAGATCATTAGCATTTTAATGCAATTTTATCCAAGTATACACATGTTTCTGTGTGGGGAAAACCCCCTGAAAATCTTTATTTTATTATTTTAATATGCTTTTTATTGATTTTCTTACATGGTAAAGATCAGGCACAGGCAAACTCAGCCCTCCAGATGTTTTGGGACTACAATTCCCATCATCCCTGACCACTGGTCCTGTTAGGGATGATGGGAATTGTAGTCCCAAAACATCTGGGGGGCTGAGTTTGCCTATGCCCGGTAAGGATTATACAGTCCAAATAAAATACAAAAGGAACAACAAATTACCAAATAAACAAATATGTATAAATCCTTAAATTCCTAAAGAAGACTTGTATTATTTAATTCACAATTTCTTAATTTCTCCATATGACTTCCAATCTACTCATTGAAGGTTCATCCTCCTTCCCTTCTTATTATCACTGCTTCCATATTCCTTATCTCCATTTCTTTCTTTTATTTTAGCTCATATATTCTTTATCTAAGGAGAGTGAGCATGGTGTAGTGGTTAAGAGCGATAGACTCGTAATCTGGGGAACCGGGTTCGTGTCTCCGCTCCTCCACATGCAGCTGCTGGATGACCTTGGGCTAGTCACACTTCTCTGAAGTCTCTCAGCCCCACTCACCTCACAGAGTGTTTGTTGTGGGGGAGCAAGGGAAAGGAGAATGTTAGCCGCTTTAAGACTCCTTTGGGTAGTGATAAAGCGGGATATCAAATCCAAATTCTTCTTCTTCTTCTTCTTCTTCTTCTTCTTCTTCTTCTTCTTCTTCTTCTTCTTCTAACTTACAGATTGCAGAGTTTAGTTAAAGCATGCCCAGGTTTTCACTTGTGGACAATTTTCAATTAAATATTCTTTATAAATTCCTTGTTCTTTTTTATACCTTTGGAAAACCCTGAAAATCTTTAGATCAGGGTCACCAGTGTGCCCACAGAGGCCTTCCCTAGTAACCACTGGGTCCCTTCCCCTGCTGAAATTAACCTTAAATGAATCATTATAGTGTTACAAAAGCCAGGTTCCTGCTCCTCTCTCTGCCAAGCGGAGGCAAGAGCTCATGGGGTACTAGGTGCAAACACAGGGTCTGTGTCTCTTTGGAGAATGGAAAACATGGCAGAGACCATATTTTGTACAAAAAATATTTATGGTACAAAAAGTAATAAAGAGTGGGCTATCTTTAAGGAATACATCAAAATTTATGTGGAAAAAGTAGAATTTCTGACAGATACTGAGTGAATCCAGAAAATGATTAGAGTGAAAGGAGAGTAAAGTTAAGATAGAAGAAGAGATTAAAGAAATAATGAAATGTGTTTAAGCTACTTGGAAAAATAAAGTAGCGTAACAAGATTGTCTGGAAGTCAAGTCACTTGGTGGGTGTCCGTGTGGGGTAGGTGTGTAGGTATGTTGATATGTATAGTATAGGTAGGTATTATATAGAGTAATGTAGGTATGTTTTATGTTATGAAAATGAGGTAGTGTGTTGTGCATGTGTATTGTGTAAATGAATATGTATGTGTTTTATATGTTAATAAAATAAAAATTAAAAAAAGAAAAAGAAAACATGGCAGAGTCTGTCATGCTTTAAGAAAGATGGCTTATTCACCTATTTACACCTTCAGTCTGCACGGAGGGAGTCCAGATCTTATGGCATGGTCAGTTCAAGAGGCAGCAGTACAGGATTCCTTCTGTCTTCCTCTCCAAGATGGATCTCTCCTCTTCTTCCTCCCAGCAACTCTTGCTTGAAGAACTCCCCTTTTCTGTCACCTCAAACACACAGTTACCCTGGCAAACCTTTGTAACATTTGACTCCCCATTCCAAAAGAACTCCTCCCTGATGACCCATCAACACCTTTTATCATGTTAATAGGTTTTCTCTTCACCCAGCCAGTCAGGCTGGTTTGGATAAGCCAGCCAGGAATCCCTTTGCAGATAGCATTCTCCCCTCATATCACAAATAACCAAAATCCTAGCATTTATTAAGTCCTAGGGTTTCGTGACCATAAAGAAGGCTGATCAGCGCAGAATTGATGCTTTTGAATTATGGTGCTGGAGGAGACTCTTGAGAGTCCCATGGACTGCAAGAAGATCAAACCCCTCCGTTCTTAAGGAAATCAGCTCTGAGTGCTCACTGGAAGGACAGATCGTGAAGCTGAGGCTCCAATACTTTGGCCACCTCATGAGAAGAGAAAACTCCCTGGAAAAGACCCTGATGTTGGGAAAGATGGAGGGCACAAGGAGAAGGGGACGACAGAGGACGAGATGGTTGGACAGTGTTCTCGAAGCCAAGAACATGAGTCTGACCAAACTGCGGGAGGCAGTGGAAGACAGAAGTGCCTGGCGTGCTCTGGTCCATGGGGTCACAAAGAGTCAGACACGACTAAACGACTAAACAACAACAAAGGGTTTCATGGGGACGTGGGTGGCGCTGTGGGTTAAACCACAGAGCCTAGGACTTGCTGATCAGAAGGTTGATGGTTCAAATCCCCGTGACGGGGTGAGCGCCAGTTGCTCGGTCCCTGCTCCTGCCAACCTAGCAGTTCGAAAGCACGTCAAAAGTGCAAGTATATAAATAGGTACCGCTCCGGCAGGAAGGTAAACGGCGTTTCCGTGTGCTGTTCTGGTTCGCCAGAAGCAGCTTAGTCATGCTGGCCACGTGACCTGGAAGCTGTACGCCGGCTCCCTCAGCTAATAAAGCGAGATGAGCACCGCAACCCCAGAGTCGGCCATGACTGGACCTAATGGTCAGGGGTCCCTTTACCTTTAGGGTTTCAGTGTGGATCTGTAGCATCACCAACAGTTTCTCCTGTTTGCAAATGGGCCCATGGGTTCAAAGAGCATGGCCAACCCCTGTTTTAGATGACCACCTTTGAAAATGTAAGTTGTGAAATGGCTCTGAGTCACTGAAGGGACTGAGAGTGAGTTTGTGCAGCGAATGAAACACAAAACATGGATTTTATCCAAGCCACTGTGATTGATTTTTCAATGAGAGCAAGGTCATAGTCGCTGCTGGCTGCAACAGAGCAGGATCAGGCCCACCCTAAATGGGAGAAGATGGACACACAGCATGCAATGCAGGCGGTGCCTAGAACCCCTTTCTGTGGCTATAACAGACAAATTCCTTTGAAGTGACCTTATTATCCAAAGACAGGCAGCTCCTAACTGTATCTCCCTCCCTCTCTGGAGAACTCTGCATAGACCCTGCATTGCAGTGTCTGCATTGGCAATTATCACCGCTGCAATTGTTTCTGGATTCTGCCCTGACCTCCTGACCCAGAGGTGGGAGCGTCGCCAGCTTGGTTTGCATGTACTGACACGGACAGTTATGACTAACTGTGCCATAAAAAGAAACGGCAAAGGCTCCGGATGGAAGGTGCTCAGTTAACCGCTGGCTCCTTTCCAAAGGGGGTTGTTGCTTGAATAATACATTGCAAGGAAGGTTGTGCATATGCTGTGATTCTGAATGGAGCAAGATCAGGTTGTGGTACAGAAATCCACAATATAGAATCCTAGAGTTCTTTTTTTAAAATAGAAAAATACAAGCAGATTACTAGCCCTTATGATCACAAGTGTTATGTCTGTTGAAAGTTCAGAAATCAGAGCGGCTACTAGATATGATTTCCCATACAAGAGGCAGAGTTTCACAGAGTTACTAGAGGCAGAGTTTCACTGGCCCATGTAGATGCTTTCTCTTTCCCAGAAATATACCCATTATTCTACCCGGACACTGAGGTCCAGCGCCGAGGGCCTTCTGGCAGTTCCCTCACTGCGAGGAGCCAAGTTACAGGGAACCAGGCAGAGGTCCTTCTCGGTAGTGGCATCCACCCTGTAGAATGCCCTCCCACCAGATGTCAAGGAGAACAACTACCAGACTTTTAGAAGACATCTGAAGGCAGCCCTGTTTAGAGAAGCTTTTAATGTTTGATGCATTAATGTATTTTAATATTTTGTTGGAATCCTCCCAGAGTGGCTGGGGAAGCCCAGCCAGATGGGTGGGGTATAAATTATTATTATTATTATTATTATTATTATTATTATTATTATTATTATTCTATAAAGACAGGTGTGGGAAAGAAAGGGCTGTGGGAAGGGAGTGACATTGTTCTCGCCTATCTTCCAGCCTGCCACAGCAAACCTGGTATCCTTTGGATGTTTCCGGTCCTGCAAGATTAGAGCTGCAATTAGGATAGCTCTTCTCCTTAGTTAGTGGCAGAGACAAGATTCGAACCCAGGTCTTCCTGGTTCACGCCTCGCACTTTATGCCACTACGTGACACACCGCCAGTCTGCTCTGTCGTCTCCCAATTAAGTCCCTAAGGAATTCTCCCAGCATTGTCGGCAGGTGATGTAACTGTAGCAATCCATCCTATGCAATTTCCTCCCCGGAGAAGTGTTCTTTATCCTCCCCAGTAAAAAGTGAGAAGTTGATCATTTTAAAAAATATTGTTCCTTCTAAACCTTTATGGCTCAAAGTGGACTCAGATCATTAGAAGTTACTTTGCCCGCCACTCCATCCATTGCAAAGGGCCGAGTCCCATCAGTCTCCATCCCGTTAAAGAGCCGATCCCATTTTCCCTCGGGCTGGAGGGTGATACTTAATCACTGCTTCGCTTATTAGGGGATTTAACAAGCTGTATTAAACTTCATCGGCCCGCGCTTGCTTGCAGATTCAAAATGATCGCTCTCATCTCTCCCTTGTTACAAGACCTCATTTGTTTCCCTTTATTCTGCAAGGCAGTCACATGCTGGCATGATTTTACATGATAATATATGGCTGATGTCACCGAGAGGTAATTAGGTTTTAAAAGGCTTGATTGTGGAAGACACAGCCACTGTCCCGGCTTTATGACGGCCCTGACTTTCCTTATGGCTGTTGGTTTTGCAAGTATTTCATAGAACTGTCAATAGAAATAACTGAGTTGACATTGGCTCAGACCATTAAATCAGCAGGAAATACCGTCCGCAATTCCTAGGGGGCCGACAGTGGCTGGTAGGACATTGGCCACAGCTGGAATGAATTTGGGCAGGATGAATGAGGCTTCTTAAATTCACAGGTTCTGAATCTGAAGACATCCATCAAAGCTGAAAAACCGGATTTCGACATTTTGCTTTAGCTTCAAGAGAAGAAAGGACTTTGCACGTTCCTACATGCATTGCCCGCAACAACCACTAAAAGGACCTTCTGTGGGTATGAGAGGACCCTCATTATAATGACCTCTGGTGGGCTCTCCATCTCTTTGTCCCAAACGTGCTCTGGTGGGCTTACCTAAGTAGTGCAGAGGTTCACAAACGTTTTCTCTGAGCCACACTTTCAGAATAAAAACTTGCTTGTGCCACACCAAATTTCCTATTGATAAGAAATAACAGGCAGTGTGATGGCCTGGAAATCGGACTCGGATGCTGAACTGGAGGGATCCCAGCCTGCACAGGATTCCCCGCCTCCAGAACCAGCGGAGCCGGGGCTGGGACTTGAGCCTGAAGGGTCCTCACCTGTGCTGGATCCTCAGGTGCAGGCACCAGCTGAGTCTGCTTGGGCTCCTGAGGTGATGGAGGACCCATTGCCTGCAGGTGCTCCACTCTCAGCCCCATCAGAGGAAGGTGAGGCTGCCTCTGGGTCCAGTTACCCTCCAGTCTCTCCTGAGCTGCAGAGGCTCAGGCAAGAGAGGCGGAGGGAACTAAGTTCCCGCAGGAGGAGTGCTCGCCTCCAGGCTAGGAGAGGCGAGTCACCTGTAGACCGGAGCTGCCCTATGTCTTGGGGCAGATAAAGGCCAGCCAGTCCCAGTCCCAAGTTGTGGGAGAACATTGTTGGTTGATAGTTCCTGCCTGAACCCTGACCTGCTTTTCTGCCAGAGCTCCTGACCTGCCCTGGCTCCTTGCTTGCAATCCTGTTCCTGACTTCACCCGACTCCCTGCCCTGCACCCAGCTTCAGCTACTATGGACTGCCTCCATGTTGCACCTGTGACCACGGACCAGACTTGGACCTCGCCTCTCGGTTAACCCACGGGACCAGCAGAGGCAGAGACCATTTTAGGCAATTGGCACGTGATTGCTAACACATGGGTCCTTTTGGACCCAGAATAAGGGAGAACAGGGCAGGATTCACTTATACATGCTCCGGAGCCAGAAATGGAAGCCCTACACCAGGGGTCAGCAAGGTTTATCTTGCCTGGGCCAGATTGGTTCCATGGAGATCTCTCCGTGTGCTGGATCGCACAATTTTCAGCATCTGCGTCTATGCAGACACGGTTTTCAGTGCCGTGGAAGCAAGTCCCTGTGCCACACTGCACTGGTTTAGTGCAGTGTGCAAGCAGGCAACTCAGTTCAGGGGCAGCTCGGGGGCCGGTCAAATGACCTCTGTGGGCTGCTTCCAGCCCATGGGCCTTAGGTTGCTGACCCCTGCCCCACACTCAATGGTTGCTACCTGTAAATTAGAAAACAGAAAGAAACAACTCCTAGCAGGACTTGATTTAGAGCATAGAGCACAACTACTTTATAGCATGATCATGGGACATCTAGAAAGTATAAGGCCTAAGAACATGAATCACTCCCAAATTAATAATTATAAATGAGCCTCTTATATATGTATAAGGATGTTTGCAAACTCAATGAGAGGTCCGAGCTTGCTTCTGCCAGGTAATCTCATTTATATTAGGTCTAATCTGAAACAGGCAAACTCTCATCTCCTCACCAACACAAATCAACCTTTTCCCTTTTCTGATTCTTCATGTTTGTCCGAGTTGAAAATCTCTGTTCACAACTATGTGTCATGGAGACCTGTAGAAGAATAGCCAATGCTCTTGAAGAGAGGCGTGGATTCTGTTACTGTGTGTGTGTGTGTGTGTGTGTGTGTGTGTGTGTGTGTGTAAAATTAAATTTTCTAATTTACATTTCAAAATATTCATTTAGACACTTTTAAACCAGTGACATCCCTTCTCTTTCTGTGGTTCATTTTGCACACCAAACATCCCTGCATATTTTACATAAACTAAACCATTCAGTAAACCTTTGTCACATCCATCAAAATGTATTTATGCTGTTGAATTTATCTTAATGCTACCGGTGTTTTTAAATGAACATAATTTTCACCCATATATTCAGGAAACATTTTCCAGTCTTCTTTAAATGTATATTCTTCTTGTTCTCTTATTCTATATGTAAAATCTTCAGGATGCTGTTTCTGGTTGTCTATCAAAAAAATATTTTTTGATACTATACTATACTATACTATACTATACTATACTATACTATACTATACTATACTATACTATACTTCTTCTTTGGCGATCACTCGTAGCCAAGTAAGATTGTCTTCCATAAACACGGTTTTAACAATGAGTCCGTAAGTGACTGTGGATGCCAGTTCTGAATCCACATGTCCTTCCACAGTGGGGACATTGGTTTCCAGGTGGGAGTTGATCACTGTGTGGATTTGCCAAGCGTGCCTTCCTCTTAGCACGTTTCTCCCTTGCGTCCTGAGTTTGAGTGTCTTCAAAGCCCATGACACCCTTAGTAAAGGCTGTTCTCCAACTGGAGCGCTCGCAGGCCAGTGTTTCCCAGCTGTCAGTGTTTATACTACATTTTTTTTAGATTTCCCTTGAGACAGTCTTTAAACCTCTTTTGTTGACCACCAGCATTACACTTTCCATTTTTAAGTTCGGAATAGAGTATACTATACTATACTATACTATACTATACTATACTATACTATACTATACTATACTACACTGACATGTTTGAATGTTTCTTTGATTGTCCTTGAAACTTCCCACAACACTTGGCATCCTCTTGTGCCACCTCGGTGCGGCATGCCACACCCTTTGAGAACCACTGTAATAGTGAGCAGCAGCAGGGGCACTGCCATGATCACCAAGGTGGCTTAGAACTGCCACTGTTATTGCCCAAATGTGGCAGTAGGTCCAGGCAGTAGGTCCAGGAAACTTAATTGCAAACTCCAAGCTACCCCATTACTCACTGGAGTCCTGATAAAAAGGGGTCTGGGGTAGGTGTCAGAGGTAGGCTTTGGAGGGGCAGTGAGTCCTAGCAGCTGTATCAAGGATGCCTGTTGCTGATGCCAGCCCTGATCTCTGGATTTAGAGATGTTGTGCTACAGGGTTGGACCATAAGATATCATGCCCTCTTTCAAGCCTCTTGGTGGTTTGGGAGGGAATAAGTCATCTGAAAGGGTCCCAGCTCTAGATACCAAACAGAAGACGTAATTGTTGGGCTTTCTTAATATTGATGTGGTCAGTGGTGCTTCTTATAGGTATGTGTTTGTTTGTAATCATGATTTGCATGGCAGCACACCTGTGAACTATCGACGTTTCAGCACACCTGTATCTTAACAATGTAACTAATTAGAAGTGGAGTTATGTGATACAGCGATGTGATAGGTTAATTGATTATTTTGAAAACTGTATTTAAGTTGACCGATTTAAGTTGTATGGTACTGACTGGTGTAGAGTGGTGAGTTGCAGCTGTTTATTATTTAAAATAAAGATAAGCAAAGATATTGCAGGCAAGTTTTTATTCCATCATCCCAGTCGCTGCGCAAACTTGGTTGGCGAAGGAAGTCCAACAGTAATAACCACAAAATCACTGCCCACCTTCAAACAAGAGAGGCTACAACTGCAGCTAAATGCCCAGAGGCAATTCATGTAGAAGACGTACAGGTCTACATGCAGTTGTTGGAAGTGCAATTACCTCCTTAGAGCCATCCACCACTGTGTCAATCTCTTGCCCATTTGAGTAGACCTCTTCCTGCATCATGGGTCAAACTAGCCTCTGTACAATACAGTGGTAGCTTGACAAACCAAGCGAGCTGATCAGATGGGTTTCAGGTGCGCTCATTATTTATGGAAAGCAAAGTTTTCCTGCGCTCCTTCCTTTAATGAAGGGGATTTCTGACTTCCTTGTAATTTGTAGTGATATGAGGGACTCCCTTGGGTTCCATTATTCCATGAAGACGTGTGCTGGCATTCTTACCCTAAGTGCTGCATCTGTCTTTTATCTGCGGAGAGACCTCAGAGAATCTTTTCCAGGGCTCTTAATTAAAAAACACTAAAGAAGTGAAAAAGAAGAGTTGGAGGGGGCTCAGAGTACATCTATACTGGCAAATTTGGGTGTGATCCTTTCTTTCCTCCCTGTTTCACAAAGAGCGTGGTTGCGTAGTTCTCACCCAACACCACAGGGGGTGGTCCCCTGGGGATATTTAATTTGCATCCATCAGTGGAGGGTTAGAGAGAAATGCATTCTGGACAGATTAGGTGTCGAGCACACTTCCTCCCATACCTGTGATGGCCTGGGAATCTGATTCAGAGGCTGAACTTGAGGGATCCCAGCCTGCACAGGAGTCCCCGCCTCCAGGACCAGCTGAGCCGGGTCTGGGGCTTGAACCTGAAGGGGCCTCACCTGTGCCAGATCCTCAGGAGCAGACACCAGCTGAATCTGCTCTGGCTCCAGAGGTGATCGAGGACCCATTGCCTGCAGGTGCTCCACTCTCAGCCCCGTCAGGGGAAGGTGAGGTTGCCTCTGGGTCCAGTAATCCTCCAGCCTCTCCTGAGCTTCAAAGGCAGAGAGGCGGAGGGAACTAAGTTCTCGCAGGAGGAGTGCTTGCCTCCAGGCCAGGAGAGGCGAGTCACCTGTGGACTGGGGCCACCCTATGCCTCAGGGCAGATAAAAGCCAGCCAGCCCAGTCCCAGGTTGTGGGCACCCTGTCCTGCTCTTCTGCCAGAGTTCCTGACCACACCCGACTCCTTGCCTTGGACCCCGCTTCAGCCTTGACGAACAGCCTCCATATCACACCCTCGACCTCGGACTGGACTCAGACCACGCTGCACAGTAACTCCATGGAACCAGCACAGTAGCGTAGCCAGGATCATGATTCAGGAAGAATCATGGTGGGTGGTTCTGGAGCTCCTCCCACTTTAGTATTTTTTCCACACAAATCCATACATGTTGACACCATGACTTTTTTTAAAAATCCATTTCTTCTTTTATTTATGAAGGCGTGCCTCCACCCTCATTGTTCTGCCCAGACACTGAGGTGCAGATCTGAGGGCCTTCTGGTGGTTCCCTCACTGCGAGAAGCAAAGAGTTACAGGGATTCTGAGAATAGGGCATTCAATTTTTAGAAGTTCATATAAAGCATAGGTGGGCAGCAGTTTAGGGATTGATTGGTTTTATACACTGCATTTGATTGTGAAACAATAAACAAAACCAAACCAAACCTCAAAGCGGTATACAAAAAGGTAAAACAATAAAACCAATGAAAATTTACAGCCATACTTTAAAACTTACAAAAGTTAAAATACTAAAACAGATCAAGAGCCAGTGTGGTGTAGAGGTTCAGAGCGGTGGACTTGTAATCTGGTGAACCGGGTTCGCGTCTCCGCTCCTCCACATGCAGCTGCTGGGTGACCTTGGGCCAGTCACACTTCTCTGAAGTCTCTCAGCCCCACTCACCTCACAGAGTGTTTGTTGTGGGGAAGGAAGGGAAAGGAGAATGTTAGCCGCTTTGAGACTCCTTCGGGTACTGATAAAGCGGGATATCAAATCCAAACTCCTCTTCTTCTTCAAGGTTAGCTACATTTTCTAAGCATCTGGGTTGGTTGGTTGGTTGGTTGGTTGGTTGGTTGGTTGGTTGCATCCGTCTGTCTTGAGAATGAATGGAATTTGCCTCTGGGGGTGAAGTCGAACTGCTGTGTTAGCAACACCAAAGTTGCCTCCCTGGGGCACAAGCCTGGGCAGAGTGTATGGAGGTCCTGGGCTGCCCAGACAACAAGACCCTGCTCTCAACCTCACTAATGTGGTCCAAAGGAAAGCAGAGCAAGACATTTGGCACCAGCATGGCTATTGGAGTTGTTGTAAGGAGGTGTACAAGGCGCCATCCAACTTGTCTTGGAGACTTCACTCTGGATTTGTGAAAAGGCACTCCTTAGCCTTTTCTTCTCCCAAAGATAGCCCATGAGGCAGCAGAGGTTTAGGATCAGAGTTTTCCTTCTCCTAGATGGGCCACCTTCCCAGGTTGACCAGCCCTATCTGCCCCTCATTTCCCTCTACAGTACATGCAGAAACCACCTTCTTAACCATTGCACCGAAAAAGTACAGTGAAAATGCCTGCTTGATCACAACAGGGACAGATGTTCAGCCCAATCCAGTAGTCAAGCCTACCTATTTCACAAAGCAACATATGAACCGTAACACACCCTTTGAACTCTGTACTTCTCTGATATTGCAAAGCAGTTGACAGTTTCCCAGCCAGATAACATATACAAAAATGCATGTCCTAGTGTAAAACATGAATATAAACGCATATATTGGTGAAAAGGCCTTATTTTACCGGTAATTGCTTTGCATTATGTGTATATTAGACAAAATTGAGTACAAACACAGAGATTAGGAGGAAGAAATTAAAGTACAGTGGTACCTCTGGTTGTGAACGGGATCCGTTCCGGAGGCCCATTCGCAACATGAAAAGAGCGCAACCTGAAGCGCCGTATCTGTGCAGATGCGTGGCACAATTTGGCGCCTGTGAGCATGCAGGAAGCGCGATTTAGTGCTTTTGCACATGCGCGAGCAGCGAAACCCGGAAGTAACCCTTTCCAGTACTTCTGGATCACCGCAGAATGTAACCTGAAAGAACATAACATGAAGCAAACGTAAAATGAGGTATGACTGTACAGATGAATTTTCATGATGAATTTGAAAAAATGCAGATTGGTGTGGAAGTTGTAGAGAACTTAATTTAAGATTAGGGAAAAAATGAGAAACAGAGAGAACCCAAAACTGGCAGATATGCCCAGCCCTAGCAGAAGGTAGATCGGAAGCTACTGGTATCTAAATTAGGTTACTTAAGTGAGGACAGGTAATCCAAAAGGTAAAGAACCCCTGGACAGTTAAGTCCAGTCAAAGGCGACTATGGGGTTGCGGCGCTCATCTCGCTTTCAGGCCAAGGGAGTCAGCATTTGTCCACAGAAAGCTTTCTGGGTCATGTGGCCAGCAAGACTAAACCACTTCTGGCGCAATGGAACACCTTGATGGAAGCCAGAGTGCACAGAAATACCATTTACCTTCCTGCTGGAGCGGTACCTATTTATCTACTTGCACTGGCATGCTTTGGAACTGCTAGATTGGCAGGAGCTGGGACACAGCAACGGGAACAGGATGCAGGACTAGATGGGCCTCTGGCCTCATCCATCCTGCTTTTGTTCAGGGGTGGACTTTCCTGTGAGAGAGCCATGCTCTCCATTCAGCTCTGGTCCTGATAACAAATCCCATAGCTCAGAATATGCTGAGAGGCGCCCTGTTCTTTAAGCCTGCAATAAAACTGAGAAGATTTTGAGGGTGAAGGGGAGATGAAAGAAAGGAAAGCTCCCTTGTACAAGTTGGAGAGCTGTTGTGCGTGTAGAACAACAGCAGCAGATAGTATGTTTTTGCACCTGGTTCTGGTTAGTAGATTTTCTTCTTCTAGGGAAAAACGAAGTAGATCTGAGAAGTCTGAAACCTGCACACCACTAATATTGAGGAAGCTTCTGAGCTCATTCAACCAAATGCAATCCATTTATACCTTCCTGCTTGGAGTGAGAAGGTTGAGAGCAGGGCGACTAAGGCTGGCGAGCACATGGGCATGATCAGAAATGCCCCTTCAACCTCGCAGCACAAGTTGTTTAGCCACCACTAAAGGTAAAGGGTAAAGGGATCCCTGAGCATTAGGTCCAGTCGTGACCGACTCTGGGGTTGCGCGCTCATCTCGCTCTATAGGCCGAGGGAGCCGGCGTTTGTCCGCGGACAGCTTCCAGGTCATGTGGCCAGCATGACTAAGCCGCTTCTGGCGAACCAAAGCAGCACACGGAAACGCCGTTTACCTTCCCGCCGGAGCGGTACCTATTTATCTACTTGCACTTTGACGTGCTTTTGAACTGCTAGGTTGGCAGGAGCAGGGACCAAGCAACAGGACCTCACCCCATCACTGGGATTTGAACCGCCAACCTTCTGATCGGCAAGTCCTAGGCTCTGTGGTTTAACCCAGGGCTTAGAAATCCCTGTGGGTTGCACCTGCCATTCCCAGGCCTTGTTGCCATATAAAGATTTTGATTTCCAGTTTCGACTCCAGTAACCCTTTAAGTTTAAAATAATGGTGCGTTGATACCGAATTACAAAGCAATTCCCTTGGATGTACACACAGCTTAAGCATTATTAACACTGAGCAGGCCGGCCATGATTTATGTTATCACTGTGATTTTGCATCTCATTTGCTGCCTTCTCGAGATCACTTTGCGGCAGTTCTTAAGGTGCTGTGGAAATTACCATGTGAATCGCATTCTCTAAATCAATGTGGCTCCTCCACCCCTTCCTTGCTTGGCAATAAAGCTTTCTAATGCTTTCCAGTGGGTGGGTCTGCATTAATACTTTATTGCAACTCAAAGCTTGCATTATCACTTTCAACACCCGACACGAGCACAGGAGGAATTGGGGTGGCACTTATCATCACACCTAGTTAGTGTCTAGAGTTTGTGACTGCTGTGCCTGTTCTCCTCCCTGAAGACCAAATACTTTGGGCTGGTCTTCTGCTAAAAAGAGCCATGCCAACTCTACCATTAAGCAAGTTGAAGTAGACCACTTCATGCAGTATTCAGTTAGTGATGAAAAGCTTGGTGCTTCAATTCCTTGACTGAGAAGTGTGAGGAAGGGGATTTTGGAGACACAGACAGATCTTCCATACCTCTTAATAGTTTGGCATGTTGAGCACCCATATACACATATGGAGGGAGAGAGAACTGGGCTTTTTACGTCCAAGCTTTATGAGGAATGGTTGAAGGAGCAGGATATGTCTAGTCTGGAATAGAGGAGACAGAGGAGATATGATAGTGATCTCCAAATATCTCAAGGGCTGTCACATGGAAGAGAGAACAAACCTGTTTTCTCCTACTCTGGAGGGTAGGACTCAAACCAATGGCTTCAAGTTATAACAAAGGAGATTCCAACTAAACATATGGAAAAACTTTCTGACAGTAAAAGCTGTTCGACAGGGAATGGTCTCCTTTGGGAGGTTGTGGACTCTCCTTCCTTGGAGGTTTATAAGCAGTGGTTGGAAGACTATCTGTCATGGATGCTTTAGCTGAGATTCTTGCATTGCTAGATGACCCTTCCAACTCTACATTTCTATGATACTAATACAATGGCGCCTTGGTTTTTGAACAGAATATGTTCTGCGAGTCTGTTTGACTCCCGGAACCATTCAAAAACCAAAGCATGGCTTCCGATTGGCTACAGGAGCACCCTGCAGCCAATTGGAAGCTGCAGAAGCCACGCCAGACATTTGGCTTCCGGAAATCGTTCGCAAACCGGAACAGTCACTTCCAGGTTTCGATCGTTTGGGAGTCAATTTGTTCAGGAGCCAAGGCATTCGGCTTCCAAGGTATGACTATAGTGTTTAGTTTCAGGTGGGGGTCTCAACCAGTTGGGATTCTAGGCCAAAAATCCCTGAGCACAAACTTGTGTTCCCAAAGAGCTAAGTCAAGCAAGTCCAATTTCAGGTTCTGATTAAGCAAGGCAAGGCTCCAGTCCAAATAAGGCAAAGCCCCAGGTTCTGTTAAGGCAAATTCCAGACACAGTAGGTAGCACCCTGGATAGCTCCACATAACATTCACCTTTAGAGAATCAAACCCAGGTTGAGCATCAAAGAGTGACTAGCTCCACCTCCAGTGTGAAAGGACTTCTCAGTTAAAGAGACCAATATGTCCTGCTCAGAAGCAAGGAACAAGTTCAGCCTGGACTCCCAGGAACACAGAGCTTTAAAGCTGCTCCAGCGAGGAAGGTGCTGCCACTGAGCTTTTTAATAGCAGTAACATCAGGCATAGCCTAATTACTAGCACCGCATGTGCTACAAGATATTGTCTCACTTAAAGGGACCAAGTCTAGTTGTGTCCTACTGGTCTTCCTGGGTCCTCTCAAAGTGGTGCTTCTGGGGCTAGTCCTGCATGTTCCTCTTCTTTGGGTTCAGAGTCCTCTTCTCCATCACCAGATGTTGAGAAATCTTGCTCCCTGACACTAGCATACTTCAGTAATCACTGACCCTGACAGCATAGGGGAGACCATGATTCTGTTGCGGCTTCTAGGTTGAAGCATTGAGTCCAAGGCACCCATGTAACCTGCTTCCAGAGGAATGGGAACATCTGGAGCTGGTTCTGAAGGAAGCTGGTCCCTTTCCCACTTCTCTGGATGCCCAGTCTCACCTCCTGAAGACGAGGAAGGGGTGGTCAGACCCTGGGGTTATGACATGTGGAAATCATAGGAAGAGACCTCCTATCAGGCCCAACTATTTGTCCATGTTGTTGTTGTTTAGTTGTTTAGTCATGTCCAACTCTTCGTGACCCCATGGACCAGAGCACGCCAGGCACTCCTGTCTTCCACTGCCTCCCGCAGTTTGGTCAAACTCATGCTGGTAGCTTCGAGAACACTGTCCAACCATCTCATCCTCTGTCCCCCCCCCCCCCAGCTTCAGGATCTGTCCTTCCAGTGAGCACTCAAGGTTGATTTCCTTCAGAATGGATAGGTTTGATCTTCTTGCAGTCCATGGGACTCTCAAGAGTCTCCTCCAGCACCATAATTCTTTGGCATCAATTCTTTGGCAATCAGCCTTCTTTATGTCCAGCTCTCACTTCCATATATCACTACTGGGGAAACCATAGCTTTAACTATACAGGCCTTTGTTCATATAGCACAGAATTGGCTACTTTCATTGGCAGCAGTTCCCCCAGGGTCGCAGGCAGAGATCTTTCCCATAACCCGCCCCCTAATTTTATTTTATTGTTAAATGGAGAGGCCAGGGGTTGAACCTGGGACTTCCTGCATGCAAAGATGAATCTCCAGTCTCTCCCCTCCCTGCCTGACACTGAGCCTGCATGAAGAAGTAAAGAACCTGATACCCACAGTGACAACTTAAATGACTTCTCCTGGCTTCCCCCTCGTAATAGGTACCTGCCTAACCACAATCTTCTTACCAACCCCCTTGTGTTCTAACATTCCTCTTGGCATGGCAATTTCAATTCCTCATTCCTGCTTGAACATCCATGTCCCCATTCTGTTATTCTTGACACAATTCTTCATTGGGCTTGCTGATCAGAAGGTCGGCAGTTTGAATCCCCGCAATGGGGTGAGCGCCTGTTGTTTTGCCCCAGCTCCTGCCACACTAGCAGTTCAAAAGCATACCAGTTACAGATAGGTAGCCGTGTTGGTCTGCCATAGTCAAAATAAAAAAATCCCTTCCAGTAGCACCTTAAAGACCAACTAAGTTAGTTCTTGGTATGAGCTTTCGTGTGCATGCACACTTCGTATCTGAAGAAGTGTGCATGCACACGAAAGCTCATACCAAGAACTAACTTAGTTGGTCTTTAAGGTGCTACTGAAAGAAAAGCATACCAGTGCAAGTAGATAAATAGGAACCGCTGCAGCAAGAAGGTAAATGGCGTTTCCGTGAGCTCTGGTTTCCGTCACTGTGTTCCGTTGCACCAGAAGCGGTTTAGTCATGCTGGCCACATGACCTGGAAAGCTGTCTATGGACAAACGCCAGCTCCGTCGGCCTGAAGCGAGATGAGCGCCACAACCCCATAGTCGCCTTTGACTGGACTTAACCGTCCAGGAGTCCTTTACCTTTTTTTTACCTTCTTGACACGTGTACCCAACTATACCAGAACATTTTGATGAATTTGGTCAGGTGCGCATTATGGAGCAAAAAATACGGTAGTTTGGGGGGGGGGTTCCATTCCTGCCCCCACACCCAGTTCTTGGGGTTCCTGGTCTCAAATCTTCCTTCTCATTTGGCTAGGACTGAGGCATCCACCAATGAGCCGTGTTCGTCCCCGTACATGTCTGCATGGTGAAATCTCATTCCCCTAAGCATCAACCGAAAGGAATTTCAGAGTCAGAGCATCAAGATATCAATATAACGTTATGCAGTAATGAGAAGGGGTCTCGCCCTCTGGCAAAGGGCAGCAGGACATTGCCTGCAATGTCACCCGAGGGCAGCATTCTGTGACAGAAACTCAGTATGCATCGTTTGTGGCACAATGCTTAAGTGTGGCAGATTCCTTGCAGCACGTGCGAGCCCTAATCCTTGCGCAAGTTGATGCCCCCTTATTTATTTATTTTGCTTCAAAACGAGCCTCATTTTAATTTCACAAGGAAGCTGCCCATAAAACGGGATCATTTCATTATTACCCCATGATGCTTCCTCATAACCGGCGCGTCCGTGTAAATAAAACGAGGCAACCGCAGCAGCTGCTGGTACCTACCGGCAGACCTAATGATGTTTCCTTAAAAAAATAAAATAAAATAAAGCGTTTGGACTTGTTAGTGGTGAAATTGCACCAACGGAGACAGGGAAAGTGTGAGCGTTCTTTAAGAAGGAGAGCACATGGTCCAATCAATCCTGTTCTTTAAGCCAACTAGTTATTGTCTGCATCGCTCATAAAACACATCTCTCCGGAACCCCCTTCCTGATGGAATAAGCCATCAATCTCCCCGCATTACTATTCATTTTCCATGAGCGGAGAGAGCAAATGTCATCCACAGCTTTACCGTTCGCTCAAACTGTATTAAAATACATAGTCTGATGTTATATCTTTTGGAGCCTCTCTGTTCATAAATTGTTGCCACTGATTGGGACATAAAACATATTTTATAACGCCATAAAGCCCCCAGAAGATACAAGATCACTCAGGTTTGCCTTTATGGCTCAATGTGTAAGGACTTCTTGAAGCAAAAGCCTTGTGTATTTCATGCCTGTAGCGAGAGGAGGAGGAGGAGGAGGTTCGTGGAAGAAGGCATCAGGCATTTCAATAAAACATTACGGCCATATTCCTTGATGACTGAAGCGTCATTGCCATCCTGGATTCTGAACCCTTAAATTGTCAGCTCTAAACTGATGAATTTTCCTTATAAATCAGACTGGTTTAGGGGCTGGGTGATCATATCCATTGGCCAAAATGCAGCTATAAATGTTCTCTTCAGGGGTTACACAACGTCAGGTTTGGAATGATATATTTTTTGTGCTGAGGACTTCAGCAGCGACCTTTCAGGGCACACATCTCTTAAAACTCTTAATATTTTTTTTGGCCAAAACCTACATCTAGTGGATGGGTGAATCATAGTGCTGTGATGTTGGAAAGGGACCCTGAGCATCATCTAGACCAATCCCCTGCAATGCAGGAATATGCAGCTGTCCCCTATGGGGATCGAACCTGCAACCTAGGCATTTATCACCACCATGCTCTAACCAATGGAGCTATCCTGTTCCAGTTTGGCTTCAAGTGTACATTCCCTTCCTCACAAGGAACACCCATCAAGCTGCCTTATACTGCAGACCCATTGCTCCATACAGCCCAGTATTGCCTGCATAGCAACTCTCCAGGGTTTCAGAATATGGTCCTACCTAGAGATGCCAAGGATTGGATCAGGAACCTTCTGCAGCTATTCTGCCACTGAGCTTCCCCAGAGATGATCTTCTTTACTGTAATAGGTGCAAAATGCTAAATCAGGGGTAGGGAACTTGTGTGTCTCTAGATATTGCTGGTCTATAACTCCTATCCCCACTTACTATTGGCCATTCTGCCTGAGGCTGATGGGAGATAGAGTCCAGCAACATCTGGAGGGTCACAGGTTCCCCAACCAGGAGCTAAATCAATGCCACATAGGCAGATAGTTAAGTTCTTGAGGCCACAGTTCATAGAATCATAGAATGGTCAAGTTGGAAGGGACCCCAAGGGCCATCTAGCAATGCAGGAATCTCAACCAGATCCTACATGACTGATGGTCATCCAAGCTCTGCTTAAAAACCTCAGATGAAGGAGGCTGAAGCTGTCAACAGCTACCACCCATGACAACTATGTTCTGTTTCCACTCTTAGATGCAGTATGCTCTGAATATCAGCCATTGGGAACCACCAGTGGGGAGAGGGCTGTTGCAGTCAGGTTCTGTTGGTGGACTTCTTATAAGTGGGTCACTGTGTGTCATGCTGCTGCCAGCAACGCATGGATGGTTGCCCAGGAACGTACAAAGACAAGGAAATGTTTATTACATGTTAAGAAGGAAATGTTTATTACATGTTAAGAAAGCCCAACAGAGACTCCATCTCCTCAGAGTATTGCAAAAGAACGATGTCAATCAACATTTGATGATCTCCTTCTACCGGTAAAAACTTCTACAATAGAAAGTGTCTTTTCATACTGCATCACAGTGTGGTACGCTGGTTTGACATAAACTGATAGGAAGTGACTACAGTGGGTGGTGAATACAGCACAAGATATTATGGTCTGTCCCGTGAATCCGCTGGATGAAATAGCAGAAGAACGTTGCCTCAGGAGAGTGAGGGAAATTCTCAGGGATGATTCACACCCTGGCCGGCACTTTCTTGATCTCCTGCCCTCGGGCAGAAGATATAGAAGCATGATTAGTCGCACCAACAGGGTAAAGAACAGCTTCTATCCGTGGGCTGTTAGGCTGCTGAATGAAAAGATAACAACAGGGCAACAGACTTTTGAGTTTGGTGGGTGTGCGTCAGTAAACGAGGGGAATTAAGACTAAGAGAGCTGAGTGAGGGGTGCTCGTGTAATCTCACTGTATACAAGTTGTACAAGTGACAATAAAGTATTTCATTTTTTTATTACCATCCTCTTTTTATTCAGTATTTATGAGGGAGGCTATACAACCCAGCCTCTAGAATAATGGCATTGTCCCGAGTGAATCTCCCACTTCCTCATTTGTCATTCTCATAATCTCTTCTACAGGTGCTGCTATGTGCCCTCTGTCTTTGAGCTCTTTGCTCTCCTGCTTTCAAGGCTCACTGGGTTCTGGGAGGGGGGATCTGGAATGCTTTCTAAAGACACTGTAACGACCAGCTGTCGCCCCCTTGGTGCTTCCTCCTCCTCCTCCTCTCCCATTATTTCCCAACTTCTCCCCTCATCTGCCTCTGAGCTGTGACCTCCCTCAGACCCCTGTTGTAAATCTAAACTGTCTTCCTCTTCCTCCTCCCTGGAAGGGTCAAGCTGGGAAGGCCATCTCCACCATTCCTCCTCTGCCCAGTTCCTGATACTGTGAGACATTGGACTAGATGGGCCTTCTAGGATCTTCTTGTGGGATCTTCTTATGTTCTTATGGGACTTGTCTTCCAGCAAGATCCAAAGGACCACAGACTCCCCATCCCCACCTCAGAAGCAGTCCCTGGGTCTGTACACAAGTGCAGAGTTAGCTTTCCCAAGTTTGCTCTGCACCTGAGTCCTCTCCCTCCCACCCAGATACTTACTAGACACTGTCAGCTTGAGAGCTGTCCAACTGGTGGGGAACGTAGGTGGGTCTGGTGGGTGACTTCTCAGCATCTCCAGGGAGCATATGATCCGGGCCAAATGACCCACTTGTCCAAGGTTGATCCGGATCAACATATATGTTGTGCTTGCCACCCGAAGTTTAAGGATCCAGCTGATTACCATACTGCATCTCCTTGGCCTTTGCTATGCTAGCACTGGCTGACTATAATGACTTCAATTTGCATTCAAGGAGGGACTGCAAAGGCTTTTTAGCCGACATTCCACTTTCATTTAGCTTTAACGATTAGACACTTAGAATAATAGGTAACTGGAAGCAAGCAACTTGTGCTTTATTTAGCATGGCCATTCAAAAAAAAAAAAAAAGCCCCATGACTTTTTTCTTTTCTTTTGTTAATCCTTTTCCCCCCAACAGCCTCAATTTGAAGCAGGGAAATGCAGAAATGTGTGTGCAAGGCTTTAAGACCGAATGAAACCTTGGTGCTTCATAAATTCTTAACGGGAGGTCCACTTCACCTGCCACGGCTACCCAGCCTCAGAATTGGGTCCCTCTGGCTCTGTGTTCCCAGATTTTCTTCCCCAAGTTCCCTTCCACATCCATAAATATTTCCCTTTCTGAAACAAAACTTCCTCGCAGGCTTGTAATAAATCTGCCTAAAGATGTTTTATGGAGCAAAATGTAAAACAGACAACAGATCCAGAGCCCAGCAGACCCTACTGTTTCCCTGAATGACTGGTGGGAGGAAGAGGCTGTTCTTCAAACAAAGAAGATCTGCAGGGAAGGGACTGTGCTTACAGGACAGAGATCATCTTTGAGAGTTATTGTTATGTACTGAGAACAATAGGATCCAAATTGCAGCAGTCTGATTAGTCCTAGAACAATAGGATTCAGAATGCAGCAGTCTGATTGGTCCTAGAACAATAGGATTCAGAATGCAGCAGTCTGATTGGTCCTAGAACAATAGGATTCAGAATGCAGCAGTCTGATTGGTCCTAGAACAATGCAGCAGTATGATTGGTTGGCAGGAACCACCCAATCCTGCTCCAGATAGAAGTGAATCCACAACCTGATTGGCTTACAGTAGAATTCCGGAATTAGCCAATCATGTGCAGCCCATTGTGTAAATAATGTATATAAAGCAGATACTGTGAGGGGACATTCATTCCTCCTCACCACTATGAGCTGAATAAAGAGCATGAAATCACTTTGCGACTCTGAGTATATTTCACTGGCGACGAAGGTGGGATCCCGCTGAGCTGACTGCCACACACAGCACCGCAGCAACGCCACCTGCCGCACCGCTGCCTCGCACCGTGTATCCAGGCTTCAGCTCCGGGACACAAGGAACTCAGAATGGCAGCCAACAGCAGCTTCTGGCCATTCAACCCAGCATCTGGAGACTGGGAAGCGTATGCCTCCCGTTTCACCTTCCTCCTAGAAGCCAAAGGGGTCACCGACGAAGAAGACGCCAAGAAGAGGGCGATATTCTTCAGCGTCTGCGGAGAGGAGACGTTTGAAATCGCCCGGGCTCTCCTTGCGCCTGAAGACGTCGCTACTGTTCCATACAAAACAATAATGGAACAGCTGAAGGGGCACTTTTCGCCGCAGCCCTCAGTGGTGGCTCGTCGAAATGCCTTCTACGCAAAGCGACAAGCCCTTGGGGAAACCATAACTGGGTTTGTGACCTCTCTCCGCCAAGCCGCCCGGTTCTGCAACTTCTCAGAGCTGGAGAACATGCTTCGTGACCGCCTCGTCGGTGGCCTGAAGGATGAGAAGCTGCAACGACGCCTCTACGCTAAGAAGGACCTAACGTTCCAGGTCGCTCTGGAGGAGGCCCTGGCAACGGAAGCTGCCGAGAGGTCGACGCAAGAGGCACGGCCGAGCCTGCCATCCCAACCGAGGGTCCACCACGAAGACCTCACCGACGACTCAGGATCCGACAGGGAGGAGGTGCACCGAGTACAGCAGCGCACTCAAGCAGCGCACAAACCACAGCTGCCTCGACGAGAAGGAGGAAACTGCGCAAGCTGCGGGGAGAGTCACGAGAGGAGGACCTGCCGTTTCCGCAACGCAGAGTGCAGGCAGTGCAGAAAATCGGGACACATCGCCCGGGTGTGTCGGGCTCGGCCCACCCGACACCAGGCATCAGATGACCAACCCAAGAGCCCCAGGTCCCGGGGCCCAACGCACCAAGGCAACTCGACGGAGCTCACGGACTGCCAGGTATACCAGTTGCCCCACCCCAACGTAGAGAAAATTTATGTAGAGGTACAGATAGAGGGGGCCCCATGCCGCATGGAGCTTGACACGGGTTCAACTCTATCCATAATCTCGGCAAGGACCTTAAGGAAACTGTGTCCTACTGGGGGTCCCAAACTCAGGCCGGCCCCATTCACCCTACGGGACTTCCAGAAACGTAAGGTCCCCACAATGGGGGTGGGGACCTTCAGGGTGCAATACCGAGGGCGGACGCGGCAACTGGACTTGCTTGTGGTCAAGGGCCCCTACATTAGCTTACTGGGATTGGCATGGTTTGGACCACTGGGGCTAGCCATCACCGGGGTGAACCACACTACCTTACAAGTGGACGTGGACGCCATCTGCAAGGAATTTCCAGGGGTTTTCGATGGGAAATTGGGACAGTATACGGGCCCCCCCATTGCGCTACAGCTTGACCCCGCAGTACGACCGGTCAGGCTCAAGGCCCGCCGGGTCCCGTTCGCCTTGAAACCCCGTATAGACGAGGAATTGGACCGACTTGTGGAACAAGGAGTGCTGGAGCCGGTGCCTAATGCCCCCTGGGAAACCCCAATCGTCACACCCGTCAAGCCTAATGGTTCGGTCCGCATCTGCGCAGACTATAAATGTACCATAAACAAGGCCCTCACGGCCCATGCATACCCCGTGCCAGTGGTCAGCCATGTCCTTGCCACCCTGGCTGGGTCGAAAATTTTTGGCAAGCTGGACTTGGCCCAAGCATGTCAACAGCTGCCAGTAGATGAGGCCACAGCAGAGGCACAGACGATTGTGACGCACAGAGGAGCGTTCAGGGTAAAGCGGCTGCAATTCGGGGTCAGCGTGGCACCAGGCATATTCCAGAATCCAATGGACTCGCTCCTTAAAGGGATTCCTGGCGTCACCCCCTTCTTCGATGATGTGTTGATTGCCGGGCCCACACCAGAGGAGTTCGAGGACCGCCTCCGCACCGTTCTACACCGTTTCCAGACGGCGGGTCTCAAGGTGAAGAGGGAAAAATGTCTACTAGGAGTGCCTCAGGTGGACTTTCTGGGATTTATGGTGGACGCAGAAGGGGTCCACCCGACTGGGGACAAGGTACGGGCCATTTGTGATGCCCCAGCGCCCAAGAGCAAGACTGAACTTCAGGCCTTCTTGGGACTACTGAACTTTTACCATTCCTTCCTTCCCCACAAGGCGGCGGTAGCGGAGCCCCTACACAGACTCCTAGACAAGCGGGCCCCTTGGGTGTGGGGCCAGCGCCAGGAGGCCGCATTCCAGGCAGTCAAGGACTTGCTTGTCTCAAACTCTGTCTTGGCACACTTCGACGAGAGGCTGCCGGTGGTGCTAGCATGCGACGCCTCACCCTATGGCATTGGCGCTGTCCTGGGGCACCAACTCCCGGATGGAAGAGAGGTACCGGTGGCGTACTTTTCCCAGACACTCAACGCAACCGAGCGGAACTACTCGCAAATCGACAAGGAGGGTCTGGCAATCGTGAAGGGAGTAAAAAAATTCCATGATTTCTTGTACGGGCGGCCCTTCACCGTGGTGACTGACCACAAGCCGTTGCTTGGCTTGTTTGCCCCCGAAAAGCAGACCCCCCAAGTGCTGTCTCCTCGTGTCCTCAGGTGGTCAATTTTCCTTGCTAGCTACCAGTATGCACTGATTCACCGACCTGGGAAGGCGATGGGCCATTCAGACGCCCTCAGCAGGCTACCACTACCGGAAACAGGCCCTGACCCAGCACCTGCACAAGAGGTTATGAGCCTGGAGCTGCTTCCCGACCGCCCCATTCAGGCACAAGAAGTTGCCCACCATTCCAAGAAAGATAGGGTCATCTCCCGAGTCCTGGACTGGGTGTGGAGGGGATGGCCCAGCAGCAGCCCCGGGCCAGAATTTGCCGGCTACACAACCCGCAAACATGAACTGTCGGCCCACAAGGGGTGCCTGTTATGGGGAAGCAGAGTCGTTGTTCCCCAGCCCCTCCGCAAAAGGGTCCTCACAGCCCTACACGAGACACACCCAGGGGTAGTAAGAATGAAGGCCCTTGCCAGGAGTTATGTGTGGTGGCCAGGGATCGATGGAGAGATAGAGACCTGGGTCAAACACTGCCAGGCCTGCCAAGAATCCCGCCCAGATCCCCCAAGGGCCCCAGTCCAGTCCTGGGAGTCCGCCCGAGCACCATGGTCACGCCTGCATGTGGATTTCGCTGGCCCCTTTCAGGGGAAAACATTCTTCATAGTGGTGGACTCCTACACCAAATGGCTGGAAGTCGCACTGGTACCGTCCACTTCCACGTCCGCAGCCATCCGGGTACTACGCAGGCTGTTTGCAACCCACGGGCTCCCTGACACTCTCGTCTCAGACAACGGGACTGCATTTACGTCAGGAGAATTCCAAACCTTCACAGCACAGAACGCCATCCGCCACATCCATTCAGCGCCGTTCCACCCTGCCACCAATGGCCAAGCAGAACGCATGGTGCGGACCACCAAGGACACCCTTCGCCGCATGACGCAAGGGGATTGGGAGTACCGCCTTGCCACATTCCTTCTAGCACAGCACAGCACCCCCAGCTCAACGACTGGCCGGAGCCTCGCTGAACTACTAATGGGTCGGCGCCTTGCAATCAGATTGGACCGCCTTCACCCCGATAGAGCTCAGGATGAGGTAGTGGTGGGGGAAGGCAGGAACCCCCGGACCTTCGAGGCCCAGGACCCAGTGTACGCAAAGAATTTTGGGGCAGGCCCAGCATGGGTACCCGCCACAGTCACCAGGGTCACTGGCCCAGTGTCATACGAGGTGCTAACGGATGGGGGGCAATGCTGGCGCCGCCACTGCGACCAGATACGGCGACGATTCCCGGGAGAAGCCCAGGATGAGGACAGGTCAGAGGAGTCCCAAGGGAACAGCGGGGCAGTGAGGCCCATAGAGCAGGAGGGGCCAGCAGGAGAGGCAGAATCAGTAAATACAGAGAGGACCCATGAGGCCGAAAGGACACCGGAACCAGAACCACGACTGAGCGAGCCGGTTGCGCCAGACCAAACAGCCCCATCACAGCCAGCATCCTTGGAACACGAGCCAGAACCTGGAGCCCGGACCAGGGAACACCCCAGGCCGCAACGCACACGTAGGCCGCCGGCATACCTTGAGGACTATGAATGCGACCTCCCGGGCAGGACTGGAACTTAGAGGGGAGGGGTGTTATGTACTGAGAACAATAGGATCCAAATTGCAGCAGTCTGATTAGTCCTAGAACAATAGGATTCAGAATGCAGCAGTCTGATTGGTCCTAGAACAATAGGATTCAGAATGCAGCAGTCTGATTGGTCCTAGAACAATGCAGCAGTATGATTGGTTGGCAGGAACCACCCAATCCTGCTCCAGATAGAAGTGAATCCACAACCTGATTGGCTTACAGTAGAATTCCGGAATTAGCCAATCATGTGCAGCCCATTGTGTAAATAATGTATATAAAGCAGATACTGTGAGGGGACATTCATTCCTCCTCACCACTATGAGCTGAATAAAGAGCATGAAATCACTTTGCGACTCTGAGTATATTTCAGTTATAGAGGAAGGCATTGTGACTTCCCTATCCTAAGGCTGCGCAGGGTATGCACCTTAGAAGCTCTAGTGCACAGATATACTATGGAACTTATGGAACTCACTCCCACAAGATGCAGTGGGGGCCACCAATTTGCATGGCTTTCAAAGAGAGTTAGACAAATTCATGGAGAATAAAGCTATCAATGGTTACTACCTATGCTGGCCATGCTCTGCCTCTGTGATCGGAGGCATTAATGCTTCTGAATACTGAATGTGGCTGGCCACCTGTCATGGATGCTTTAGTTGAGATTCCTGACCCTCATGGACCCTTCCAACTCTGCAATTCTGTGATTTTATTGTTCTTGCAGGTTTCCCCACAGACATCTGGTTGGCCACTGTGAGAACAAGATGCTGGACTAGATGGGACCCAGCGGGCTCTTCTTGCATTCTTAGAATCACAAAGTCCTGCATTGGTTTATACCGGGGTCAAGCAAACTTTTTCAGCAAGGGGCTGGTCCATTGTCCCTCAGACCTTGTGGGGGCCCGGACTATATTTTGAAGGGGGGGGAATCAACGATTTTCGCTCACCCGCAAAGAGGCCTGAAGATGCTTCGCTTTACCTGTCCCAGTTGTCATCCCAACAGCCGCAGTTGGGCTTCTCCAGCCAGCCAGGTGTTGTGGTGAGGTAGGAGGTTGCGTTGGCCAGCAAAGACAGAGGCACCACAGACAAAACAGAGCCACCTGCCAACCCACAAGTGGCAGCCATGGCCACTGCAACAACCCACCAGAAGAAGAAGAGGAGGAGGAGGAGGAGGAAGAAGAAGAGGAGGAGGAGGTGGAGGAAGAGTTTGGATTTGATATCCTACTTTGTCACTACCCGAAGGAGTCTCAAAGCGGCTAACATTCTCCTTTCCCTTCCTCCTCCACAACAAACACTCTGAATCATAAAACCCACTGACAAATACCCCTTCCTCTTGGTTCATGTGGGAACCAATGACACTGCAAGCAATAGCCTCCAGAAGATCAAAAGAGACTACGAGGCTCTGGGCAGGAAATTGAAGCAATTAAATGCACAAATTGTCATCTCATCTGTCCTCCCAGTTGAACGACGTGACCCAGGGAGAGAGGGAAAAATAGTGGAAGTGAACAGCTGGCTTCGCAAATGGTGTAAACAGGAACGGTTTGGATTCTTAGATCACGGACTGCAGTTTCTTGAAAATGGACTTCTGGCAAGTGATGGGCTGCACCTCACAACGGTTGGGAGAAATGTTTTTGCCAAAAATCTCAGAAACCTCATCAGGAGGGCTTTAAACTGACTAATGTGGGGGAGGGAGACAGTGCTCCTGAAGGTAGGAGTCTATCAATTGATGAAGATGATCATCCAAATGTCATAGACCAAATGGAGCAAACAGCACGCAGACCTAGTGGTGGGAGGAAAAAATCCTTAAATAAGAGACATGGGGGAATGATTAATGGACTTCAATGTCTGTACACTAATGCGCAAAGCATGGGAAATAAACAAGATGAGCTTGAGCTCTTGGTACAGCAAACTAAATATGACATAATAGGCATCACTAAAACCTGGTGGGATAAGTCCCACGATTGGAATGTAATAATGGGGGGATACAATCTATTTCAGAGAAACAGACCAGACAAGAAAGGAGGAGGAGTGGCGTTATATGTCAGGGATGTGTATACCTGTGAAGAGATCCAAGATTTAGAACCTCAAACCCAAAGTGAGAGCATTTGGGTCAAAATTAAGGGAGAGAAGAATAACAGTGACCTCATTGTGGGAGTTTACTATAGATCCCCAAGCCAAACGGAGGACATAGATGATGCCTTCCTGGAACAGATGGCTAAGCATGCAAAAAGAAGGGAGATAGTAGTAATGGGGGACTTCAATTACCCGGATATTTGTTGGATGTCAAACTCAGCCAAGAGCATAAGGTCAAACAGATTCCTCACTGGCCTTGCAGACAACTTCATTGTCCAGAAAGTGGGAGAAGCAACAAAAGGAACAGCCATTTTAGATCTGGTCCTAACCAATGTTGATGACCTGGTTAGTGGGGTAGAAGTGGAAGGATCATTAGGCGCGAGTGATCATGCTCTTCTGAAGTTTACTATACAGCGGAAAGGAGCAGCCAAGCATACTAGGACTTAATTTCTTGACTTTAAGAAAGCCGACTTCACAAAACTTAGGGAAGTGCTGGGTGAGATCCCATGGACAGTAATACTAAAAGGAAAGGGAGTTCATGATGGCTGGGAGTTTGTTAAGAGGGAGATAGTAAAAGCACAACGTCAGGCAATACCAATGAGACGGAAACATGGAAGGTGCCTAAAGAAGCCAGGGTGGCTATCTAAAGAACTTTTAACTGAGTTAAGATTAAAAAAGGATGTGTACAAAAAATGGAAAAGGGGGGAAACCACCAAAGAGGAATTCAAACAAATAGCCAGCACGTGTAGACACAAAGTCAGAAAAGCTAAAGCCCAGAATGAACTCAGGCTTGCCAGAGAGGTTAAAAGCAACAAAAAAGGCTTTTATGGGTATGTTCGTAGCAAAAGGAAGAACAAAGAAACAGTGGGGTCACTCAGAGGAGAAGATGGTGAAATGCAAACAGGGGACACAGAAAGGGCTGAACTCCTCAATGCCTTCTTTGCCTCAGTCTTCTCCGATAAAGAAAACAATGCCCGACCTGAAGAATTTGGAGCAAATGATTTAGCAGAGGAAACACAGCCCAGAATAACTAAGGAGATAGTACAAGAATACTTGGCTAGTTTAGATGTACTCAAGTCTCCAGGGCCAGATGAACTGCATCCAAGAGTATTAAAAGAACTGGCAGATGTGATCTCAGAACCACTGGCAGTCATCTTTCAGACTTCCTGGAGAACAGGCGAAGTCCCGGCAGACTGGAGGAGGGCAAATGTTGTCCCTATTTTCAAAAGGGGGAAAGAGAGGACCCAAATAATTACCGCCCAGTCAGTCTGACATCAATACCAGGGAAGATTCTGGAGCAGATCATTAAGCAAACAGTTTGTGAGCACCTAGAAAGGAATGCTGTGATCACCAATAGTCAGCATGGATTTCTGAAAAATAAGTCATGTCAGACTAACCTGATCTCGTTTTTTGACAGAATTACAAGCCTGATAGATGAAGGGAACGCAGTGGATGTAGCCTACCTTGATTTCAGCAAGGCATTTGACAAGGTGCCCCATGATATTCTTGTAAAGAAGCTGGTAAAATGCGGTCTTGACTATGCTACCACTCAGTGGATTTGTAACTGGCTGACTGACTGAACCCAAAGGGTGCTCATCAATGGTTCCTCTTCATCCTGGAGAAGAGTGACTAGTGGGGTGCCACAGGGTTCTGTCTTGGGCCCGGTCTTATTCAACATCTTTATCAACGACTTGGATGATGGACTCAAGGGCATCCTGATCAAATTTGCAGATGACACCAAACTGGGAGGGGTGGCTAACACTCCAGAGGACAGGATCACACTTCAAAACGACCTTGACAAATTAGAGAACTGGGCAAAAACAAACAAGATGAATTTTAACAGGGAGAAATGTAAAGTATTGCACTTGGGCAAAAAAAATGAGAGGCACAAATACAAGATGGGTGACACCTGGCTTGAGAGCAGTACATGTGAAAAGGATCTAGGAGTCTTGGTTGACCACAAACTTGACATGAGCCAACAGTGTGACGCGGCAGCTAAAAAAGCCAATGCAATTCTGGGCTGCATCAATAGGAGTATAGCATCTAGATCAAGGGAAGTAATAGTGCCACTGTATTCTGCTCTGGTCAGACCTCACCTGGAGTATTGTGTCCAGTTCTGGGCACCACAGTTCAAGAAGGACACTGACAAACTGGAACGTGTCCAGAGGAGGACAACCAAAATGGTCAAAGGCCTGGAAACGATGCCTTATGAGGAACGGCTAAGGGAGCTGGGCATGTTTAGCCTGGAGAAGAGGAGGTTAAGGGGTGATATGATAGCCATGTTCAAATATATAAAAGGATGTCACATAGAGGAGGGAGAAAGGTTGTTTTCTGCTGCTCCAGAGAAGCGGACACGGAGCAATGGATTCAAACTACAAGAAAGAAGATTCCACCTAAACATTTGGAAGAACTTCCTGACAGTAAGAGCTGTTCGACAGTGGAATTTGCTGCCAAGGAGTGTGGTGGAGTCTCCTATTTTGGAGGTCTTTAAGCAGAAGCTTGACAACCATATGTCAGGAGTGCTCTGATGGTGTTTCCTGCTTGGCAGGGGGTTGGACTTGATGGACCTTGTGGTCTCTTCCAACTCTATGATTCTATGATTCTAGGTGAGTGGGGCTGAGAGACTTCAGAGAAGTGTGACTAGCCCAAGGTCACCCAGCAGCTGCAGGTGGAGGAGCAGGGAAGCGAACCCGGTTCACCAGATTACGAGACTACCGCTCTTAACCACTACAGCACACTGGCTCTCTGAACACCATGGGAGGAATGAAAGAGGCAGGGAGGCAGGGACGAAGAAAGTGTGCAAGGAAGCAGTGTGGGAAAGGGGCGCGGAGAAGGAAGGAAGGGCAGACTGAGGGAGAGGGAGGAGGAGCAGGAGGAAAACGCAGCGGCAGCCGGCATCACCCCACCCCTTCAGAGCGTAGCCCTGCTTAGGCGGGCGGGTGGGCAAACTGACTCCCACTGTTGATGGTACCTGGTATGGGACAAGATTGCTCTGTCCCTGAGGAGAAAAGCACCACCATGTGAGGGAGAGGGAGGGAGAGCTGGCGATCGACGCAGCGATTCCTGGACCGTGCACTGGCCGGATCTAGAAGGCAATTGGGCCTGATCTGGCCCGTGGGCCTTAGTTTGCCAACCCATGGTTTATACATACAGTCATACCTCGGGTTGAAGTAGTTTCAAGTTAAGTATTTTTGGGTTGCGCTCCACGGCGACCCAGAAGTAATGGAGTGTGTTACTTCTGGGTTTCACTGCTCGTGCATGCGCAGACGCTCAGAATGACATCACGCACATGCGTGGAAGTGATGAAACGTGACCCGCGCATGTGCAGATGCGCAGTCACGTGTTATGTTTACTTCGGGGTGCAAATGGGGCTCCAGAAAGGATCCCGTTCGTATCCAGAGGTACCACTGTATATGCATTCCTGGTCAGTCATCACTATTTCAAATCCCATAAGCATATAGGGGAAATTAAGGTTTTTTGCCCCTACGTGCATCAGTGTAAACTTCTTTACACTGAATTGCACCGAATTTTTCCATTTATATCTCAGCTTCCTTCTACTGTAAGCTCCGTGGCAGCCGGCTTGTGGTTCTCAGATGCTCACCCATCCAGTCACTAGTCAAATCCAGGTCTGCATAGTTGCACTGAGGGTGTGGCTTCGTGAACCTTCCAGGGACACCTGGTTGGCCACTGTGAGAACGGAATGCTGGTCTTGCTGGACTTTTGGTCTCATCCAGCAAAGCTCTTCATATGATCACCTCAGCAATACTTATTCAGAAGTAAATCTCACTGCAATGCGTCTTAAGCTCCTGATAAGCAGGTTCAGAACTGCAGCCATTACCTGGATAATAGTGCCTGATGCTTGGAGCACAAGCAAAGTTTGGTTTCTTGTGACTCTCCTTTTGGCACGCATGGTAGCTGATGGTTTCCTATTGGAGGAAAGTGGCCCAGTATTACTTCTAGCATTGAATGGTCTATATGGGCCTCATCAAAAGCAGGTATAGTTTATATTGCAGGTGGCTGCGGATATGCAATAATCCGCCCTATCAGGGAGGCTGTGGAAGGTCAGTATCCTGCTTCACTTCTGATGTTAACTTTGATGTTAGAAAGAGGTTGTTCTCTCTCTCTCTCTCTCTTCAAGAGAAAGTGAGGAAATATACTATTTTTCTATCAGGTTTTGTGTGAACATAATCAGCAGTAATAATCTTCTCCATCTTGTGGAGGGGATGTCATAAATTTGATGTACCAAACTTTGATGTAAAAAATAAATAAATCTCAACAATAGAGTAAAACAGAAACATGTTTTTAAGTCAATGATAAAAGCTGGAGGAAAAATCTGCATTCATTCATTCAAAACTTTTACTGATCTTTTTAAAGCTATACATTTGTACATACAAATTCATATGAGCATATTTTGTCTCTCCTCTCTGCACTCATGCACTACCTCACACACTGAAGCTTCCAATGTATTCCAACAGCTTCCTCTTTTCCTTAAACTATACATTTTTCCAAGAAACATTTGGGATCCAGTCAAGCCCCTTCGTGTCACATGCTCTCCATCCCCTGTCAGTCTGTGGACCCCTGCTAGATCATGCCCAACAACGATCTAATATTGCCAGCCTCTGGTGCCAACCGTGGTCATTTGCCTGACTTCTATACCGCTTACATTTCCATTTAAGTTCCGGAATACGTAACAGTCTCCACAAACATACAGGAAGAGCCCTTCTTTGTGGGAATATCCCAGAGTTCTTAGCTCTACTATCTATGAACCAAATTCTCCATGGCTGAAACAGAACTCTATGGAAGGGAAGAACAGGACTTCCTCCCAGTGGTGTAACTAGGATAGAACAATAGACACACTTCACATTGGTGCAAAATACTTTTAACACAATGCACACACCACATTCTTTTGCATTGGGAACCATGAGATGTTTTTGCAAAACAGCAGGTGAAATCATAGAATCATAGAATCATAGAGTTGGAAGAGACCACAAGGGCCATCGAGTCCAACCCCCTGCCAAGCAGGAAACATCATCAGAGCACTCCTGACATATGGTTGTCAAGCCTCTGCTTAAAGACCTCCAAAGAAATGTTAGATACTGGCTCTCCCTGGCCTGCCATCCTTACTAAGGTACTGAGCAAAATTAAGCCTAGATCTGGCATAGGTCGTTGGTGCAGTCTGCCTGGACTGTACCACTTCAGACAGCAGGTAGGGGCATCCATTCATGGATTCCCTTCTATACAGAAAATGGTCCCTGGCATCTCCAAGTAGAAGATGGGAACGTCCCCTGCCTGAAACCCTGGATTGTCACTGCCAGAATGCAGACAATATTGAGCTAGATGGACTTGGGAACAAAGGCATCTTCTTCTGTTCCCAACCACCCTAACTGATGGTGCTGTTTTTCAGCTGCTTCTACACGCAATCACTCTTTTTGATTGTAATTTCTTCCTCTGTTTTGTTTGTCATCAGTTTTGTGATTCTTGCCTTTTTGTTGATCTGAGCTGCTCTTGTGGGCTCCGTGAGCATAGAGGGGAGGGGCAGAGGAAGATACTTTATGTTGTTGTTTAGTCGTTTAGTCGTGTCCGACTCTTCGTGACGCCATGGACCAGAGCACGCCAGGCACTCCTGTCTTCCACTGCCTCCCGCAGTTTGGTCAAACTCATGCTGGCAACTTCGAGAACACTGTCCAACCATCTTGTCCTCTGTCGTCCCCTTCTCCTTATCTTTCCCAACATCAGGGTCTTTTCCAGGGAGTCTTCTCTTCTCATGAGGTGGCCAAAGTATTGGAGCCTCAGCTTCAGGATCTGTCCTTCCAGTGAGCACTCAGGGCTAATTTCCTTCAGAATGGATAGGTCTGATCTTCTTGCAGTCCATGGGACTCTCAAGAGTCTCCTCCAGCACCATAATTCAAAAGCATCAATTCTTCAGTGATCAGCCTTCTTTATGGTCCAGCTCTCACTTCCATACATCACTACTGGGAAAACCATAGCTTTAACTATACGGACCTTTGTTGGCAAGGTGATGTCTCTGCTTTTTAAGATGCTTTATACTGGTTCAGTAATGCCTACCTAGGCTGGCAGCAGCTGTCTAGGATTTGAGGCAGGATCTCTCCCAGCCCTATACAGGGCTGCCAATGAGTAAACCACGGACCATCTGCATGCAAATTAGATACTCTACCAGTGAGCTCCAGCCCTATCCCCTAGATAGGAGGAGAAGGAGGAATATAGTATTCTGACTAGAACTAGCTTTCCAAGGATTCAGAAGCAGGTAAGTTGAGATCCCGTTTTTAAGTAACTGGGTGGGGGGAGGTTCAACCTGGGACCTCATGCATGCTGCCACTAAGCCAGAACCCCTTCCCAACCAACTACTTCTTTTCCAATTGCACACCTGCTAATTCTAATTCTAACTGCATCCATGTAAGGGCCTTTGAAGCAGCCAGCTCCTTCCTTTTCCAAGAGCTTCCAGCCTTCGGTGCCTGCAGTGTCTTCGATTAGCCTGAAGATGGCACTCAAGAATGTCCGTGAGTGAGAGGCAAGGACGCACACATTTTTGTGGGTTTTTCCCCCCCACCAGCATCGAGCCTTCCGGATAGCCATAAACCAAAAGTTCATATTGCTCATAAAAAATGCATGTTGCCGTTACATTACACTACCCGATTAGAGCTTGCTGGAGAGAAAGCAGCAGAGGTCACTGTGGGTCTTGCAGACAGCGAAACGAAGGGAGCAAGGAAGTGTGGTGCGGGCAGGATCCTGTCTGGGTCCTGATGGAGCCCTAAACCACTGGGGGGTTGTTGTGAAAGCGCTGCGTGGCCTCGCAGGAGGGGAAAGCAATATTCTTTCCCCACCTGTACTTCTCTACCCCAAATTGTCTCATTTTCTGTTTTTTAAAAATTATTATTATTATTATTATTATTATTATTATTATTATTATTATTATTATTATTATTATTACAGTGGTACCTTGGGTTACGGGACACGGGTGGTGCTGTGGGTTAAACCACAGAGCCTAGGACTTGCCGATCAGAAGGTCGGCGGTTTGAATCCCCACAACGGGGTGAGCTCCGGTTGCTCGGTCCCTGCTCCTGCCAACCTAGCAGTTCAAAAGCATGTCAAAGTGCAAGTAGATAAATAGGTACTGCTCTGGTGGGAAGGTAAACGGCATTTCCGTGTGCTGCTCTGGTTCACCAGAAGCGGCTTAGTCATACTGGCCACATGACTCAGAAGCTGTATGCTGGCTCCCTCGGCCAATAAAGCAAGATGAGCGCCACAACCCCAGAGTCGGTCACGACTGGACCTAATGGTCAGGGGTCCTTTACCTTACCTCGGGTTACATACACTTCAGGTTACATATGCTTCAGGTTACAGACTCCGCTAACCCAGAAATAGTGCTTCAGGTTAAGAACTTTGCTTCAGGATGAGAACAGAAATCGTGCTCTGGCGGCGCGGCAGCAGCAGGAGGCCCCATTAGCTAAAGTGGTGCTTCAGGTTAAGAACAGTTTCAGGTTAAGAACGGACCTCCAGAATGAATTAAGTACTTAACCCGAGGTACCACTGTATTTAAAAAGGTTACTTGTTTCCCCTGGCGATGATTACTTCTGCTCTCCAAGTTCCTCCAAGAGTATTTTTTTGGAAAACTGGTTTCTGGGAGTGGATCATAGTCCAAGGTGAGTGAAACACTTGTGCTGGATTTTAGGGAAGGCCATAGCTGAGTGGTAGAGTCTCTGTTTTTCATGGAGACAGGTTCAATTTCCAGCATTTCCAGGTATGGCAGGGAGAGACTCCCTGTCCGAAATCCCAGAGAACTGCTGCCAATCAATGTGGACAATACCATGCTAGATGGATCAATGGCCTGACTGAATCAGGCCAATGGCGCACCTAGTCCAGCAACAATGGCTGACCAGATGTGTGTGAAGTCTGCAATTGCCCTCTCCCCACCTGTGATTCCCAGCAACTGGTGTTTGGAGGCATAATGTGTGACATTTTAATGTATTTTTAATTTTTGTTGGAAGCCACCCAGAGTGGCTGGGGAGACCCAGCCAGATGGGCGGGGTACAAATAATAATTTATTGTTGTTGTTGTTGTTGTTGTTGTTGTTGTTAGGCCCCTGACTCTAATGCATCACCTAAAAAGAGGCCACAGATTTGCATATAGTATAAGTGTGTACAGTGCTTTTTTCTAGGGGCAAAAAGGTGTTGGTACTCATCATGATCCTCTTGCCTTCTCCCCTTTCTATCTCTCACAAACACTGTCTCTTGTCCCCCCTCAATTACCGCATTTTTCGCTCTGTAAGACCAGTGGCGTAGCGTGAGGGGTGCAGGGGGGGCCGGCCGCACCGGGCGCAACATCTGGGGGTTAGGGTTAGGGGGCGTAAATCCACGGGTTAGGGGGCGCAAATTACTTGCCTTGCCCCGGGTGCTGACAACCCACGCTACGCCACTGTGTAAGACGCACCAGACCATAAGACGCACCTAGTTTTTGGAGGAGGAAAACAAGAAAAAAAATATTCTGAATCCCAGAAGCCAGAACAGCAAGAGGGATCTCTGCGAAAGCAGCGATCCCTCTTGCTGTTCTGGCTTCTGGGATAGCTGCGCAGCCTGCATTTGCTCCATAAGACGCACATTTCCCCTTACTTTTTAGGAGGGAAAAAGTGAGTCTTATAGAGCAAAAAATACGGTAATTAAAGCCCCACCTTGTGCACACCAGAACAACCACCACCCTAAACACAGAAAATTAGCACAGAAATATTCTGGCCCACCCTTAGCCCTGATGTTCTAGCTTTCTGTGTGCAGGGATTTTATTATTATTATTATTATTATTATTATTATTATTATTAAGCCTTAAATCATGCAACAGCCCCCGCCTCCACACACATTGTGAAGTGGTACGGCCACAAGTTGACCACCTCATCTGAGGACAAGGACCCAGTCTCTTCCATACGGGGCAAAGGTTACTTATTAATGAAAGGAGCTGATTAGTTTGAGTAGGCAGCGCCTAGTTACAAACCTGGAAACAAACAGAGAGGAAACACAGGAGCCAGTGTGTGCAGCAGCTAGTGTCAAGTACAGACTGAGACTGAAAGCTCTGCTCCCCTGGGAAGCTTGGACCATTCCCTATGGCCGCTTCCAGCCTGCTGCTATTTTTACAGGTGGGTTTCCATCCGCAAATTCAGGTTGCACCATTAAAGTGGATTTGGTGCTCTTATGAAACTTCCCAGCCCCTGCCCCCAAAATCAGACTTTCAACTTAAGGAAGGTGACAGGAAAATAAACTGAAAAGTGTTGGGTAGCAATTGCTTGGCATCACCTTGTATAACCTCCCCACCAGCAAGAATCAGAATGAATGCTTGATAAACAACGGATGTCCACAAACTATGTGCAGACAAGTCAGGGTGCTTCCAGATGACCTGCTCTCCTATCTTTCTCGGTCTGGCCTGCCTCACAGGGTTGTTGTGGGACTTTAAAGTACAGCTCTGGGCACCCTGGGGAAATATAAGGGAATCAGTGAATAAATACGCCATCCAAGGATGGAACAGAAGATAGAACTATGGAAGAATAGAACAAATGGCATGAGCAGATGCTACTTAACTCCAGGTCCCACTCAAAAGAAGGGGACACGCATTGATGATGAATCAGTCAGTGCTATTAAGTGACAAGTCTACGGAACACAGGTGGCGCTGTGGGTTAAACCACAGAGCCTAGGACTTGCTGATCAGAAGGTCGGCGGTTCGAATCCCCGTGACGGGGTGAGCTCCCATTGCTCGGTCCCTGCTCCTGCCAACCTAGCAGTTCGAAAGCACGTCAAAGTGCAAGTAGATAAATAGGTACCGCTCCGGCAGGAAGGTAAATGGCGTTTCCGTGCGCTGCTCTGGTTCGCCAGAAGTGGCTTAGTCATGCTGGCCACATGACCCGGAATCTGTACGCCAGCTCCCTCGGCCAATAAAGTGAGATGAGCACCGTAACCCCAGAGTCGGTCACGACTGGACCTAATGGTCAGGGGTCCCTTTACCTTTTACTAAGAGTTAAAGGCACACTTGTTTGCTTTTGTTTCAGTGCTATTACCGTATTTTTCGCTCCATAAGATGCACGTCTTTTCTCCTAAAAAGTAAGGGGAAATGTCTGTGCGTCTTATGGAGCGAATGCGTGGTCCCTGGAGCCGAATTGCCCAGGGGCGAAAAGCACATTGTGCTTTTTTTTTCTTTTAGAAAGAGGGAAGGGGGTGTTGAAAGGAAGCCACTAAGCAGCTGATCGGCAAGCGATCGGGAGGGAGATAAGGGACACTAGCGATAAAGGAGGCTGCCTGGGAGGGGGGAGGTAAAATAACATGGATCCTCAGGATTTTTGCATTGGGTCACCCCAAATTCACCATCAGATCGCATAGCGTGTCCATGGCTATAGCCTGCAACAAAAAAACACACATCCACTGTTTTGTGGGGCCACAATGGCACAAAAACATGGTTACAAAGCATGGATCCACATGGATTTTCAGGATTTTTGCATTGGGCTACCCCAAACTCACCGTCAAATCACATATCATGTCTGTGGCCACAGCATGAACCACAAAAATCATACATCCACTGTTTCATTCAGAATATATTTTTTTTTCTTGTTTTCCTCTTAAAACTAGGTGAGTCTTATGGTCAGGTCCATCTTATGGAGCAAAAAATACAGTATGTTTCTGGTGTGATACTATAAGGTGGACCTGCCTTGTAACCATCAGCAGCACCTTTTCTTTAATTGCAAGCTGTCTCAAAAAGTCACCTCTGCTGAGGTTTTGGTAATTAATATGCAAATTAATTAAATGTCACCTGCCAGTCAGTTAAAAGGCAGGTGATTAATCAGCTAAAAATTATTGCTTCATTTTACACTTCAGCTTTTAAGATGTCAGTATGTATGCAAATGGATGTGCTAAATACCAATTTTAGCTTACGTTTCATAGCTTTCACCTCAATGCTCATTTTACTTTCCCCCCGGAACACAATATATGTTGAAATAATGATTACTGTTATTATTCTCCCACTTATCTATTGCTGAATGACTTACAGCATAACTATAATTCAATATAATCATAGAAATACATTAAACAAATTACTAAAAGCAGTGATCTACAACACTAAAATCTGACTGCAATGAAGCAAAAAGGATATTATTATTATTATTATTATTATCATTATTATTATTTATATTCCACCCTTTATCAAAGGATCTCAGGGCAGTGTACAATATTAGAAGCACATTACAAAACATTAAGGATAAAAACATAGCAAAAAGCATACTGACAAACACACATGTGGCAGCAATGATGGTAGAAATGGCTTCACATTAAAACCTCATCGAAACAGGATGGTCTGTTTTGAAACAAAAAGGGAGCCTGGCAGATTTAAATAGGGAGATCGTTTCAAAGTGACATCACCACTGAAAAGGCCCTTTCCTTTGAGCTCATAACATAGGAAACTGCCTTCTACAGAGTCAGACCATAAGTCCATCTAATTCTACACCAGTGTTTCCTAAACTTGGGCCTCCAGCTGCTTTTGGACTACAATTTCCATCATCCCTGACCACTGGTCTTGCTAGCCAGGGATGATGGGAGTTGTAGTCCAAAAACAGCTGGAGACCTAAGTTTGGGAAACACTGTTCTACACCAACTGGCAGCAGCTCCCCATAATTTCAGACAGGGTTCTCTCCCAGATATTGCAAGATTGCATCAAGAGCCAGCCTTTGTGGAAGATCTTAATTTCTCTGCAGGACTATATAGAAACATGCGAATAAGCAACAGTTGCGCCTGAGATAATAACTATTTGATTTCTGCCCCCTGAACAGAAGTCATGCCACAAGCATAGCTGAAAAACATTCCCTGCTCCTTGAACTTGACCAAGGAGTAGATTGGCAGCCAGCAGAGAAGGCATTAATTTCTCCCTATAAACAGCCTAGCCACTGCTCCCTGTAAAGTCATTTGGGAGGTTGGGCTGACTGGCTTGCTGAGGGCACACACACCAGACATCTGTGATAGTGGACAATAAGGAAAAAGAAGTTCCAAATAATCACAGAGCTATTCTGAATGTACTACGCACATCTACAAGGGAACACTCATATCAATCATCCCTATCCTCTTGCATAGAGCTGCATGCACATCCCATGGGGTTTGCGGGGACTGAAAAATGTCTCATAATTTCTATGTCCATTCTTTGTTAAGAAACTGTTTGGGAGATTTGCACAGTAAGAATTCTGGGAAATGGCTGTAGGATGGTTGCCACCTATGCTTTTGCATAATGGTGAAAATAATCTGCAAATGATGCCAGGACTGCAACTCAGGACAGCCTCTCCCCTATGAACCAATCCAGACCTTGTTGTCGTCCTATGAGGTCATCCTCTCCTCCACAAGAGGTCCAGAGGGTGGCAACATGAAAATGGGCCTTTTCTGCTGTGGCTCCCTGTTAGTGCAATGCTCTCCCCATGAAGGCTTGCCTGGTGCCTTCATTAAATATCTTTAGGCACCAGGTGAAAATATTTCTCTATAACCAGCCAAACTTTGGCTAATCAACATTCTATAGCCTTTTAAATGTGTTTGTAGGAGGGGGCATGTTTTTTAAAAAATGTATTTTGTATTCTCATTTTCTATTTGTATGTTTTGAAACACCATGCAATCTTCAGATGAAGAGGAGTACACAAATTTAATAATTATATCTGGCATTCAACATGCCAGTGAGTGTCCATGGGTAATCCAGAGGTATGTACCCATTGTCACAGTCACATAGCTGAAATATTGAAGCTAAGCTTCTCCAGGGGCCACGATAGGCTGAGTTTCCTAGAGCAGGGGTCTGCAACCCGCGGCTCCGGAGCCGCATGTGGCTCTTTTACATCTTTGCTGCGGCTCCGGGGCAGATACTAGCGAGGGGAGGAGGCGCATTGTGCGCCCCGACACTCCTCACTGTGGCGGGCGCTGTACTGGCTGTGACGTCGCATGGGGGCGGCGCGTGTGTTAGTCACGCACCGTCCCGACGTCACCTTCCCGCCCGCTGTCAGATCGTGGCTCCGGAGACATATTTGTTTCAAATGTCGCAATGGTTTTGCGGCTCCCAGTTGTTGTTTTTTCTTCGGAAATGGGTCCAAGTGGCTCTTTTTGTCTTAAAGGTTGCAGACCCCTGTCCTAGAGGAGGAAAGACAAGTATAAACCTGGGGAAGTTATGAGAATGACCATAACTCATTGGAAGATCATCACAAGCTCTGTATAAGAAGGTCCCAGTTTCTGTCATTAGCATCCCCATAAAAAAGGATCTATAGTGATGTATGGAAGTGAGAGCTGGACCATAAAGAAGGCTGACTGCCGAAGAATTGATGCTTTTGAATTATGGTGCTGGAGGAGACTCTTGAGAGTCCCATGGACTGCAAGAAGATCAAACCAATCCATTCTGAAGGAAATCAGCCCCGAGTCCTCACTGGAAGGACAGATCCTGAAGCTGAGGCTCCAATACTTTGGCCACCTCATGAGAAGAGAAGACTCCCTGGAAAAGACCCTGATGTTAGGAAAGATTGAGGGCACAAGGAGAAGGGGACGACAGAGGACAAGATGGTTGGACGGTGTTCTCGAAGCTACCAACATGAGTTTGACCAAACTGTGGGAGGCAGTGGAAGACAGGAGTGCCTGGCGTGCTCTGGTCCATGGGGTCACGAAGAGTCGGACATGACTAAACGACTAAACAACAACAAAAAAGGATCTTGGGTAATGGGGAAGACCCTCTTCCTGAGAAGCGGGAGAACCATTGAAAAGCAGAACACACACATGGGCAAATGGTTTGGCAAATAAGCAGAAGCCGTACATCTGCCTGGTGTATCTGACATTCATTTCAAGGTGGGTTGCTTTCAAGAAAATCCAGATGGATTTGGGGCCAGTTTCCCTTTTGCATTTGTATGACACAGTGTTCTTTTTTATTTTTTTTAAAAAAGGACAAAGAAATAGTTCCATTCACTGCCCTGTCTTTCAAATATTTGAAACAAACTTTTGCAAATAACATCTCCTTAACAGCTCTGGTGGAGCTGATAATTCGCTTGAAACAACAACCTGAAACATTAGGCCTTAGTTGACTCAGTGAGTTTAACATTTCAAAAGCAGATAAGGAGAAAATAAAAGTCTTGGGAAGTAAAAATGGTTTCAAGAGGAAAGAAAAACCATGAGGAAGTGTGGAAGGGGAATTGACAGGGAATGGCAACCCAGTGTGAAGTATTTGCTCTCCTTCCATTGTGTATTTTTAGGAGTGTGTACCGACTAAAGGTTTGGTTAGGACCCCAATGTGAAGTTTCAGGAAACAGCCCACCTTGGTCTGAGGCACTGTATAGACTGCCTGATTCATCTGGGTCCACAACGCTTCTCCTCCACTGCCACCACCCTTCACCGGTACAGGGAAAACAAAATAAAGCTGTAACTCCCCCCCCCCTTTTGCAGAAGTGGATGAAATTTGCTGGTGTACTAGCAGCTATATCAGAGGTCAGCAACCTATATCAGAGGTCAGCCGGTTGATGCTCCGTCTGTCAGAGGATGCACCAGAACGTGTGTAGAGGTGCGCTCTTCTGGGTTGGAGGAGTGCATGTGCACGTGCGTACACGCTATTTCCGGTGCTCCTCCTGTGCTGGAAATAGTGTGTGCGCATGCGCACGGGCGCTTCTCCATCCTGAACGTGTGCGCACACACTATTTCCGGCCCACATCTGGGTCAGAGGAGCACCCATGCACATGTGCACAGGCACCATCGACCCAGAAGTCGGTCCCCATACTGCACCGCACCGGTAAGAGCGGGCGGCAGGGGGCAGCAGGGGTCGCCATGGGCCAGTTAGACAAGCCTCATGGGCCGCTACCGGCCCATGGGCCTTAGGTTACTGACCCCTGCCCTATATAGTGGATAAAGCTTGCTAAATTATGAGCAAATAGGTCCAGAAAGCTTTAGTCTGGACACCTAAAAATTATATTTAAAAATTAAAAAGAAAATGTTGATAATCTTTTAAATTTGGGGGCACCACTAGATGACATTTACAAGCAAAGGCAATCCCTCTGAATCCTGATGAATTTCAAGGTAACTGCAATAACTTTCTAACAAAGGAAGAGTTCCCTGTGAAGAGGGATTGATTGATTGATTGATTGATTGATTGATTGATTGATTGATTGATTGATTGTTAAACTACTCTGGAACTACAGCTCAGGGAGCAGAATAAGGGTCTCCTAACCTCTCTCAGCAGGGACGCGGGTGGCGCTCTGGGTTAAACCACAGAGCCTAGGACTTGCTGACCAGAAGGTCGGTGGTTCGAATCCCCGCGACAGGGTGAGCTCCCGTTGCTCAGTCCCTGCTCCTGCCAACCTAGCAGTTCAAAAGCATGTCAAAGTGCAAGTAGATAAATAGGTACCACTCTGGCGGGGAGGTAAACGGCGTTTCCGTGCGCTGCTCTGGTTCGCCAGAAGTGGCTTAGTCATGCTAGCCACATGACCCGGAAGCTGTTCACCAGCTCCCTTGGCCAATAAAGCGAGATGAGCGCCACAACCCCAGAGTCGGTCACGACTGGACCTAATGGTCAGGGGTCCCTTTACCTTTACCTTTAACCTCTCTCAGCACCCTTAACAAACTACAGCTCCCAGAATTCTTTGAGGGAAGCCATGGCCATTTAAAGTGGTATCATAGTGCTAGATATGTATGGTGTGGATGCAACGCATTACTAATCGGCCGCACCAATAGCATCATTCTACATTTTAAGTAACATAATTAAATATATATAGAATCATAGATTTGTAGAGTTGGGAGGGACTACGGGAATCGTCCAACCCCATGAAATCCACCTCTAAACATAAGTAAAAGAACTATGAACCACATAAACAATCTATATCAAAATATATGTTTGAGGGGGTTTTTAAAATAAAATAAAAAAACCAGGAGAAAATGATCAAAACCAAATCACATCTAGAAAACAAACCAGTCTGGAAAAAGCATGTCCCAGACTTTGGACTACAGGGCAGAAGAGCCTGGAAAGGGTGTTTTGAGAAACGTCTGATTAAACTCCAGCCCTTTGTCAGCCTCTTCCGTATTGCTGTGAAACGTGGCAGAAGCAAACAGCCTGGCTCAGCAGCAATCGCAAATAGCTCAGCACCGGCAATGTGACGAAAAGGCCCTGGAGCCTGGTACTGCCAGTTACGAGGCTGGTTGACTCATACCCTTTCCAGCCATAAACCTGCGGAGGCTGTTGCAAATTGCAGCAATGTAGGGCCAGGGAAGGAGGGGCACTGGCGGGCCCCTCCAGTGTGGCTCCAACGGGAGTGGGCCTCTGGATGAGGATGCTGTTACTCCCCAATGTCCATCTCTGGTCCGTCGGATGGATGGAATATATCCTCCACAGATCAAAGCAAGGCAGGAGGGAGGCTTCCTCATTCTGCTTGAACTATGCCTGCTGACCTCTCTCTCTCCAGTACCTTCCGTTCATTCCTTCTCAAACTTTAGTGTAAACAAAAGGATCATCCAAGAGGGATCATGAAAGGCCAGGAGCGATAATGTTGATGAAGGCTGCTGGTGAAATATTTTCTGTGTTGGGGAAATGGCTGGAATCGAGATCTCAATAAGGGGTCAAGTCCATCTCCATATATCCTTGTGCATTAACAGGCCTTAGTTGGAGGGTGGGGCTTAGGTAGAATGAGGCTAAGAAAGATAGACAGAGGTGAAAGAACATTACACCAGTGAGCTTCAACTAAGGTCCAGGGGTTGTTGTTTTTCAGCTAGTAGTCACCTCTCACTTCTGGCACCACTCAGGTGTGCACCCTTGCCATTCTAAGAGAAAGATGGAGGCATTTCTGGTGAGTTCTGGCACCTCTTTTTCTAGAAATATACCACTGCTAAGGTCATATCTATACTAGAGCAATGCCTTAACCCAAAGAATCCTGGGAAACATAGTTGTTAGGGTGCTGAGCGTTCCTCTCACAGAGCTAGAATATCCAGAGTGATTTAATATCCAGTTCCTTTTCCCAAAGAATTCTGGGAATTGTAGCTCTGTGAGATTAATAGGGGTCTCCTAAGGGACACGGGTGGCGCTGTGGGTTAAACCACAGAGCCTAGGACTTGCCGATCAGAAGGTCGGCACTTTGAATCCCCGCAACGGTGTGAGCTCCCATTGCTCGGTCCCTGCTCCTGCCAACCTAGCACTTCGAAAGCACGTCAAAGTGTGAGTAGATAAATAGGTACTGCTCTGGCGAGAAGGTAAACGGCATTTCCATGCACTGCTCTGGTTCGCCAGAAGCAACTTAGTCATGCTGGCCACATGACCCGGAAGCTGTACACCGGCTCCCTCGGCCAATAAAGCAAAATGAGCTCTGCAACCCCAGAGTCAATCACGACTGGACCTAATGGTCAGGGGTCCCTTTACCTTTACCTAAGAACCCTTAACAAACTACCCTTCCCAGAATTCTTTGAGGGGAGTCATGGCTGTTTAAAATTGGTGTGATACCGCCTGATTTCCTCGAAAGGAGATCAGAAAACGCCGGCTATTTAATTCCTTCTGATTTGTTTGCAGAGAGGCTAGATGGTGTTGCATCAAAGCCCGTGCTATTCCGCACTTTCTGGCGCATTTCCAGAAATCACTTTCCTTCTTGAGAAAAGGCCAGTCTTTTGTTTTTGTTGCAGTACTAGACCTCCCAATCAAGTACAACTGCACAGCCGAATTTGCTGGTATGTGATGAAATCCTGCAAAAAGTGACAGTATAAAAAGCATCCTAAGTCGGCAGTGCAGGAGATATGCCCTGACCTTAACCAAACTGCAATTCCCAGGAGTCTTTGCAGAGAGCCGTGTATAAAATGAGAAAAAATCTATAGTGTAGCTATACCTTACTAGGTTTGAGCCAATGAAAGTGCTTTCTTCCATTCCTGTTTCCAAGCCAAAGATGGTACATGTTTCCCAGAGCTATGAGCTCCCATCTCCTCCCAAGCTCCTTCCTGTCTAAACTAATAAGATGCTGAGATTTGTCTTACAATTGGCACCCCTTCTCTCTCCACCCCCTCCCCAAATAAAAATCTGGCACTGATCCCAGGAATTCCCCAGTACCAAAGGTTAAGCCTATGGTGAATTAAAAGGTAAGTGTCTTTGTAAACCTTGAAGTCCAAGCCAACTGCCGGCTCCAGGTATCTGTACAATTAATAAAACCTGATTTAAGCTGGCCGTGCCTCTGACATTTCACAGATGTATGAAAGGGAGAAATTGACTTCTGGGATGGTCATTCAAAAGAGTAGCAATGCTGTTTATTAGTAATCTTGTATTTATTTGTTTTTTGGAAAAGGGGAGATGCAAGGGGGGGGGAGGAATTGCATTACCAGAACTTTTCTCATTATGAAGTTGTAGAAAGACAAACTGCTCTTTTATTTTTCATTGAAAAATAAATAAACCAGCACTTCTACAACTCCATGCCATCAAATACAACAGAAAACCAGAATTGATATACTGGATTCTATCGAATGCTAGTCTTCTTCAGAGGATGAATCATTTGCAAAGAATGACCATGACTAACTTGGGCTCATTGTTTTCAATAGGTCTACTCTGAGTAACACTGAGTTGGATAAAACTCACAAAGGCAGGCCAATAGTGGGGTGACAGTTTGGTAATTACTGTTGGTCTGTTGCATGAATGAGTACATTTTATTCTGTCTTTCAAACAAACATACAGTGCAATCCTATATGGGTCTACTTAGAAATCCCATGGAGTTCAGTGGAGTTTGCACCCAGGTTAAAGGGTTCAGGATTGCAGCCTTAAGTCGCTTTTTGCTTATGAGGATAGTGGTGGATATCTAAACATTCTGAGATTGTGTGTTACATTTCTTTCCTGTCTTCTTTGCATAAAGTGGTCTCTAATTCTGGGACTGTGCAGATCTATATAGTTTCAGGAAGGCCATGTTTCATTACACCATGCTTTTGGCTCAAGATGTTAAAAGGCATCAGTAAGGACTGAACTATTCTTTGCCAATGCCAAATGACGGTCATAGTTTTCCTATCCCTTCTTCTGAATTTGACCACTCAGTGCGTTCTCATCATCTCAGGTGACAATTTCTCATAACCCGCTGGTGACCTTATCAAGTCCGTTCCTTGGCAGCTGCCTTCACCGCGCTGATCCCACACACCAAGAGACACAACAGATAAGCACAAAGGCAATCACTGAGCTCTGCTCTGGAGATGACCTTCGCTTGATCTCTCCTTTGGCAGGTCGCACAACAAATACTCATTGCCAGGGCCGATCGGGTTTTTCCCATCTGGAACAAGATGCCATTTTTAACATGGACAACCAGAACATCTCCACTGGGGCAGGTTGGTCTTCCTGGGTGAAAGTTTCCAAGGCTGGCTCACATGAGATCAGAGCTTTTTCCCTGATAACATGGTGGGACATAGGAACATGCTTTCCACCAAGTCAGACCATCGTCCCCTCGAGTTCAGTGCTGTCTACATTGACTGGCGGGGGGGGGGGGACTCCCCGGTCCTGAATGGAGCAAATGTGCCCCTGAAGAACCAGGTGTGCAACCTGGGAGTCATTTTGGACTCACAGCTGTCCATGGAGGTGCAGGTCAATTCTGTGTCCAGGGCAGCTGTCAACCAACTCCATCTGGTATGCTGGCTGAGACCCTACCTGCCCGCAGACTCTCTCGCCAGAGTGGTGCATGCTCTAGTTATCTCCCACTTGGACTACTCCAATGCACTCTATGTGGGGCTACCTTTGAAGGAAACCTAGAAACTACAACTAATCCAGAATGTGATAGCTAGACTGGTGACTAGGAGTGGCCACCGAGACCATATAACACCAGACCTGAAAGACCTACATTGGCTCCCAGTACGTTTCTAAGCACAATTCAAAGTGTTGGTGCTCACTTTTAAAGCCCTAAATGGCCTCAGCTCAGTATACTTGAAGGAGCGTCTCCACCCGCCTCACTCAGTCCAGACACTGAGGTCCAGCTCTGAGGGCCTTCTGGCGGTTCCTTCACTGCGAGAAGTGAGGTAGCAAGGAACCAGGCAGAGGGCCTTCTTGGTAGTGGCGCCCGCCCTGTGGAACGCCCTCCCATCAGATGACAATGAAATAAACAACTATCTGACTTTTAGAAGACATCTGAAGGCAGAAGTTTTAAATGTTTGATGTTTTATTGTGTTTTTAATATTATGTTGGGAGCCGCCCAGAATGGCTGGGGAAACCCAGCCAGATGGATGGGGTATAAATAATAAATGATGATGATGATGATGTATCCCCAGGGTTTGAGCCAGGACTGTTGTCCATCCCTGCATGGAGACGCTGAGGATTGAACCTGGAATCTTCTACAGTGGTACCTCAGGTTAAGTATTTAATTCGTTCTGGAGGTCCGTTCTTAACCTGAAACTGTTCTTAACCTGAAGCAGCACTTTAGCCTATGTGGCGTCCCACTGCTGCTGTGCCTCCGGAGCACGATTTGTGTTCTCAACCTGAAGCAAAGTTCTTAACCCGAGGTACTATTTCTGGGTTAGCAGAGTCTGTAACCTGAAGCGTATGTAACCTGAAGCATATGTAACCCGAGGTACCACTGTACATGCAAGACATGTGTCATTTTACACTGAGCTATGGCTCTTCCCTACGACACTGGGTTCTTGGGTCCCAGCTCTGTTCCCGTTCAGCTGATCCTTGACACGGGGAAGACAGTGGCTCCCCTATTTCTGCAATGACCCCACCACCACCACCACCAAAACTTTCTGCCACTCAGGGAAATGGAGAGCAATGAAACAAAACAATGTGATTGTGGATTGAGGAGGGAGGGAGGAAGAGTTGGGTTGTACAGTTCTGTTGGGCCGTATGAACCCTGTCTGTTGCTATAAATCACAGCATAAATGGGAAGCCTCTTAGACGAATGAGAAAATCAAGAGTCGTTTCGGAACATCTCATCCATCCTCCAAGGTTTGTTTTGTAATCTTTCAGTATGCCTTCCATTAAAGGATGCCAGGATTTTAAACTTTGGCCGGTCCCCTAATGACTGTGCAACGTGGGGAAAGACATTGTAAGTTCCTCCGAAGGGAAATATTTAACCCGGAGATGTCAGCGGAGTATAGAAATGTGGGGTCCAAGAATCCCAGAAGCCTGTCTTGTTTTTGTCTCGTCTCTTTCATCTCCCACTCGGGGTCATGGCATCACTTACCGGCTGCAGCCCAAGCAGGCAGCCACAGAGTTAAGAACCTGGAGTTCAAAGTGAGCCATAAACCTGCGTCTCTAAGATAAATCATACAAATTACTTTACAGAAATAAATAGAACATTTGGAAGAGAGGTTATCTTGTTGCCTTCGGTTTACATCTCTAATGATGGTAAAGTTCACAAATACATTCCATCAAAGAATACTAACATTGCCTTTATTGTCCCACAAAAAGATGGATATTTATTGCAGGGCTGCAGTTTGTTTGGAGAAACGGACGTCTCTTAATTCCTCCCTCCAAGAGGCAAGAACTTTCAGGCTCACCTGATGAAGTTGGTTGGCAGTACATTTAAGATGAAATACTGGGGGGCGCGGGTGGCGCTGTGGGTTAAACCACAGAGCCTAGGACTTGCCTATCAGAAGGTCGGCGGTTCGAATCCCCGTGACGGGGTGAGCTCCCATTGCTCGGTCCCTGCTCCTGCCAACCTAGCAGTTCGAAAGCACATCAAAGTGCAAGTAGATAAATAGGTACCGCTCCGGCAGGAAGGTAAACGGTGTTTCCGTGCGCTGCTCTGGTTCGCCAGAAGTGGCTTAGTCATGCTGGCCACATGACCCGGAAAAACTGTCTGCGGAAGCAGGCAAACGCCAGCTCCCTAGGCCAGTAAAGTGAGATGAGCACCGCAACCCTAGAGTCGGTCACGACTGGACCTGGCGGTCAGGGTTCCCTTACTGGGGGAAACTCTGAACCAAATGTCTAATCGCCGTTGTGATTCACTCATTCACAATGGCCACAAACTCAGAAGCACTCTTAAAGGATTAGACCAGAGGTTGTCATGCCAAACTATGGTCTGCAAACTCTGTTCAGGTGATCTGCTGAAAAGCTGCATAACTGTGGAGAATATCCTGGCCTTTTTTTCTCCCTTATAATGAAAATCAATGCCTCTTTGATCACGTCTGAATTTCTCCAAAAAGGCTGTCAAGATCCTGGCATGGGGGCATGTGATTTCCATAATATGGTGGAAGTTTTTCCTGTTTTTCCCTCCTTCAAATTTACCATTATATTTCAGGCTTCTTTAAGCACAGGGGCACTGCCAGATTGTTTTGTTTTGTTCAGGTGTCAGTCTCGCTTCAGATTCTTTAAGGAAATCTAGAATGGACCATTATTCCATCACCAAAATCACTGCTATTATTTGGGTCACAGTATGAAAATGATAAGCAAAATAAAACATGGGAGGCTGTTCATTCAGAAGATGATACTTGCAGCTGTGAATGTACATTTGGGGGGGAGTATTTTCTCACACACATAGCATTTTGCTGGTCTGGGTCCCTTGGTACTTAATTTTCCTAGTTGAGTGGAAAAGATCTGCACATAAGACACAGCAAGAGAGAGAGAAATTTGGTTCAAGGTTACTCTCAAGAACCCTTATCTGATCCCTGACAGTAATTTATCAGGCAGAGCCCATCATTAGTGTCAAACTGTTTTATTACCCACTAACTTAACACTGTTTTGCCAAGAGTCAAATGTGATGTCACTCACGTTAAAATAATTTACAGCTAATAGATTTGGAGTTCGGATCACCGGCTTGCCTGCTGGATGTTGTACATGCCCAGGAATTCTGATTCTTTCACAAATTGCCCAGCAGTAATCAAAACACAGCAATAAGGCATATATTGGCAAAGATGATATTTACTGCTTCATGAAGTGGGTGTCATTTGTTATTATTAGTAATTTATCTATCACCTTCAGCACACAAATGGCTTTCAAAGCCCTTATCTTGTTTGCCTTCGTGACATGCCTGTGTGGTAATGGGTTATAAATGTCGGGTTGTATTCAGTGCTAGCCCTACTCAAAGTAGATCCACTGAAACTAATTGGCATAACTAACTCAATTCCATTAATTTCAGTGGGTCTACTCGGAATAGGACTCAGTTGAATACAACAACCCATTGTCCTGGTTTACTATCTTAATTTTTTATTAAAGATTGTCTTGGTTTACAAAAATGTGTGCCTTGTCTCTTTTTTCAAGTTGTACAGTCTTTTCTATAGTCTTTGTTATGAGACATTAGTGCTGAGTACAGTATAAGGTCAGGAGTTGAGAAGGGGAGAGGAGGGGTGGTGTTAAAATTTATGTTTTTTACAGTGTACGTGTGGGGTTTTGTGTCAGCGTCAACTTAGATAGGGTCTCTTTCTATTCACTTGTTACATTCCCTTGGTATTGAGAGATGTTCGGGGTCCAAGGTGTGGTTGGTTATCTGTGATTGGATCTTGTTGGATCAAGTAAGCCATATTGATTCATATGCTGTTGGTGGATTCTGTTAGGGTGTGAAACCTAAGACGCTGGCAAGTTAGCAATGTTATGCGACTTTAAGTAGTCAAGCTCGTTAAGTTGTTAAGTTGCTCAGTATATAAAGAGTGTTTGTTTTCTCTGCCTGGTGGGGCGTGAAGCAAAAATGTCTGAAAGCTCCGGAGGTGTTTCTGTTATCTTTCTGCAATAAACCTGTCTTTGGAAAGACAGGCTTCCCTGTGTCGTTATTTCTTTGCTGCTGAGACTCTGAAGCTTGTACTGCAACAAGAATATCTGCACTGGACTTAATTAATGCTCTGCAAAGAGAGCTGTTGCTGGTGGCGCAGCGGAAGCGTTTACTGGACCAGTACAAACTCTCTTAGGTTATGGATCCTTCTACGTTTCTACAGCTGTATTGTGTGCAGAGAAAGTGAAAGCAGCTTTCGGATGAGAGAAGACCGGCTTGGTCGTAAATACAGCTCTTAAAGGAGGCTGGAGGCGTCTGAAAAGTGAGTAAAACAAATCCCAAGGGGAAAGAGAAGAAAGGGCACACAGAGGGAGTAGCAGCAGACCCCAAGAATGGCAGTGGAAAATTTCCAGGTTCCCTTTACAAAGTTGAACTCTGCTAATTACGTGCAGTGGTCTAAGAGGGCTCAAGTCTGGTTGGAAGCCAAAGAAGTGTGGGCTGACTATGTCCAGAGGCGAAAGCCACTTGTGGCTGTTGCAGCAGATGCCACAGCAGAGCAACAGGCTGCTGCACATGCTCAGAACAGGGAGCATGATAAAATGGACACTAAAGCTAGATGCATGTTGATGGTATCGATAGACGATTCCCAATTACCTCATGTGGAAAATTTAAGGTCTGCATTTGAAATTTGGGAAGCTCTTAGACGAATTCACCATAGAGCCACGCCCGGAGAGAAGGTGAACATTATACGTGCTTTGTATGAGTTGAAACTGAAGCCAGGGGATAGTGTGGTTGAACACACATCACAGATGACTGAGTATTTCAACCAACTGTCATCTTTAGGTGTGAATTTTCCTGAAAATATTAAAGTTTATACTCTGCTTAGCAGCCTGCATGCAGGGTTTGAAAACTTAGTACTAACTTTACAAGTTTTGCCAGAGGACCAGCTGAATATGAATTATGTGACTGGTAGATTGTGTGAGCAAGAATATCAATATCAACAAACTAGCAGGCAGAGCTGTAAAGTAGCCTCACAAGTGTCTGCTATGGCCAGCAAGTCATGTTTTCGATGTGGCAGCAGGTTTCATTTGATAGCAAAGTGTCCAGAAAAGCAACAGGAATTTCAACAGTCCAAGGCCAGTTTCCGGAGTTACAGGGGAAGACGACGTGAGAACTACAAGAATCAACGATCCAGAGGGGGAGCAGGTGCTGATAAGGGACTATCTGCAATGGCAGCACAACAGAGTCCTAAAAGGAGCCAACAAACCTTGAAGTGGATAATTGACAGTGGAGCAAGTCACAGTTTAGTTCCAGAGACATCTAGTGGCCACTTGATGAACTGCAAGACATTGCCAGTTGCAAAAACAGTGACTATAGCAGACAATAGTAAACGAGAAATGAACCTTAAAGGCACAATTTATGTTAACTGTTTGCAAACTAACCTTCCTGTTTTTGTTCTTCCAGGAATGAAGAATGGACTTTTGAGTGTGTCATGCCTGGTAAAAAGTGGTTTTAAGGTTGAGTTTGAAAATGATGTGTGCACCATTTCGAAACAGGGAAAGGAGCTAGTTAAAATTCCCTGTGAGGATGGGCTTTTTGTTTTGGATGAAGAGCAGTTAGCAGCAGGTAGATGTTCAACAGGTGAAGCGCAAGCTAAGTGTGTAAATAAGGCTCCTCATACAGGTTGTGCACATCTACTACACAGAAGGTTAGCTCATATATGCTTTAAGTATGTAAGCAAGATGCCAGATTTAGCTGAGGGGTGTAACATTAAACCCTGTCCAAATTTTCTGGATTGTTGTGCTTGTAAACATGCTAAGGTTAAGACATGTAACTATCCTAGATCTGATAGAGTAAGCAAGAAACCCTTTGAACTTGTGCACACAGACGTGTGTGGCCCTATGCCAGTCAAATCGCTTGGAGGTGCGAGATTTATGCAAATTTTGGTGGATGATTTTTCAAGGGCTAGTTGGGTTTTCTTTCTGAAAGAAAAATCACAAGCAGCTTCCATCCTGATGGATTGGATTGAAGAAGTCAAATGTAAATTTGACACCAGGGTACGTAAAATACAATCAGATCGTGGTGGGGAATATGTGAACCACACGCTGGAGACGTGGTTAAAAAGGAAAGGTATAGTTCATAGACTTACCAATCCCTATTCACCACAGGAGAATGCAGTTGCCGAAAGAAAATTTCGAACATTACAGGAAGCCATTGCTGCTTTGCTGTTTGATTCTGGACTTCCACAGCGTTTTTGGGCTGAGGCTGCACTGTATGCGAATTATACTTTTAACAGAGTGTACAATAGCACAGTAGGCAACACTCCTTACTTCATGCTATTTGGGAAAAAACCAAAAATTGATCATCTAAGAGTTTTTGGATGTCGTGCTTATGTGCTGGTGCCTAGGGCACAACGTAGGAAAGGCGATCCTAGGTCTAAAGAAATGTTTTTCTGTGGTTATCAAGCAAACACAAAAGGTTGGAGATTTGTGAATGTAGAAGGCAATCAAACGAAAATCACAATCAGCAGAAGTGCGGAATTTTGTGAACAGGATGGTTGGAATAAGATTCATGGAAATCCTGACATACTATTTGATGTGGTGAACAGTAACAATGAAACTCAGGCCCCAGGGCAGGTATTAGTTCCAGAACAGACTGAGGAATTTGAGTCTGAGGACAAGGGTGAGAAATCGCCTAGTTCACCCAAGTCTGTAAAATCAGAATCTTCTAGCTCTAAAAGTTCACCTGTACAGCAAGAGAGACGTGTAAAGTCAGAATCAGAAAGTTCTTCTACTACTAGTGACAAACAGGTGACAACTAGTGATTCTGGGTCAGAGGGGGAAACTGAAGGAACATCGCAGGAACTGTTAAGGCGTTCTCAGCGTACCAACAAAGGTAAACCTCCTGAAAGGTACCAAGCTATTAGTGTTTGGGCTGGTTTGGCAAATTGCGAACCTGAAAGTTTTGAGGAGGTTGAACAATTACCCCAGGAGGAGGCCAGTAGGTGGCGTGAGGCCATGCAAAAGGAGTTGAATTCTATGAAAGAACTGGGTGTGTTTTCCATCACCAAACTGCCAGAAGGTACCAAGGCAGTAAGTTGTAGGTGGGTGTACAGGATAAAGACAACAGCGATGGGGAAACCAGAGTACAAAGCAAGGCTTGTAGCTCGAGGTTTTACGCAAAGAAAGGGGTTACATTACTCCGAAGTCTATGCACCCACTTCAAGGAGTGAAACCCTACGGGCACTATTAGCGGTTGCTGCTCAGAAAGGGTTCAAAGTGAATCAATTTGATGTCTCTACAGCTTATCTTCATTCAGACTTGGCTGAAGAGCTCTATATGGAGCTACCGCCAGGATTGAAAGTTGGTAAATCAAATCAAGTATGGAAACTACATAAATCTATTTATGGACTCAAGCAATCTGCTCATAATTGGAATGAGTGTTTGAATGACGTTTTGGTAGGCATTGGTTTTAGCAGGAGCAAGGCTGACAATTGCTTATATTTCAGAAGTTCAGGAGATGCTCAAGAATCTTTGCTTGTTTATGTAGATGACCTGATTTATACTTCAAAGACACAAGAACAAGTAAAAAAACTAGCCAAAGAGTTAAATAAACACTTCAAAGTTAAGAATCTTGGTGATGTGAAGGTCTATCTTGGTGTTCAGATAGATAGGACCAAAAATGGCAGTTTTCTACTGAATCAAAAAGGCAAGATATTGCAAATGTTGAAAAAGTTTAACATGACGGAGTGTGCAGGCGTTAGAACACCAATGGAAATGGGTTTTGTAAAAGACAATGAGTTCAAGGATAGTGCTGAATTCAAGCATGCTGAAATCTTTCAGTCAGCACTGGGAAGCTTACTTCATCTTTCGCAATGGAGTAGACCAGATATTGCTTACGCTGTTAACTTACTCAGCAGAGAAGCTTCGAAACCGAGTGTAAATGCATGGAAAGGAATTCAAAGAGTGTTAAGATATTTACAATACACCAAAGATTTTTGCCTTGAATTGTCTTCGGAAGGACAAGCACAGATTACTTGTTGGGCAGATAGTGATTGGGCAAATTTAAAGGATAGAAAATCAGTGTCTGGCTGTGTAATAAAATTTGGTAACTCTCTGATTGGGTGGAGATCCAAGAAACAGAACCTAATTGCTTTGTCGTCAACAGAAGCTGAGTTCTGTGCCTTGTCTGAGTTATGTAGAGATCTAGAATTTTACAAATGCTTGGCACAAGAGATGTATGAAAAGGCCATCACTCCAATCACTGTATGGGGTGATAATCAACCGTGTCTTAAGTTAGCACAAAATGGGCAGTTTAAAGGTCGTACAAAACATTTGGATATCCGCTTTCAAAATGTTTGTCAAACGGTAAAAGCAGGAATTGTTAAATTAAATTACTGTCCCAGTCATGAAAATCAAGCTGATGGTTTTACAAAACCGCTTGGGTTTCAGCGGCATGAAAACTTTTGTGAAGAAATGGGTCTGAAGTAATTTTGTTTTTTGTATTGCCAGCGAGAGGGGGTGTTAGGGTGTGAAACCTAAGACGCTGGCAAGTTAGCAATGTTATGCGACTTTAAGTAGTCAAGCTCGTTAAGTTGTTAAGTTGCTCAGTATATAAAGAGTGTTTGTTTTCTCTGCCTGGTGGGGCGTGAAGCAAAAATGTCTGAAAGCTCCGGAGGTGTTTCTGTTATCTTTCTGCAATAAACCTGTCTTTGGAAAGACAGGCTTCCCTGTGTCGTTATTTCTTTGCTGCTGAGACTCTGAAGCTTGTACTGCAACAAGAATATCTGCACTGGACTTAATTAATGCTCTGCAAAGAGAGCTGTTGCTGGTGGCGCAGCGGAAGCGTTTACTGGACCAGTACAAACTCTCTTAGATTCTTCTTGTTGTCTTGCTGGACTATGTATGTGATAAAGGGGAGTCATATTGGGGTGAAGGCATCCTCTTCTATTTGTCTCCGTGTCAGTTTCAGTTTCTTGGTTAGCTTTTCTCAGGGGCGAAGGTAGGCTAACCGGCCCCCAGTGCAAGGTGTTGGGAGCAGAGCAAACTGCCCAGCGGCACATGCGTGGTGCTGCTACCTACAGCGCATGTGTGGCACAGCTACGTATGGTGCATGCACAGTGCCACTATATAAGGCACGCACACATGCACCATACATAGCAGCAGCGCTCATGCACCACCAGGCAGTTTGCTGATGGCGCTGCTCACAGCTGCCGTGGCAGTGGCAGGGATCGCCCACACACGGCTGTGGCAGCGCAATGGCAGCCGCTCATGCCACCATGCCCGGGGTGGCAGGGTGAGCCCCCCGCGGGGTGCTTTCTTGTCACCCCCCTCAGAGATGGCACCCGGAGCAGACCGCTCTCCGCTCCCCTTCGTCCTCCACTGGCTTTTCTAGTAAGGTTGTTTCCCATACGATTTGGTACCACTGGTCCATGTTCACTCCTGAAAGGTCTCTCCAGCCCTAGTTTACTATCTGACAACTCTAAGAAATTTGGCACAGTGAAGTCACCCAGGGAGGCGGCAGTCAAGTCCTCATCGCCAAGAGGCATCCTTTGTAGAAGGAAGATTCCATACACGAGCTGGAGAAAGATGTGTGTACACATTTCAGATGTTGCCCATGTGGTCCAGAAGCAAATCATTGCTCCAGTCACAATGATAGTACTGATTATCTGTGCAGAAGAACAGAGCTAAGTTCTGTCCTTTCTCCCTTCCTTTGAGATGTAAGTGTATAATGAGCTTGGGGCCCACCTAACAGATGGCCACGCTACGGTCTGGTAAGGGTGGAGAACTTTTTTTAGCATGACTCTGGTGGGTGGAGGCCAGAGGCAAAAGCTGGAGCAGCCAGAGACAGAAGGTGGGCAAGTCCAGAAGCAAAAGTGAGGGAACAAACTGGATCTGATTGTTGCTGTTGTGCGGCAGCACATTTTCCAGCCATGCAAAAGCCAGAGGATTCTACACAGAGACAAACAGGTCTCTCCACCTGCTATTCAGCCAAGCTGCTTGGCAGTGGACCAAATTGCCTTGGTGGGAGGTACTGGGTTCTCAGTTGTGGGTGTATTTAAGGAGAAGTTGGACAACCGTCTGCCCTGGATGTTATAGTTGCAGGGGTTTCAACCAAATGACCACCAAGATCCTTTCCAACACTATAGGTTGCATTCAACTGAGTTTTACTCAGCAAAGACCTGTTGAAATTAATGGACCTAAGTTAGTCATGTTCATTATTTTCAGTAGGTTTGTGCCACATAAAAATAGTGTTGGATATAACCCTATGGTTCTGTGTAAGCTGCAGTTGGACAGTATGTCTCTTGTCATACAAGCTGGAGATAAGAACATAAGAAGAGCCTGTTAGATGATGCCACTCTAGTCCTGTCCTCACAGTGGCAACCAGATGCCTGTGGGAAACTCTCAAGTAGGATCCAAGCACAATATTATTTGGATGGAGTGTCCTTGTGAAAAGCTGAAGAATCCCCCATCAAGTTCTTTTGCTCAAACCTCACTCCATATCCCACACAGGATGGGAGAGTGGAAATGATCTCTCCTTTCCATTTCTATTCAACATTTGTGTTTTAGGGGTGAATCGTTATGGGTTTCCTTTCACTAAAGGAAAGGCCAAAGGAAAGAAAAAACAAACAGAAAAAGATGATTGTTGTTGTTTAGTCGTTTAGTCGTGTCCGACTCTTTGTGACCCCATGGACCAGAGCACGCCAGGCACTCCTGTCTTCCACTGCCTCCCGCAGTTTGGTCAAACTCATGCTGGTGGCTTTGAGAACACTGTTCAACCATCTCGTCCTCCATCATCCCCTTCTCCTTGTGCCCTCCATCTTTCCCAACATCAGGGTCTTTTCCAGGGAGTCTTCTCTTCTCATGAGGTGGCCAGAGTATTGGAGCCTCAGCTTCAGGATCTGTCCTTCCAGTGAGCACTCAGGGCTGATTTCCTTCAGAATGGAGAGGTCTTATCTTCTTGTAGTCCATGGGACTCTCAAGAGTCTCCTCCAGCACCATAATTCAAAAGTATCAATTCTTCAGTGATCAGCCTTCTTTATGGTCCAGCTCTTATTTCCATACATCACTACTGGGAAACCATAGATTTTACTATACAGACCTTTGTTGGCAATGTGATGTCTCTGCTTTTTAAGATGCTGTCTAGGTTTGTCATTGCTTTTCTCCCAAGAAGCAGGCATCTTTTAATTTTGTGACTGCTGTCACCAGCAGTTGAATAACATGAATTGTTATTCAATTGAAATCAATGTCATTATTATTAATAATAATTTATTACTTGTATCCCACCCATCTGACTACATTGCCCCAGCCATTGTGGGTGGCTTACAACAGAATATAAAGGAACATAATGAAACAATGGAAATGGTATTTCAGGATTGCTTGTTATCAATATTCATCCAGTACTCATTAAAACTCCATTAGAACAAGCTTGTCAGTATTCCCATCTCACCGGTTTAGTTTTTTGGGGGGTTACCATATAAAAGAAACAGCAATGCACAATGCCATTTTAGTGGATAGCCAGAAGAGAGAAAATATTGCAGATTGGGGTCAAAATGGACATTTCCAAATGAGTCCCAATAGCAAAATGCCTTAAGGATTAAAATTTAACTTTCTTTGGAATCTCTGGTAAATATCTTGCTTTTTTACAACAGCACCTGGACTGTAAATCATTGCAACATGCACCCTGTCAAATGCAACATCAGACCTGTCAATGTCTGTCTTGGTTAACAAATTCTGCTTGGTCAACAAGAGCTCTCAAAGTCAGCCTATTCAAGGGGTGACCTCAACTTCAACTCTGGAAGAAACATTGGATGCCGATCAATGGAGGTCTCATATGACCTGACCTCAGCTGCCTTGGTCTTCAGAATGAACAATGGTGGTCAATCCATTTAGGAAACAGCTGGGAGAAATGGGCTCAAAACATACCCCAATCAGATATTTAACCACAGGAGTTCAAGATGACAGGTGGTTAGAATTGGCAACGTAGAGTAATAATCCAGCAGCCCCCTTTAGCAACATGTTGCCTAGAATGAAGGTGTGCAACTGATGTTGGCACAGTGTTACCTGTGTCGGGAAGATTCTGGACTGAAGTACTCTAGTGACCGCCTGCTTTGACTGCTGTAAAGCACTTTATGTAGGGCTGCCCTTGAAGACAGTATAGCAGAATACAGCTGCTAAGTTGGTAGGTGGGCCAACCCAAGTGTCACTGGTCCTGAAACCTCTCCAATAGCTGTCTGTGAGCTACCAAGCCCAGTTCATCTTGCTAGTGTACAAAGCACTAAATGGCTTGGGACCCAAACAGCTAAAAGAGCACCTTCTCCAGTATCAACCATCTTAGTCCCTACGATCAGCAGGAGAAGTCCTGTTGGTGGTGCCACCTCCGGCTGCTGCCTTGTTGTCACTGACCCATGATAGGGCCTTCTCAGTGGTGGTTCCCCTTTGGGGGAGTGACCTCCATGGCAGGAATGTCCCGTCCCATTTTGAAGTGCTGGCAGTGAGTTCCAGCAAGATGTCGGGAGATCTTGGTGACATCTCATGAGATCTAGCTAGAAACTGGTGCCACTGCCGGTGCTGCTTCACCAGCGGAGGCAGTACAGTGGGTGGGGCACCCATGGGAGCACTGCCTCACGGGCTTCTGCTCTCCTAATAGGTGGGCCAACTCTGCTTCCTGGTGAATTGCAAATGTTTCCCCCATTATTGACTTTCAGGAGAAATTGAAAACCATTCCTGCTTACCCAGGCATTTGATGACTGATAGATACTAGCCATGACAATCATGCAATGCTCAAAATCAGCAGAGCCATCCCCAAACTGTGCATACACACACACACACACACACACAGAGAGAGAGAGAGAGAGAGAGAGAGAGAGAGAGAGAGAGAGAGAGAGAGAGAGTTGTATGTCCTGGAGAATCTCTCTCTCTCTCTCTCTCTCACACACACACCACAAGCACACACAGGCGAAATCTGCTCTGTTAATTTTTTGAAAACTTGTCTGGTTTGCATGTTATTTCATTGATGGGCTTGTTCTGATACTTCACTGTTGTGTTTCTTTGTTTAGAGCCTTTGGATTGCAAGTTGCCTTAGGAGGATCTTGGAAAAGTGGCATACAAATCAAACAGCAGCAACAGCAATGGCACATTTAAGACACACAGGGATGAACGCATTTCTAGCATGTGCATCCATGCACTTAACGCCTCTGCTTTTGCTCAGCTTCATCAATATGCCAAAGGAGGTAGGATGAGAGAAATTGGCTGAGATATGAAAGTAAAGGACCGAGGAATAAATGTGAATGACGAATGAAATCAGCCAAATGAGAAATGCGGCCGAAGGAGAGGTGGGTGAAAAGCTATTCCACGGAGATTTTTATTTTTTATTTTTAGCAGAAACTTGCAGGAGGAGGTGAGAGAGAACATGGAAATAAAAAATAAGATTAAAAGGCATTTGGTGAAAGTGTGGAGGAATGAGAGAGCCTTAGGCAGAGAGACATGAAATTCCATTGTGGAACAAACCAAGAAATGGAAGTGTTATGTGCCCACAGTACATTAAATATACACAGCAAGGGGAATTTAAAATAAAATGTTAGGTGTGCAGTGTTCCTGTTCAGGGCTCCAGCCAGCCAGCCAACCATGCCTTCTTTCAGGATATTCCATTTCACCATCACCCTGGCATTTAATATCTGCCCCCCCCCAACAGGTACTCAACATTCTGTAGCCACTGAGCATGCTCTGTCCTAATTGGGCTACTGGGGGTTGCCCCATTAGGTTCCCCCACCAAAGAATAGTTTTGCTTCTTTGTTCTGAAACCTGATAGAATGGCTATGGCTAGGGATGATTCGTACATTAGCAGCTCTGAATGCAGAACTAGGAGCTGGAAAAAGTTTTGATGCATTATTCTAGAGCAGGGGCTCACTTAAATGATGGTGAGTTGAAATTATTGGAGGAGACTCTTGAGAGTCCCATGGACTGCAAGAAGATCAAACCTCTCCATTCTGAAGGAAATCAGCCCTGAGTGCTCACTGGAAGGACAGATCCTGAAGCTGAGGCTCCAATACTTTGTCACCTCATGAGAATAGAAGACTCCCTGGAGAAGACCTGGTGTTGGGAAAGATGGAGGGCACAAGGAGAAGGGGACAACAGAGGATGAGATGGTTGGACAGTGTTGTCGAAGCTACCAGCATGAGTTTGACCAAACTGCGGGAGGCAGTGGAAGACAGGAGTATCTGGCGTGCTCTGGTCCATGGGGTCACGAAGAGTCGGACACGACTAAACGACTAAACAACAACAACCTTGGGTTACATATGCTTCAGGTTACAGACTCCGCTAACCCAGAAATAGTACCTCGGGTTAAGAACTTTGCTTCAGGATGAGAACAGAAATTGTGCTCCCGTGGCGTGGCAGCAGCAGGAGGCCCCATTAGCTAAAGTGGTGCTTCAGGTTAAGAACAATTTCAGGTTAAGAACGGACCTCCGGGACGAATCATGTACTTAACTCGAGGTACCACTGTGTCAGTATTTATGGGCTGTATCCAAAGCAGTGCAAAGTCTGTGCAAGGATTTCTACTTGAACAAAAGGACTTGTCTCCTCTCTCCTCCCCCTAAATCCCCTAAATTTGTTTTAGGGGTTCCCTTCTGGAACAGATTTGGGGAGGGGGGAGTCCCATTGCAAAAGCAGCAATCCTTTCTTTTTTAGGAAATGTTAGCTGAAGATCCCCAAGGAAATGCTCTATGCGGAGCTGGCTTCAGGCACCAGGCCTATTGGGAGACCAAAGCTGGATCTAAACACATCAAAAAAACATTTCAGGAAAATGTGTTGTAAAGCTCATAATGGGGAATCACGCTGCCAAGGGATTGAACTCTACAGCGCCATCTGGTGTCACTGTGTTAAAAGTAAGGTAAAGGGACCCCTGACCATTAGGTCCAGTCGTGGCCGACTCTGGGGTTGTGGCGCTCATCTCACTTTATTGGCTGAGGGAGCCAGCGTATAGATTCCGGGTCATGTGGCCAGCATGACTAAGCCACTTCTGGCGAATCAGAGCAGTGCACGGAAATGCCGTTTACCTTCCCGCCGGAGCGGTACCTATTTATCTACTTGCACTTGACGTGCTTTCGAACTGCTAGGTTGGCAGGAGCTGGGACAGAGCAACGGGAGCTCATCCCGTCACAGGGATTCGAACCAACGACCTTCTGATCGGCAAGTCCTAGGCTCTGTGGTTTAACCCACAGCACCACCCGCATCCCTGTCACCATGTTAGAACCCAGTTAAAACACTTTTTCAAAAACTAATGTAACTGAGTCCCAACTATGTGTTACAAAGATGTCTGCAAACATGATGCAAAGGCTGGCAACATCAACCCTGCTGAGTGGGAATCCCTTGCCAGTGACTGCAGTGCCTGGAGACAGACAGTCAAGGTTGTGCACCCATAGCAGTGAACAGAGGAGGAATAACCGCTGGGAGGAGCACACCGTTGTGCATCCACAGCAGCACAACCAGACGTCTTCATCTGCCCCAGCTGCAACAAAACATGTCTCTCCCAGTATCGGTCTCTACAGCCACAACAGACACTGTAATCTTCCAACAGTTTGATTTCACCCCCAAAGGCTCACTCCTTCATTGTCTCCCAAGACAGATGAATGCCAACCTAAGTGTACTAGCCATGCTAATGAGTCATTTGCAACTCACTATGTTTCTGTGGTTGGAGCCTGTCTGATCACCTCCCTTCTACCGGCCACTAAGCCCTGGTAGCCAGTGGTGAAAATGCTACTGTTTGATAAAGGTTGGGAGAGAGCAGAGCTGGCTGGATCTCCTCTCTTCTTGGGGAGGCTATTATCCCTTGATATCTATTAATGTAAAGGTAAAGGTAAAGGGACCCCTGACCATTAGGTCCAGTCGTGACCGACTCTGGGGTTGTGGCGCTCATCTCGCTTTATTGGCCGAGGGAGCCGGTGTACAGCTTCTGGGTCATGTGGCCAGCATGACTAAGCCGCTTCTGGTGAACCAGAGCAGTGCACGGAAATGCCGTTTACCTTCCCACCAGAGCGGTACATATTTATCTACTTGCACTTTGACGTGCTTTCTTTTTTTAAAAAAAAAAGTTTTTATTGCGTTTCTTTTCCATTAGTTCACAACATCTGTTACACAACAGTAAACAAGAAACAATTTTTATAGATAGCAAAAAATAAAGAGTAAGAGAAAAGAAAGAAGAAAGAAAGAAAAAAGAAAAAATTAACTTTCATATTATCTTTCCAAAAGTTAATCTCCTGTGGACCTCCTCACGTCCTCCCAACATTGCATTCTTTAAACTCACATTGTCAGGCACTTTGACGTGCTTTCAAACTGCTAGGTTGGCAGGAGCAGGGACCGAGCTCACCCCGTCGCAGAGATTCAAACCGCTGACCTTCTGATCGGCAAGTCCTAGGCTCTGTGGTTTAACCCGCAGCGCCACCTGTGTCCCCTATCTATTAATGTAAGTAGTCCATAAAAGCATAATTTTGGGTGCAATCCAAACTTCCTGTGTGCTGGGCAGGTTAGGGGGTTGGAATGAGTAGAGATGTTCAATGCACTTGGCAGAATGTGTGAACAGTCTTTATGACCAGCTCTTCAAGGCTTTCAGGATGTGTTTTTTAAAAAGTACTATTAGAAAGCTGAGATGGAGGGGAAGAGAATAGACTGGTTTGGGGAAACTGGTGGCCTCTTTTCGAGGGACAGAGACCTGGAAGTGGACCATCTCTCTAGAAACAGCTTTTTTACAAAAAGAATATCACACAGTTAAGAGCTGTTGCAACAGTCTCTCTGCCCTCTCTCCTATTTGAATGTTTGGAAACGCTCCTAACTTGAAAGGTCAAACTGGGACACACTGAAGATTTCACGGGGGGAACGAGAAGGAGAAACAAACAACCTTCATAGCTGATGGTGCCAATGGTGGCAGGCAGTTCCTTGGCAATGTAGTACAGTGAGTAGAGTTTCAGATTAGGAGCTCGGAGACCAGGGTTCAAATCTCAACACAGCCGTGACGTTCACTGGGTGATCTTGGGCCAGTCATTGCCTCTCAGCCTAACCTATCTCACAGGGTTGTTGTGGGGATTAAATGAGGAGGGGGAGAACAATTTATGTCACCTTGAGCTCCGGGGGGGGGGATGAAGGTGAGATAGTGTTGCATGCCACCCCAATCTCTGAGCATCGTGAGTGTTCAGCGGTTCAAGGAGCTTAGCCAGGGTTCAGATTCCTTGGAATGACGAGACTGTGTTGTCTTTATGATATATGGTTTATTTGCACCTCGGAAGTTGGATGGCATCCATTCCGGAAGTCTGTTTGACTTCCAAAACATTCAGAAGCCCCATCGGATGTTCAGCTTCCCAAAATAGTTCACAAACCGGAAAACTCACTTCTGGGTTTGCGGCGTTTGGGAACCAAAATGTTCAAGAACTAAGCTGTTTGAAAACCAAGGTACAACCTGAGGGGCTCACAACATTAACACCACAAGAAGGTCTTGTTTCTCCCATAGCCACAGAATTGGTTTCCAGCAGAAATCAAGCATTTCTCTCCCCTCCAGGCTTCCTTCCGCCTGCTGCCTGCTTCTAACTTCTAGCTCATGAACATCTCAGCCTCTGGCTTTTGTCCTTCTAACTACCAGCCGATTGAAGGAGGGAGGGTCTACGCACTTCCCTCTGGCACAAATCCATTTTCTTTGCTATTTTCAAGATCTTTACTTAGGCCATTAAGTTAGCCTGGCTATTCCAACAAGTGAATCTTTGCTGGGTCCAGGCATTAGGAGGGACTTTGGAGTATGGCCTAACCCTCCCCGCAAACACATAACATTATAAATGCAAGCTAGCAAGCAAGAAACAAACAAACAAACAACAACAACCCCCCTCACTCTACTGCAGGGACCAGGAAGCTGTGGCTCTCCAGATATCGTTGGACTCTTAACTCTCATCAGTCCCAGACAGCAAGACCCATCAGAGGCGATGGGAGCGGTTGTCCAACCATGTCTGGAGGGCCGCAGTCTCCCCATGTGTGTCCTCCATTCAAGATTATGTCACAGTTCGCGAAGGTTGCAGCTTTTCCTTTGGCCCAGATGAACAATAGCGAGCTGGGCTTCCCTTCCTCTCTGCAATCGCGCCTCCTCCTCCTCCTCCCTCCACCTCCTCGCTTCTCTTCATCTATAAATTTGCCTGAGCAAACAGTTCCCAGGATCTGGCAGGAGGCTAGAACTGGGAGTGAGCTGAGAGATAGGAGAATGACAGTCTGAAATGAAACACAGAACTGCTGGGGCTGCAGCAGTCAGACAGGAGCCTGGCCCTCTCCCTTAAAGATTAGTCAGACTCCTTCGCTGGAGCCCTGCGCATTCCCCACACTCCTAGCAACAAAGTGCTGTCTCCCGGCCTCCCATGAATCATGTGAATTTAACCTTTCACCTGGCCGCAAGGAGGTTAATAAACCAAAATAGCCTCCTCCTCCTGCCCTTCCCCCACTTTATGGGCTCTGGGGGGGGGGGGAATTCAGGAAGGAAAGCCAAGTATTGTTGGAAGAGAGACCCTTCTTTTATGGAAACAAGGACAGACCCTCCAAGTGTCCCTATTTTCCACGGACAGTCCCGGATTTACAGAAGCCATCCCAGTTTCTGATTTGATCCCACAATGTCCCACTTTTCCTTAGGGTGTCCCTATTTTCGTCAGAGAAATGTTGGAGGGTATGGAGTTATCCGACCCCCCCAAGGCATCTGAAGGCAGCCCTGTATAGGGAAGTTTTTTATGTTTAAAGTTTTATTATGTTTTTATATAAGCTGGAAACTGTTCCGAGTGGTTGGGGCAGGGTATAAATGGTAAAATTGTTGTTGTTGTTGTTATGGAATAGGACGTCCCTATTTTCATTACCACTGTATTGTTTTTAACCCTCGATTGGGAGCCGCCCAGAGTGGCTGGGGAAACTCAGCCAGATGTGCGGGGTTTCAATAATAAATTATTATTATTATTATTATTATTATTATTATTATTATTATTATTGCAGAAATCTTGGAGCGTATGCAGGGGTCATGGGATTCTGGAAAGCAACGTCACTACAGCTTGGTTTAGACTGAGGGTGTTTTCAGACTGGCACAGTATTTGGGTGAGATTCATTCACATACAGTGGTACCTCGTGTTACATACACTTCAGGTTACATACGCTTCAGGTTACAGACTCCGCTAACCCAGAAATAGTACCTCGGGTTAAGAACTTTGCTTCAGGATGAGAACAGAAATCGTGCTCCAGCAGCGCGGCAGCAGCAGGAGGCCCTATTAGCTTAAGTGGTGCTTCAGGTTAAGAACAGTTTCAGGTTAAGAACGGACCTACGGAACAAATTAAGTACTTAACCCCCGAGGTACCACTGTACCAGTAAATCTAGATTGCTCAGTTATAGCTGATTTGGTGTTCTTGCCCAAGAAATCCACTTTCCCAAAAGACTGGAACGTTTTACAATAAGGTAAGTGATGGAGGGAAAGCAATTGGTGGTTCTTGCTTTGATGCCACATCGTCTAACCTCCCTGCAAACAAATCAGGATGGATGCTCACATGGGCGTAGCCAGGATTTTTGTTAGGGGAGCAGGACTTGGGGGGCGCCAAACCATTGTGATTGGCCAGTTAAGTATTTCTACTGTTTTCTACTGTTTTACTTGATGGGGGGCAGCTGCCCCTCCCTGCCACCCTCTTGGCTACACCCATGGATGCTCAATAATCAGGTCATCTGGAAGCACCCAGATACAGGCAGCATAAGGATATCCCAGCGGTCATTTAAGGTCGCATCCAGCTTATCTGCTTATTAAGCATTCATTCCGGCTAGTTTACACAAAGTTCGTGTGGAGGTTGGATGATGTTGGCAGTTCACTGAGCACTCGTTCTGATTTGTTTGCGGGGAGGTTAGACAAAATCACATCGAGCAATTGTTATCCCACACTTTCCCTGTCACTTTCCTTACTGCATTAAGTCTAGTTTGGGGGGGGGAGTGGGTTGGATGTTCTAGAGCACTGGATCCACTTTAGCTGAAATTGCTGCCATGGAACTGAATCCCACCTGCGCATAGCAACAGCCTAGAAGTGCCCTAGAAGAAGCCCATCACAGCAGCAGTGGCCTTCAACTGGTCCAGACCCAAGACCGGCCTCTGACTCCCAAGCTGCAACATGGGACCAACTTTCACATTTTCACTTTTTCATTCATTCATTCATTTTATTTGTATGACACTTTTACACACACACACACACACACACACAAAATCATGCTCAAAGCAAATTACAACAAGGAAACTGAGATGCACTATAAACACAATGTCATAATAACATAGCAAAACAATAACAATGTCATAATAAGTTAGCAAAACAATAGCAAATGTAATAACTTACCAAAAAAGCCACATTCCAATGCTATAAATATACCAAGATTACTTAATCAACATGTAGCAGCCAAGAGCAAAAAATTACAAGGGAGCTTCAGAGCAGGCTTCCTCAACCTTGGCCCTCCAGATGTTTTTGGCCTACAACTCCCATGATCCCTAGCTAGCAGGACCAGTGGTCAGGGATGCTGGGAATTGTAGTCTCAAAACATCTGGAGGGCAGAAGTTGAGGAAGCCTGCTTCAGAGTTTCTCTCCTCTCATGATGTTGCTTGCAGTCCCTCTCCCGCAACAGTTTATTATAAGGCTTCCAAGGGCAAGGGGTGCAGTAGCTGGAAACACCCCTCCCATGATTTAATGGTGGTAACAGTGCACATTATTAATCCTAAAATCCCAATATATTAATCCTATATTGGGCTCAAAAGCAATATACATAGGACCCAGCTACATTAGTCAAAAAGCAACGTTTTAAATGCATTATAAACATGCAGCACCAGATGGCGCTGGAGAGCACAAAACTTTTCTATGCGATTTTACATAGAGATTTTTTTTTCTTTTGTTATAATGATTTAATTTATTAGTTATTTATTTATAGCGGGGTTTTCCTGTGTATAGAGCCACCTGTAGTGTTACCTCAGCATTCCTACTTGTCATGGACTGCTTGGACACAGAGGAATGGTGAGAGGAACCAGCTGGGGAACCCCCAAGGGACGAAGGCTCAGAGCCCAGGGAGTGGTGGTGGGGTGACAACGAGTGGTCAGAGGGAGAAGACTGGGATGAAGAGGTTTGGACGCTAAAAAGGCAACAGGACTTAGTGAACTGGTGGAGTCTGTGACAGAGAGAAGTTCGGAATCAGGCAGAAGCTGAAGCAGGAAAAGGGGAAGAGGGAGGCCAAGCGTCAGAGATGAGTCAGGTTGGAGAAGAGTCATAGGTGTACCCCACCCCATCCACTTGTCTCCCAGAACCAGAAGAGGTATGAAAAAGGTGGATGAGAGGTTGGCTTCGCACAGGCACAGTCTCTGATTGCTTGGGGAAATCCTTGGAAAGCTGCGGGGAGGTGGGGACTTTTATTCTCAGCAACTGGTCCACAGGGGAACGAGTTGCTCTGCTCATTAGGCCAGACACTCCACCAGGCTTGTGGCTATTTCTGCATCTCACCCAGGATGGAAGCTGATAAAGAGCTAGGGATGGAGGAGAAATTTGATTTCCATTCCCATTTGAGTGTGAACCTACCTACCGTATTTTTCGCTCTATAAGACGCACCAGAACACGAGATGCACCTAGTTTTTGGAGGAGGAAAACAAGAAAAAAAAATATTCTGAATCTCAGAAGCCAGAACAGCAAGAGGGATCGCTGCACAGTGAAAGCAGCAATCCCTCTTGCTGTTCTGGCTTCTGGGATAGCTGCGCAGCCTGCATTCGCTCCATGAGATGCACACACATTTCCCCTTACTTTTTAGGAGGGAAAAAGTGAGTCTTATAGAGCAAAAAATATGGTAATTTGCACTTCCAAAACTGTATGCGAACTAAATTCCCCACTTCTCCAAATTCTGCAGTGCACTTAATCGGCCGAGTACTGCATACAAAAATACACACACTGAGGTAAAACATGCATAAATGTTCATATATTAGGAAAATACCATACAAAAATGCATGCTAGTAGGTAAGATTTATTTGCCCCCCCCCCAAAAAAAAAGTAAGCTACAAGTGCATGTATAGTAGAAGGCATTTGCCCTAAAATGATTTTATCTTGAGGATTTAAAAAAATGCAAACTGGTGTGGGAATACATTATATATTAAAAAATGAATTTAAGATTGGGGAAAAAGAGAAACCAAATTGGACAGATTCACAGCTTACCTACCATAAGGATTCACACAGATGACCATGTTGGCACACCTTTTTGTAGTCCCACCTCCTGTGAGGCAGAACTCTCAGTATTATTTCCCACCTCCTGTGAGGCAGAACTCTCTGTATTATTTCCCAGTTTGCAGCCCTAGCAAATCACGCATTCCACCACATGTTTTAGCACACACCTGCACCTGAGGTGTGGCTACATCTTCCAGCTGTAGTCAGGATGGTACAAACAGCAAAGCTGTCCCACAAGAGCAATATAGTAATCTCTGCGGTGTTTTCAAGTGGCTACATGTGACCACTTCCTAAATGTTCATCTGAATCAGTGCTGTGTGAGGGTGGAAATGTTCATTTTATTATTCCAATCATTTTCATGATTCATTATCTCATGGGTTCAATTGCTCATTCATAAAAAATCACACTTGTTTCGTTATTGGTTCCATATTGCTTCTTTCATTTTTGTTTCTGTGACTCCCCCACCCCCATTTCTTTAACTCATTTTTTTCTCTCCCTGCTGCTCCCCTGTGATGGTAGCAGTAGTGGCAGCGACAGCATAGGATGCTTCAATTTTCCCAGAATGCCTTGGGTGTTCCACAGCATCCCAGGGTAATAAAATCTATGAACCCCATTGGAAGCCACCACTTTTTCCTTGAACGATGCACCATCTGAGACACTCAGGGGAAATAAAAGGACTGCTTTACAACCCCAGAGAAACTCAACCTGACGCCAAGATTGCCAGCTTTTAGGTACCAGGCAAAGCCATTCACATTTAATCAGGCTTTGAGATAGTCATTCATTTATGATGTTGTTGTGAGGTTCAGTAGTTCCTTGTGAAGAGGGTTTTATTGTTAAACCACTCTGAGAATTGGAGCTCTGTAAGTAGAATACGGGTCTCCATAGGCGCCGACTCTATGGGGCCTGAGGGGGCCCGAGCCCCCTCAAAAATTCGTTTGGGGGGGCTCCGCCCCCCCAATAATATCGGGCGCCCCTCCAGCAGAGCGCCACCGCCGCCCCTCCCCCAGCCCAAAATGCACAGGGTCGGGCTGCATGCCTCCTGCCCTTCCTCCCGAGCAAAAGCTCCACCCAATTTCCTTCGGAGCTGATTAATAGGCGCAGCATGCTCTCCCCTATTCGCTCACGAGGAGGCGGCGCCACTTTATCTGCATATTCATGAGCTTATTTATTATTCATGAGCTTTCGCGGGCTCCCCCAATATTTTTTATAAGTCGGCGCCCCTGGGGTCTCCTAACCACACTCAGCATTCTCAGGAAGCTGCAGATCCCAGAATGCTTTGAAGACAGCTATGGCTGCTTTAGGGATGTGGGTGGCGCTGTGGGTTAAACCACAGAGCCTAGGACTTGCCGATCAGAAGGTCGACGGTTTGAATCCCTGCGACGGGGTGAGCTCCTGTCACTCTGTCCCTGCTCCTGCCAACCTAGCAGTTTGAAAGTACGTCAAAGTGCAAGTAGATAAATAGGTATTGCTCCGGCGGGAAGGTAAACAGCTTTTCCATGCATTGCTCTGGTTTGCCAGAAGCAGCTTAGTCATGCTGGCCACATGACCCAGAAGCTGTACGCCGGCTCCCTTGGCCAATAAAGTGAGATGAGTGCCGCAACCCCAGAGTCGGTCACGATTGGACCTAATGGTCAGGGGTCCCTTTACCTTTTTATGGCTGCTTTAAAAGCATGTTGCAAATGAGGCGGCAATGTGCTCCTGTACAACTCCAATTCCAATTCATCCCAACAGAACTTGTGCAAGACAAGCTGTTCATTGGCAGTATGCTAATGGTTCAGAACTAGGATATGAGCGTCGCTCCAAAAATTCCATTTTAGCATGGCTGTTGATTAAATGTAGCATCCTGCACACCATTCCAAACAAAAGTTCCTTACCTCCCAACTGATATCACCAAGAGTTGTGCACAGACTGCAATCCTACAGACGACATTCAGCCCGCTACAGGTTTCTAGATGTATGTAGCCATCCGGGCTACATCTGCTCCACAGACAGAGATGCCCTGTCAACCATGTTCCACCAAGTGGTGGTGATCAAAATGGGGCACTCCAGCCCAGGCACAAAGCCACAAAATGTTCAGTCAGTTTCAATAAATCCTGTAATTGCAAGTTCGGGTGTCGGCTTAAAGGCTTTCTGTAGCCTAGGCAAAATAAAGCTGGATTGCGCAGTTGGTTAGGTAAGGGTAAATGGACCCCTGACAGTTAAGTCCAGTCGTGAACGACTCTAGGGTTGCGGCGCTCATCTCGCTTTACAGGCCGAGGGAGCTGGTGTTTGTCTGCTCCGCAGACAGCTTTTCCAGGTCATGTGGCCAGCATGACTAAGTCACATCTGGCGAAACCAGAGCAGCGCACGTACCGGAGTGGTACCTATTTATCTACTTGCACTTTTGGGCATGCTTTCGAACTGCTAGGTTGGCAGGAGCTGGGACCGAGCAACAGGAGCTCACCCTGTTGCGGGGATTCAAGCCACTGACCTTTTGATCAGCAAGCCCAAGGCTCAATGGTTTATTAAGGTAAAGGTAAAGGGACCCCTGACCATTAGGTCCAGTTGTGGCCAACCCGGGTCACGGGTGGCGCTGTGGGTAAAACCTCAGCGCCTAGGACTTGCCGATCGCATGGTCGGCGGTTCGAATCCCCGCGGCGGGATGCGCTCCCGTCGTTCGGTCCCAGCGCCTGCCAACCTAGCAGTTCAAAAGCACCCCCGGGTGCAAGTAGATAAATAGGGACCGCTTACCAGCGGGAAGGTAAATAGCATTTCCGTGTGTTGCGCTGGCTCGCCAGATGCAGCTTGTCACGCTGGCCACGTGACCCGGAAGTGTCTGCGGACAGTGCTGGCTCTCGGCCTCTAGAGTGAGATGAGTGCACAACCCTAGAGTCTGTCACGACTGGCCCGTACGGGCAGGGGTACCTTTACCTTTACCTTTAAAGGGACCCCTGACCATTAGGTTCAGTCATGGCCGACTCTGGGGTTGTGGCGCTCATCTTACTTTATTGGCTGAGGGAGCCAGCGTGCAGCTTCTGGGTCATGTGGCCAGCATGACTAAGCCGCTTCTGGTGAACCAGAGCAGCACACAGAAATGCCGTTTACCTTCCTGCCAGAGTGGTACCTATTTATCTACTTGCACCTTGACGTCTTTCGAACTGCTAGGTTGGCAGGGACCAAGCAACGGGAGCTCACCCCGTTGTGGGGATTCGAACCGCCGACCTTCTGATCAGCAAGTCCTAGGCTCTGTGGTTTAACCCACAGCGCCATAGTGTTAATAATGCCAAGTTTGAAGGTGACAATGTCAAGGCTGCAGGTTTGTTCCCCTTATGGGACAATTGCATATTCCTGCATTGCAGGAATATGGTTGGACTACCAGGGTTTCCCAAACTTGGGTCTCCAGTTGTTTTTGGACTACAACTCCCATCATCCCTAGCTAGCAGGACCAGTGGTCAGGGATGCTGAGAACTGTAGTCCAAAAACAGCTGGAGACCCACATTTGGGAAACCCTGGACTAGATGATTCCCCCAGAGCCCCTTCCATCTCTACAATTCTATGAGCAAGACTATAAAAGCATGTCAGGCTGTATGGGATCTAACATAGAAGATTCTTAAATGAATCAGACCAGAATCGCAAATATCTCTCCTCAGCATCTATTCCACCATCCCCAAGTGGAGCAGAAGAAAATGTGAAGCAACTGAACCTTGCTGCTCATTGTCATGTTTGCTGTAATATAACCCTGGACTCCTTATTCTACTGTATTCCAGCTGACCTCCCTTTACAGTCAGGTTGAAGTGAAGCCCTTGGATATAAGGCAGCCAGGCACATTTACATGAAGTTGAACCCCACTGGCTTCGATGGAATGCCCAAGAGCCTTAAGGCTGATGATTTCACACACATTCAACTTTAGGAAAACTTTCAGAAATATGATTCAGGTTCTGGAACTTCCACAAGTTTTGGAACTTTCTTTTGAAACACATTTTTAGGTACACTTCATTTTGGAAAAACAGAGACCCCCTTAAATCTTACATTTTGCTGATGAATTCTTTGGCAACCATGATGCCTAACCTGCACGGGAAAAAATACATCTTGGATATAATCCAAATAAAATTATGCATTTTCAAGTCCCATTGCATTCAGTGGGAGACGTGTACGCATGTTCTCAACTCTCTGCTTAAAATCAATGACATTTAATAGGGTTTCGCTTTGACTGTACAGTATAGTACTTCTTGTTCCCCATCACAGACCATAAAACCTTTAAATCCAGAAGGACAGCTGAACATTCAGATTCAGAATTCAGATTTGAAAAGCTTTTGGCAAGCGGGCTGAGACCAGGAGAAATTGTTCTTTCAGCACGCCTCCCCGCAAATTGGTTCCCCTAGAGCAAGTGAATTGTGTTCTTCATGCCTATCACCCGAAATCTGAGCAACGCAGACCAGCATTTTCTACTGAATTCCAACGGGGTCCTATTCACACGGTCCTGCATGAAGCTACGCGTCACCTTCAAAGTGTAATGTTCTAGTTAGCAAAATTGTGGGTGGGTTTGCTTTGTGGCCCGCTCCCACGACCACGAGTTGGTTTTTTTCCTCCCTCATCCTCCCCATCTCATATTTAGAAATGTCAGGTCATTCCCCCCCCCCCCAAAAAAAAAAAACACGCACCACCCCTTGCCATTTTCGCGATAGATTTATTGACTGCACGCCACTAACTGGTCTCCATCCTGTGAGGGTTAACTGCGTTTCAATCCCATTGAAATAAACGCGGGGTAAATTCCTTAGGCTATGATCCTAGGTGCACTTACTTGAGAGCAAGCTCCCTCGAACTCGGCGAGACTTACTTCTGCGTAAACAGGCCTTTTAGGGTATCAAACGTTGGGGGAAGCGACGCTACATACTGAGAAGTTATTCCTGTTGAAATGAACGGGATCCCGTTGAAATGGCCCTGGATTCTGAGGAAGTGGGAATACGATTGCGCCATGGATTTCAGAGGAGCCCTAACCTAGGCCTCCATTGAGGTTGGCTATTCGGCACGTGCGCTTAGGATCTTAGGACCTTAGACGCGCTTAACTTCCTCCGGCCTGCGGACCTTAACCTTTAAGGTGTGCTAACTAAAGGATAGTTAAAGCTATGGTTTTCCCAGTAGCGATGTATGGAAGTGAGAGCTGGACCATAAAGTAGGCTGATCGCGGAAGAATTGATGCTTCTGAATGATGGTTCTGGAGGAGACTCTTGAGAGTCCCATGGACTGCAAGAAGATCAGACCTATCCATTCTGAAGGAGCCCTGAGTGCTCACTGGAAGGACAGATCCTGAAGCTGAGGCTCCAATACTTTGGCCACCTCATGAGAAGAGAAGACTCCCTAGAAAAGACCCTGATGTTGGGAAAGATGGAGGGCACAAGGAGAAGGGGATGACAGAGGACAAGATGGTTGGACAGTGTTCTCGAAGCTACCAGCATGAGTTTGACCAAACTACGGGAGGCAGTGGAAGACAGTAGTGCCTGGTGTGCTTTGGTCCATGGGGTCACGAAGAGTCGGACACGACTAAACGACTAAACAACAACAAACTAAAGGATCATAGAACCGTAGAGCTGGAAAGAACCCAAGGAGTCCATCTAGTCCAACCCTTTTGCAATGCAGGAATCACAATAAATAAATTTATTATCCTGAGAAAGCGATCCCTGCGTTAAGACTCCCTCTTGTCCTGCGGGTGGAGGGTGAGGAAACCCGTTTGGAGGACTGAGCCCGGTTTGGCATTTTCTCACCCAAAGGGAATCCCCGCCAGCCGGAGTCAAGCAAGGCAAATAATATTATTCCCCTGCAGGGCGATCTGTTTGTTTAACCCTTTCCAGAGACGGGTTTCTCCGGCTTTCCGAGATGCCTCTTCGGCCTCCTCCCCGCCGACCCTTCTTATCTTCATTTCCTTCCAACCAGCCCGCGAGGCTGTTCCTTTTCACTTCGCGTAACATCTCTGCCTTCCCACTCCCTTCGGCCTCCCTCTCTCGATCCCTCTGTCTGGGTCTCTCTTCTCCGATCTTTTACTGCCTTCCACCTTCCAAAATAATCTCTCCTACTTTCCAAATAAGATGCCTGTCTCTCTCCCCAACCCCCAGCAATCTTCTCTCTTTTTTCTGTTGCTGCGCGCCTGGCGGAAGCGCCTCCTCGCTTGTTCCTTGCAAGAGGCGCTTGGAATCGGGACCCAAAACGCCTAGAGAAAAACTACTCTGGACAGGTAGAGAGGCGGGGTGTGTGTGTGTGTTTGTGGATTTGAATCTTCTCTGGGCTTTCGAGGGAAAGGTTTGCTTCCTGAACTGACCCACCATCAGGTTATGAAACTGACGTTCCGATCGTCAGGTGTGCGCTATATAGAACACGCACTCTGGGATCCTAAATGTTAATTTCGCAGCACTGCAGTCGTCTTGGCAGTTTCAGGGCTTTTGCAAGGCTACGGTCTTAAGTCAATTTCACCGCGAAAAGAGACGCGCTGAATTTGCTTCGCATTGAGCTAACAGCTGAAAAACATAAAATAAGCAACTGCGACTTCCGTGATTTAAGGGGATCGCCAAGTTTTAAGTGGCCTGCGGTTTTTAATCAAAGTTAGTCGCTTTAACCAGGCTGCATTTCGGGGTGGGGCGGGGTCTATTATGTAAGGCAAGGGAAGAGGTAAGAAATAATTCAGCAGCCGCCCTCGAAAACGGTTTGCCTGCTCGTACATCTTATTTGGAAGGAAAGACATTCCTAGGTTAACCTGATTATCAGCCCGACCCCCAAACAGGCTAAGCCGAAATATGTGGTTGGTGCCTATGCATACATTTAAAGCACATTATTTCCCCCAAGCAATCTTGGGAGCTGTAGTTTTCCCGCCCACAGAGCTATAATTCCCAGCACCCTTTCCAAACTATAAGTCCCAGAACTGTTTGAGGCAAATAATATGCTTTCAATGTAAAAGTGTCCATACAGCCTGAGATCGCGGGGCCCTAAGTCCTTCGCTGTCCGCTTATCGAGAGCAGATTTTCTTTTCCCTAGAATAATTCTTCCCCAGTTGCAATCAGTGTCATTCGCAATTTGTCCCCCGAAGTCGATCTTCTAAACAAAGTGCATGAGTTGGTGCCAAACAAGTTTATTGCTCGAAAGTAAATCCCAGTAGTCTGGGATTGCGCCTGATGAGCTGGGCAGCTGTGCCCACGTCCCTCAAAGCGCTTCCTGGTTGTTTTTAATCATTTGAGAGATCGTGTGTGCCTTTGAAGAAAACAAATCTCAAGGCGTTTCATCGATATATTTATTATTTTTTATTATTGTATTTTATTAGCACCGGGGGAGTAGGGAGTGATCTGTTTACTCGATAGATCTCAGCTTGCATTGGAGCCGGTATTCACTGACTATAGACTGGACAAACTACAGGAAAAACGGGTTTCTAAGAAAACGCTGGTTTTTAGATCTCTTGCGCAAGTAGATGGACAGACAAATATATGGCAGACAAATCGCCTCATCGAGATATAAAATCGACTGACACCCCATCCTTAATGAATACAGTTCATTAAAGCATAATTTAACGACCTAATGAAGAATTGAGTTGTTAACTCGACTTCGGTTAAATGCTGCGCTTCGATCCCTTTTAACACTAACCAGATATTAAACATTATTTAACCGTTGCTGAAAGCTGTAAATAATGATTGTTTTGATCTGAACGGTTAACGCAGAGCGATCCCGATCACCTTAACTTGTCAGTGGGAATCTACGAACAATAGAAAACTATTTTGTAACGTTTTCTAGAGAGGCTGCAACGAACACATAAAAATGAGCTTTGTGGCACCGCAAATACTAACAGATGTATTGCCCTCTGGAAATTGCTAGTAAATCACACGAGCGCGCACGCAGCCCATTTAAAATAATAATAATAATGATAATAATGTACGGAATCATATAAACATAAAATGATTGTGTGTGTTTTTTAAGAAGTATTTTATATTTTGCATACGTTGTCAAGTTAATAATGCTACCCAGATGGGAAACACATCGCCGCGTAAAAGTACAGATGTAGTTGGCACAAAAAGTCTTGATATGAATGGGTGTGTAGTATTTATTTTAAAGATGGCGTGCATCTTTAAAATCTAGATCTAAAAATCACTTTTAACTGCATTAAGCTATTCTAGTGGCATCCTCTAAAATAGACGATATATGTCCATGAGCTGCATACGGAACAGTCTATCGTCTGACTCAAAATTCACAGACATTCTGCACAGATCCAATACACATCATTCTACCATGACAAGGGAGTAATTAAGACGGTCAGAAAATGGTCACTTAAGTTTCCAGAATCCCGAATTACCTAAGAGCATAACAATCCGGAAAAAAATCAGGAGATATCAAAGATCTTCATTTTGAATTTGCTCTTTGAGGTCCTGCGTAATTTTTCAGCTATGGAACTGGATTTCCAGCTTTAGGGAACGTTCTCTGTGCTCAGGTTTCGGCAGCCAGATTTGAAACTTACTGTACTTTAGCCAGGTTTAATTAAGCGGGATAAAGGCGGGACAAGACCCAGCCAAAATGAAGTACTTTTAAGACTGCTCCACATTTAATTGTGAGCAAGCCTCATTAAAGAAAAGGGAGCTTACTTCCGAGTCGGGCAACGCACGTCCTGAGACGCGGGAAAAACACTCTTAAATCTCTTCCATGTGAAATAAGTAGGATGGACCGAAACGGCCGTTTTTCAGACGCAAATGCCGACTATCTCTTGCCCCGAACTCTGGAAATGAACAGCGCGACGGTTTCCTGGAAGTTCCAGTTATTTGAGGGAGAATAGACAATTTCTAGCCTTTCTATAAAGTATTATCATTTGCAAACATATATATACAGTGTATGTAATACTGGGAACCTATGAGAAGTACTGCTAGCTCAAATACCGAAGTTTCGTCTAACCCAGTTTTCTGTTTCCAACGACGGACAGTCAGGTGTTTCTGGTGAGGATCACAAGAAAAGACCTGATGCTGAATGTATGTTATATGTCATTAGAGGCGACTCCGCTGGGCATCGCTGCCATTTCAATGGACTGAGACTCCAAAGAATAGAGGTGGAAAGTCGCCACCCCGTGAATCTTCGACGGCCGAAGCATCAGAGAGCATAGGAGCCAACTCCTAGGTGCCGAGGGGCCTCCACCCCCAATAAAATATTTGAGGGGGCTGCCCCCTCCAAGCTGATGAGCATTGCCACTCAAATGGTGTGAACGCACCGTTGTCATGCAATCAATTGTGCGGGGTGGGGCTTGCCTGGAAACATCCCCCCCCATATTTTATTCAAGTTGGCACCCCCGTCAGAGAGACACACAGAAAGGTGGCTGTGAAAGGTCCCCTTCTTGGGAGGGAAAAGCCATGCAGCGGCGCGACCACGTCTGCAAATGTAATGCAATGCAATGCAGGTAGAAGGAATCATCTTGGGCTGACAGCCATGGTTTTCAGACTACGTGGAGGAGAAGGTCGGAGCAGAGGGACAGGGAACCTGTAATTTTCCAGGCGCTGCTGAACTCCCAGCTCCCATCCTCCCTGACCATTGGGCACGCTGGCTGGGGCTGAGATGATGGGACCCCAGCTCTCCACCAGTAGAAGCTGTAGAGCAGCTTTTAAGGGGAAATTCACAGGCAGAACTCCTGGCGCTTTGAGGGGAGAGTGGAAGTTCTCTCGAGGCCACCCTCCCCAAGGAAATAAAAGAAGAATCTGAAGGGTCTGCTTCTATTTGGGACTGTGCACGGTCCAAGAAATGCGGAGTAAGGGTTAAAATAAATACTTGCTGGTTCTTAAACAGGGTAAATGCTCCACTATAGGTCAGCATAGTTATTACCATATCGTAGAAAGAAAGGGGTGGTGAGAGAATAAGTCGCTTTGGCATAGTAGGATCGTGGAGGAATGGAGATTTGATTTACTAATGTTATTTATTTATTTCTTCATATCCTACGGAGTGCAGAATAGGCTTCTCAGCAGTTCACAAGTATAAAAACAAATCGCACGTGCATCAATTAAAATACACAATTAAAATTAATGCCAAAGAAAATCCATCGCGTTGCAACATAAAAATAGAATCACCCCTTATTAAAATATACACCAAAACAATCCCATTTAAATGACACAGTACTGTAATTAAAAATAAGAGAGTGGGGGCGAGAGGGCCCCCTGAATCAATCAAGCCCCTTGCTGGGGCTTCCTGAATCAAGAAACTAATTGCAAGTTAATTTTTTTATTAAAAAAAACTAATTGCAAAATGGGGGGGGGAGGAATGGGGGGGATTCCTAGTTCTGTCTAACTTAGTTGGAGATGCTTCGAGTCATGCGTGTTCTGGCATCTCAGCAGGAGACACGAACAACTATGTCTCTTCTCCCATGGTGAGGATGAAAAAGGAGTTAGGAAATGAGGTTAACAACCCTGAGAGTGCATAAGGCTAGCACCTGAGGAAATGAACAGCACAGGTGAGTTCAGAAGAGAACTCAGTGAGAGCCAGTGTGGTGTAGTGGTTAAGAGCGGTAGTCATGTAATCTGGTGAACGGGGTTCGCGTCTCCGCTCCTCCACGTGCAGCTGCTGGGTGACCTTGGGCCAGTCACACTTCTTTGAAGTCTCTCAGCCCCACTCACCTCACAGAGCGTGTGTTGTGGGAGAGGAAGGGAAAGGAGAATGTTAGCCGCTTTGAGACTCCTTAAAGGGAGTGAAAGGCGGGATATCAAATCCAAACTCTTCTTCTTCTTCTTCAGAAAGGACAAGGTAGGGAACTTGAGTCTTTTTCTCTCTCCCTTCTCCCAGGCAGAATGCAGTGGGGATTACTTCTGGGTCCAGATGCCCCTTAAAACATGCCACAAGTACAGTCTGGTATAGTGGTTAAAGGTAAAGGGGATCCCTGACCGTTAGGTCCAGTCCTGGATGACTCTGGGGTTGCAGCGCTCATCTCGCTTTATTGGCCAGGGAGCCGGTGTACAGCTTCCGGGTCATGTGGCCAGCATGACTAAACAGCTTCTGGCGAACCAGAGCAGCGCACGAAGCGCCATTCACCTTCCCGCTGGAGCGGTACCTATTTATCTACATGCACTCTGACCTGCTTTCGAACTGCTAGGTTGGCAGGAGCAGGGACCAAAAAACGGGAGCTCACCCCGTCGCGGGGATTCGAACCACCGACCTTCTGATCGGCAAGCCCTAGGCTCTGTGGTTTAGACCACAGTGCCACCCGGGTCAGGTATAGTGGTTAGTGCACTGCCATTACAGCAGGGGACTTAGCTGCAAAATCTCCACTCAGACGCAAAGCTTAGGCGACCTTAGGCCAGCTGATGTCTCCTAGCCTTACAGGGTTGGCGCGAGGATAAAGCGGGGAGGGAGACTCAGCTCCTTGTAGGAAGGAGGCATTCGAATGTTATAAATATGTACACATAGTAAGAATTATCACAGGCTATGCTTCTTAAGCGCAGAGTGTGGCAGGGTGTCACTGGAGGTGTAAATGATTGTTGATAGGGGGACAAAACCTTAGATTTGTATTGATTTTGATTGATCTAGGGGGGAGCTGCCCCCCCACTTTTGTTGTTGTTGTTGTTTAGTCGTGTCCGACTCTTCGTGACCCCATGGACCAGAGCACGCCAGGCACTCTTGTCTTCCACTGCCTCCCACAGTTTGGTCAAACTCATGCTGGTAACTTCTAGAACACTGCCCAACCATCTCGTCCTCTGTCGTCCCCTTCTCCTTGTGCCTTCAATCTTTCCCAACATCAGGGTCTTTTCCAGGGAGTCTTCTCTTCTCATGAGGTGGCCAAAGTATTGGAGCCTCAGCTTCAGGATCTGTCCTTCCAGTGAGCACTCAGGGCTGATTTCCTTCAGAATGGATAGATTTGATCTTCTTGCAGTCCATTGACTATGTCCATGTAAATGACCATCAGATTTTGAAAAGCTGGAATCATTGGATCAAGTGCATGAGTTTTCTTGAACTAATCAAACTAAATAACTTTAAACTGGAGTCTGAATCAATGTGAAATTAATTCTTACTGTTTTGAAAAATGCTTTTTATAGGGCAGGGTAAAAGGCACTGGAACCAAGTTGTGGGGGGGCAAAGTTTGGGAGGCACAGTTTTAATCGCTCAGCCCCATAGGAACCAACTCCTAGGGGCCGAGGGGTCTTTGCCACCCCCCATAAAATATTTGACGGGGCCGCTCCCCAAGTTAATGGGCATTGTCATTTAAATGGTGTGCGTGCACCTCGACATGTGATCAATTTGCGGGGCGGGGCTTACCTGCCCACCCACCCCCTCAATATTTTATTAAACTTGGCACCCCTGCTCAGCCCTGTTAAAAACAGATTTGGGATTGAGAGACTCAATCTCTGAAATTGTTTCCATTTTGCGGGCAGAGAGGGGCATCTGGGAAGGAGTGATGCGCGCAAGGTCCCGGGTTCTCCAGGTCCATGAAAAAGACAGGATTTGAACCCAGGTCTCTTCCTAATGCCAGGCCTGTTTTCCCTTTGATTCGGCCCCTCCCCGCAGCCGACAAGCAGCCCCGGATTTAGTGGAAAGCCACCGATTCCTATTCTCAACCCCTGCTAAGGACGCCACGTGTCTTTGTTAGGGCGAAAGGTCCACAAATCAAAAGCGAAACGTGTGGGGAGGGGATGGATTAGGCGTGGGGCGTCTAAAGGGCGCCGCTCTGTCTGTCGCAGGGTCCTGGAAGAAAACTTACCTGGACAGCTCAACCCTCCTAAATCTACTCTCCCCTCCCCCTCCCCTCAACCTTTGGATTCAGCCCAGCTGCGAATTATTAATACCCAGCGCTCGGAGTACTTCTGGCCTTGCGCTGGAAAATAATGCTAGGGTAATTACGGTCCTTTATCTGACCATGCTTTTTGTAAGAGAAGCAAGATAAAGAGGGGGGAGAATGAACTATCCTACATTTGGATCCTGCACTCGTTTATTTATTTTTTCTTATCTCCGCACACACGCACTCAAAAAAATCTGGCTTATCCATGTTACCGCATGTAATTGTGTCCTGGCAATGCATGCAGTTGTGTTTTGGCAATCCAAAGGAATTTCCCCCTTGCAAATAAAATGTGGTTTGGGGATTTGATTTCGTTTCACTTCCAACAAGTGTTTGCAGAGGCTAGGTCCCTGGAATCATCTGGCTTTCTGTGTCCTTCCAGAGACTATTCCTTCTGAGATCTGCTCCGCTGCCACCAGTCTGCTGTATTCTTACTTCATCTGTTTAAATGATTCCTCTTTATCTACACCCACGAAGTCTTATACAGTATTGCCGACTGTATTCAAGAGTGACTCGCAAGATTATTCTGCAATATAGACAAGAGAGACTGTGCTTTTGAAGATCAGTGAATTTCTACTAGAGTTGACAGTACAGTATAGCTGTCAAGATTGTTTCTAGAAGAAGGTCTGTATACGTCAATTAAAAAAACTTTGTTCCTCCAGGCAGGGTCCCCAGATGTTGTTGGACTACAACTCCCATCATCCCTAGCTATCAAGGCCAGAGCTCAGGGATGATGGGAGTTGTAGTCCAACAACATCTGGGGACCCACAGGTTGAGAAACGCTGCCAGAGGTTGCCGAACTACAGCTTTCATCAGCCCCAGCTAACACAATCAATGGCAAAGGGTGATGGGAGCTGTAGTTGGAGAACCAACCATTGCCCACACCTGATATATAACATTGGATTGGGAGCGCCTTTGGTCTGAGGCGCAGCAAGGCAGTTCTTATAACCCGTTAGGGAAATGAATGACGGGCCAGCCTATTAATGTCCATTATAAGCACAATAGCTAAAAATAGAAATTTAATGTCTGACACATTATATTTCCAGTGTTCAAAGGAAGCATGTACTCATTGTACAGAAAAATGGCCCCAACCCTGAACAGACTGAAAGAATCCCAACATACTCAGAAGTAGGGGGGGGGGTGGAATTGAGAGGGTGGGAAAAAATGAAGGAGGGGGACCCAGAAAAACTACCCAGTCGGGACTGGGCATGCTCTGTGGTTGTGGAATGCTGCTAGCTCAGAAATGAGTCCCATTGAGTTCAGTGGTGCTACAGTACTTCATAGTTAAGTGGGTATAGAATTGCAGTGTAAGCGCAGCTTTTCCCATCACTGTGAAAAGAGAAGCTGTGCCCAACAGGCTGGGACCCATCTGTCTCAAGAGACAGTGGAGGAGTGCACCTTTGGGGGTGAGGTCAAGCTGTTGGAAGGTTGCACACCTGCTTTGGCTGTAGGGAGTGACATGTTTTGTTGCAGCTGGGGCAGATGAAGGGATCCGATTGTGCTATAGTAGCCCTCTCAGGAGAGCAAGCTGGCAAGCTTGGCTTGTTTTGAAGGAGAGCATAAAAGACCCTGCTGAATCAAGCCAATGGCCCACCCAGTCCAGACTCCAGCATCATCTTCTCATAATGGTCAACCAGAAGCCTGGGGGAAACCCTCAAGTAGAACTCAAGCACAAAAGAGTTCTCCCCTTCTGTGGTTTCCAGCAAACCACAGATAAGATAATCCAGAGATCAGGAGACTTTCTGGTTTAGAGGAAAGGTGAGTCAGAGGCAACGTGATAGAAGTGTTTGAAATTATGCATGGTATAGAGAAAGTGGATAGAGATTTCTGCCACCACACCTCCCATAACCCTGGAACTCGTGGACAGATAATGATGATGATGATGATGATGATGATGATGATGATGATGATGATAATAATAATAATAATAATAATAATAATAATAATAATAATAATAAATAATAATAATAATTAATAATTTATTATTAATACCCTGCCCATCTGGCTGCTCTTCCCCAGCCACTCTGGGCAGCTTCCAACAAAATAGTAAAATGCAGTAATCCATCAAACATTAAAAGCTTCCCTAAACAGGGCTGCCTTCAGATGTCTTCTAAAAGTCTGGTAGTAGTTGTTCTCTTCGACATATGGTGGGAGGGCATTCCACAGGGCGGGTGCCACTACCGAGAAGGCCCTCTGCCTGGTTCCCTGTAACTTGGCTTCTCGCAGCGAAGGAACTGCCAGACGGCCCTCGGCGCTGGACCTCAGTGTCCGGGTAGAACGATGGGGGTGGAGATGCTCCTTCAGATATACTGGGCCGAGGCTGTTTAGGGCTTTAAAGGTCAGCACCAACACTTTGAATTGTGCTCGGAAATGTACTGAAATGAAGCTGATGGCTGGAAGATTCAGGGCAGACAGAAGAAAGTATTTATTCACATAGCACATAGTGACACTACAGAAGTCACTTCCACAAGAGGTAGTGATGGCCACGAACAAGGATGACTTTGAAGGAGGATAGGTCAATCAATTCATGGTGGATAAGCAGCTTCTATCAATGATGACTATGTTCCACCCCTGTATGCTTCTGAATACCAGTTGCCAGGAATTGCAGATGGACGGAGCACTGCTGCACTCAGTTGCTGCTTCTCATAGGCCTCTGGTTGGCTGCTGTGAAAACAGAACACTGGGCTCTTGAGCCATTGCCCTGATCCAGTAGGTTCCTATGTTCTTATTGCTCTATAAATTCATTCAATTTTTCTCCCACCCTTCCTCCTGAAGGGTCCAAGGGCAGCAGACAGAGTGGTGATGAAACATTAAAACATAGCAACTAAAAACAGTTTAAAACGTTCTGAAAAAAAGCTAAAACCATTCTCAACTGGTGATCTCAGCATTGCCAGGAGCAATGTTCTTCAACCATCAAATGCCTGGGTAAACCAGAATGTTTGTAAATATCTCCTGAAAGTCAATAAAGAGGACAGCAGATGCACCTCTCGAGGGAGGGCATCCCACAAAAGGAGAACCACCACCAAAAAGGCCCTGTGGCTAGTCGCTGCCATCCAAGCAGCCCCCAATGTCAGCACCACCAAGAAGGCTTCATCATCTGATCCTCAGATCCAAGGTGGTTGGTACTGGGCCAAAGACTTATGGCCTACAAGGCAATGAGAGCTGAAATGACTACAGGGCAGATAATTGCTTTGCTAGCTTCTCTGCAGTCATGTCAAGCCAGAAAAGGTGAGCTGAAGTTCCTCACCCACTCGCTCTGTTTTCTGACAAGCATCAGGTGCCTGGGCCATTTTTACTTTTCTGGAGATGACAGAAGGAAGGTGCTTGATTCTCCCCTCTTTCCATGGGAGTATTTAGGACTGAATAATGTTGTTGTTGTTTAGTCATTTAGTCGTGTCCGACTCTTCGTGACCCCATGGACCAGAGCACGCCAGCCACTCCTGTCTTCCACTGCTTCCCGCAGTTTGGTCAAACTCATGCTGGTAGCTTCGAGAACACTGTCCAACCATCTTGTCCTCCATCGTCCCCTTCTCCTTGTGCCCTCCATCTTCCCCAACATCAGGGTCTTTTCCAGGGAGTCTCTTCTTCTCATGAGGTGGCCAAAGTATTGGAGCCTCAGCTTCATGATCTGTCCTTCCAGTGAGCACTCAGGGCTGATTTCCTTGAGAATGGCTAAGTCTGATGGACTGAATAATAGTCACTGTCCATTCTTGCAGGTCTGATCCAACCCACTTGAAATGAAGAGAAGCTGAGCAACAAATGTGGCTTTGCAGACAGAGGTAGGAATAAAGAGCCAAGACATAAGATATTGGCTGGAACTAGGGCCACATTTTATTAAGTCACAGATTTTTGCAGGAGGTAGCAGAGGCACAGGAAGCCATCCGAACTGTTTTGGGTGAACAAGCCCCTGCCAGATTTATTTATTGAACAACATTTGCAAACTGCTTAACTGTAAATAAATCCTGCAAGACGATAATGAGAGTGGCAGCCATTCCCTTAAGCCCCACTCATTTCCAGATAGATTATGCACCTAGAGCAGGGGTGGGGCAGCTTTTGTTTTCCTGCCCAGGGCCACATTCCCTTGAGAGTAATCTTTCAGGGGCCACTTGCTGGCAGACCAAGGTGGGTAGGGCTAGAGTCAAAAGTGCCCTTCTCCTCTCTTGTCCTGTCACTTAATCCTCTCTTTATGTGTAACAACATAAAAAGAGAGAATGGGGCATCTTGTCCAGCACCCTGTTCTCACAGCAGCCACCTTCTCTCCCCCTCCTCTCTCTTTCTCCACCTGTTTTTCTTTCTTTCTTCCACACCCTTCTCTCACACACATTTTCTACCACACCCTTTCCTCTCTTTTGTTCTGTCCCTTTCCTGGCACCCTTCTGGGCAAAGATTACTCTTGCCAGAGGTCTGGACTAATTCATTACTGAGGATTTCCCCCTCCCTCCCTCCCCCTCCTCCTCCTCCTCCTCCTCCCATCGCTCCATCCATTTTGCCCCCCTCCCTCAGTTCCTCTCCATACACACTACCATCCATCTCTCCCTTTGCTTTCTACCCACTGGTGCGAAATGAGGCCAAATCCCCCCCCCCGCCTTGTAACCTTGCCATTGGGACATCAATTTAAGCTACACAAAGGTAAAGGTAAAGGGACCCCTGACCATTAGGTCCAATTGTGGCCGACTCTGGGCTTGCAGCGCTCATCTCGCTTTACTGGCCAAGGGAGCCAGTACAGCTTCCAGGTCATGTGGCCAGCATGACTAAGCCGCTTCTGGCGAACCAGAAGAGCACACGGAAAAGCCGTTTACCTTCCTGCCAGAGTGGTACCTATTTATCTACTTGCACTTTGACATGCTTTTGAACTGCTAGGTTGGCAAGAGCAGGGACCGAGCAATGGGAGCTCACCCATCGTGGGGATTCGAACCGCCAACCTTCTGATCAGCAAGCCCTAGGCTCTGTGGTTTAACCCACAGCACCACCCGCTTCCCTTTAAGCTACACAAGGACTGTCCTAATAGGGCTGCTTAGAGCAAGCAACTTCCACCACATAAATTACAGCTTCTACGGTAAACCCAGGGCTGGCCCAAAACATTTCGGAACCTAAGGAGAGCCACAAAACAGGGAGTGGAGATTTACATCCATACCAAGCGGGGAATAAAGATCTACTGGTAAATTGACAAAAAGGTGGAAGGAGACCTGCAATGCCTCTTATTCACCAAGACGCAGCATGAGGAGCCTACGGAAAAGGTGGTGGATCTGGCCTCCAAGGAGTGTGTTGCAGCCATTACTGTCACTCAGCAATGACAGCCTTCCTTGGAGGCCAGATCTGCTGCCCCTGTGAGTCCTGCTGCCTCAGGCAGTTGCCTCACCTTGCCTCATGGGTGGGCTGGCCCTGAGTAAACCTAGTGGGTTTGGGGTAACCTTGGGCGTAGTTCTTACTGAGATGTCTGAGCTGAACGATTTCAAGACTGCAGGTAGAGGCTCACATAATTACACCATTCAAAAATCCCCTCCACATTGAAAACTACTGTAACTGCCAGAGAGAAGGGTTCCAGTCTTGCCTTTCTCCTGACATACTTGTTTTCCATGTGCACGGAATATTTTGATATGGAGGAGAGTTCAGTCATGTGAACTGAAGTGGTCTTCTTCTTCTTTGGCGATCCCTCGTAGCTGAGTAAGATTGTCTTCCCTGAACATGGTTTTCAAGTGTTCTCACAGTTTCCACCTCAGGGGAACAAGGCAAAACAATAAATAAATAAACCCTGGTGCAAAAGGAAGATGCTGGTGATTTATTCACCAAAGGTCCATAGAATCATAGAGTTGGAAGAGACCACAAGGGCCATCGAGTCCAACCCCCTGCCAAGCAGGAAACACCATCAGAGCACTCCTGACATATGGTTGTCAAGCCTCTGCTTAAAGACCTCCAAAGTAGGAGACTCCACCACACTCCTTGGCAGCAAATTCCACTGTCAAACAGCTCTTACTGTCAGGAAGTTCTTCCTAATGTTTAGGTGGAATCTTCTTTCTTGTAGTTTGGATCCATTGCTCCGTGTCCGCTTTTCTGAAGCAGCAGAAAACAACCTTTCTCCCTCCTCTATGTGACATCCTTTTATATATTTGAACATGGCTATCATATCACCCCTTAACCTCCTCTTCTCCAGGCTAAACATGCCCAGCTCCCTTAGCCGTTCCTCATAAGGCATCGTTTCCAGGCCTTTGACCATTTTGGTTGCCCTCCTCTGGACATGTTCCAGTTTGTCAGTGTCCTTCTTGAATTGTGGTGCCCAGAACTGGACACAGTACTCCAGGTGAGGTCTGACCAGAGCAGAATACAGTGGCACTATTACTTCCCTTGATCTAGATGCTATACTCCTATTGATGCAGCCCAGAATTGCATTGGCTTTTTTAGCTGCGGCGTCTCACTTTTGGCTCATGTCAAGTTTGTGGTCAACCAAGACTTCTAGATCCTTTTCACATGTACTGCTCTCAAGCCAGGAGTCACCCATCTTGTATTTATGCCTCTCATTTTTTTTGCCCAAGTGCAATACTTTACATTTCTCCCTGTCCATCTTTCGGACTGGTGGATTGAATGCGATTAGATGGCTCATATTTTGTAAAGAAGGTTCTGTGAAGAGGAAGGTGAAGGATTCTGAGACACTGTTGGCTGGGAACCTAACCTGGTGAACCATTAAGAACCAATCCTGCTCTTATCTGCATAACTTTACCTCTTCATTTGCATGGCAACACCCAAGGTTCTGTTTCCTGGTCACACTAGAATGTGACAGAATGTAGGGAGAGTGAGATGGAATGCTGGGAAATGGCTTTTGTAACACAAGCATCTTGGGCTGGGGTATTGCTTATTGGAGTTCGTTGGGGAGGGTTGTTGCTGTTAATCTTATGTCTCTTTATTTTGGATCTTATATAGAGAGAAAAAATTAATTCTCTTGTGTACTAGGGAGAGGGAGGACGTATGTTCCATTAACAATTGGATGGTCCAACTTCCGCTTATGATTCGGAAAACTCTGAAGCCCAATCAATCAATCAATCATTAGTCCACCTGTCTCCTAGTGAGGAACTCAAGGTGGATCACAACATAAACTAAAACAGATGCAACTAAAAAGACACAATAATTAATATAGCACAACCCAAAATGTAGTAATAATAATAATAATAATAATAATAATAATAATAATAATAATAATAATAATTTATTTATACCCCACCCATCTGGGCTTTTGAGTTCAACAGGACTTTTCAGCAGGCTGGATATGAAGTAAAACCAAGGGTGGGGCTTTACTGAAGAAGAAGTCTTTTTGCTCCAGAAGTCATAATGTCTTGCTTTAGTTAGTCAGAAGCTCATTTTGGTGGTGCAGTCTTAGAAGTGGCTCAGCTTATTGAGGGTTGTGGAGAACAGCTCCTGCAGTATCACCGCAGTACCATCCTGTGGGCATCCACCTCGGTCCCTGTTCCCCCACCCTTCAATCAAACTGTTGTTTTCTATTTTAATTCAGAAACGCTTGTATTTGTTTCAGAAAGGGCTAAATACAACATGAACCTCCGTTGAAGTGATTTACTGGTTAAAGGGGTCAGCAAACTTTTTCAGCAGGGGGCCAGTCCACTGTCCCTCAGACCTTGTGGGGGTCTGGACTATATTTGGGGGGGAAATGAACAAATTCCTATGCCCCACAAATAAACCAGAGATATATTTTAAATAAAAGGACACATTCTACTCATGTAAAAACACCAGGCAGGCCCCACAAATAACCCAGAGGTGCATTTTAAATAAAAGGACACATTCTACTCATGTAAAAACATGCTGAGGGCTGGATTTAGAAGGTGATTGGGCTGGATCCGGCCCCTGGGCCTTTGTTTGCCTACCCATGGGTTAAATTAATTGGTGCCTACCATAATAAAATGCATTTTGAGCTGTAGACCTACAAAGCTCCCTTAATCTGGATTGATAAATAAATAGTTAAATAGCAATAGAATTAAAACTATATTTATGTAGTTATAAAACTATATATTAATATAGTTTCATTTTGGAATTTGTTTAATTGCTTTTTTAAAAAGGATTGGGGTTTTTAGCTGTTCTCATTTGATCTGTAAGCTGCCTTGAGTCCCTGTCAATGGGAAAGGGTGGGATATAAATCAATATATAATCAAAATCATCATCCACTGAACTCAATAGGATTTCCTTTGGAGCGAGGATCTTTGTTCCCAACTGAACGCCACCAGGTCTGGTGGGGAGGGGAATAATTCCACGTTCTGCCGCAATATTAGTAAATCTAAAGGGGGGTATACCCCATCTCTAAGGATGAAGCCCCCGACATTGCATGTAGGAGCTGAAAGAAATCTATCGTGCGCACTTACCTGGGAGTAAATCCCTTTGAGCATTGGGAAACTGATCTTGGCTACACGTGCGTAAGATCGGGCTGCTGCAAGACTAGGCGTCGCAGGCCATTTTCTCCCCATTTTGCAGAGGGGGAAACTGACCAGATACATTAGCACAGAAGCGATAAGGGCTTTCCCCAGCCCCAGGGACACCGTTGCCCCCTTATTTCTCTCTGCGATTATTTCTCCATATGAACTGCAAGGCATCCGCCGCAGCTTCGTGTGTCTGTTATGTTGCTCTTGTTATCTTGAGAGACTGCGGGTTGCTTTTTGGTGCTTTGAAGTCTTTTAAAAATTATTTTAAAGTAACGTGATGTATGCTAAAGAACCGGGAGACTCCGGGTTTGTGGGATCGACTTTCATTTTGGCTGGAAGTGAAAGATGCAGAGCCCGAACGAAAAGCTAGAGAATTTAAGGATTCTGAGCCCAGGAATTTGTTCTGCGTTCCAGAACTAAGTCCTTCTACAAAGTCCTCTTCCGTCCAAACGTCCATTTCTGCAGGGTCGTTTAGGGCAGGGAAAAGGGGTCGTTTTGCTGGGGGTCTTGCTAAATCCTTACGGTTCTGCTGCAAATTATCCCGAGATCTACCTTCTGCCCACCGTCTTCTAAAAAACAGATTATCAGCCAGCAAAATAAGGCCACTCTCAGAGATTCTTATTTCAAATAAAAGTAGCCAAGGACAATGTAATCGCAGTCCGTTTAATAAAACCATAATAAAGGGAGCTGGAGCTGGAGCTGGATGTTCATGCATGCTTATTTACGCGGAAGTAGGACCCCCATGGGGTTTACTCGGAAGCAAGTGAGCAGGAAAATGTAGCCCAAGGGAAATTCAAACGCCTTTTATGACTCTCGCTTTCTTGTGTTTGATCATTTGTGTCTGGATGTTTTATTTCTGTGAGTGAACGTGGTTGCAGGAAATAATATATATATATATAAATTCATCAGAGAAGGGGGAGGAATTAGGAATAGTTAAGAGCTGAGGAAATTATAATTTCCGGACTTTGAAGACGAAAGATATGGACGGGAAGTATCCTGGGATTGTACATCTCCAAAGCAATACCTGTTCATAGCGAGATTTCATTAAGGCAGAGTCTGGTTTTAGAAAATACAATAAGGTCTCTTCAGAACCTTTCCTGCAAACTCCGTCTCAGGAAATCACTTTCGGCTCCCCCGTGCAAGCCTAAGCAGGTCTACTCGGAAGTAAGTCCACCAAGTGCAATGCGATTTACTCCCGGGAAAGTATGTCTAAGACTACAACAACCTAAACCCAGAGAGGTTAGGCTGCAGTTAGGTCTGTCCCGCTGAACATCCTGGGAGTTCAGATCTCCGCCGCAACAGTCTTTCAAGGCGGGTCCCAATTTTAAAAATAGTAATAATCGACACTAAAACCCAGTGGGAAAAGAAAGACTAAAACTAAGTTGTCCAAGGGACAACTGTCTCCAGCTACGTTACTGCTTGAGGCACGTCAACACAAAGGTGCTGAATGCGTTCAAAGACAAATTGATTTTTTTTGGGGGGGGGGCAGCTTACATTTGCAAAAGTAATGCTACTTGGCCATCTCTTTTTTCAGCCCTAAAAGCAGGGCTGTTGTTTTTAACTGCGGACAAGGTAGCCATGAGAAGCCACACCTGGCGAATTACTGCCTGACAGTATGCTCATAGCAGAGAGCATTTGTTCCAGAGTGGGGAGGTGGGCACACGCTTGGTTTCCTCTTTATTCGCTTCTTTTAGCTGGATCTATGGTGCTGGAGACCTCGCTTTCCTTGGCGGTTGAGAGGTTCTCGGTTTCCTAATTTGTTCTGCAGCGGGAGAGGAGGTTCAACGAACATTCAGAAAGTCAGGGCATCTTTCTGATTCGAAGTCACTTCGCAGTCACAAGATTGTTAAACCGAAGTCACTTCGATTTTTAGGTCAGTAAGACCAACCTGGGGCTTTCAGTTTTAAGGCTCCTAGCTCCCTAGCTTAAAATAAGTGGCAGCCAGATGAAAACGAATTTCTTTGAACTTCGGAGGCCTCCTTGGTTCACAAATTTCTTTGATAAATGACCCTCCACATCCAATGGAATACTGAGCTATCCGGTGTAATACTGGTTCGAGTCAGCTGGATCCAAGAAAGAGAGCAGGACTGCTCTGGAAAGAATTGCGCGTTTTCCTGATCCCCTTTTAAGTCACATCCAATTCACTTTGTCGTTTAAGCAACTGAGCAGGGAGTCGTTATTTAGGATATTATTCGAGGGCATGCCGTGGAGAATAGAAGACGCCACCGCTAGTTCATTGTTGTCTACACTGGCTGGCAGCGGCTCTCCAGGGAGAGAGACTTTCCCAGTTCTACCCGGAGATGCCGGACCCCGAACCTGGAACCTTCTGCAGAAACCAATTCTAGCGCAAGAGATTTGCAAATTAAGGTCCATTCGGAAGTCCAAAGAAACTGGTTTCGCCCTTAACTATCACTCCTAGCACCCCGTCTTTCCTGTAAAGAGCTGCCAGAGAGCAACAGGTGCTTGTGTTTAAACCACATAAAAGCAGGCACACTGATGAATTTAGGGTCTGCTCAGGGTACAACCAACAACCATTTTTCTGACGCCCCCCGAAATTATTTGAAGCTTCAATTCGGATTGAAATCCTCCGAGGCTTTGATTGTCGTTTTTATAATGCAAATCAGAAATGAATAGGCTTCGGGTTTGGTGCATCTCCTTACATTTTTACGCTAATCTCAAGATCGCCAGAGCCGGTAAATCTCACCTATGCGGATGTATTAAACGGCGCAAAATCCAACCCAAGTTTTCCAGCTAGCAGCCTCAAGTCTCTGGAAGTAAACAATCCAATCCTACCTCTGCGAGTTTGTTCTTTAATGGGGCTTACTCCTAAGTAAGTGTGGCGATCCCATTGAAACAACCTACTTCCAAGTAAACATAGTTGGGATTGGGTTGTTGTGGCTGTAGGCTTTACGCACGGTTATTTGGCGGAGTAAACTCCATTTAAACTTAACAAGACTCGAGACTGCATGCAGAATAGGCAGAGTCGGGCTAGAATCAGCAGTGGGAAAGCCTCTTTCAGTCAGAAAGGAAAAGATTAACCGCTTAATGGAAATATATCAAGCTATACAATGTAATACTAGCTTACGATGATGTGGTTGGCTGGGTTGATTCGAAGCCCGGCCAAATCTGAGAAATTCCTCGCTATCAGCCAGAAACCAGAATCGCTTTTTTATTTTCTTTTTAAAGGTCTTCCCCTCAAACTTTGACCTAGTAGCGCCATCAAGGATTGGGGGAGGGGGCGAGATCGTTTTGAAACCACCGTATTTCTGCTTAACTCTGTTGCGCCCGAGGCAGAAATATACTTTTTTTAAAAGTCACCCTGTCCTGGAGCTTGAGAATTCACGAGCTCTTTCGCGAATCCTCTTCTTTCCCTGACTTTTAACGTCTAAGGAGAAAAAGCGTTGCATCCTACTTCAAATTTCGGCTGCGGTAGGTTCCAGTTCCGCGTGGAATAAGCCAGCAAACTCGCTCAATGAGGTTTCGGGACAGTTTCGTGAAACTGATAAGCTCGCCTTACAGCCCAGCGGCACAACTGCAAAGCGGTCGGTCGGTTTTAATGCATCCTAAAAGTTGCAAGTTCAGGGGTAAGTGTGAGGGTTTTCTTCTGCGGTGGGAGAAAGCTCGGTTTTCAGAGTTTGTCAGCTGGTGCCAAGATATCGCTTTTTCTCCCTCCTCTCCCTTTTTATGGGTCTTCGGGGGGGGACCCCAAGGCAAGGATGGTCCCCTTAAGGGGGAAGACAAGTTTTAATCAACCTAGTGGATGTTGCATGTGAATATACAACAACGTGAGCCTAGACCTAGTCAGTATCCGAAGCAAACTTTTCTGCTTAAGTCAAAACTTCATGCCGCTGATAATTTTGAATTGATTTCCTGGGTGAGAAAATCCTTCATATATTTACTACATACATTTTTTTTAAGGTTTCAAATGAATGATAGCAAGGCTGCTCTCTCACAATTAAAGTCGGTTTAATTCGAGTGACTTTTTTAAGCGTGGGGGGTGGTTTAGTTGTCTTAGACCGAGAGAATTTGCAGAGATATAGATAAATAGATGCATGTCAGTTCCAGAGAATTCAGACGGGAAGTGAATACGGAATAACTGGGATTTAATGATACGAAAAACTTAGAACCTAAGGGAAAAGGTCGACAAGAAAGGATTGCGTAAAGGGAGGGGGGGAGATGTCGGCAAAATAGGGGTGAACGGTCAGAACAGAGAAAAATAATCGGGGGGGGGGGACTGCTGAGAGATTGGGGAGAGAAAAACCCCTTAAAAGTGATGTTAATGAGATTTCCCAGAAGTAATAAACGTAGCACGACTCTAACTGCGTTGTTGACTCAGCTAGAAGCCCAAGGGATTTATTCCCATGCAAAGGTGTTTAAGGGTTATAGCCTTCAAATTCCGCCCCCCCCCAGTTTTAATTATAGAAATTGATTCTTAACGAAGCTGGAGGTGAGATCAGAGGCCACAATTCCGAAGCAATCCGTCTTTAAAATGCTATCAAAGCCGTAGCTAGGTCTGCCCCCCCCTTTCGTGGTGGGGAGGTAGCCGATTGGCAATTCAGTCTATCGAGTAACCTCCATGCACACCAGACATTTAAAAGCCAATTTCTCCCCTTTTATATATATATAAAAGAAAGAACCATGGGAACTATAGTTTCCTCCATTCCGGGCACCCTGAACAAACTACAGTTCTCGCGCTTCTTTGGGCGAGGCGGGTGGAGATGTGCTTTCATGTATATTCACAAGCACGCACGATTTTCTCTGCCAGCCGGGGAGGAAAGGAAATAATCGAGGGAGAAATCAAGAGGCCTTGGCAACGCAAGAGATATCCATACCCTGCTTTAAAAAAAATAAAAATCCCCTTGAGTTACTTTCTGGCTTCAGGGCAGGGAAATCTCCCTAACTTTTTTTCCTCCTCTTTTTTTAAATGGTCGCCACCCAACCTTGCCCTACATGCCTCTCTCTTTCTCCAGCTTGCCAGGAGGTGGGGGGGGGCGGTCACGTGACGCGGCCCCCTCCCCCCCCCCGCCGTAAAGGGGCCGAGCCGCAGATGAAGGGAATCACTTTAAGGCCGAGATTAGGCGAGAGAGGAGCTCGTCTCCCAGGCGCGATAGGCGAGCCGGGTCCCCAGCAGCTATCAGCGCGGCGGATCAGAGATAAGAGGCGCAGCCGGAGCAGCGGCGACGCAGCACAGCCGCGCTTCAAAGGAATGGGCTGCTGAGCAAGAACCCCTTTTGCATTTTTTTTTTTTATTTTTTAGGGGGTGGGGTGGGGAGATACTGGGATTAGACTCCCTTCACACGCACAAACCCTTTTCCGTTTGCCTGGGATTTTCCCCCCTTTTGGATTTTTTTTTTTAATTCTTATACTTTGTTTCGAATCGTCTCAACTCAGAAGTTTGCCTGCTCCAGCGTAAGTATCCCTCTCTCTAAATTATCTCTCGTGCAAGCTGGGTTTATCTTCCCAGATAATGCCACACTCGGAGAAGTGGGGAAAGGGAACGGTGGGGGGGGGGGGCACGACTCTATTAGCTCTGCAAAGACCCACTATTGATAACCGTGTCTGTGATTTACGAGTTTCCTGATTAATCCCCCATCTTTTTTTATCTTTTTTTTTTTTTTGGTAAGGGTGGGGGAACCCTGTTCAGATAATGTTTTTCTACAGAAGAACCGATAGGGAAAGGACGCGCCCCTCCGCCCTGTTTAACGAGAGGATTGGTTATATAGGATGGGCCTAGGAAGCACATTCCTTTTCCCTATTAGATAGATCTTGCAAGGGTCCTATCTCTCCGCCGCCGATCCCCTTTACTGAACTTGCTCTCCTGGGGTCCACCCGAATCCTAAAGTCAAATACATTGGAGATTTTTACGTCCCATTTTAGCATTGATGGTTTTCTACTTCTTTAGAAGCTTTGCATGTATCCGTGCAAAAAACAAAACAAAACAGCAACCCCAAAACATTGCAATCTGATCTTGCAAATTCTATTCGAGTTTTAATTCGGAGTTAAGCGCAGCTGGGCTGACTTCGGAGTAAATCATGCTTTCGTGAACCGCTTAATTCTGAGTTGGAATTCAGTGTGTTCAATATGTGTGCTTTTTAATAAAAAGCTAAGCCGTCAGCAAGTAGCGCTTCTTCCTCGGATTTTTAAATTTATTTTTATTTTACTTCCTAGTAAACTTGGAGCCAAGCTATGCTTTACTCGGAAGTAAGTTCTTCTGAAGTCAGTGGGATTCTAATCCTCGAAACTAATCGGGGGGATTCTTGTTTCCGCAAGGAAACCTGCGTAGGGCACCGAAGTTGGTTACCGATCCTACAGCTCGTTGGAAATAAACTTAAATCTGTTCGAGAGATCCTCTCAAAGCGAGGTTGGCGCACTGGAAATCCCATTTAATTTCAGCGACAGCCTTTACTTCCGAGTGAATGGGATTGCAGCCGAGGTCGCAGCCACACAGTAAAGTTCATGAGGTCCTTAAGACCAGAGGCTTACTTTGGAGTAAAATGTTATAGGCGTAGGTTTAAGTCGGCCTTCCGTAGTAACTAGTCCTGCTTTGGTTCCTGTGTTTCAGCAGCCAAAACCCGCTAACTACGGAAAGATTGCTGCTATTTTGTATTGCATAAAATTGTTTTAGTGAAATTAAAATACTGGTGCCCTTACTGCAGTGTTAATTTGCAGGGCATCTGGGGCTTCCTATATATTTGTTGAATATGTGATGGATCAGAGATCTGGATTTCCTACTGAACTCTTCAAAAGGGTTTCTGCTATTTTCATTTTATGCATTTCCCCCATTTAAAAAAAAAAAAATTGACAAGAGCTGAGTTATTTGCTTCCATGTAAACATTCAGAGGACTGTACTTATTCTACGTTTCTTCACCTCCTCATCCTTCAACTACTTTATTTCTTTCTTTACTTTTTGAAACTTTAAAAAGAACCATAGGTTAAGCACCCATTTCCAAGGTCACTAAAGTACTGTAGTTTTTTGGCTGAGTGGAATTTGAACACAGTCCACCCTCACCTCGGGCAATTCCTAGTCCAGCACTCTTAACTCATCACTAGCTCTCTGAAATGTTCTAGCAGAGTGTTGCTTTTATATGTGGGATGAGGTTTTGGGGGTTGGTTTGAAAGTCTGTATTTTAATGCCACCTTCGTGGAAGTGGATTTAGTGCTTTTGGTTTTCTCCCTCAAAATTGTCATTAGGGTGGCAAGTGGCTATGAGGATAGTGGTGTAATTTTGGGGAGAGCTTTCACAGATCCGAATTATCCAAACCATTATGGGCAGGGGGGTAAGGACGAAAAATTCAAGAGTGCTCCAAGAAAGAGGAAAAACTATGAACCCCTAGATTATAACACTTGGGTTTTCCTTCCAAAGTTCTGGGTCCAAAAATGGCTCACCAAATTCAGCACGACTTTTTTCCTTGTAAATGGCATGGAGCATGAATTGCAGTTCAAGCAAATGGGAGCCAGCTAATTGAATTTAGGCCCTGCTTCTGAGTAGACTGGCATAGAAATCATAACCCAAGAAAATCCTTAATAAAAACAATTAAAAAGAAAAAAAATCATCTGCAAATAGTCTTAGCAGCAGTAATATTATTAATATTTATTTTTTAAATGCAATTTGTTACTACATCTATGGTGGCAAACTCTGACGCCAGTTGATAACCCCTTTGAGGACAGAAATTCTACATCCACTTACCTGGAACCTGGTTCTTTTCAAAGAAGTGGGACTTATTTACACATATATGTGATGATTAGGACAAAATCTACTGTGGATGCTGGGAGCACGCAGGATTAATTGTTAGTACTTAGCCCAATTCCAAACTCAGTTAAGAGCGACTGTGTTGCAGTGTATCCTGTTAAGCTGCTAGCTTTCTGTCTAAATATTATAGGCTGAGCTTTCGGATGTAGTTCAGTGCACAGAAAGTATCCTATTTCTGGCGTGCATTTATATCGGCGCAGTGCATTCACCACAACGGGCAATGTGGTTCTAAACGGGCTTCATTATCCATCTGGGCTGATGCAACTAAACCCTGACAGCGCTTTTGGGACCGGGGTGTAAATGAACTTGGAGGCCGGGGCATCAGTTAACACACAATCCACTGGCCTAATAAGGACAGCCAAATGAGACCCAAAGTCCGTTCTGTGTTTGACCGTGGCCAGCTGGATGGTTCTTGTTCCTTCCTGCAACCTGGCCTTCCAAAAGCAACTTCTTCTGCATAGATTCCTGGTGTCCCTTAAGCACTTATCGCTCATTGTATTTTAGTTTTATATGTCATATATATATATAATCTTTTCCCAAAGTTGGTGGCCATCACAACATCTTCTGGGTGTAAATTCCACATGTTATTTGTGTGCTAATTGTTTCTCTTTCTTATTCTGAAGCTTTCGTGTGTGTGTGTGTGTGTGTGTGTGTGTAAGGGGCTTTAATCCTTTGCATTCCTAGCAGATGGTAAGCTGAGCTCCTTTGGGAGGAGTTATAAAAATTAATTAATTATCATTAACAATAAACATGCAGAGGATTGTACTGCTTTTTGTTTCCTTGTGGTAGTCTGTTCTATTCTGGGGGTTTAGGGTTTAGGGGAAGTTACTGTAATATGGTGGTGCTTATGAGATTATATATATATATATATATATATATATATATATATATATATGCCGCCCCCCAAGAGCACCACTGCTTACGCTTAATTATTTTAGTTGGACACATTTCATGCAAATGTGTTCTCCATACTCACCAGAAATATTTGTAAGAGATTAGCTTTTCAACTTGGTGGCAAGGAAGACCCTTATCTGGATGACGCTTGTTGTTCTTGGTTAATTCGTAATAGATGGATCAATTCACTCACAGCTGAAGAGGATATTTCATCTGGTTAACAGTGTCGTTTTTGAGCCTCAAATGGGTTCCATGTGACTTTCTGTTCATAAATTATATTTCTGCCCCTGCAAATAAAAAATAAATCACTTAAAGTCAGAATGCTGTTATGCTTCAATTCACAACTTCTGAATATAGCAATTTCCTGCTGGGTGGCATATGAAGTGGATCCCCTGTCCTTGAAAGTTTATGTCACAGTGAATTTGTTAGCCTTTAAGATGCCACAAGACTCTTCAATGAATCTTCTTGGAGTAGGACTTAGTTGGCTGCAACTCAGTAATATTTCAATTACTAATAGCTAGAGCATCTCAAAGTGGATTCAGCTACTACTTCTAGAGTAAACCAACTGCTGTGGTACTCAGGTTCTGATTTTGGGCCTCCCATAGACATCTGGTTGGCCACTGTGAAAACAGGATGCTGGACGAGAAGGGTCATTGGCCGGATCCAGGAGGCTGTTCTTATGAAGGTGATAGGACTACCCAGTCCAGAATGCGGCAGCTAGACTGGTGACTGGGGGCGGCCGCCGAGACCACATAACACCGGTCTTGAAAGACCTACATTGGCTCCCAGTACGTTTCCGAGCACAATTCAAAGTGCTGGTTTGACCTTTAAAGCCCTAAATGGCCTCGGCCCAGTATACCTGAAGGAGCGTCTCCACCCCCATCGTTCTGCCCGGATGCTGAGGTCCAGCGCCGAGGGCCTTCTGGCAGTTCCCTCATTGCGAGAAGCAAAGCTACAGGGAACCAGGCAGAGGGCCTTCTCGGTAGTGGCGCCCGCCCTGTGGAACGCCCTCCCATCAGATGTCAAAGCGATAAATAACTACCTGACATTTGGAAGACATCTTAAGGCAGCCCTGTCCAGGGAAGTTTTTAATCTGTGATATTTTACTGTATTTTTGGTTTCTATGGAAACCGCCCAGAGTGGCTGGGGAAACCCAGCCAGATGGGTGGGGTACAAATAATAAATTATTATTATACCACAAAATGAGTAGGCTTGAGCTCTCAGCCACTGGCTCCCTGTGTAAGGCCCTGTCGGGAAGTGTTCTTGGAGACTGCACTGTACACTTGCTAGGGGATCAGCACCACTGACACGGGTGGGTCCAAATTCCATGTAGCCTCACAAAAGAATTTGCTTTTAGGGCACTGCATTCTTGCATTGTTCGTAAAATACTTTAAAAAATAGCCAATTGTTCCACTTCTCTTTACGTCTGTCAGACTGCAGATGCGGGTTGTAATCCTCAACTCATTCATTGCAACATAACCCTATGGGGCTCAGTGGGATAATGCTAGGTAGGCATAAAGAAATTGAAGTCACCATAGTGTTGCTTATACACGGGGGGGGGGGGTGTAGTATAGGGACAACTGGAATCTACATGAGTTTGATGTTTAGTGGCTTGTGAGCTACACCAGGGTCCAGATCTGAGGATGCAATCCTCTGCAGACTTTCTTGGGAGCAAGCCTTTTTGAACTCTGTGGGCCTTACTTCCAAATATACCACATGAATGGAGGGCATCAGTGAGCTGCAAACGTCTCTCCTCTGGCTTCTGAGTGCCAAAAGTGCTTCAACCACAGCAGAACTGGCTGGCTGGTGTCCAGGATAGAGTTGTCCACCCCTTTGCCCTTAGCAATAAAGCTGTTTAGGTGACCTAAGCCACTCACCCTCTGAACCTAACCTACCTCGCAGGGATAGTGTGAAGATCTTACCTTTTCCCTTAATTGTACAGTGGTACCTCAGGTTAAGTACTTAATTTGTTCCGGAGGTCCGTACTTAACCTGAAACTGTACTTAACCTGAAGCACCACTTTAGCTAATGGGGCCTCAAGCTGCTGCCGCACCGCCGGAGCACAATTTCTGTTCTCATGCTGAAGCAAAGTTCTTAATCTGAAGCACTATTTCTGGGTTAGCGGAGTCTTTAACCTGAAGTGTATGCAACCTGAAGTGTATGTAACCTGAGGTACCACTGTATAGCTTATATTAGCTTTATGCTGCCCTTGCTGAACACCGAAGTTGTACATTTCATAATTTAAAAATGGCAACAGCAATGGGGTACCTGCCTGTTTGCTACCCTGACCTAGTTAGAGAAAGGGCAAAAAATAATAATATGAGAATATGCTAGTATATGGAAATGGAAATGCACTGCCTCTTTATATTTACCAGCCCTTTTCAAGTCATTGAGGCAAAAAAATAATAATAATCTCCAGTTAAATAAGTTTTTTTAGGAGACATTTTACTAACTGATGATTTTTGACGGTCAAGCTGCTGTTACAACATGTGAGCAAAAGAAATTTTTAAAAATGTTGAACACTCCAAATTTCAAATGCTGTGAGTTCCAGTCTTCCTTCCCATCTTTGCTGTGATGTTCAAACCACTTTTGCTAAGTTTTTTAGGGCAGGGATAGAAGCTACAGGAAGCAAAATGGATATGTTTGATTAGAGAAAAATCATTGTTCACATTTGCTACTACTAATAATTAGATAACCCCTTTTGAACTTTTTATGTGCAAAGGAAAATGAATGAATTTGAGACATTTGGGTCTGAAGATTGGGTCAATATTGCTTAGCAGATAGCAGAACAGCTAGAGTGAATGTTTTGAATACCGTATTTTTTGCTGTATAAGACTCACTTTTTCCCTCCTAAAAAGTAAGGGGAAATGTGTGTGCGTCTTATGGTGCGAATGCAGGCTGCGCAGCTATCCCAGAAGCCAGAGCAGCAAGAGGGATTGCTGCTTTCACTGCGCAGCGATCCCTCTTGCTGTTCTGGTTTCTGAGATTCAGAATATTTTTTTCTTTTCCTCCTCCAAAAACTAGGTGCGTCTTGTGGTCTGGTGCATCTTATAGAGCGAAAAATACGGTAATTTCTTTTATGTAACTGACAGATGAGGAAAAGAGCGGGAAAGGGAAAGGCTGGATGAAGCAACTTGTCATTTGCCAGAAGGAGCCAAGGTGTAGGACTCAAAAGCATCTCTTTATTTCTCCTCTCTCCTGTGTTCCAGGTGCCTGAAAGCTGCTTCAGTTGTATCGGCCAGGGAGGATTAGCCGAGTTCTTCATGCCAAAGCTCCGGCCCTTGCCGTCCAGCTGCCTTGTTTGTGCCCCACCAGCTGCGCTGCTCCTGCCTTGAAGGATACAAAATGTACCAGAGCTTAACTCTTGCCCCCAACCCTGGCCAATCGGCATACTCCCATGACTCCAGCAACTTCCTGCACTCGCCAGCCAGCCCGGCCGTCTACGTTCCCACCAGCCGCATGCCTTCCATGCTCCAGAGCCTGCCTTACCTACAGAGCTGCGAACCTGCCCACCAGGGCCACCCCTTGAGCAGCCACCCAGGATGGGCGCAGCCGGCCAGTGCTGAGGCCTCGCACTTCAATGGCAGCAGCCCTCACGCACCGCCGGGCTTCTCCTACTCTCACAGCCCCCCTGGCGGTAGCGGCGCAGGACGAGAGGCAGGCTACCAGAGCCCCTTGTTGCTGGGCACCGGGGGGCGCGACCAGTATGGAAACGCTCTGGTGCGCTCGGTCAATGGCTCCTACTCCAGCCCTTATCCCGGGGCTTACGTCAGCTCTGCGGAGATACCGCCATCTTGGACTGCGGGACACTTTGAGAGCAGCGTCTTGCACAGCCTTCAGACGCGACAGGGGGGCTTGCCTGGCCGGAGACCCACATTTGGTATGTAGCGTATCTCCCACTAATAGAACTGTAGAGTCAGAAGAGACCCATGGGCATAGCTAGGGGGCAAGGGGGGCAGCTGGGCCCCTAAATCAAGTAAATAAGTAAAGATACTTAACTAAAAGTAGAAAGATTTTTGGCAGGTTTTTCTGAGCACTTAGCGTCAAAAGGAAGTAATTTAAAACAACGGTCATTGAGACATTTCATTCTGAATCTGCTGGACAGAGCCAGACAGAGGATGTTAACAGGTGGGCTGCCCCACCCCACAACATAATAATAATAATAATAATAATAATAATAATAATAATAATAATAATTAATAATAATAATTTATTTATACCCCGCCCATCTGGCTGGGCCTCCCCAGCCACTCTGGGCGGCTTCCATGGAAACCAAAAATACAGTAAAATATCACACGTTAAAAACTTCCCTGAACAGGGCTGCCTTAAGATGTCTTCTGAATGTCAGGTAGTTGTTTATCGCTTTGACATCTGCTGGAAGGGCGTTCCACAGGGTGGGCGCCACTACCGAGAAGGCCCTCTGCCTGGTTCCCTGTAGCTTTGCTTCTCGCAATGAGGGAACCGCCAGAAGGCCCTCGGCGCTGGACCTCAGCGTCTGGGCAGAATGATGGGGGTGGAGACGCTCCTTCAGGTATACTGGACTGAGGCCATTTAGGGCTTTAAAGGTCAGCACCAAAACTTTGAATTGTGCTCGGAAACGTACTGGGAGCCAATGTAGGTCTTTCAAGACCGGTGTTATATGGTCTTGGCGGCCGCCCCCAGTCACCAGTCTAGCTGCCGCATTCTGGATTAATTGTAGTTTCCGAGTCACCTTCAAAGGTAGCCCCACATAGAGTGCATTGCAGTAGTCCAAGCGGGAGAGAACCAGAGCATGCACCACTCTGGCGAGACAGTCCGCAGGCAGATAAATCCTGGCTACACCCATGAAGGGACCCAAAGGGTCATCCACTCCAACTCTCAGAAGCCATTCCAAGAGCACATGGTTCTCTGCTATTGAGGACCTTTTGATTCTGGGTAGGACACTTTTTTCAGGCCTGAGGGCATTATGATGGAGGCCTTATCACCCATTTCTTTTGTCCAGAAATTATCATTAAAACAGTTGCTTAAAAAGCACCATGAAAGTCCGCGAAACCTGTCAATGAATGTTAAAGAAGTGTGCAGTCTGTGGCCCAGTTCAAACATAACATGAAGCTGAATGGTGGCATAATAGAATCATAGAATCATAGAATCATAGAATCATAGAGTTGGAAGAGACCACAAGGGCCATCGAGTCCAACCCCCTGCCAAGCAGGAAACACCATCAGAGCACTCCTGACATATGGTTGTCAAGCCTCTGCTTAAAGACCTCCAAAGAAGGTCTATTCAATAGCATGAATGAGGAAATGCACAGGCTCCCAGAGTGTCAACCAGAGTTGTTTTGCTTCTCCTCGGGCCGTTCTGTTTCTGCCTTGCATTGACTGAAGCCATGGTTTGGCTTAGTGCATCATCCAATCCCAGGGTCGTGCTTTACCTCACTTCTGATAAACCATGAGCTGTAACCAAAATCTGTCCTTATGGTTTGTCTGGGAGTGTTAAACCACAAGCTTGGGTTCGGGCAACATGCAGCTAAGCCAAATCATGGTTTCACTCGATGCAGCAGCAGAATGACTGGAAGCTCAAAACAACCACTATCTCCTTTCTAGATGCCTGCATGTTCATGCTAAGTCATGGTTTGACCTGGCATTCTATGCAAACAAGGACTATGTTGAGTGTATCACACTGTGTTCAGTACTTGTCTGTTTGACCTACAATCTCTCTGGTCTTAATTTTTCCTAAGCAAACCCACCCCAGTTCCAGAACCTGGAAAATTCTGTAAATTCACTTTGAGTCAAAATGTGCATGTAGTCAAAGGCAGAGATGGGGAAGTTATGGTCCTCTAGATCTTTTCAGACCAAACTCCCATCAGCCCCAGTCAACATGGCCAGAGGGTGAGGGGTGATGGGAGCTAGAGTCCAGCAACATCCAGAGGGGCAGAAATTCACCACCCATGGCCTAAGAGTGCTTTAATACTGTATTGAAACCAGTATCTAGTTGATTCGTAATTGGTTCTCCTCTAAGGTCTGCTGGAAATTATAGGTCTGTGAAAAGGGGATTATTTAAGAAGAAGCTTCCAAGAGGCGTCTGAGTGACATTGGCTATGATGGCTACCTTTGGTGCATCTAAAAGCCAAGGCAGGGCAAGAGGCATTTGAGTCAACACTGTTGAAAACAGAAGGCTGAACTAGATTGATGGCTCTCTTGGGGTTCTTAAGCTGGTTTGAAATTGGCTTCAAAGTTTGTCCCCGAGTTTTGTTTTGTTTTATGTGGGTGCATGCATAACTACATCATTCATTTTAAAAATGCTAAGTCTCCCTTTATGGAATAATCTGCTAGAGGTAGTATTGTAAATGGGGGCACTGGAGAGAGGGATGAAATGGAATAGTAGAAGAATGAAAACTTTGGCCAAGACAAATCCTCCCCACACCCTGGCATTCAAAAATCTCCAGCAAACGCTGCCTTGGCTTGGAACTGGTATAAACTATTTTGGGGGTTCTGTGTGCCTGGGACATGGCTTTGGAAGCCAAATTCTGTCCTTCAGACAGTATATGGCAATATATGGGAACCCTTCGGTTTAGAATGTGTGCCTGATCGCTGTAGTTAGTGTTCAGATGCAAAGGAACTTGAGAAAAACACTTGGGATATTTTTCATGCCCTATATGGGAAGGAGCAACGTAGTTTGTTTCAGGCAATGAATTCATCTGCTTGTCTCTCAGTAAGCGCTTGTGTGCTGGTTATATTTTGGCTGGCAGTAGCTTTCGATATATTCATAAACCTATGTGCATTTTGCTCAGTGTGCAATGGCTCTGTGTCGTTATATATCTGTTCAGGTCTTATGCTGTTTCCTAGGCAAAGTGCCTTTCTATACAGTATGTGGTGTGTGTGTGTGCGCGCGCCTTTCTACACAGTATGTGCAGTATGTGGTGTGTGTGTGTGTGTGTGTGTGTGTGTGTGTGTGTGTAAAACTGCATCCCAGAGGGAGAAAAGGCTTTGATGGCAACGCTCTGTGTTGTCGCACTAGATTGTATCAAATGTTCACAGCGCTTCAGAAGTATTTCTATGAATGCAGATACCAATGGGGCTGACATGAGACTGAGAGTGCAAGATCTAGCCCAGTAGTGTGCAGTCAGGTGGACTAGGGTGATTACACTAGTCCTCTAAATGTTCCTGGTAAATTAAAGTATCAAAGCCTGGTGCCTCCTTCCTAAAGCCTGGGAAGAGTCTGCCTGGCTCAGGGAGGGAGGCATGATGCTCCAAAAGGGTCTAAGAGCTCTCCCTTCACCTTCCCGGTTTTGGGAAGGAGGCAGGAGGGCTGCAGTATCTTGTCAGAGGCCTGGCGCGTGTGACCCCCATCGCCCCTGCAAGCTGGTGCCTCTGGCCTAACTGTTCCCCTGCGGAAAATTTTGCTGCACACCACTGGTCTAGCCTGAAGTCAATGTTCATTTGGAAGTGAGCTGGCGCTGATTTGCATGCAGGGCACTTGCGCCTAAGTCTGCTTCTGAGTTCATGACTTCCAGATCTGAACTAGGGATGGAGTGTTCCCTGCTAGTGGCTGTGCCTCATCAGCATATTGCCCTTAGATCTTTACCCCCATTAAGAGCAGCACGAATGGGAAGGAATTCTGGGGTCAAATGCTCATCTATATCAAACTTTGGCCTTGCCTTGCTTTGCACATGGATTGGGTCTGTGTGGGTGGGTGTAAGTGTGCACATCTCTTATTTCTTTTGAATGAACAACTGCACTCCAGTGGGTTTTCCATCAATTTTCATCGGTAGGGGATTTCAGAATGGAATTGGAAAGTCTTGATTTAGCATGGGGACCAGCACTATGCTATCAACTATTTTATATGCCATTGCAGCATATGTTAGGATAATAGCATTTTGTCCCATTGGGCTGGGAGGCAATTGGGCTTTTTCCTGGGAATATTTTGGAAGGGTTGTAGTTGTAGTAACGTGGTGCCTGGTGAGGATTTTGCCTTTCTGATAACATTTCTCGTTACCTGTCACCTGTTAACATAAAAAAAGAAAGAGGTGGCCCTCTTCAAATGAAGGGAAGTTTTCAGCACTGCAGATTAAAAATAGGAGCATCTTCTGTTCTTTGGACATTTGACTTTAAAAATCCAGTTCCCTGAGATTTTATCTGTCGCTTTAAAAGAATCATTTCAAAGCAGGGGTCTGAATTCCAGTTTTAAATTGGTGGGTGTTTCTACTGAACTGGATTATGGCTCAAAGTTTAATGCTTGAAGTTGCAAGAACAGTGACTGACAAGGGAAGATTGACAACGGAAAATGGCGCTAGTCTCCAAAACACATGCAAGAACTTTTATATCTGTACCTTGATGTCATGTAGCTTGGTCCTATGCATGTTTACTTGACTGTAATTCCGCTGAATTCAGCTAGGCTTCCTCTTAAGTAAGCAGGCAGAAGATTCTGACATTCCATTCCACAACCAGCCCTGGATTTTGCCCGGATTCGTTGCTTCCCAAACCCTTCTCTCTCTTCCCAAACCCTTCTTGCGAAACTTCAGAAGGGAAAAGATTTTTTGTTGTTGTCGCGCCCTTCCAAAAGCTGCCTTGGTGAATGGCCTTTCTATAGTCACATATAGGCTATGAAAGAGCCACGGGGTTACACTTTCCCCATGGAGTCAGAAATAACAGCGGTGGTTTCGGGCGCCCGGAGTAATCTGCCTCCCTCCACAATATCCATGTTGTGCAGCTTTCAGAGGTGACGCTGTTTGGTGTTTAAATGAGGTGAGCAGATTTACAGCCGTTTCGCCTTTTAAAAGTAATTTATTGGGGTAAATGAGTTGAGATCTGAACAGACTCCAAGGCTCCTAATTCGCCTTCGCCCAAACAAATCTCTCGCCCTCCCCGGCTACGTGCGCCGTGGCACCATCCATCAACACCCGCTCAAAATCGCCCAGCCATAGGACCATCAAAGCCGCTTCGCTTCACTTTGGGTTCACACTGCTTTTTTTTTACGAAAAGAAAAGAAATAAACAGAAACAGAAAAGAATCTCAATCAAACGCACTTTCTTAAGCAGGCGCTTGGTTAATAAAACCCGTCTCGATCTGGTTCCTGTAACTATTCCTTCATTTGGGCTTTATGTTCCGAAGTCCCTTTTCAATCCTTTTGAAAGACGACTTAATCTTTTGTTATCTTGGCTGGATGGCCCTGTCTCTGCTTTTCTCCGCCCTTTATCTTTATCCTAAGAACAAAGCAGAATTAGTCCTCGAGTCTTAAAAGGAGAAAAAGTGCTTTAACCTTGAGTCCCACCGCCAGAGTGAACGGAAAGGCTTCGGGAGTAAAATTTGGGGGTTGTGACCCAATTTCCCCCCCCCCCCCCGCACCGGGGAACGCCATTCTAAACACTGCCTTTCTCCTACTTTTCATCACCTGGAAATATTTTCGCATTCGAATGAAAGAAGCAAGCAAAGAGCCGTTGCGAAGTGAATTCGCCGCTGCCCTTTCAGTTCAGCTGGATTTTGCAAAACACACGGAACCAGGTCTCCCTAGCCTAGCAGGAAATATTCTTGGGTTTCCAAAAGGCATTGTTTCTGTATTTAGGAGCTGCAACCTGTAGTTTAGACAGGTCCTGTGCATTTTTATTCAGAAATCCCACTGTCTTCAATGGGATTTACTCTCAAGTAAGTGATCAGAAGACTGCAGCCCTAATTAAACCACTGGAATTTCTTTTTACTTTGAAATAAGTTTAATTGATTGCAGTATTAATCTACCCCCCCCCAAAAAAGTATGGAGGTTCAGGCTTGCAGTTTAGGATTTACAAAATAATAATATGGGTGTTTAGTAGGCAATAAGACTATTAATCCTGTGCCTAGGTGATCTGGGAGTAGATCCCTGAACACAAATTCCCTAAAAGTGGAATTTACTTTCGAATAAGCACATAAGGAGTGAGTTGAACTTAATTCTGTGGGGCTAGTAGGATGAAATTCTATGTACTATTTGTGTACATTATTTCCTTAAATTCTAAACTGATCTTCAACAGAAGAGTCCAGGACGGGGTGTGAAATAATTCTGGATATGAAAGTGGAAAAATGCAACTTTTTCAACCTGCGAGGAATTTCCACAATGTAACAACAACAAAAAGTTGGGTCCCTTTAAACTTCCATTATTATCAAAATGGCATGTCTTTTCCCTCCCTGCTACTTACATTTGGAATTTTCTCAGCCGTTTAAATCAATATATTAAATTGCAAAGGAGCATGTCATTAAAAACTCCTTTCAAACATAACCACCAGTTTTTCGCTTGATTATTCTCTTTTCTGAGCTTGCAGAGATCAGAGTCATTGGAAGTATGAATTGTATTCCTAAGTCATGCTTAGAGGAGGACCGTTGAAATAAATAACTGAAGACTGTTGACTTTCAGAGTGTCTACCTGGAATATGACATATTGTGGGTGGCATCAAACTGCACAGCACATTTGCATCCCCGTCAGTACCAGTTTTGCAACCTAAGTTACAGAATTCAGTCTACTGATCATTTTGCACAGCCATATGTCTACTGAGGTTTGGGGGGTGTGGTTTTATTTTATTGTGTTACGGAAATTGTTGAGCTGTAACAGATTAACTCCGTCAAACAAGTGATCAATTAAATTATTTAGATACTTGAAATGACTTGTCTTTGGGTAGGGGTGCTAAATCATATTAAAAGTCATATCAACTGTTAAGCATATTTATAATTTTCATATCAAATCAATACATTTCCCCCCTGTGTTTGTATCATTATACCTTCTAATAGTTCAGTGACTAGAATCAGCATTCTTGACAGTGCAGTCCTCTGTTAATTCACTCAAAATGCAAATCCTGGTTCCAGTTGTTCTTACATTCCAGTGCATTTAGGATTGCACCCTTAATCAGGAAGTAAACCCTATGGAGCTCAGTGAAAGTTCAGAAGGAAACATATAATAAGACTGGGCTGTTGCTCTGTGATGTGAAATGTATCCACAGGGATTGATGGTGGGAGGGATCAGTTGAATTTGCATCCCTCGGCCAGTAAAGCAAGATGAGCTCCACAATTCCAAAGTCGTCTGTGACTGAACTTAACAGTTAGGGGTCCCTTTATTCTTTACCTAAATATCCTTGGGAGAGAGCGATGCTGTGCATCACTGAAATAAATTAGCACTGAGGCAATTCCTTTTTCATAAACTGTTTAAGCCTTGCTTATTCCTCCTTCAATGTTTGCTCTTAATGTTCCATGAGCTGCAAGGGTTGGTTTCTTTTGATAGTAAGCATTCAGTACTGTTTTCTCAGTTTGTGAACTTCATACTTTTGTTTGTTTGTTTGTTTTTAACTTTACAATGGCTAGGCTAAGTACATATCCCTTGATTGCAATCCAGAGTTAAATGTCTAGATATGAAGCCCGGTCCATGTTTTACTTGGAAATAAACCAGTGGTATTCAATTAAGCTTTCCCATGAATGAGTTGAGGGTGACTGTATTCTATTTTCTGGTATGGGCACATGTGCACACAACAGTATTTACCTGAAAATCAAACGCTTTCTGATTGTTTCCCTGGTTTGATGATTTTAACATAGAATATATCTCTACGCATCAGAGCAGGTACTCCTTTAACAGAGCAGCAGATCTGTGTATTTTTAAGTTGCTGTATCAAAAATGAAGGGATGTGGGTGGCGCTGTGGGTTAAACCACAGAGCCTAGGACTTGCTGATCAGAAGGTCGGTGGTTTGAATCGCCACGGCGGGGTGAGCTCCCGCTGCTCAGTCCCTGCTCCTGCCAACCTAGCAGCTCGAAAGCACGTCAAAAGTGCAAGTAGATAAATAGGTACCACTCTGGCGGGAAGGTAAACGGCATTTCTGTGTGCTGCTCTGGTTCACCAGAAGCGGCTTAGTCATGCTGGCCACATGACCCGGAAGTTGTACGCCGGCTCCCTCAGTCAATAAAGTGAGATGAGCACTGCAACCCCAGAGTCGGCCACGACTGGACCTAGTGGTCAGGGGTCCTTTACTTATCAAAAATGAAAGGGCTAAAACAAAACCTAGGTAGTAGGTGACCTATTTTAAAACGAAGCATTTCTTCTAATGAGAGAAATAAGAACAGCTCTTCTTTGAAGTTGCCTGTGGAATGACTTTTAAACAGATCCTCTTTACAACAATGGCCACTTATTGTATAGAAATGGGAGATCATTGTCTGAAGGGTTTATCACTGGAGCTTTATATAAAGTGTATAAATACCGAAATAAATTGAACATTATTTCAGTAACCAAAAATGAATAGAGGGGAAAAGGTGATCCCTGATGTTTCACTTATAAAGAATAGATCACAGAATCTTAGAGTTGGAAGGGACCCTGAGGGTCATCTAGTCCAACCCCCTGCAAGGCAGGAATCTAAACTAGTATCCATGACAGGTGGCCAACCAACCTTTGCTTGAAAACCTCCAACAAAGGAGAGTCCACCACCTCTCATTGGAGTTTGTTCCACTGCTGAACAGCTCTTACTGTCAGAAGGTTTTTCCCGAATGTTTAGTTGGAATCTCCTTTCTTGCAACTTGAAGCCGTTGGTTCGAGTCCTACCCTCCAGGGCACGAGAAAACAAGCTTGCTCCCTTCCTCCACGTGACTGCCCTTAAGATATTTGAAGATGGCTATCATATCTCCTCTTCTCCAGGCTAAACATACTCAACTCCCTCAACCATTCCTCATAAGGCTCAGTTTCCAGACCCTTGGTCATCTTGGTTGCCCTCCTCTGCACACATTCCAGCTTGTCAACACCCTTCTTAAATTGTCAGCTTTCTCCTCCTCAGTCTCCGTGTTGCTCTGTCACCCAATAGCATTTCTCCATGTTCCCAATACATGGACTTACCGTACCACTTGCTTGTTCTTCCTCTTCCTTCAGACATAGTCAAAGAAACCCTTTTAATTATTTTTAACCTCTCTCTCTATCGATTAAGGGTGCATTCCTGTACAGTGGTACCTCTGGTTACGTACTTAATTCGTTCCGGAGGTCCATTCTTAACCTGAAACTGTTCTTAACCTGAAGCACCACTTTAGCTAATGGGGCCTCCCACTGCTGCTGTGCCACCGCACGATTTGTGTTCTCGTCCTGAAGCAAAGTTCTTAACCCGAGGTAGTATTTCTGTGTTAGCGGAGTCTGTAACCTGAAGCGTATGTAACCCGAGGTACCACTGTATTGGAGTTTTTGGGCTATGTTTCTGCAACACCAGATACATTCTACAGGCATCACACCTACACCAGTCAAACTCCTCTGGTTCCATGGCTGCAATGCAGCAATTTGGGTGATACACTTCACACATGCCTCTAGGACATGGTTATGCGCCTATCATTGGGCAATACCACCAGTTCTGGCATGGGACATTTCCCTCCCATTGGCTTCAATGAAAGGCAAGACAACAAAAGCCACTCCTGTGTCAAAAGCCTCCCATACAACTGTACCATGGAAGAGCATAGGATACGTTGTAACTTGATACCCAATTGCTGGCCATCACCTTTTCAATTTGAGGATTGCAACCTGGAAAGGGAAGAGGAATTCCCTGGTGCAGATTTGAACTGGAAGTCCCCTGAGCATGCCTGTACATGCTTTGCAAACTACACCACAGGGTTCCTGTTTCTGGCTACTGTCAAGCTGTCCACCATCATTTCATCCGAGAGCAAAAAGCTCCCATGTTGGGACTTGCACCAGCAACCACTGGAGTTTGTTTGTAGCTCCTTTGCATGCTTTTTGTGTATTGGGGTGGGATGACCTGCATTGGTGACTGGAGTCCATTGGTGACTGGTAGGGCAGAGAGAAGGAAGGTCCAAGAATAGATGGAGAGCCAGAACCAACGACAAGACCCCATCCTTCTCCCTGCTGAATTCTACCAGAGCAACACTGAGACTGAGACTGTATAAGTCCAACACAATCATCAAATTTGCGGATGATACAACAGTGGTGGGGCTCATCAGTGAGAACGATGAGACTGCTTATAGGAAAGAAGTACAGGGGTTAATTCAATGGTGTAAAGAAAATAATCTTATGCTTAACACCAAAAAAACCAAAGAACTCATAATTGACTTTAGGAGAAAGAAAAGTGTATTGTTACCATTGCACATAAATGGCGAGGAAGTGGAGAGGGTTGGTAGTTTTAAATACCTGGGCATTTATATCTCGGAGGACCTCTCATGGACTGCAAATGTTAATATGGTTGTGAGGAAGGTGCAGGGGAGGTTGTATTTCCTGAGAATGCTCAGGGGACTGAATCTATCCCAGCACCTACTCCTGTCCTATTATCATAGTACCATCGAGAGTGTCCTAACCTATAGTATATTATCGTGGTATGGGAGCAGCTCTGAAACGGATAAAAAAGCTTTACAGCGAACAATTAAAATTGCCCAGAACGTTATTGGGCTCCGACTACCAACCCTGGATGAGATCTTCACGTCTCGCATCTTGAAGAAGTCACATAATATTCTGAGAGATCCCACCCACCCTGCTCACAACTTCTTTGAACTATTGCCTTCGGGCAGAAGATATAGGACAATGAAAACACGAACCACACGCCTTCTGAATAGTTTCTATCCAAGAGCTCTGATGGCACTAAATAATGATCTCAGGGCCAGTTGCAAGGTTTAGTAAGTAGGGAGTGGAAGGAATGAGATAGGTTTTAGGTTATGTTATGTTTTTAATAGGTCATGCTATACTCTGGATTATGTTATGTTTTATAGATTATGTCTAAATAGGATGAGAGTTCGGAGATACGTGCAAATGTATATGTGAACCCGGTCTTTGGGTGGGTGTTTGATTTTCGTTGTTGTGTATACTGTGTATATACGGACAATGACAATAAAGTTATCTAAATCTGAAAGGTGACCCTATGGATTGGATGAAAGATATAAGATAGGCAGGTGGAGGCTGGCTGAGGGCAGACTCAGGTTGGTGTGGGGCAGTGCCAAATTCACTCTAATGGACCAGCCTCCACTGGCATGATAGACATCTCCTCTGGGTAGTCTTCATGGGTTGGCTTCCTTGGTGTGTGAGTGTCATCAGCAAAATAGTCTGTGGGCATATCTGTCACTTTATGTATCTTTGCCCGATGCTCCACATAATTTGGCTTTGCTTGGCCCATCAATTGTTTAAAAGCCCAACTGCATATAGAATCTGAAACTGGTGGGAAATAACACGCCGCATTGTGTCTAGATCTCTAAATACAACTGGATAAGGGAGCATCTCTCTAAAATGCATGTGACTTCATACACATGGCACCAGAGAGGCAGTCATCCTGATGTGCAGTTAACACACACTATACTTAGGATTGTGTGTAATGCAATTCCATTTATAAATGTAGACTAACATATGTTCACTTTCAAGTATGCATGCACATTTAACACTCTTCCCCACATCTCTTCATATACATACCTTGACATTTGATTTAAATTGATTTTAACATTGCATTTTTAAATTGCAGGGGCCTTGTAGTGAAGGGTAGGTAAGAAACTGAATAACTAATAATGACAACACCACATGCATGGTCTTCCTCGTGTGGCCCCCACTCTAGCTATTATATGACTTAGGGCTACAACCCTGTTCATTCTTTTAAAGGTAAAGGGACCCCTGACCATTAGGTCCAGTCGTGGCTGACTCTGGGGTTGCGGCACTCATCTCGCTTTATTGGCCAAGGGAGCTGGCGTACAGCTGCTGGGTCATGTGGCCAGCATGACTAAGCCGCTTCTGGCGAACCAGAGCAGCGCACGGAAATGCCATTTACCTTCCCGCAGGAGCAGTACCTATTTATCTACTTGCACTTTGACGTGCTTTCGAGCTGCTAGGTTGGCAAGAGTTCATTCTTTTAGATGGGAGTAAATTAAACATAGTAGGACTTGCTTCTGTCTGTGCATAGGATTGCATAGCTCACAATGATTAAGCACTAGGTGGATGCAGCCCATTATCTATATATTTCCTATATTTACCCTTCTCCTGGATAAAATGTGTCTGTCGTACCTATACCTCCATTTTAAGATTATCAGATTCAATCTCTATTTTATTTAATGGCCTCTTCATGCATTGCAGTGGCATTCAGTTCCGAAAGTGCATTGGTGGAGGTCGGCTGTCAATCTGCCCTTTTTATTTGGTCAAGAGCACCTTCTAAATTATATCCTCTTATGATCCAAGCCTATGTAGCTAAGGTGCATGTGAGGCATTCTTGGTGCAGTACCTGAAAACTGCAGTGTCCTCTTTCCCTTAAATATTGAGTTGCCGTTCTCCAAGCATGCAGACTTTTCTTTTAAAAATAAATAAATGAGTGAGGTTAAGCCAATAAGGGGTATATTCACTTACTGCCCCCCCCCCAATCTGACAAGCTAAGTCTATCCTTACTATTAAAACTCTTGCGCCTGGTTTGGCTGTGATGTGTATCTGCTGCAAGGAATGAAAGAGAAACCAGTCTTTGCTGGTATTTAAAATAGGCCTGACTCCTTTAAGCAACAAAAAGCATTGGCTTGACCTATCAGTTTGAAACGTGCAGCCCTAAAAGCCAAAGCATAGGGCAAATGTGTGTGCCTGAAGGCTTAGCTCTGACCCTCCGTCGGAGCAGAGCTCTCGAGTCCTTGCCTACCACGAGGTCAGTATTTGGCCGGCGTCATGCTGTAAAACTGACTCCGAACCTCTACCCGGAGTCTGTCATTTGTCAGCTCTGAGCTGTCGGTGTGATTGATACCCAGGCCTCAGTATCCCCCAACCTTCTCCATCAGCCAAAGACATTCCACCAGGTCTTGTCCAGTCTGCCTGTCGCCACCAGTCAGCAAGCAGCGCTGCTTGATTGAAATCAGGGAAGTCTCCTGATCTCCTCCGCCTCCCCTTTTATCATCTTAGAATAACATCATCCCGATCATTTATTTTTACAACCAAGCTGGGTCGCACTTCATCTCGCCCATTCAAACAGCACAAAGCAAGGGTTTTTCTGGGGGCAAATGGAAGCCATGCACTCCTCCGAGTCTCCGCCGATGTCAGTGGCTATTACTTATGGCTGCTTCATTGACAATACATTTATCACTAATTAAAGAATACAAGAAATTAACTGAAAAGGGGTGTGTGTGTGGACTGAGTGGAGGGGATGTAGATCATTTTTCTATTTGTCTAGCTCAGGAGACACATGGCTGCCTCTTAGAAACATAAGAAAGAGACAAGTATTGGAAATTTGATCGTTTTAATGCTCTGATCCTAAACCCCTTGGGCAAAATCTAGACGCATCAGCTTCTTGAACATCAGTGAAATCCTAACAATCTATTTTGTTTGTATTTCTATCCCGCCTCTCATTGGAAGGCATATAAAAATACAGTTAGAACTACAACAGTACACACAGCCACACCCATAACCCCAAAACAATCCATACAGCACATTGCAGATTGCAGGGACAAAATGCAATCTGGAAGAAGATACCAATGATACAGTAGGGTGGCGCTGTGGTCTAAACCACTGAGTCTCTTGGGCTTGCTGATCGGAAGGTCAGCGGTTCGAATCCACATGAAGGGGGGAGCTCCTGTTGCTCTGTCCCAGCTTCTGCCAACCTAGCAGTTCAAAAGCACACCAGTGCAAGTAGATAAATAGGTACTGCTGCAGCGGGGAAGGTAAACGGTGTTTCTGTGCACTCTAGTTTCTGTCATGGTGTTGTGCCAGAAATGGTTTAGCCATGCTGGCCACATGACCCAGGAAGCTGTCTGTGGACAAATGTTGGCTCCCTCGGCCAGAAAGTGTGATGAGCTCCACAAACCCATAGTCACCTTGGACAGGACTTTACCATCCAGGAGTCCTTTAGCTTTTTTACCTTTTCCAATAATACGAAGTGGAAACTATTGGTTTTAAGTGTTCACTTCTCATATCATGGACTTGTAGAGTTGTCAGGGACACAAAGGGTCATGCAATCCAGGAATGCAATGCAGGAATCACAGCTAAAGTTCTATATCAGGGTTCCCTAAACTAAGGCCCGCTGGCTGGATAAGGCCTGAGGGACTCGTTTATCCAGCCCATGGTGACCCCCGCCGCTGGCTACCGCCACCCGCTCTTACTGGTGCTGTGCTGCGCGGCTGCCCACTTCTGGGTCGGAGGAGCACTGAAAATAGCTTGTGTACATGGGCAAGCATTATTTGTGTATGCGCATGCATTATTTCTGGTGCATGTCCGGGTCAGAGGAGGCCCGTGCACATGCACACAAGCTATTTCTGGTGCTCCTCCGACCTGGAAGTGCGCCGGAAATAGCGTGTGCGCACGCGTATGGGCACGCGCTCCCCTGCCCTCCGGCCCGCCGTGCGATCAGCGCTGGAGACTCTGGCCTGAGGCGTGGTAAGTTTGCTGACCCCGTTCTATATACTGATAGCAACACTGTAACTGAGTACTGTAATTGAGTACTGATGGTGCCTCATACCTCTTTCTCCTTCCAACTCACCTCTTTTCAATATCTCTCAACCTCTTGGCTCTCACCTAAGACACAACCCATCCAGACTGGTTCTCTCTCTCGGGGCCCAAGCACAGTCCCTTGTCTTAAATATAGACACACAGTGGTCATTTTCTTGTCTCTTGGTCACACTGATTGGGCTTCCTGCCCTTAGTCCAATGTTATACCCGACTTACAAATGTTTGTGCACACAATAACTCCGAGGCTGTGTTTGAGGAGAGCAGGAAGGAATGCTCTCTACGAGGTTCATCCTTCCTTGAAATTCTTTGCCCTTCTTTCACTCCCATGGAATGCAATGGATTTCACAGGGGGAAGGTTGGGGGGCAGGTTTATCCTTTAACATTATTGACACAACAAAAGGGTGTTAGTGGCGAATTCATTCCTGTTCATCAGTTGCAGTGCTTATAAGAATAATCATAATTAATAATAATTAATTATTTATAGCCCACCCATCTAGCTGGGTTTGCCTAGCCATTCTGGGCGACTCCCAACAGAATTAAAAGCACAATAAAACATCAAACATTAAAAACCTCCCTAAACAGGGCTGCCTTCAGATGTCTTCTAAATGCCAGGTAGTTGTTTATTTCCTTGATATCTGATGGGAGGGTGTTCCACAGGGTGGGTGCCACTACAGAGAAGGCCCTCTGCCTCGTTCCCCAAGCCACCATTTTGCTGCTGCCCCGAGAGGCTATGGCGTACCAAAAGGGGGACAAAAATAAACCCAGAATATTTGTGGTATGGATTCTGTGGGATTTCAGCAGGAAGTTAAGGGGATATGCACAAATTGGATGTGAAGCAATGAGGCAACCTCACCCAAAATTGAAGGTATAAGCAGTATTGATGGTGGGATCTCTTGTGACTGTCTTGCCCCATCATGAGCACAAATTGTCATGAATGCAATGGAAATGATGTCTGGTGGGAGCCTCTGTAAGGAGCTTCAAAACCTAGCCTGTAGGCTTTCTGATGCCATCGTTCCCATTCCATGACTTATTGTACTTCACGGTAGGAGATTTACCATTTCTGAGATGTGCTACGGTGTCCCTTGTCTCAATGCTGTGAAGGGACCGGGTTCCCACTTGAATGCCTAACGAAATGTGTCTCGCCTTTTGTTTCACTTTCAGAGTTCTTGGAGGAATTCCCCGGAGATGGCAGAGAATGTGTTAACTGTGGAGCGATGTCCACTCCACTTTGGAGGAAAGATGGGACAGGGCACTACCTGTGCAACGCCTGTGGTCTATATCACAAAATGAATGGCATTAACCGGCCTCTCATCAAGCCCCAGAAAAGGCTGGTAAGTCTGGCCAACCCTCAGTTGGCTTCTGTTTTACTAAAGGATTCTCCACATCCACCTTGTCTGGTCTTTAATATTGGATGGCCTCTTGTGTTTACTGCTTCTGGGGGTCTTAGGTGTCAGGGGCAGGGTATTTTTCAAGCCAGGAGCCACACTCAGTCATGAGCAACCTTTCGGGGGCCACATACCTACATGCCACTCTCCATCGAGGTGAGTCAGAGGTCTTGTCACAGATTAAGGGTCTGGAAGAGGTGTGAAGTCTGGACAGATTTCTACGGTTTCAGATTGAAATGCCTTGGGGCCACATTTAGGTCTGAAATCTGCATTCTCTCTGCTTGCGGATGGTACCAGGGGTATGGAATTCTCTTCGCAGTGAAATCAAGTAGGCATCATCTGCAATGAGCTTCACAAGCCAACTTAATTCTTGATTATTTCAGCAAGCCGCCTTATGAAAACGATTTACAGTTTTTATCAGCTTCTTGTCAGATGACCCAACACATTTCTGTATTTCCACTGGATTTTATTCCTTACATTGTTTAGTTGAGGTTCTGCACATTGCATGGGAGGAAAGAGGGAGGGAGAGATTTCCAATATAGAAATGAATAAATCATAGAATCACAGAAATTGTAGACTTGGGAGAGATCATGGGGGTCGTCTAGTCCAATGCTGGAATCTTTTGCCCAATGGGGGGGGGGGCAAACCCACAACCCTGAGATTAAAAGTCTCATGTTCTACCAACTGAGCTATAATATTGTGGTCTGGCATGCATAGTGTTGATATTGTGAGTGGGCAGACTGATTTCCACACAGCACTTGCCTCCCTGTTTTGCTTCTAACCTGATAGGCAGATTAGAAGCTCCATTTTCAGAGCCAGTAAAATCTACACGCCAGTTGCTGTGCCTTCCTGTTCTGGTTAATGGGCTTCCTGGAAGTATCTGGCATTATACTAGTTAAAACAGGGTGTTGGACTCCCCCCCCCCTCTCTCTCTCTCTCTCTCTCTCTCTCTCTCTCTCTGTGTGTGTTTATGTGTGTCCTACCTACACACACACCCCACACCCCATGGGTCTGATCCAGCAGGTGGCTGCTTATATTCTGAACTCTTTGCAAACTGAGTGGATGCCAGTGCAGAGACCTTGGGACTGTTCTCTCCTCTTGCATGAGGAAAGCTGCCTGCCAGAACCCCCCTGGATCGGGCCCAAGGCCCATTTAGTCCAGCATTCTGTTCTCATACGAGGTGCCTATGGGAAGCCCACAAGCAAGCTCCCCGGGTGCAAGACCCCTCTCCCCACTTGCGATTTCCAACAACTGGTATTCAGAGGTATTCAGAGGCTTACTGCTGCCAGTACTGAAGGCACAAAGCCATCCTGGTGAGTAGCCTTATCTACAAGGAATCTGTCTAATCCAGTTTAATAAGCTTGAGTTTACATCCAGAGACTCTGGAAGCTGGGTGTAGTTCCTGTATCTTGGAGATGGGTGTAATGTCAGTTTTAGATAGTGTTGCATTCTCTATGAAGCAGCAAATATAGTCTGTGGGTTCTCTTGGACCCAGCTTTTTGCTTAAGGCTCAGGTTACTTTGGTGGCTAGGTATGTTTCCGACCAGCTTTGGTTTGTGAGTCAGCTGCAATCTTTCCTGGATAAGTTTAGCTGGTCTATGATGATTCAAGCACTGGTAATCTTGAAGATAAGGCTGCTCTCTTGGCTGGTTTGGAAGCCATGACTGGTGCAGAATTCTGCAGCCTGTTTGCTATTGGGTGTTGGCTACTGCCAACATGGGACGCAGGTGGTGCTGTGGGTTAAACCACAGAGCCTAGGACTTGCCGATCAGAAGGTCGGTGGTTCGAATCCCCGCAACGGGGTGAGCTCCCGTTGCTCGGTCCCTGCCAACCAAGCAGTTCGAAAGCACGCCAAAGTGCAGGTAGATAAATAGGTACCACTCCAGCGGGAAGGTAAACGGCGTTTCCGTGTGCTGCTCTGGTTCGCCAGATGCGGCTTAGTCATGCTGGTCACATGACCTGGAAGCTGTACGCCAGCTCCCTTGGCCTATAGAGCGAGATGAGCGCCGCAACCCCAGAGTCGGCCACGACTGGACCTAATGGCCAGGGGTCACTGTACCTTTACTTTTTACTGCCAACATATAACACCTATTATTATTTATTGTTTATTAAATTAGTATACAAACCACCATCCATAGATCTCGGGGTAGTACACTGCATAAAAATACAAGATAAAAACGCAAAAGACATAATAAAAACAAGAACGAAACAAACCCATAACACCCTCTTCCACAAACACATTTAAAAGGAAAGAGAATGCTAACCAACCAAAGGCTTGATTGAAGAGGTATGTTTTTGCCTGGTACCTAAAGATGCATAATGAAGGTGCCAGGCAAACATCCCTGGGGAGAGCATTCCACAAACAGGGAGCCACTGCAGAAAAGGCCCCGGCTTGTGTTGCCACCCTCTGGACCTCTGGAGGAGGCCCAGGAAGAATGACCTCAGATGATGATTGCAGGGTCTGGGTTGGACTTGAGTTATTGTGGTTCTGATCTGTTTGAGTTGAGGTTGCTCCACTGACTGCCAGTATGTTCTTGAATGTACTAGGAGAAGATCTACCTTCCCTGCAAAAGGGCCTGGGTTCAATTCCTGGCATCTCCAGGTAGGGCTGGGAGAGGAGCCTTGGTCTGAAACCCTGGAGAGTTGCTGCTGCCAGTCTGTGTAGACGGTAATGAGCTAGACAGAACAATGGATCTCAATCAATATGGGGCAGCTTCCTATGCTTCCACCAACCTGTTTTCAAGGTCTTGCTATTGGCATACAAAGTCTTAAGCAACCTGGGGCCAGTGTGCTTAAAAGATCACCTTATTCCCCATTCCTCTGCCTGATCTTTGCATTCTGCCACTGAGGCACATCTGAATATGCCTACAGGGTCAGACTCTCTTCAGCAAGAAAGTGTGCATTCAGTGAAGCAACTTTTATGGAACCTTTTGCAAAAGGTTCTTCATATATGTGACTTTTTCCACTTGCAATTTTATTCTGAATACATCCAAATGCAGGTTTTAAAACCACGTGACTGCTACTCCCTGCTTTTCTTTTCTTTTGGCCTGCTTTTCAGGTTTGGGGTTCCAATTTTAGGTTTCATAAAGGAAGCCCAAGCTTTCAAAACACACAGCCATTCCCCAGATTCAGTCTGCAAAACTCTGGCGCCTCATGGTTGGAGTCAAGACAGCCTGTGTTTACATTCAGCAACTTCACACTTCATCTAATTTTATACTCTGTGGCTGGACTCCAGCTAACTCGGAGTAGACCCACTGAAAGTAATGACCCTAAGTTAGTCACGTTCATTAATTTCAGTGGGTCTACTCTGAGCAGGAATAGCACTGGATACAACCCAATGCGTCTTTCCCTTCCACTGTTACTCACCGAGCTTTAAAGTATAACATTCTTCCCTCCCCCTTCAGTTGTTTGGAGAATATATCTTACATCCCTGGCAGCAGAAATGTTGACTTGTCCTTGGGATTCCAAAGGTATTTCCCATGACCTTCCTCTGTCTTTGCTGGATTAAAACTATTCAAGCCCTAAATGTAGTATTGGAAAGGGAGAGGAAAATACACAGTGGCAGCTGGTCAGTGTGCACCTGGAATCTGCCTTAATCAAAGTTAAAAAGGGGGAGATTGTGGGCAAATTGTCCAATTCTAATCGCAGTGGTGAATGAAGATAAGCCCTTTCCTAGTATTGCTGTTTCTGTTGTTTCTTCTTCTTCTTCTTCTTCTTCTTCTTCTTCTTCTTCTTCTATCACTCATAGCCGAGTAAGATTGTCTTCCATTAACACGGTTTTAACGGTGAGTCCGTAAGTGACTGTGGAGGCCAATTCTGGATCCACACGTCCTTCCACAGCAGGGACATAAGTTTCTGGGCAGGAGTTGATCATGGTGAGGGTTTGCCAAGTATACCTTCCTCTTAGCACATTTCTCCCTTGCATCCTGAGTTCGAGTGTCTTCAAAGCCCATGACACCTTTGGTAAAGGCTGTTCTCCAATTGGAGCTCTCACAGGCCTGTGTTTCCCAGTTGTCGGTGTTTATACTACATTTGTTTAGATTTGCCTTGAGAGAGTCTTTGAACCTCTTTTGTTGACCACCGGCATTATGCTTTCTATTTTTAAGTTTGGAATAGAGTAGCTGGACATGAAGATAAGATCTAACCTAATATTGCTGGTTAACCTCCCCTTAGCCCCCTCTCCTAACCAAGCATGCATCTGGAATGAAAGTTTGACTAAGAACTAAAGTGCCTGGAGAAGGTTAGCCAGAGCGGAGAGTTGTCCATCTCTTTCCCTCAGAATCATAGGAAGGGACCACGAGGATCATCTAGTCCACGGGTGTCAAACACAAGGCCCACGGGCCGAATCCAGCCCGCCAGACCTCGTCATGTGGCCCGTGTAGCCGCCGCCGGCCGCCAGCCTTCACCTTTTATTCTCGCTTTTTTTTTTTTTGACACAAGAAAGCCGCCTCTTCAGCTCATGCACAGCAGCCTACAAGCCAGAGAACGTCTGCCCTCTAACGGCGCCGCCCGTTCTACACAGGAAACCTCCACTTTACATGTCCTTTACATAGTCCTACAGATACAACCGGCCCTTTGAGGGTGACCAAACTGCTGATGCGGCCCCCGATGAATTTGAGTTTGGCACCCCTGATCTAGTCCAACCCCCTACAATGCAGGCATCTTTTGCCGAACGTGGGGGCATGGACCCATGGCTGTTTCTTGGGTGCCCACACAGTATGATCAACAGATGTACAATTTGTGCACACAGATCATTGAGCTGCACACTGGTGTGTTTATTCACAGGTAACATTCAACAAGTGTACACCAGAGTACAAAACAGTTGAGCTGCCTTTCACACAAACACTTGTGTGTATGTGTGTAGAGTCAACCATATAAAGAATTGGAGAAAATAATTGTTCAGCTGAGTATCGTGTGTCGTTCGAGCCACAATGACTCTGGGTGCGACTCTCCATCTTGGTTCAGTCCTCTGGCTTCGTAGCTGAGGCTGCGAATGTGCCTTTCCTGCGTGCTTTGAATGAAACACATTACTGTACAAAGTCCACGATACCAAAAGCTTATCAGCTGCATTTGGCTGCGGAGCGCAGTCTGGGGTGGACTTTCTGTTTTAAGGGCTCGGTCTGGTTTTGTATAAACAAACACATCGGGGCGCAATGTTGAAGTCAACAACTTCCTAGCCAAGGTCAAAGCTCTGCAAAGGCAGAGTGGAATAGGAAGAGGGGGGAGGAATTCACTTTCTCTTTTTAAAAAAGCACAGTAAGAATAATGCTGGAGCTATTGCAACAAATGTGCCTCCCTCCCTCCTTCCCCGACAACCAAAATAGACCTTAGTCTTTTACCACTATTGCCAAATTCTGGAGAGAATTTGTAATCTGACTGTTTCTCTTCTGGAAGAGTAGTCCTTTTCCTACAGGGCTCATCTGCTATGGTCACAGTCACACCATATGTTTTGATCACTCTTATATGTCTTTAAACAGTCATGGCTTCACCCCAAAGAATCCTAGGAACTGTGGTTTGAAGGGGGCTGATACCTGATAAGAGACCCTTAAGAAATGACATTTCTTAAGGATTTTGTTTTTTGGGGGAAACCATGCCACTGTTTGATCAAACAGTATCACAGCAATCCTTACAGTCCTAGTTGATTTTACTTTAATTAACAATATTGTGATCTGTCGACACTTTTTTCCATTATCATGATCACAGTGTTTAACCAATAATTTTGTTGAGGTCTGTAGCGTTGGCCATTTTTGCTGTAGCCACTGTAGAACGTGACCTGGCAGAGGAGGAGGGATGGCCCCATATTACGTATTATTATATAAAGCAGTGGGAGAAAACAAACACAAAACATTCAGGCCTGGACCTGGAAATCCCAAACCTGTGCCTAGAAATGGGAAACGTGTGGGTGAGCATTTAGGAACTTCACAACCAGAATGCTAAAATGTGTCATTCCACTATGTCTTCCTGAAATGCCGGTCACCACTGTGGTCTTTGCAATACTTCTCGTTCTGATTCCTGTTCCCCTTCACTTAATTCATCATTTGTGGGGACCAAGTTTTTAATAGCAAAACAAACGGATGCGCAGTTTTTTTGCATTGTGGGTAATTTCCAAGGCGATGGGGTGATGCTCATGAAGAACTGATACTTTAAGGCTGTGAAATATTATTGAAACACCTAAAGTGAGAGTATGCTAGTTTGCAAGATGTATCTGCTGCAGGCTACACGATATCAAGCTGCCAGTTTGGGGTGGAGGGTTAGAGAGCCTTCCCTCATCACAGAATCATAGAACTGTAGAGTTGGAAGGGACCCCAAGGGTCATCTAGTCCAACTCTCTGCAATGCAGGAATCTCAGCTAAAGCATCCATGGCAGACCTCTGCTTAAAAATTCAACCTCTGTTTAAAAACCTCCAAGGAAGGAGAGTCCACAAACCTCCAGGCTAAACATACTCAACTCCCTCAACCATTCCTCATAAGGCTCAGTTTCCAGACCCTTGATTGTCTTGGTTGCCATCAAAGCTTCCTGGATATTTTTAAAACACTTCTATACACACACACACAGAGAGAGAGAGAGAGAGAGAGAGAGAGAGAGAGAGAGAGAGAGCAGGCTAACTTTTCATGTGAAAGGAGGAGTGCTTGTTTTTACCAGGCACAAATCCAATGGTATGATTCTCACGCTGGCATCTGTGCAGCAAATCATCGCAAACATCACATGGAACTGCTGATTGCATGTAGCAGTCAAAATATGTGTCTCTGTTTGGGTCAGAGACTTAGCAGTGGAACAAGTTGGGCTCCATAATTCTAACTTGTAAAACTTTCTCATTTGAAGCCCTTAAAAGTGAAGGGGTTACAACAGACCCAGAGAATCTCTTAATTTTCTTCATGAACATGGGCACATGTATGGACATACCTTGAAGAAGACACCAGGGGCTGGTGAGAATTGCTTTGGGCGGTAGTGGTAGGAGAGTCAGCTCATCCAGGTACCCTTAGCATTGTCAGTTCTTGCATTGTAATTTTTTACTATTTTGCTTGTTTACACAACCATCGTGCGAGGAAGGCCACTGGGTTATTTCTCACTCACTCACTCACTCACTCACTCACTCACTCACTGTGTGTGTATATATACCGTATTTTTCGCTCTATAAGATGCACCAGACCATAAGACGCACCTAGTTTTTGGAAGAGGAAAACAAGAAAAAAAAATATTCTGAATCCCAGAAGCCAGGACAGCCAATGGGATCACAGCGCAGCTATCCTGGCTTATGGGATAGCCATGTGCAGCCTCTCCCGTGCAAGGGGAGCTTTCATCCCACTGCCCAGGAGAGTCTGCGCACGGCTAAGGCTCCCCCAAGAGCCGTGCTCCCTTTAAAGAGCGCACGGAGTGTGTGCGCGCGACTCTTTAAAGGGAGCGCTGAGCAGAGCCTCCCGCCTGCATTCGCTCCATAATGCACACACATTTCCCCTTACTTTTTAGGAGGGGAAAAGTGCATCTTATAGAGCGAAAAATACGGTATATACAGGGTGAATCCTTTAAAAGAGGCCCCGTGGATATAGAGTACACATGTTCCACGGGGCCTCTTTTTAAAGACTCATCCTGTATATTTCAACAGTTAACAAATTTAATAAAAAAAATATATAGTTTTCCATTAATATTCAGTTACCTTCTCCACCCAGTACATAGTTATAAGCTATGGAATTCATTCCCCCAAGATGGTAGCGGTGACAGCCATCCTGGATGGCTTTAAAAGGCAATTAGACATGTTTATATTTGATGTCACATCAACCCCTCATCTTCTAGGAAATGGGCTTTATCTCAGATGTGATCATTTCCTGCTTGATGCAAATGCAGCATCGCTTCAGCACCACCCCACTTATATATATTTCTTCCTTTTCAGTCCTCCTCTAGACGCGCCGGTCTCTGCTGCACTAACTGCCATACGACCAACACTACGCTCTGGAGACGGAACGCAGAAGGGGAGCCAGTTTGCAACGCGTGTGGATTATACATGAAACTGCATGGGGTAAGGAGCATGTATTCATTAGCCTGGTATTCTGTCCATGTGTCTCTTCAAACACAAAGCCCCAGAGAAATAATAAATGCAGAAACAAGTACAATATACAGAAATAAATACAGGCGCGCACACCTCAATTTATGCCGGAGTTACGTTCCAGGTCACCGCATGCATTGGCAGAGTGCATTAAGCTGTCCGTCCCAGCCCTCCTCCTTCCAGTGCCGAAAATAATAATAATAATAATAATAATAATAATAATAATAATAATAATAATAATAATTTATTATTTATACCCCGCCCATCTGGCTGAGTTTCCCCAGCCACTCTGGGCGGCTTCCAATCAAGTGTTAAAAACAATACAGCATTAAATATTAAAAACTTCCCTAAACAGGGCTGCCTTCAGATGTCTTAAAAATAAGATAGCTGCTTATTTCCTTCACATCTGAAGGGAGGGCGTTCCACAGGGCAGGCACCACTACTGAGAAGGCCCTCTGCCTGGTTCCCTTTAACTTCACTTCTCGCAATGAGGGAACTGCCAGAAGGCCCTCGGCGCTGGATCTCAATGCCCGGCTGAATGATGGGGTGGAGATGCTCCTTCAGGTATACAGGACCAAGGCCGTTTAGGGCTTTAAAGGTCAGCACCAACACTTTGAATTGTGCTCAGAAACATACTGGGAGCCAATGTAGGTCTTTCAGGACTGGTGTTATGTGGTCCCAGCGGCCACTCCCAGTCATCAGTCTAGCTGCTGCATTCTGGATTAATTGCAGTTTCCGGGTCACCTTCAAAGGTAGCCGCACGTAGAGCGCATTGCAGTAGTCCAAGTGGGAGATAACTAGAGCATGCACCACTCTGGCAAGACAGTCCGCAGGCAGATAGGGTCATCCTGCGTACCAGGTGGAGCTGGTAGACAGCCACCCTGGACACAGAATTAACCCTCGCCTCCATGGACAGCATGTGTGCATCAAACACACACAAATTGAGAGTGGCCTGTATGTAGTTAAAAACAATGACTCTAAAAGTCAACTCACAAAAGAATCAGACACAAAAACCCTTCTACCCAACAACAGGATGGACAAATACTGCCATAAAGGCAGCACAATATAGTGGTCTCCATCAGTTCCCAAATACTTGAGAAAGAAACGTGAATTTGCCTTCCTGGAGAGAATGTTTTGCAACTGAGGGGCTACCACTGAAAAGGCCTGTTCTCTCATTGCTCTCCTCCAAACTTTTCTTGGAGAGGGCACTGAGAGAAAAGGCTTCAGACAACTATTTTAGGGTGTGGGTCAGTACTTCTGAGATAAGGCGGTCTATAAGGAATCAGGGTCCTAAGCTGTCTAAGGCTTTATGCACCATTTTGATTTGAGTTCAGAAGTGGAATCTGCCATCGGGCCAGAACCTGTGCCAGTGTACTTTGCGTCTTTCAAAAATGTGGACCTAGGTTTCACCTGTCCCAGAGACAGAAGACTGTCCTTGTTCAAGAAATAAAAATACTGTACTCATCAGCCACAGCTATTTCTCTTAACCCAGTAGTGTAGGAAGGAAAATGGAGGAAATATGGGGGGGGGGTGTTTGTCGTAAGGTTCTCCAAATACTCTGCCTCATGCATCTACTAGCCCAAGGACTGCCAATGAGAAAAATGAACCCCTCTGAAGGACAAGGACACCATGTGCATTGCACAGATACAGTGACTATAAAGCGAATACTGGAGTGCTCTGCAGAAAAGCAAGTCAAAGCCGGTACTGACGATTCTTCCTCTTTTTGATGTCAAGGTACCCAGACCTCTGGCAATGAAAAAAGAAAGCATCCAGACGAGGAAGAGGAAACCTAAAAATATCACCAAAGGAAAATCCTCAACAGGTATCAGTAATAATAGTAAATTATAAAATAAATGCCGTCTCGGTGCATGCATGGCTGTCCTGCTCCAAAAAGCTTACAATCTACACTGCAGAATTAGGGAAAGGAAGGCAGTATCTGCATGATTTGATCCTTCGATGTCGATTCTTTCTACCATTGTGAAGCAGAATTCATGAAGTGTCCACACAGTTCATACACACTATGGAGTCAGCTACATTAGTAACAAAACAAACAGTGTTTTGAATGCATTATAAAGATGCAACACCAGATGGTGCTGGAGAGCAAAAAAATTTTTTTTGCAATTTTTCATAGCGTTGTTTTTTCTTATAACGATTTAATTTCTGACTTATTTATAGCACACACCCCCCCCCCGTGTGTAGATCCACCCCATGTGTTCACACAGAGAGTTCATCTTTCTCTCTGTGTGTGATCCACAGTTCAGCCAAGGTTTCCCTCTGTGTGTTTAACCTTCACCCTCACACACATCCAACCCTAGCCAAATCCACAGCTCGAAGAGATGCAACCCAGAAAGAATTATTTCTTATGATTCTGCTGGCCGGCTAGTTAGACCCTCTGTGATAACAAAGGATAAGGGTTAAAGCAAGGGCAAGGGTGAGCTTGAAGGATGACAATTATAAAAACTAAGATTAAATTATAAGTGATAAAATTAAAATGCTTAGTCCTTGTTTGGCTATTTGGGGTTGACGTCCCCATTAAGATCTTCTAAGGTTTTCTAAAGTATTTTCTATTTGTGCAAACCTTGGGGACTGCTCCTCTTGTGTGTGGATGGTACTGTTTTGGCTGCAAAAGGATTGGCACAGTGGGTTGAATTTGCTATTGGTAATGGGATAAAATAAACAGGTAGGGAGCCTATTCCAATCTGAGGGTTGTATTCCATTGCAGGAACTTTCTGGGGGCCACATGCAGTGATGGTAGGGGCCAGAGAGCCAGTGTGGTGTAGTGGTTAAGAGCGGTAGTCTCGTAATCTGGGGAACCGGGTTCGCTTCCCCGCTCCTCCACATGCAGCTGCTGGGTGACCTTGGGCCAGTCACACTTCTTTGAAGTCTCTCAGCCCCACTCACCTCACAGAGTGTTTGTTGTGGGAGAGGAAGGGAAAGGAGAATGTTAGCCGCTTTGAGACTCCTGAAGGGGAGTGAAAGGCGGGATATCAAATCCAAACTCTTCTTCTTCTTCTTCTTCAGAGGCAAAAGCAGGGAAAGCAATAGATGTGATTGTTGCCTTTGTACAGTAGGCTAGATTCTAGCAATACACAAGCCATAGATTCCCCTCCCTCCCTCTTCATCCTTCATCCCCAAAGCAAGAGCCATTATCACAGTTCCAGAAAATGTGACATCTAGGCAAAAGTTCTCAAGTTACATGCAGAGGAGAGCCAGTGAGAAGTATGGGGTGGGGTAGGGTCTAGGGAGGGTCCCAAGGGCCAAATAGATATCCCTCAAGGGCCACATTCAGCCCCTGGACCTGACGGTTCCTCACCTCTGAGAAAGAAGCAAATGTTTGGTCTCAGAGGCCTTGCACAGATGTCAGAAGTTTGAAGGAGATGGAAATATGAATAAATCATATGGCTTATAACTAGCAATAATAATGCAATCTGCTTCTGCTTCACACTTTCATTAATGTATGTATTCTTTAAACCATTTTATCTTGCAGGGTCCACCAATTCAACCACCAATTCCCCTTCCTCCATCACAAATTCTGAAAGCACCGTCACTTTAAAAACGGAACCCTCTGTAACAGCACAATATCCAGGGCAGTCGATCGTGGCAGCTTCCCAGGTAAATGGATGATGGGAACTGCAGTACATCTTGACAAATGATATGATATGTAGCATGCTCATGGATTTTGTGCTGCTGGTGGAGATGATAATGATTGACTCCTCTAGCAGTGATTGGCCAAGCTGCCGTAATTTCAGAGTCTCCTGGGCCAGTTAGAAATTGGGCATAATCTTAATGTATGGCAGGCCAGAACGGAAATAAAGGCCTGTATTAAAAATGGAGGTCTATAAAAGGGGGCAGTAGACCAAAGGAATTATGGGAATGGAGATGAGTCCTGCAGAAGAATGAGTGGGAGACCTGAAGAAGGAATGCAAGAGTTTAGTGTTTCTCCCCAGCTGTTGGACCAAACTCTCATCATCCCTGACAACTCGTCCTGCTAGCTAGGGATGATGGGAGTTGTAGTCCACCACAGCTGGGGACCCAAGTTTTGAGAAACACTGAAAGGGAAACTAGAAGCAGGGAGGCATAAAGAAGGGTGTGTGATGGGGATGGAGAACCTGTGGCTCTCTGGATGTTGTTGGACTCCAATTCCCATCAGCCCAAGCCAACAGTGGCCACTGCTCAGGGGTGATGGGAGCTGTAGTCCACCAATATCTGGAGGGCTACAGGGTTCCCATTCTTTGTGTATACAGCCAGGAGCTGCAGAGATCAAGAAGACTAGAGGTCTGACCCATGTTAAACATCTTAGTCTTTACGGTAGGGGTTAAAGCAACCAATGCAATAGAAATTTCACCTATAATGGGGACAGCAAGCCCATTCATTTCTTTGTTGCAAATCCTTGTAGGGTCCAAGCCAATCTGAAGACGCTCTGGCTGACAGCCACACCCAGTTCAAGTACGAGCCAGAGGACTACGCCTTCTCTGCGGCCACCATGACCCAGCAGTCGGGACTAAGCGTTCCTCTTCGCCAAGACTCATGGTGCGCCCTGGCACTGGCCTAGGAAACTGGTCTCCCATTTTTAAAATTGAAAGCAGGCAGCAAATGAACCTGTTGTTCCCATGACGTCAGTGGATAGCAGGCAAAAAAAGGACCTTCCTACCTTAGTACTTTGGGTGATCAATGTGGGTCTATGTTTTCTAAATGCTGGCTTCTTTTCCCATGGAAGGTGCACCATTTGAACTGAATATGGCCAACACATCTTGACACATCTGACTCTATGGGTCTCTTTTGCTCTCAGAAAGTTTTCAAATTTTACCAGCACCAATCGAAAGCGGGAAGAAACCCTGACCTCTCTTCGGAGGAGGAGCTATCTATCTTCCCCATGATCCATTTTAAGGAAATAAATCTCAGAATCTATACTTTTGTTCACAGTGATTTCAACTCCCCTCTTTTTATGACTCCCCTGTGTGCAATTTCACTCCACTTCCCAATAAAGACTATAATAGAAAGTGGCACCAAGTAACTTAATTTTATTAAAATGTAAACAAGTCTAATGTTTATTGGTGTGGGCAAGGCAAAGGGGGGAGGAAGGAGAGGAAAACAAACCTGTTTTAAAACATTTGCTGTTTTATATTAAAAAGAAAATACTTCTAATAGTGTGTTACCTTCTGGAGTGTCTAATTTATCACCATTTTTAAAAAATAAATCGCACAGAGAAATTCTCTTGAACGGCTCTTCCAAGCATTCTGTTGAAGGAAGTTTCTCAACACACCAGCCCATCACACTGTAGCAGAGGTGGGGCCACTCCCAGTCATCAAGTCTAGCTCCCACATTGTGGATTAAGACTTTCATTGCCTACTTGTCATATTATACACCCAGGGTATGGTCTGAAGGCACATGAGGTCGCCATCTTGCTGAGGTTCAGCAGGTCTGGGTCTGATCAGGGCCTGGAACCCCATGACCACCACCCTGGGCTCCATGGCTGAAGAAAGGTAGGGTACAAATGTAAGAAAGTAAATGAATCTATCTATCTGAGGTCGTACGCCTCTGAGTTACATGAGCCAGAGTTTGCACTGATGGTCCACATGGGGGCTTCCTATAGTCATCTGGTTGGCCCTTGTAGCTTCAGAAAGCTGGAGAAGATGAGCCTTTGATCTGATCCAGCAGGACTCTTCGTTATGAACTAACTACTATGGAAAATGGTGATTACTGTGTTTTGGGAATTTAATTTTGACTTTCCAAATACAGGCATTTGAATCTTTGTAGCTCAGCTTTGCTCTTGCCCTCAAAGGCCAGTCAAACGTAAACAGAAAAGCTTGGGGCCAGGAGATTTCACAGCACTGGAAATACCTGACTGTCTTATCATGCAGCAGAGGGCAAAGACTTGTTCTGTGTGATCCTTGAGGACAGGACGAGATCTAATGGGCTTAGAGGAGGAGGTTGGAATTTTAGTTGTCTATCAGGGTGGTAAGAGCAGCTCAACAAAGGAACTCATAACCTAGAGATTGGCGGGTTCTCCAACTCTAGAGGTCTTCAGGCAAATATTAGGCAGCCATATCTTGGAGATGCTCTATCCCTGGATTTGATGGGTTGAGCAGGGGGTTAGACTAGCAGGTCTTGGGAGATCCCTCTTACTCTTGAAGAACCCCTTCAAGTTGGGATCTGCCAGTATTCAGTGAAAGTATATTACATTCAATGACCTTGGGTTCCTTTCCAGACAAGCTTCTGTAAACAAGTGAGGATTTTCCAAGATTATTCGGGGACCAATATAAGGAGATTTGGAGAGACCCAAACTTACTGTTTTCCCCTGTTGAAATGCTGTATGGAAACAAAAATGGGAGTGAGAGAGAAGTGAGTGGTGAGGTGTCATCAGCTCAGCATGACCAATTGTGTGTCCACTAACTTTGCTTCAATCTAGCAGGAGCTATTTATAGCCAGGAAGTTGTCAAGGAATTACCCATTATTATGGAAACAATCTGGTTCAGGGCTTCCTGCACTGGTTGTTTTCCTTGTCAAAGAGAAATATGTGGTTTGGTGGTGGTGTTGTTTTTTTATGATGTCAGACACACACAATGTCCCACGGTACCGAAGGGGAGAGGAGATGGAGAGGAGACTGTCTGTGAATTATGGGGACATTGTTAGTTCCCCGGGAACTAACAATTGATCATTAAACCACTCTGCAATTATAGCTCTATGAGGGGAATAGGGAGTCTCCTAGCAATTCTCAGCCCCCTTAACAAACTACGCTTCCCAGGATTCTCTGGGGTAAACCATGGCTATTTATAATGCAGATGGTACCACCTCTGTACATACTTGTTGGAACTCCACAGTGTCATAATAGGATTACAGGGTGAGTAACCTCCTGAAGCAAAGAGCAAGAAAATGGCTTAAGGTGTGTAGGATTTGATGAGAGATGTTGGAATGAAGATACTGGATGCTTTAGACTGCTTGAACAAAGGGGGACACACACAGAGAGAGCTATTTTAAATCCATTGACCATCAATCTTGTAGCCAGCAGTGGGGAATGGGTGGCCCTGCAGATGTTGGACTCCCCATCAGCCAACAATGGCTGCTGCTCAGCTCCAGCCACCATGGGTAATGGTCAGGGATGATGGCCATTGGACTTCAGCAACACCTAGCAAGCCACAGCCATGTCCAAAGGCAATAACCATGCTCTCAACCTTGTCTGCATAAGTCATTTTGTAAAGCGGGCACAGAGAGAACCAAAACTCTGCCAAGAGCTGACTCCCGATGGCTCCAGTAGAGTTATTTATGAGCTGCTGGTAAATGCGGACTGTACACTTGCAGCTTAAAGAAACAATGACAGCATGAGGAAAAAACGAAACAGTTGCTCTGCAAGCCCAACCTGCTTCTGCAGAGGGCTGCAAGGGGGCTTGTTGCAAGGCATCCATTATTTTTACACCTGAAGTATAATGGAGCAGCGTTCCTCACCCAAAGGCGATGCTCATGTGCATTCATTCTTGTAGCCCTCGGAGTAGGTTTTGCACAATAGTCTCCAGTGTAGCAAATGGAACAGTTCCTTTTCTGCAATGGGCAGAGGCAGGAAAATTAACCCCTCTCCCCCACCATCTCTATCCCAGTTCCCATATGTCGTCCATGTGTAAAAAGGTAAAGGGACCCCTGACCATTAGGTCCAGTCGTGACCGACTCTGGGGTTGCGGCGCTCATCTCGCTTTATTGGCCAAGGGAGCCAGCGTACAGCTTCCGGGTCATGTGGCCAGCATGACTAAGCCGCTTCTGGTGAACCAGAGCAGTGCACGGAAACCCCGTTTACCTTCCCGCCGGAGCGGTACCTATTTATCTACTTGCACTTTGACGTGCTTTTGAACTGCTAGGTTGGCAGGAGCAGGGACCGAGCAAGGGGAGCTCACCCCGTCGCGGGGATTCAAACCGCCAACCTTCTGATTGACAAGCCCTAGGCTCTGTGGTTTAACCCACAGCACCACCCGCATCCCTCTCGTCAATTTATAGGACAGGCCTAAATGACTGGGAAGGGGGAAGTGGGCAGTTTCTCTCTTCAGTATTATAAAATTACAACATGAAAACAACAACAATAAAGACACAAATCAATACTCGTGGTCCACATCCTGGACTTGACAGAGCCTGAATGCGATCTTTATTTATAAAGGTATTTATATACTGCCATTTATATACTGCGACGTCAGGGCGGTGTACAATGATAAAATGTCATTTAAATGGTACGCAACAATAATTGAAACGATCACTTTAAAAAACACACCATTCAAACAGCAACATAGGCCTGTTCACAGGACATCTTCTTAAGCAACTGCAATTCAAGTTGGTATTGAGTGGACTTTACCAACTTTAGTTGGGAATCTTTAATTTTAATCACAGCACGTGTCTCCTCTGCCAATTTCCAGATCTTCCACTGCCACTCTGTAATTTCTGTTGGTGCCTGTTGTACTCCCCCCTCAGACAGAAGCTATTTCAACTTAAACACCCATTAAGATAGAGCTGTAGCACATTTTTGCCTTCAGAATAGAATATGCAAAAAAAGTCCTTTTTGCAGGGGTGCAGGTACCGGGGGGGGGGGGGGACCTTACCCGTTGCTTTTCCATGCCTATTTGCAGCCATCATTCTCCAGCTCTGCTGCTGCTTCTGTACTAGTTTATCTTTAACACGGTGGCTGCTTCTTTTGCTACAATATCCTAGCCAATCAGGGACCACATAGTGAATGTGATAAGAGAATACAGTTAAATCATCGAGGGTCAAGCCGACATGTGCACAGGAATACATACAGAAGCATGCACTGAAAGGAGTATGGATTGATTGCTGAACTGAGCAGAGTTTCCTGAGAGTTAAAAGCTTTTGTTGCTAAAATTAAGGCACCAGTCCTCAAGCTAATGAGGATAACTTCATTCCTGATACCTAGATTTCTGGGCATGGGGAATGCATATGATGGAAGCATAATAATAATAATAATAATAATAATAATAATAATAATAATAATAATAATAATAATAATTTATTTATACCCCGCCCATCTGGCTGAGTTTCCCCAGCCACTCTGGGTAGCTCCCAATCAAGTGTTAAAAACAATACAGCATTAAATATTAAAAACTTCCCTAAACAGGGCTGCCTTCAGATGTCTTTTAAAGATAGGAAAGCCACTTATTTCCTTCACATCTTAAGGTAGGATGTTCCACAGGGTGGGCACCACTACCGAGAAGGCCCTCTGTCTGGTTCCCTGTGACCTCACTTCTCGCAGGGAGAGAACCGCCAGAAGGCCGTTGCCACTGGATCTCAGTGTCCGGGCTGGACAATGGAGGTGGAGACGCTCCTTCAGGTATACTGGGCTGAGGCCGTTTAGGACTTCAAAGGTCATCACCAACAATTTGAATTGTGCTCGGAAACGTACTGGGAGCCAATGCAGATCTCTCATGACCTAAGCATCTAGGTATGCTTGCCTAAAGAAGAATGCTTTTAGCAGGTGCCTAAAAAAAAGTCTAGCAAAGGAACATGCTTTGTTGAAATTTCAGCTTTCACAACACAGGAAAACGGCCAAATAAACAGCTATTTTCGTGGAGGAGGGTCAAGCTATTAACTGATATGAATGAAATTTCATATGTAGCTATATAATCCCGAGCGTAGTAAGATAAGATCTTTGGAGCAGGCATTTTTTTTAAAAAAAAAAGTTTTTTATGAACCGCCCTAGTATGGCAGTAATTGTTCCTTGATCATTTGTGTGTGTCCGTCCCCCCATAATGGCACCTGGGGCAGACCGCCCCTCCTTTCCTATGCCCCTGGCACAGATCCTGTTCATTCCAATGGTCCAGAATAAATTCCTAGTGGATTGGGCCTCACTCTTCAAAGCAGTACAGATTACTGTGAAGGTACAAAGCTACCAAGTGGAACTGAAGTTGCAGAGGTTCCTGGTGGGATTGAAGCAGTAATGTCCCCTAGAGATAACTTTGGATTTTTTTATTTTTTTTAAAGTCTCCCAGGTTAGTTCAAGATTTATTGCACCATTAACATGACCATAAACAAGAACAACTTGCACTGATATAGATGTGAGAGCTTCGTTGTGCTACTTGCTGACTCTGTGAAAATTCAGAGGCATCAGTGTAAAGGGCAGGACGAACAGATCGCTGCAGTTATGTTGTAAAACCATCTGGGCCAGTGGCCTTTGGACAGTGACAATGCATAGCCTGAAGGTGGCTGTGCAGCAACAGCAGAGCGCGTCCACCAACGCACGTGGGGTGACGGGGTAGCACATATTGCACATGTGCTTTCGGTTAAGGAGGTGTGGCAGGGACACAGTTCTAAGTCTTTAAGCCCTGTGCATGCATAACAGGACAGCAAGTGATAGGCAGAAGAGGCATCATAGCTGCGGGCAGAGACCATTAGACAGTCAAAGACGTGTGGTCCACGTTCTAATGGATTATATACTGAAGGTTCATCTATAGGATGGATGGCGGCTAACAGATTGAGGTTGAATCCTGACAAGACAGAAGGACTGTTTTGGGGGACAGGAGGCGGGCTGGTGTGGGGGATTCCCTGGTCCTGAATGGGGTAACTGTGCCCCTGAAGGACCAGGTGCACAACCTGGAGTCATTTTGGACTCACAGTTGTCCATGGAGGCGCAGGTCAATTCTGTGTCCAGGGTAGCTGTCTACCATCTCCACCTGGTACGCAGGCTAAGACCCTACCTGCCTGCAGACTGTCTCGCCAGAGTGGTGCATGCTCTAGTTATCTCTCGCTTGGACTACTGCAGTGTGCTCTATGTGGGGCAACCTTTGAAGGTGACCCCTGAAACTACAATTAATCCAGAATGCAGCAGCTAGACTGATGACTGGGAGTGGCCACCGGGATCATATAACACTGCTTCTAAAGCAGGCTTCCTGAACCTCAGCCCTCCAGATGCTTTTGGCCTACAACTCCCATGATCCCTAGCTAGCAGGCCCAGTGGTCAGGGATGATGGGAATTGTAGTCTCAAAACATCTGGAGGGCCGAGGTTGAAGAAGCCTGTTGTAAAGGATCTTCACTGGCTCCCAGTATGTTTCCGAGCACAATTCAAAGTGTCGGTGCTGACCTTTAAAGCCCTAAACGGCCTTGGCCCAGTATACCTGAAGGAGCATCTCCACCCCCATCACTCAGCCCAGACACTGAGGTCCGCCTCAGGGAACCAGGCAGAGGGCCTTCTTGGTAGTGGCACCATCCCTGTGAAATGCCCTCCCTTCAGATGTCAAGGAAATAAAGAATTACACAACTTTTAGAAGACATCTGAAGGCAGCCCTGTATCAGGAGGTTTTTAACGTTTGATGCTTTTATTATGTTTTTAGATATGCTGTAAGCTGCCCAGAGTGGCTGGGGGAACCCAGCCAGATGGGTGGGGTATTATTATTATTATTAGTATTATTATTATTATTATTATTATTGCCCTTCCCCTATACAGAAGGCACTTGTCAGCCAGACACCAAGACTGTTTGATACTGTCCCCATTTGGCCACTCAGGAGTTTCAAGGCTTGTAGGTCCTTAACTTCAACCACCATGTTTTGTAAGAGTTCCATTGGAGGCTAGACATAATATGGGCCAGCAATGAAACTTTAGGGCAGAAGGGTAGCCAATGTGCTGCCCTCCAGAGGATATTGGCCTACAGCTCCCATCATCCCTGGTCGTTGGCCATGCTGATGGAAGTTGGTCCAGCAACATGAGGAATGATGGGAGGCTGAGAAGACCAAGGAGACCAGGGTTCAGGTTGCCACTCAGCCACGAAACTCACTGGGTGGTCTTTTCCAGTCGCTGTCTCTCAGCCTAACCTACCTCACAGCACTGTTGTGAGGGCACAAAAGGGAAATGGAGAACCATGTATGCCACCTTCAGCTCATTGAAGAAAAGGTGGGATATAAATATAACAGATAGACAGAGAACCAGCCTCCTCCAGGGTGTTTTAGATTTTGCAGGACAGAATCATGGAACTCCAATGAAATATACTTGGAGTTAAGTGTGAATTTCATGCTCTTTATTCAGCTCATAGTAGCAATGAATGAAACTTTCCCCAAAACGTCTAGCTATATATACATTATTTACACAATGGGCCCCACGTGATTGGCTAATTCTGGGCTGCTCCTGACCCACTTCATCCAGAAGCCTGATTGGCTGCTCCTGCAGGCCAATCAGGTCGCTGATTCACTTCCACCTGGAGCTGGATTGGGTGGCTCCTGCAGACCAATCAGACTGCTGCATTCTGGATTCTATTGTTCTAGGATTCAGATCAGTACATAACATCCCTATCATTTGTAGTTCAAATCTCAGTGTGGGGAGGGGAAATTAGTGCTATGTCCTCCATGATTTCTCCCTAACTGATGTCCCCAAAGGTCATTTGTGACAGCTAACTTGGCACATAGCTTACCATTTTCTTTTTCTCTCTCTCTTGCTATTGCTTGATCCATAGCAATCCTGACTCTTCATATGTTCAGGTTACCGTGCGAATGAGGTGTCCATGTTTGACCTTGCCATCTTTCTCTCTTTTGATTAATAACTCTCAAACCACAATCAGACGTGGGTGGGAGCACTTCCACAGTCGACAGTTGCTAATGCTGTAAGACATTTAAAAATAAATGATAATGTTTCTCTTAGCCTGACAGCTTATATGGGAACTTACTAAGAAGGCTGTGGGTTTGTTTGGGGGCTGTCAGGAAGCATTTAAAGTGCATTCTATCACTCCAGATTAAAGGGGGTGGTAAGCTACACACAGCAATACCGTTTCGGTCACAAGACCATTTGAAGCCTCTTTGCAAATGGGACAACAAGCTCAGAAGCCTCTCTCGCTCTGGATTTCCTCTCCAGCAACCAAGACCAAGAAACACAATTCATTTCTTGGGCACACTCACTTGGCAGGGCTGCAGAGTTCTGATTCTCAAAGGCTGAGATCATATGCAAGAAGCTGCCGCCTTATACTAGGTCAGACCATTGTTCCATCTAGGTCAATAATCTCTAAACCAGGGATTGGGAACCTCCAGCCCATAGGCCTAATCAGGCCCAACATGGGTCTCAATTTGGCACATGAGGCTGTTTCCCTCCAAACCAAGGCCACCTGCCCTACATCTGATATGAGGTAAGGGGGAGGTGGAGACAAGGATGCAGATGCCTTTATGCTCCCAATCATTGGCAAAGGAGGCAGCTGAGTTGTTGTTGTTGTTGTTTAGTCGTTTAGTTGTGTCTGACTCTTCGTGACCCCATGGACCAGAACACGCCAGGCACTCCTGTCTTCCACTGCGTCCCGCAGTTTGGTCAAACACATGCTAGTATCTTTGAGAACACTGTCTAACCATCTCGTCCTCTGTCGTCCCCTTCTCCTTGTGCCCCCCATCTTTCCCAACATCAGGGTCTTTTCCAGGAAGTCTTCTCTTCTCATGAGGTGGCCAAAGTACTGGAGCCTCAGCTTCAGGATCTGTCCTTCCAGTGAGCAATCAGGGCTGATTTCCTTAAGAATGAATAGGTTTGATCTGCCTTGCCGTGGTGCAGGTGCTTGAATAACTCAGAGAAGCTATGAGCTATGCCGTGCAGGGCCACCCAAGGAGAGTTTTGACCAAACGTGATCTACCTGGAGCAGGAACCGGCAAGCCACTCCAGTATTCCTGCCAAGAAAACTCAATGGACAAAGACAACAGGCAGCTCAGTGGGGAGAGTCAAATAAGCCTTCAAAGAGCTTGCAAGTCCCCTGCACTGTTGGGACTTCAAAGCACCCCATTGCCTGACGCCACTGCGAGTCATGTGATTGAATGTGGGAGATCCTGCTTGTCAAATTTGGCCCATAAGGGTTAGGGGAGATTAGGTGCCAGCCCACTAGTCAGGTTGACTCCCTGCCCCCAGTCTGGGCCTAAACTAGACTAGTGGTGAAGGCCCCAGGTTCCAGGCAGGAGTTTCCCCCAGCTCCACTTAAGAGATGCCAAAGAATGCACATCCAAGTGCTCTGTGATGCAGCTGCATGTAGGACATTGCTTCAGCAGTGTAGTTACTGATTCCTTTACTTTCTGGCATATGAAATCACCCATTGCTGTGAAGTGTGAAAAGAAAACAGGGGTGACTAGAGAAGTGGTGGTAAATTCTAGCTGTTTAAGAGCTAAGCAGAAATAGCTGGGGATCTGAAGCTTCTTGTTTCATCCTAGGTTAAATCCTAGGAAAATGGGACAGTAAGGTGAAGAATCCTGTCCTTGTATATTTTTATTCCACCTGCCTCTCTCCCTCTCCCTCCCTCTCTCCTCTATTTACCCTTCCCGCTTCCACCTACTTGGATTGTCCCTCAAGGGACCTTATCAGGCAAAGCCCTACAGCTTCCATATCTCCTGAAAGCTTCAAATGGATATTGGTTCCTTTCACCCAATCCTAGCACTGCAGCATTATCTCAGGGGGCTTAGGGGTACCTTCCCATTTTGCAGGGGGTGCCGGCCAAGGGAGAAGAAGAAGCTTTGCATGGAACTTAGCAGAGCAGGAGGTTCTGCTTATCATTGGGCTGGTGTCTATTTTACGCCCTCCTTTGCAAAGAATAATAATAATTAAATGGAGGGAAAGGGACAAGAGATGCAGGGTGCAAAAACCTGGAGTTTGGGCTCCCTTGACCACCACTAATAGCACTCCTGCACTGGAGACTGGCCCATTAGGGCACCGCTCCACCAACCTCAGCCAGCCATCGTCAGGCTTCAGGGAATTGACTTCCTCCCCGCTTTGGCAGTAGATAAACAGAACAAAGGAAAAAGAGTCTTCTTACCAGTTAGAAACTTTAATGATCACAGCGAGAGAACAAAGAATCAATTTCCTAAGAATGAAGGTGCTCCCAGTTAAGGGTTCCACTCACTTCCTCCCTAGCCACCCACGTCACTACCATGTTGTCAGGGGACTGCCATCGAAAAGGGGGGAGGGAGGCAGGAACATACAGGGAGCCTCCTACTTTGCTGAGCAGTAACACTTCGTCAAGGACGCAGGTGGTGCTGTGGGTTAAACCACAGAGCCTAGGACTTGCTGATCAGAAGGTTGGCGGTTCGAATCCCCGCAACGGGGTGAGCTCCCGTTGCTCAGTCCCTGCTCCTGCCAATCTAGCAGTTTGAAAGCACGTCAAAGTGCAAGTAGATAAATAGGTACCGCTTCAGCAGGAAGGTAAACGGCATTTCCGTGCGCTGCTCTGATTTGCCAGAAGCGGCTTAGTCATGCTGGCCACATGACCTAGAAGCTGTACACCAGCTCCCTCGGCCAATAAAGTGAGATGAGCACCGCAACCCCAGAGTCGGTCACAACTGGACCTAATGATCAGGGGTCCCTTTACCCTTTACCTTAACACTTCGTCAAAGACTGGTGAAAGCGAAGCCTCAGGCGAAACGGAAGAAGAAAGGTGGGGGGAGGTGAGGCAAAGGCTCACAGATGTTACTGCGAGCCCCAGCACCACTCCCAGGCAGGCTAATAGGGAAACAGACATGCAGCTTCTGTCGCCTAGTTTTTGCAAGGGAGTCAAATGTAAGGAAAAGAGGTGGAGACTGGGGGTGTAGAGGTTCTTATGCTGGGGGGGGGGGACAGGAAGAACCCACTCTCGGAATCTGCTAGGGACTGAGGCAGACATGAACTTTGGATCTCTGCACTGTACATAGTTTGCACCAAATAAAACCTGTAAAAAGGCAGGTCGGAGTCCTGGCTGTTTATTTGCGAGCCACCATACTGATCCCTGACTCGTGTCTTGAAACCTGAGCTCGTAACCGCTGTGCTTTCTGTGCTGCCACCTTGTCTGCTCTTCTTGACCTTGGGCAGAGCGAATGAATACTTTCCAGGGACAGTGAATTTGTTAACTCCCTCCCTCCCTTCCAGTGCTTCTTCTCCATCTAGTATTTCCCAGCTTCTGCCTTCTGAACTGTGCCCCTCTGCAAACCACTGTTCCAAATCTATACTCTACTCCTGCTCCTGGGAAGATTAAGGATCCTGATCAGGAGCAGGGGGAGGCTGCCATCATTCCTCCTCAGAGCAGCCCTCCTCAGCAAGGTCTCTGACATCAGCCAACCTACAACCTGCCTGTCTTCTTACAACCAATCAGGATGGCTCTGCCTGTCATTGGGTCCACCGGTTGGTCCGTCGGGCTTCTGTCCTACCAGCCCCAATGGGCGCCAGTCACTCCCAGTATTACAGCTGCCAGTAAGTAAATAAATAATTAAATGAATTTTATTATTTGTACCCCGGCCATCTGTCAGGATTGCCTCAGCCACCTCTGGGTGGCTTCCAGCATATACAAAAACACAATAAAACGTGAAACATTTAAAAACTTCCCTCTACAGGGCTGCTTTTGGTTGTCTTCTAAAGGTTGCATCCCCTTGACATCTGATGGGAGGGTGTTCCACAAGGTGGGCGCTGCTACTGAGAAGGGCCTCTGCCTGGTTCCCTGTAACCTTGCAGAGGGCCCTCAGAGCGGGATCTCAGTGTCCAGGCTGAATGACAGGGGTGGAGACGCTCCTTCAGGTATACAATGGTACCTCTTGTTAAGAACTTAATTCATTCCGGAGGTCTGTTCTTAACCTGAAACTGGTCTTAACCTGAAGCACCACTTTAGCTAATGGGGCCTCCTGCTGCCACTGCGCTGCCGGAGCACAATTTCTGTTCTCATCCTGAAGCAAAGTTCTTAACCTGAGGTACTATTTCTGGGTTAGCGGAGTCTGTAACCTGAAGCATCTGTAACCTGAAGTGTCTGTAACCCGAAGTACCACTGTAAGGGGAGAGGCCATTTACCCAAGTACCTGCAGACTGGGGAAGAATGCTACAAGTACATTCTTAAAACTGGAATGGCTCATCCAGATGGCTCTTCACAGTGCTTTGCCATGCCATGGAGAACTGCATCCCCAGTCGGGATCATGATAGTGACCTGAAAAGTGCCAGAAGCTTCTGGCCAAAGGCGCCGACTCCATGGGGCCTGAGGGGGCCCGAGCCCCCTCAAAAATTCGTTTGGGGGGCTCTGCCCCCCAATAATCTCGGGCGCCCCTCCAGCAGAGCGCCGCCGCCGCCCCTCCCCCAGCCCAAAATGCACAGGGTCGGGCTGCATGCCTCCTGCCCTCCCTCCCGAGCAAAAGCTCCACCCAATTTCCTTCGGAGCTGATTAATAGGCGCAGCACGCTCTCCCCTATTTGCTCACGAGGAGGCGGCGCCACTTTATCTGCATATTCATGAGCTTATTTATTATTCATGAGCTTTCGCGGGCTCCCCCAATATTTTTTATAAGTCGGTGCCCCTGCTTCTGGCTGGGCACTTTGAGAAGAGGATTCTGGAATAGATGGGCCTTTGACCTGTTCCAGGACGGCTCTTCTCATGTCCTTATGTGCCCTTGCTCAACGGAGCAGGGAGGAGATGGCCTCATGGGCAAACCATCAGCTTGGCTCGACGACATCAGCTCCCTTCCCACCTTGGAACCATCGGCCACCCCTGGTCTTTTCTCTTGAAGATGCCCTCAGTCTGGCTCGCCACATCTCCCCTCAATGTATTGTCCCCATCCTTTACACACTGTGAGCGGCACCGGCGACTTTCTCTCCCCCTTTAAACATTCTTACTTTGCCTGGGATTAAAATGTGATTAGAAAGGATTTAGCCACTTTGGGGCATGAAATATTAACAACTCATTTATTTCTGTGTGTCTGGTTTTAATCACAAGGTTTCAAGATGGTCAAAGCCTTCGCCCTGAAGCGGTTGACTTTTATCACTCGAAATGTGCCCTTTTGCCTTTCAGAAGTTGCAGGATCGGCAAACTTTCCGTCTGAGGCCACATAATTTCTCAGAGCGTCGGGGGGGGGGGGTGCTGTGGAATGAAGGAGTCATGCAGTGGTGCCAGCAGAGCAGGACTTTTGGGGGCAGTTTCGAAGTACCCTACTGTACCACCGATGGCACAGGAGCGAGACTTCTGGGCTTGAAGGTATGCTAGGTTCATTAGTGGATCAGCAGTGATCCTGGGTAGCCTACTTTGCCTAATCGCCTCACAAGGTTGTTGTGAAGATAAAGTGCCCCTCTGAGCACCTGTAGGAGGATGTGAATGTCAGGTATAATGGTTTAATTCACGCTGAAATGGAGAATGCTTGTGTGCGTTGCTGAATGGGTTCAACTGGAAGATTTCATTGATGCTAAAGAAGAAGAACAGGAGCTCTCTAAGCACCTGGATGGGTTGATAATAAATTGTTGTTCTCTGCTCTGTCACGTGCCTGACTTAGATCACATGAAAGAGAAAGGAATACACTTTAAGGTAAAGGGCAAAGGGACCCCTGACCATTAGGTCCAGTCATGACCGACTCTGGGGTTGCGGCGCTCATCTCGCTTTATTGGCCGAGGGAGCCGGCGTACAGCTTCCGGGTCATGTGGCCAGCATGACTAAGCCGCTTCTGGCAAACCAGAGCAGAGCACAGAAACGCCATTTACCTTCCCGCCGGAGCGGTACCTATTTATCTACTTGCACTTTGACGTGCTTTCGAATTGCTAGGTTGGCAGGAGCAGGGACCGAGCAACGGGAGCTCACCCCGTCTCGGGGATTCGAACCACAGACCTTCTGATCAGCAAGTCCTAGGCTCTGTGGTTTAACCCACAGCACCACCCGCGTCCCTTTTACACTTTATGCATATGTTAATTGGTGGGTCTCCATTTTTTGTTTTAGCCTTTCTCTGAATGCCACAAGAGGTGTAAATGAGTCTCCTGAAGGGAGAGAAAACGGAGACTGTAGGAAGAAAGAGATATTTGCTTCTAGGTCTGTTTGGAATTGCCTTTGATTTCTAAGATGCTGGACATGCACAAGATATTGTGTGGAATTATTAGGATGCATTTTAAATATTTTTGTTGTGTTTTGAAGATGGTTTTGCAAGGGAAGCCTGACTCAAACTTATGGGTCTGGACAATGTTTTATTCCAAAAGGATTCAGTCTTTATGCATCCAGTTGCTTCAAGCAGCACATTATTGATATATGCAACAGAGAGTGCCTCTGACCATGTGCAGAGAGATCATTTCACTTCCCACTGAATACCCATATCTTGTATGGGTAGGTTCCCTGCCCCTCTCCTCCTTATGGAATCCACTATTAAGGTGATGGCTACTAGCATAGAAGGCATTGAAAGGGGAGACTGGACCATTGATAGCGAACCTGTGTCCTCCCTAAATTGTTGGACTCTAACTCCCATCAGTCTCAACCAGCATGGCCGGTAATCAAGGCTGATGGGAGTTGTAGTCCAACATCATATGGGTGGCCCCAAGTCCCTCATCACTAAGCAAATTCAAGAAGAGTGATGTATTGATGGCTATCAACAATAGCTAAAGGAACCCACATGTTCAGTAGAAGTCTACTCTTAAATATAAGAGGTTGAGGAGATATGCAATGTGTGTGGCTTGTGAGCACCTAATGAGAGCTAAGAATAAAGCTTCCTTGTACAGGGGCAGTGTACCTCTGAACCAGCTGCTGCAGACAGGCAGAGGTGGACAGTTGTTTCATTGCTTGCCATAGGAATCTGGCTGACTACTGCTGGCCATAGAATGCAGCTCTAAATGCAGCTTGTTCTGACCTATCAAAGCCATTCTTAATATATTTAGTTCCAAGTTTTGCCATGGATCACACTTTTTATCCCGGATAAATATGAATGCACTTAAGAAGGGTTGGGGGTTTTTTTTTGTTTTAAGGTTGCTGCTGTTTCTTTGGATTTTGTTCCAGGACAGAGGGTAAGAAAGAGTCACCACAGACTTATATTAAAAGAGAGGGCTTTACAATGGAAAAAAAAAACCCACTAAAAACTAAAAATGGAAAACTTGTTCCAATTTAACAGCAGCTTTTATTAGCTGGGGCTTGTCCTGCCTGATTAATGACCACTTCCCTTTGAAAGTACAGGAGGCGTTTTGAGACACCAAGAATAAGTGGGTTCCTTCAAACGTCCAGCTTCCTCCTGGATTTACTGTAGAAAGATTTAATACAATTCAGCACAAACATTTTAACCTTTCCATCTAAAGTGTTGAATCCAACCATTTCCTGAATGGGCATAATTTAAAAGGCTGTCCTTTTCCTGGGTCAACTTCTCGAAAGCGTTTAACGTTGCCGGGCTGCTCTGGAGTCCTTTAAGAAAACACGGAGTGAGCATGCAGCCTCGTTGAAATAAATCAGAAATGTTTATTTTATGAATGAAAGAGGAAACTAAATACCCAAATAAAGTCCTACATCTCCACGCCAGGAGCTAACTGCCCTTTTAAATTTCCTTGCTCTCCTGAAGGAGGCTTTAAAGGTGATTTATGGAGCAAGGGACCTTTACATACTGCTGACTAAGATCCCAGGAGAGCCTCTGCGTTAAAAGGAGTGCCTTCTGCAACATTTTTAACTTTTATTGGAGAGTATCATGTAGGGTGTGCGCGTGTTTGCAAATGTTGCATCTCTCCACCACCACCTGAACTTCTCTATAGAGGGATACCATACGGGTGGCGCTGTGTCTAAAACAGAGGTCAGCAAACTTTTTCAGCAGGGGGGCGGTCCACTGTCCCTCAGACCTTGTGGGGGGCCGGACTATATTTTGAAAAAAAATATTAACGAATTCCTATGCCCCACAAATAACCCAGAGATGCATTTTAAATTAAAGGACACATTCTACTCAGGTAAAAGCACACTGATTCCCAGACCATCCGCGGGCTGGATTTAGAATACGATTGGGCTGGATCCGGCCCTCAGGCCTTAGTTTGCCTACCCATGGTCTAAACCACTGAGCCTCCTGGGCTTGCCAATCAGAAGGTTGGAGGTTTGAATCCCCATGAAGGAGAAACCTAGCAGTTCGAAAGCACACCAGTGCAAGTGGATAAATAGGTACTGCTGTAGCAGGAAGGTAAACAGCATTTCTGTGTGCTCTGATTTCCGTCACGGTGTCCCGTTGCGCCAGAAGCGGTTTAGTCCTGCTGGCCACATGACCCGGAAAGCTGTCTGTGGACAAACGCCGGCTCCCTTGGCCTAAAAGCGAGATGAGCACTGCAACCCCATAGAAACCTTTGACTGGACTTAACCATCCAGGGGTCCTTTGCCTTTTACCTATAGAGGGAGACAAAGAGATGACTTCCATGTATCCCAGCTAGGGTACCCCTAGTTGCCCCCGTTCATTAATTCATGGAACCATTGAATTGTAGAGTTGGAAGGGACACTGAGGGTCATCTAGTCCAACCCCCCTGCGATGCAGGAATCTTTTTGCCCAATGTGGGGCTCAAACACACAGCCCTGAGATTAAGAGTCTCATGCACTTTTCATAGCTCAGTGGGTAAGAGCTTGGTGCTGGTAACGCCAAGGTTACAGGCTTGATCACTGTATAGAACAGCTGCATATTCCTGCATTGCAGGGGATTGCAACTCTACAGTTCTTTGATTCTAAGACCCTATGCTCTACCAACTGAACTATCCTGGCACCCCAAATTTTTAAAAATCATGGTCTTTAAAACTTTGTGCATACGGAGTATTATTTTTGTTACTATGGTATGTATTTTTGTGTTTTTATATTGTAAACCGCCTTGTGATCCTTGGATGAAGGTCAGTATAGAAATAGTAGTAGTAATAATAATAATAATAATAATAATAATAATAATAATAATAATACACACTGGAGATGATTCTGGAGAATAGACCCATAGAATCCCAAGATTTAGGAGGGATCTCCAATCTCACCTAGACCGACCTGGGGGCAAGCGATGCAGGAAATCCATTGCTACCATATCCCTGATAGGTAGTCACCCAACTTCTTGAGTGTTTAGAGGACACACAGAAAAATTGTGCAAATTTGCTTGGTTTCAGGTTTCAGAACCCCCCTTTTCTTGTTACAGAATTTGCATTTCCTGGAAACAGGACTTTGAGCTGTTTAATACCAAGCCTGCCTATTCCCTAAAAAGCTCGTTTCCAAATTGAAAAGGTCATAAATCTACACGTGCCCTGGCCCATTCTCTGGGATTCCAGACTCCTCCACCGTCACTGCTTTCGATCATCATGATATCTTCTTGTTTGCTTTTTTTGCATGCTGAAGGAATGCTGTTGTTTTACGCAGTGTTCTGACACACATTGGTTCAATAGTGGCCATGTGTCGCTTTCCGACATGGTATTAACTGTGCAACAGCTTCTTAAATTGCCCCCCTTAAAGATAAAGGTAAAGGGACCCCTGACCATTAGGTCCAGTCGTGACCAACTCTGGGGTTGCGGCGCTCATCTCACTTTATTGGTCGAGGGAGCCAGCGTTTGTCTGCAGACAGCTTCCGGGTCATGTGGCCAGCATGACTAAGCCGCTTCTGGCGAACCAGAGCAGCGCACAGAAACGCTGTTAACCTTCCCGCCAGAGCGGTACCTATTTATCTACTTGCACTTTGACGTGCTTTCGAACTGCTAGGTTGGCAGGAGCAGGGACCGAACAACGGGAGCTCACCCCATCGTGGGGATTTGAACTGCCGACCTTCTGATCGGCATGTCCTAGGCTCTGGGGATGTCCCTATTTTCATCTGAGAAATGTTGGAGGGTATGCCACTTATTTAGAACACCTACTGCCTGAGGCACGTCTGGTTGTACCCGATTGTACATTGACTTCTCATTCAATCTTTGCATCGTGTACATCTAACTGAGTATGATTCCATTCTGCTCAGAACACTGAAAGCCAAGACATCTTCCAGGAGTGATCCAACCTTCCTAAACCTCCAGAAAGTATTCCCCCATCCATCCACCCACCCTGCTTGCCCTTGCTGGGAGTTTTCTTCAGTATCTCATCCTGCTGTAATAATGAATGGCTACAGTAATGCGGACGTGATTGACACATTAAATGCCTCTACTTGAGCCAAACAGATTATGGGATGATAAATGTCCGAAGGCCCATGTAAATGGTTTGGATTTCCTTCTTCTCCAGCCCCTGGGGCTCAGCATGCTCCATGCAGCGGGGTCAGGCTGGGTTCGTCTCTTTGCTTTCCTTGCCAATTTCCCGAGTGCAGCTTGGCGGATAAATGAGGCTTCTGCAGCAACGCCGGCGCACTTGGGCCGCAGAGCTCCTCGCTGCAGCATATGGCTTTAATGTTTATAAGCTCGTCGCTTGGCACACGATATTTCAGCCCCATGTCCAAACACAACAATTTGACATATAGCTTTATTTATGTAAAGGGATGCTATCGGAGTCTTTCCCCGTCCCAATTGGCTGCCTGTGACTCGGGCCGCAAAAGGGGACGGGCTTTTCCACCCGGGTCAGACGCCGGCACTACGGCTGCTGCTCCCAGTAGGTTCAAAATTCTTCCTCAGTTGTGACAGGAAAGTAGAGCAGAACCATTTTGAAGAAGATGATTATGGAGGGGGAGATTTGGCCCATATTCACATCAGCAAGTCTTTCTGTAGGGATTGCATCTAGAGCAGGCATGTGTGAATCTGTCCATCTGCTTCTCATTTTCCCAATCTTAACCGTGGTTCACCACATTTGTTTGTTTGTTTGTTTATGCCAATTAATTTTTATTCATTTCCCAAATTTATAAGACATCAATGCCAAATTAAAACTAATTTAATAAAAAAATTCCAAAAACTGGCTTCCCACTTTTCCTTGGGTATTTCCATTTCTTCCCCTGCTTACATTACAAATTTATCTCTAATTTGTGCCCATTTTTAAAAACAAATACCCTTATCTCTCAACTGTCCCTTTTCCAACTCCTGTGTTTGCCACATTTTTGCATCCATTTGTAATCATTGCTTGAAAGTTGTAGAACCATACAATTGTAGAGTTGGAAGGGACATTGGTGGTTGTCTGTCACCTGCCTGGCCCCAGGCAACCCACGCTATGCCACTGGCTACAGAACTATACTATATCAAATGGTCAGTTTGGGGAGGAGGGTTAGAGAAACTTCCTGCATTGTAGAATTGTAGGGTTTCAAGGGACTCTGAGTGTCATCTAGTGCAACCTCCTTCAGTGCAGGAATCACAACTAAAGCATCCAGGACAGATGGCCGTCCCAGCCTCTCCTTAAAAACCTCCAAGGATGGAGAGTCCTCCTTGTCAGCATCTTAATGGGCAACAGCTGTGTACTTTTCTTATCAAGTGAGAACAGCCAGAATTCATAAAAACGTAAGAGCTTGCAGGATCAGGCCAAAAGCCCATCTGGTCCAGCACCCTGTTCTCACAGTCGTCATCCAGATCCCTGTGGGAAACCCACAAGCAGAAGTCGAGCCCTGTGGTTTCCAGCAACTGGTATTCAGAAGCTTTGCTGCCTCCAGCTGTGCAGGTAGAACATAGCCATCATGGCTTGCAGGCATTGACGGCCTCCTCTTCCGTGAATTCGTCTAATCCTCTTTTAATCCAGTATATCTGAAGGAGCGTCTCCACCCCAATCGTTCTGCCCGGACACTGAGGTCCAGCACCAAGGGCCTTCTGGCTGTTCCCTCACTGCGAGAAGCCAAGTTACAGAGAACCAGGCAGAGGGCCTTCGCGGTATTGGCACCTGCACTGTGGAACGCCCTCCCACCAGATGTCAAAGAGAGCAACAACTACCAGACTTTCAGAAGACATCTGAAGGCAGCCCTGTTTAGGGAAGCTTTTAATGTTTGATGTATTACTGTATTTTAATATTTTTTGGGAAGCCGCCCAGAGTGGCTGGGGAAGCCCAGCCAGATGGGCGGGGTATAAATTATTATTATTATTATTATTATTATTATTATTGCCATCAAAATATTATTATTATTATTATTATTATTATTATTATTATTATTATTGCCATCACAGCTTCCTGCAGGAGTGAGTTCTGTGGTTTAATTTGCAAATTCCAAACTGAATCCCCACCCCACCCCCAGTGGCGGAGCTTCATGCTCCGGCACCGGGGGGGGGGGCAGAGAGAAGGCAGGGGTGGGGCTGGCGCGTGTCCTGGGGGTGGGGGGTGTCCTGGGGGCATGGCGTGGTGTGCCACCCGCAGGAGCGTGGCATGCCGCCTGTGGGGGCATGGCACCCAGCATGGGTGGGGGGCAGCCACGATGGCACTGCACCAGGATCGTGCTGCTGGGGGCGGTGTGCTCCCCCCAAACGTCTCTTCCTCTGCCACTGCACACACCTGTTTCTTTATCCAGTTTTCCTCAATGCCCATCCCACACAGACCTCCTTCCAGGAAAGCAAGAAGCTTTATCTGAGTTCAGGATCACATCCAACTCAGGTATAAGTACTCTAGGAAGGTGCAAAGCGGGAGCAGTAAGGGCTGGGGGGAAGGCGTATGGCATGAGGAGAGTTCTGAGGGACAGGCAGAGAAGCACCCCTGTCCTAAATGCACATAGGGATGTGCGCTTAGGAGTGCACTTGTAATTCACAAAGCCTAGGGACGCGGGTGGCGCTGTGGGTTAAACCACAGAGCCTAGGACTTGCCGATCAGAAGGTCGGCGGTTGGAATCCCCGCGGCGGGGTAAGCTCCCATTGCTCGGTCCCTGCTCCTGCCAACCTAGCAGTTCAAAAGCACATCAAAGTGCAAGTAGATAAATAGGTACCGCTCCGGCGGGAAGGTAAACGGCGTTTCCGTGCGCTGCTCTGGTTCGCCAGAAGTGGCTTAGTCATGTTGGCCACATGACCCGGAAGCTGTACGCCAGCTCCCTCAGCCAATAAAGCAAGATGAGCGCCGCAACTCCAGAGTCAGCCATGACTGGACCTAATGGTCAGGGGTCCCTTTACCTTTAAGGACTTCTACCCAGAGCGAGAATGCAACCTGTTTACCCTCTCTCCCTCTGAGAAGGAAAGCCGACTCACAAACCGAAGGACAAAAATGCACTTCTGTGAATACTCCACCAGAACTTCCTCCTGAAAGCAATTAATTGTGGAAGCATGACGGGCCCTCTGCAATGTCCTAGTCCGCACTGCGCAGCACAATGTCAGAGCAGACAATAGCAGCTAAAAATATCCTGTGACAGGAATTTGCCTGGAATGTTTTTCGGCTTGGTAGATGGAGAGGTTTTATATATAGTCGAGGGGCAGGAGGGTAAATGGGGTTTGCTGGTTTATCTGTGTGGAAGAGATCTTATTTTTAGGCCTGTGAAGCTGGGTGCAGGGGGTTTATTTTTAAGTTATTCCTGTAACGCACCCTCCAAAGTTGCACAGCAGCAATCGTGGGGCTTCCACAACCCTCTTACAACCAATACAACAATTGTACAGGCTACCACAACGTTTAACTTAGTTGGAATTCAGACTTCCTTTCACCAGCAAATAATCTCCATCTATCCTCCGGCCGGCATGTGAGTCTAGCTTGGTGCTTTTAATATAGGCTCCAGTCAAGAAACACGGGGTGGCTTTTCCATGTCCCTGCCTGTGATCTTATTTATTTTATACTGGCTGCTTCCGCTAGTCCTCCTTTCCATTGCTTGCGGAATGCTCTTCCCAGAGAAGCACGCCTGGAGCCATCGTCATCTGTTTTTAGGCGCCAGGAAAAAACATCCCTTTTTAACCAGGCTTGGGTCCTGAATTTGAGGGGTTTCAGATATACCGGTATGTTGCCTCTTTTTGTGGGGAAGGATCTGTAAGGCCAGACTTTTATCTACACGGACGTGGTTTTAGGTTTTTATTGGATGCGTGTGTTAAAATTGGTTTTAATGTTTGTGAAATATACTCGGAGTTGAGTGTGGGTTTCATGCTCTTTATTCAGCTCATAGTAGCGAGGAATGAAAGTTCCCCCACAATATCTGCTTTATATACATTATTTACACAATGGGCCCCACGTGACTGGCTAATTCCAGGATTCTCCTGTAGGCCAATCAGGTTGCGGATTCACTTCCACCTGGAGCTGGATTGGGTGGCTCCTGCAGACCAATCATACTGCTGCATTGTTCTAGGACCAATCAGACTGCTGCATTCTGAATCCTATTGTTCTAGGACCAATCAGACTGCTGCATTTTGGATCCTATTGTTCTAGGACTAATCAGACTGCTGCATTTTGGATCCTATTCAACTCAGTACATAAGAGTTTGCTCTATTTTTGTAGGTCACTTTTTGAGGAAAATTACTAAATAACAACAAGAGGCTCGGCACCCTTAAAGATACAGTGCCCCTCTAGGACTCATTACTGCTACCCTGACACTCAGCACTTGTCTCTAGAGCAGTGGTTCCCAACCTTCTTTTTGGCCATGCCCCACCTAAGCATCTCTAAAATTCTGGTGCCCACCCCCCTCTGTGGCATATAATTCTTATTATTAAAAAAGCGAACTCCTATTCACATGGAGGAAGCCTAAAAGGCCATTAACTTGGACTAAGGTAAAAGGTAAAGGGACCCCTGACCATTAGGTCCAGTTGCAGACGACTCTGGGGTTGTGGCGCTCATCTGGCTTTATTGGCCGAGGGAGCCGGCGTACAGCTTCCAGGTCATGTGGCCAGCAAGACCGAGCCGCTTCTGGCAAACCAGAGCAGCACACGGAAATGCCGTTTACCTTCCCGCCGGAGCGGCACCTATTTATCTACTTGCACTTCGTGCTTTTGAACTGCTAGGTTGGCAGGAGCTAGAATTGAGCAACGGGAGCTCACCCCATTGTGGGGATTCGAACCGCCAACCTTCTGATCGGCAAGCCCTAGGCTCTGTGGTTTAACCCACAGTGCCACCCGTGTCACATTTAACTTGGACTAAACAAGCTTCCAAATTGCCCCCCTGTGTGGCATGTGCCCCAAGTTGGGAACCATGGCTCTAGAGGAAGCTTATACCGGGTAAAGTTATTTGCCCAGCTAGCTCACTCTTGTCTGTTTTGACTGAGAGCAGAACCCTCTGTCTAAAGGAGAAGTCTTTCCAATCAGCTCCTTCTCACCCTCTTAACTAGAGATGGCATGGACCAACCTGGGATCTTGCGCATGCAATCATCTGCTCTGCTGCTAAGCTATGCCTCCCTTCCTCCCACACCAAGCTGGCCATGTGCACTGACTTCGGCCTCAATATGTTTGCCATGGTGTGCTCCCCAGCTCCAGGCCAGAGGGGTCACTGGCTGCCACTACTGTCCAAGACAAGCGTAAGAGTTGAACTCTCTTTATCTTTGAGGGTTGGCTTTATCACCTTCTCCCATCTGGATGGTGTGCAAATGCACCCATAGGGAGCTTCGCATTTCAGTCTCCCAAATTGTGCAGTCTTGCGGGAAATGACCTGCGTTCTTCCAAAGAAGAAAAACAGCTTGAGGCTCCCTCTGCTGACTGTTTTTGAAAATGCTCCGGACATGAGAGAGCGAAGACGGTTCCAATGAAGAAATCTTTAGCTGTGGGTGCGTGTTCCCTTTTAACTCCCGCTCCGGTGTGCTCCTGTTGCTGGTGTTTGAAGCCGAGTACACACAGCTCTAGCTGCAATCCATAGGTATGCCGTCGTTTCTTGAGAAACACTCGTTTTTGCTGTGTTTCCCCTCAAATTGGATTCCATTTGATTTGAAAATGCCAGCTGCAGTCCAGCCGAGGTGCAGGCATTTGAGGCAGCCATTGCAGGTGTGCCAATGACAGCACATGAGCAGGCGGCAATTTCATTGAATAGGAGTTCTGTGCAGGTAAGTGAATAATGCAATGTGTGCCAATTAAGACACCCCTGCCTCTCCTCTGGTGTGTACAACCGGTGGCAGACTTGGGGACTTTGGCAAGGCCAAAATTTGTCACACACAAACACCAGCCCTTGCCCTGCCTTTCCAAAGGTGGGTAAGGAGGCACCCAGCTTTAGGGAGGAGGTGTGAGGGCTCTGGCAGGGTCCCAGAGCCCTCCCTCCTCCTCCCCCCCCCCAGCTGGTAAAGTGCTAACTAGGATTTGGGAAGGAGGAGGGAAGACTCTAGGACTCTAGGCCCCTGTTAGTGCCTCCTGCCTCCTTCCCAAAGCCCAGTGCCTTACTTACCAGGCTTTGAGATGGCGCCTCCTCAGCTCAGCGCTGGTACAGCAGCGAAGAAAAGTGATTTGAATTGCAGCCATCAGAAACGATGTCGCTGAATAGCAGTCGCTGGCAATGCCAATGCAGAAAGTGCTATTGCACTCCGGTCCTTATCTCAGGCTTTCCATAGGCACTGGAAGAACAGGATGCTGGACTAGATGGGCTACTGGCCTGATCCAGCAGGACTCTTCTTATATTCGTAGAATCATAGGATTGTAGAGTTGGAAGGGACCCCCAAGGTTCATCTAGTCCAACCCCCTGCAATACAGGAATCTCAGCTAAATAATCCATGACAGATAGACACCCAGTTGTCTTGATAGCTATGCTCTATCTTCTTAAGCAGGCATAGGCAAACTCCAGCCCTTCAGATGTTTGGGACTACAGTTCCCATCACCCCTGACCACTGGTCCTGTTAGCTAGGGATGATGGGAATTGTAGTCCCAAACATCTGGAGGGCCAGAGTTTGCCTATGCCTGTTCTTAAGGTTATATTGGTATACTCCAGTCCAGCACAGAGTTAAGTTGAGGCTTATTGTCTGTTTTGAACCCAAAGCAGTGCCGGAGAGGTTGCAGCTCTGAGCAGGAGAATGGTCAGCGGGTGGGAGAGGGAGTTGGTTGCTTAACCCTTCCCCACCCACCCAGTTTTTCACCATGCAGGAAGGTTGGAATATTGACTGGGAAGACAACTGCAGAGGGCCAATCAAATCTCACCCTTCATGCAACTCCAAGTCATGTCTGGTTTGGGCGTAGGCAGTCAAACGCAAGCCTTGGAAGAAGCCATGCTTGTCTGGAGTCTCCTCACCACGTCACTGGCAATGCCCTGTGGCCACGGCTTCTGAAAGATTAGAGAGACAAAGGATGCTGAAATCCATGGTGGCGGAGCATGTAACATTGGTGTTGGCTCCTGATGCAATCAATCAAGCGATGTGCTTTTTCAAAGGCAAACATACTTCGGGGGTTCGTTATCGCTTACATATACACAAAGCCAGACACAAGGCAGCCCAGTCAAACTTCATTAATCCATGTGTGGGTTGCAACCAGCATATCTGCGGCTTCTCTGAATCATACCTGCACTTTGGTTTACATGCCGCCTCTGATACTGTTGGTAATGGGAGCAGAGTAGTTATAGCCTGGCCATCTTGAAGGAACAATAAACTTCGGTAAGGCTTCACTCCATGCATAGGATGTTGTTGGGAAAACATCTTGCAGTGTCGTCTTCCTTGCTCGCATGGCAGGATCCACTTTCGAAGTGAAGGCCTTAACTAGACATTACGGGTGATATCCACTGTTAGCTGCACTCAGGCTCACGGAAATCAATTAAGGCTCCTGCCCCCAAAGTATCTGAGAACTAAAGTTTGTTAAGGGTGCTGGGAGTTGCTAGGTAAAGGTAAAGGGACCCCTGACCATTAGGTCCAGTCGTGGCCGACTCTGGGGTTGCGGTGCTCATCTCGCTTTATTGGCCGAGGGAGCCGGCGTACAGCTTCCGGGTCATGTGGCCAGCATGACTAAGCCGCTTCTGGCGAACCAGAGCAGCGCACGGAAACACCGTTTACCTTCCCGCCGGAGCGGTACCTATTTATCTACTTGCACTTTGATGTGCTTTCTAACTGCTAGGTTGACAGGAGCAGGGACCGAGCAACGGTAGTTCACCCCGTCGCGGGGATTTGAACCGCCGACCTTCTGATCGGCAAGTCCTAGGCTCTGTGGTTTAACCCACAGTGCCACCCGTGTACCTGGGAGTTGCTAGGAGATCCTAGGAGACCCCTACTTCCTTCACAAAGCCGCAGTTCGCAGCTTCTCCTTTTCCCGAGAAACTCTGCGAACTCTAGCTCAGCGGCAGAACAACTTGCAAGAAGAATGCCCCAGGTTCTGTCCATAGCATCTTGAGGTAGGTTTGGAAATGTCCATTACCTGAAACCTTGGTGAGTCACTGCCAATCAGTCTAGGTAGTATTCCGCAAGAAGGCCTAATGGTCTGACTCAGTACAAAGCAGCTTCAAGTGTTCATAGGTAAAAAAGTAAAGGTAAAGGACGCCTGGACAGTTAAGTCCAGTGAAAGGCGACTATGGGGTTTTGGTGCTCATCTCACTTTCAGGCTGAGGAAGCTGGTATTTGTACACAGACAGTTTTCCGGGTCATGTGGCCAGCATGACTAAACAACTTCTGGCACAATGGAACACCATTATGGAAGCCAGAATGCATGGAAATGCTGTTTACCTTCCCACCGGAGTGGTACCTATTTATCTACTTGCACTGGCATGCTTTCGAACTGCTAGGTTGGCAGGAGCAAGGACACAGCAATGGAAGCGTGCAGGGATTCGAACTGCCAACCTTCTGATCGGCAAGCCCAAGTGGCTCAGTGGTTTATACCACAGTGCCACCCACATCCTATGTTGGTGGTGGTGCCTTGCATAATTCAGCTGAGCTCCACCTAACCAGCTCTGATAAAACACGTATTTTTGTGCACCAAAAATGCATCACAAAATATGGAAAAGTTCAAAATCTGATGGGGGGGGGGTTGTGTTCCTAACTGCAAGCAAGCCTGGGGCCATTGAAGACCAAACAACTTCCTCCTCCATCCATATCCACGGTGCTTTTTAGCACCACAGGCTTCTTCATTCATTTCAGTTCCTGGAAGTCTGGATTGGATGGCATTGCAATGGGTTATTTTCAACGTAGCTCTAAGTTAAAGCCCCTTAGATGGAATGCTTGTTCCACTGGCAAAAAATTTTGTGCCAGAGGAACATGGTTGCATATGATGCTGCTGGTAACTTTGCTGCACAACAGATTGTACAATATGTCCTGCAGTGACTTTGAATAGCACAACTGTTCCATCAGATTCCTCTGCTGCACAGCATTTAAACCCAGCCACCTACAAGCACATGATTTCTCACACTACTGGACAGAGAACATTGGATGCAGCCCAATCTGTTTATACCGCCTTTTGACGGGCCTAATTTAAAACCGCAGATTAAAACAGTAACAAAGAACACTGTGCAATATTCGAGAAAACAGTTCCCCAATTGCCTGGACAGTCTCAAAACCTCTCCAAAAGGGGAGCTCCTTAATCATCCTTCCCAAAAACCAGGAGCAAGGAGGCTGAGCAACTCTTTGCTGGAAGATTTCACAATCTTAGTGGCTCCCTTTTGCAGGAGAGGGTCATCAGGATCCTAGCACAAGGGGGAAGTTTTACATCCCCTATCTCTGTGCTATGGCTCCAACCCTAATCCGGCTCCCTCAGAGCAGCTGTTAAAAACTAGGCACATTCATCGCAAGTCTACAATTAATGTGTGTTGTTTGGCACAAGGAAGAATAATGACTCACTCGTAGTGGAACCTATTGAATGTGCTCCTATGTGAGTCATTGTTCTGGGCAAGCCTCCTGATTAAGAAGAGGCAAGCTCAGAGCAGAAACGCAGCTCAAGCAGTGATGCAATGGACAGTTTTATCTGAAGGGGAAGGGGAGCCTTCTGCTGAAACACTGGGCTAGGAATGATTGGATTATGCGCACACAAGCACACCAGTGAAGGCTGATTGGAAAACGGCCCAGAGCAGTAAATCATGCAGAGATGTAGCAGGCACCCTCCTCTGTGGGGTGATACTAAGCACTCACAGCAGTTGCAAATTGCTTTATGAAATAATGTCCCCTGGCAGATGAGAGCACCCCAGTCTGGGAATTACTGTGCTCATCAGAAGAGTCTATGGAATGTCACTGAGAAGGTGGCTAATTGAAAACTCAGAAGCACTGGAGACAGAGAGAAGGAGCAGAATATGGCATCCTTGGGCAATTGTTGGAGCCCCAGCAATGATGGCTACTGAATTGTCAGTTGCGGGGGGCAGTGGAAAATGGAAATGATGAATCAAGGAGGACACACGCAAGAAGGGGATAGCTGGAGGTGAGACGTACCTGCAAGAAAAGCAGGGTAGGATCTCTCATGGTGAGCAACTGGGAGAAGTGGGAACCCAGATGGGAGATGGGGGAGTCTGCCTTTCTATGTGGGGATAAATGATGAGATATGCCTAATATAAATTTGATAAAGGGTCTTTTTAGTTATTCTGGTATGCCCCACAGTATGCCTCTCCCAGTATGCCCCACGGAGGACCTTAAGGTCCCTAAATAGTAACACCCTAGTGGTCCTGGGCCCTAAGGAAGTCAGATTAGCCTCAACCAGAGCCAGGGCCTTTTGAACATTGGCTCCGGCCTCTTGGAACGCTCTGTCTCACGAGACCAGGGCCCTGCAGGATCTGATTTCTTTCCGCAGGGCCTGTAAGACAGAGTTGTTCCGCCTGGCCTTTGGCTTGGAATCAACTTGATCCCCTCCCCCTCTTTCCTTTTCTCCTTCTGTGATGGAACTCCTACTTGGGGACTTCCCTGGCTTTTTTCTGGCCCACGTAGGACCAGTCTGGATAGTTAGCCTTGGTGAAGACTTGACATTTTCATCCCCCCAAAGGTTTTGGAGTTTCTGCTGAAATGAGGCTGCATTTTAATGTTGTATTTTAATCTTGTTTTTTAAGTTGTATTTCAATCAATTGTTTTATATCTGGTGTTAGCCACCCTGAGCCCGGTCTTGGCTGGGGAGGGCGGGGTATAAATAAAAATTATTATTATTATTATTTTGTACATATGACTGGTGTTTTGCATTTTCTTGTAGGCAACTTTGAATCTCATTGTTTAATATGTTAAAAATTCAATAAAGTTGTTATAACAAAAAGAAAATGGAAATGGCGGCACCTGCGGGTGATGGTGGGAAAACCACATTGATTTGGCCAATGCCTCAGACTATGTCAGGTGTCAGGAAACTGACATCAGAGCAAAAGGAGAAGGAGAGGCTTTCGGATTCTGCAGGAGAAGGTACTAGCACCAGGGGGAGACGCAGCTTGGTAGAGGGGGAAGGAAATCAGCGTAACACCAAGGATCCAGGAGAGCAAATGGGAGAAGTGGGGGGAGAGCTCCAGGATTCTTCCCTGGACATCAGTGAGGAGAGCACTGGTCCTCCACTACCCACGCCCTCCCTGCGCAGAAGACTCCCGCGCAGTGAGAGGCGGAGACGACTAGGTCTCAAACAGCTTTTATGCTGGAAAAGGTTTAAAAAACACCCACAGACAGATTCTGCTAGCGACTGAGGCAGCCACGCTGAGATGGGCTGTGCAGTCAGGACGGTTTAACCCAGGCAGTTAAGCTCCCTAACGGGGACAATTTATGCACGAGTAACTCCAATCCACCACATCAGGGGCCACACTGGGAAACTAAAATGGCATACAGCTTTCCCAGGCCTAAGGTTCCCTGACGCCTGGGGCAGAGAATGTGCTCTGCATGCACAAAACAAGTCCCAGTTTCAGTCCTTGGAACCTCCAGTTGAAAGATAATCTGGCAGCAGCTGATGGGAAAAACCCTGTGCCAAAAAAAGCCTGGAGCTCTGTTGCCCGTCAGAATGCAGGCAATGTTAAGCTAGACAGACAAAACAATCTGATCTGGTGCAAGGCAGTTTTCTATGTTCACCACCACAGGCGCACCAACGTTGCCTCCGCAGCATCCCGTCTCCAGCAAGCCTCAAAAGTTATCTGCAGATTATTAAAGGGTTCTGTAATATTTATATGGGCACTCAATTAATTATGAATGCTTTATTATAGCTATAAGCAGCTAACACCTTCTGGAATTGTATCTGTTTTCTTTTGAGGGCCGCTCGTTTTAATTATAAATGGTTCCTCTGGCCTCCCCGAAGCCACTTAGAGTGAAATGTGCTGCACTTAAAAGAAAGCGAAAACATTGGCAGCAAGTGCTCACTTGCCATAACTGTTTGTCATAGTAATGACTCGAGCCAGAGTTGCATTGTTCCCATTCCAGAATAGCTCTGTGGAAGGCATTTTCATACATACATACATGGTTCAGCTGAGCTAGAGGGAGCGCAGATAGCAAAAAAATAAAAATAAAAATGCAGCCACTTAATAAATCAATCAACTGAAAACTTTAGTTGATTGATTTGTGGGAGGGGAATTGTAATCAGTGAGAGTGAGAGCTAAGGGCATCCCTGCGTTTTCTGTGCACACTGCAATAAGACATAAAAAACAACAACAGAGTAAAGACTAGCAAAACACCCATCATGGCAGTGAATGGGTTCTTTGGAGAGGAACATGTTGCACACACCTATGGGAAGTTTTTTTGCCTTCGCTACAACAGTGCTCTTCAGAACAACACTTTATGTAGCAAACATTAATGTATATGAGAGATGTAGGCATACGAGGAGAACATATGAAGGTGTCTTTCCTGAGTCAGACCACTGTTATTGCCTGTTCTTATAGAAAGTAGCTTTCCTGGGTCTCTTTCCTCCACCACTCCTGGCAGTATTACTTTTAACTTGAGATGCAGAGACTTTCTGCATCCAAACCACATGTTCTGCCACTGAACTACGACTCATCCCCTACTGCACTAACCAGACATTGGTCCCTAGTTAGAAAGCACATGATATACAGCAAGCTTGCTAAAGCTAAGCAGGTCTGAGCCTGGTTACCGCCTGGATGGGAGACCACTTGGCCCGCTTGAAGTTAGTCCTGGAAAAAAGGTAGCAAACAGACGCACACTTGTTTTTTCCTGCTCTGGAGGGGAGGACTTGAACCAATGACTTCAAGTTACAAGAAAGGAGATTCCAACTAAACATCAGGAGAAACTTTCTGACCATAAGAGCTGTCCAACAGTGGAATGGTCTCCTTCTGGAGGTTGTAGGCTCTTGTAGGCTCTTCCTCCTTGGAGGTTTCTAAGCAGAGGTTGGATGGTCATCTGTCATGGATGCTTTAGCTGAGATTGCAGGGGGTTGGACTAGATCAGGGGTCAGCAAACTTTTTCAGCAGGGTGCCAGTTTGCTGTCCCTCAGACCTTGTGGGGGGCTGGACTATATTTTTTTGGGGGGGGAATGACTAATTCCTATGCCCCACAAAGAACCCAGAAATGCATTTTACAGTCATACCTCGGGTTACAGACACTTCAGGTTACGTTTTTTCAGGTTACGGACCCGCTGAATCCCAGAAGTACTTCTGGGTTTTGGGTCGCACATGTGCAGAAGCGCTAAATCGCACTTTGCACATGCACAGAAGCTCTGAATGGCAACCCGTGCATGCACAGATGCGCCGCTGCAGGTTGTGAACTCTGCGGGTTGCGAAGGCGCATCCTGCACAGATCATGTTCGCAACCTGAGCATCCACTGTAAATAAAAGCACACATTCTACTCATGTAAAAACACCAGGCAGGCCACACAAATAACCCAGAGATGCATTTTAAATAAAAGGACACATTCTATTCATGTAAAAACACGTTGATTTCCGGACTGTCCGCGGGCCAGATTGAGAAGGCGATTGGGCCAGATCCAGCCCCCGGGCCTTAGTTTGCCTACCCATGGACTAGATGAACCTTGAGGTCCCTTCCAAACTCTACAGTTCTTTGATTCTATTATATATCTGGATGAATAAAATACCAGTGCAACTTCACAGCTTCACCACTGTTTCCAAATGTATTAAGGATGACAAACAGTCCAATAATGCAAGCGAAGGATACAACATCTATCTTCCTCAGTCCATTTGCCTCCTTAAAAAGTTACTTGTATAAAGAAACAGCAGTCCGGCACAGCATGAAATGCACCATCTAATAACAAATCTATTTAACTGGAAACATGCAACGCTTGCTCTTGTTGAGGCACTTGTCTGTCTAAAACTATACAGCTTGCCTGTCTTAGACCAGTATCATCCATTCTAACCGGTAGCATACTCCCTGGGGTCTTTTGCAAAGGTCTATCCATTCAGCTGCTCCCTGACCCTTTTCAGTTAGAGATACTAAGAACTAAACCTGGGACCTTCTGAATGCAAAGTATGTGTTCTTTGCCACTAAGGAACTAAGGAAGTAAAGGTGCACAGTCAGATTGGATCCTGGACTCTAATGTTCACAGTGATTGAAAACCAAGCTGTGATATAGTTCTGTACCAACAATAATAGACTGGCAAACACTCATGGTAGAGTATTTTCATTTAGCAAAGCTGACTGGAAAAGTTAGGGGAGCCCTAAATCAAAAAGTATATAGAGAATGGATATTATTCAAGCAGTATATAAGATCACATATATATAAGACAGCATCTCAAAAAGTAGAGACATCACCTTGCCAACAAAGGTCCGTATAGTAAAAGCCATGGTTTTCCCAGTAGTGATGTATGGAAGTGAGAGCTGGACCATAAAGAAGGCTGACCGCCAAATAATTGATGCTTTTGAATTATGGTGCTGGAGGAGACTCTTGAGAGTCCCATGGACTGCAAGAAGAACAAACCTATCCATTCTGAAAGAAATCAGCCCTGAGTGCTCACTGGAAGGACAGATCCTGAAGCTGAGGCTCCAATACTTTGGCCACCTCATGAGAAGAGAAGACTCCCTGGAAAAGACCCTGATGTTAGGAAAGATGGAGGGCACAAGGAGAAGGGGACGACAGAGGACGAGATGGCTGGACAGTGTTCTCGAAGCTACCAGCATGAGTTTGATCAAACTGCAGGAGGCAGGGGAAGACAGGAGTGCCTGGCGTGCTCTGGTCCATGGGGTCACGAAGAGTCGGACACGATTAAACGACTAAACAACAACAACAACATATAAGATCACACTGTAAAAATGAAACTATCCTGGCAGAATTGAATGATACTTGTGTATAATAAATAATTGGGGGAAATATCTTAGAAGAATATGCAGAAAAAGCTATAAAATAAACCGTGCAATAAAATCAAGATATTAAAAAACAACGAGAATGGCTGGAAGATTTTGTTCCAGAAGACTTTATTGGTCAAGATATGATAATACAATCGATATTCTTTTATTTTAATGTTAAATCTTTTTTGCTTTTTATTTTTATTCTTTTTTTTCATTTTCGTGTGAAACTCTGTTGTAACCATATGTAATGTATTTGTATGATAGTATTTTAAATCAGTAAAGATGTATATTTAAAAAAAGAAAAGAAAAGAAAAAAGAAAACCAAGCTATGAAGTACCAAACCTCATCCTAGATTTCATTTCTTGGTCACAGGTTTCAAAGAATGCTGACTACTTGCTTTATTCTGAGCCCTACTGACCAGAGGGTACAACACTGCCTTCCCATGGCTCCCCTGCAGTGCACCATATCTTTCAAGCCTTACATAAGTCTAAGAAAGCTAAACAAAACACGGTCCCTTTAACTAAATGGCCTCAGTCCTGTATACCTGAAGGAGCATCTCCACCCCCATCATCTAGCCTGGACACTGAAGTCCTGCACTGAGGGCCTTCTGGCGGTTCCCTCGCTGCAAGAAGTGAGGTTACAGGGAACCAGGCAGAGGGCCTTTTCGGTAGTGGCGCCCGCCCTGTGGAACACCCTCCCTTCAGATGTCAAAGCAATAAACAACTATTTTACTTTTAAAAGACAACTGAAGGCGGCCCTGTTTAGGGGAGTTTTTAATGTCTGATGCTGTATTGTTTTTAATTCAGTGGTACCTCAGGTTACATACGCTTCAGGTTACAGACTCCGCTAACCCAGAAATAGTACCTCGGGTTAAGAACTTTGCTTCAGGATGAGAACAGAAATCACGCAGCGGCGGGAGCTACATTAGCTAAAGTGGTGCTTCAGGTTAAGAACAGTTTCAGGTTAAGAACAGACCTCTGGAACGAATTAAGTATGTAACCAGAGGTACCACTGTATTCGGTTGGAAGCCACCCAGAGTGGCTGGGGGTATAAATAAATAAATTGTTATTGTTATTGTTATTGTTATTGTTATTGTTATTGTTATTGTTATTGTTATTGTTATTGTTATTGTTATTGTTATTGTTATTGTTATTGTTATTGTTATTGTTATTGTTATTGTTATTAACTACACAGCCAGTTCTCCCAGGCAGGTGGCACTTAGCTCACCGCAGGTCTGATCAGCCAACATACGGCTTCCATAGGCTCTTACTCCCTGCTGGGACAACATCTTCCTGTAGTTGCCTTACAATGAGAGCACTTTTCCTCCTCTTTGGAGCTGTCCAAGGTCCTGTTCTTGCCTGCTCTGTGCTTTAATCTGACTTTGATTTGTCTTCACTGGATCCTGCCAGCTTCCCCTGCAAGCCTCAAACTCCCACAGAACTGGACACACAAATCCTCTTGTTTATTATATGGGGACATGGGTGCAATGATGTGGTGTTTTGTTTTTTTAAAAAAAATGTGGTGCAATCCTTACAAAGGGATTGTAATAACTATTGACCATAACAGGAGACTTCCAACTCCCACCAGCCTTGGCCAGCATAACCAATGGTGGAGGATAATCAAATCTTGAATCCAGAAACATCTGGAAGGCCACATGCTCCCCATTCCTGTCCTAACTGTATGCTGAGAGCCACTGTGGTGTAGTGGTTAAGAGCGGTGGACTCGTAATCTGGTGAACCAGGTTCGCTTCCCCGCTCCTCCACATGCAGCTGCTGGGTGACCTTGGGCCAGTCACACTTCTCTGAAGTCTCTCAGCCCCACTCACCTCACAGAGTGCTTGTTGTGGGAGGGGAAGGGAAAGGAGATTGTTTGCCGCTTTGAGACTCTTAGGGTAGTGATAAAGTGGGATATCAAATCAAAACTCCTCCTTCTGATATAAAGTGCTGCCAACAAAAAATGTTCTGGCGTGTTTAATTATGAATATTGTTGTTGTTTAGTCGTTTAGTCATGTCCAACTCTTCATGACCCCATGGACCAGAACACGCCAGGCACTCCTGTCTTCCACTGCCTCCCGCAGTTTGGTCAAACTCATGTTCGTAGCTACAAGAACATTGTCCAACCATCTCGTCCTCTGTTGTCCCCTTCTCCTTGTGCCCTCAATCTTACCCAACATCAGGGTCTTTTCCAGGGAGTCTTCTCTTCTCATGAGGTGGCCAAAGTATTGGAGCCTCAGCTTCACGTTCTGTCCTTCCAGTGAGCACTCAGGGCTGATTTCCTTCAGAATGGATAGGTTTGTTCTTCTTGCAGTCCATGGGACTCTCAAGAGTCTCCTCGAGCACCATAATTCAAAAGCATCAATACTTTGGTGATCAGCCTTCTTTATGGTCCAGCTCTCACTTCCATACATCACTACTGGGAAAACCATAGCTTTAACTATACAGACCTTTGTTGGCAAGGTGATGTCTCTGCTTTTTAAGATGCTGTCTAATTATGAATATTATGAATATTAATTATGAAAATTGTGAATATTCAGTACATTTGCTTTTATGGTTATTTTGCATAAGCTGTTCTGCCTCTGTTAGCCTTGGGATGGGGAAAAACCAAGGATGGAATAGAAATCTAGAGGAAGGGCCACAACATAGTAGAACAGCAGATGCTTTTCATGCAAAATGTCCCAGTTTCAATCTCTGATGTCTCAGGTATGGCTGAAAAAAGACTCCCTGTGTGAAGCTTTGGAGAGCTGCTGCCAGTCAGTGTAGAGCATAATCAGCTAGATGGGCCCATGGTCACACTTAATGTATCATAGCTTCCTATGTTCTTCAGCTGACTAGTATTCCTGCTCAGCAACCTCAACCCAAGCCTGATATTTCACTAGGTGTTTTCAAACATATCTTCACCGCCCTGAGAGCTAGAAACTTGGTTGATCATGCTGCTTTAAAAATGATTCTGATGAATCTTAATATTGGAGAGGTCACATCAGCACTGCAAAAACAACACAGGCGGCAACAGTTTACGAGTTATACACTCAACCTTATTGGCACAAGGCATGAGTTGCCTTAGTCAGTGGGAGAGATCACATGACCTCTAGGAAGAAGAGCGCAGAGAGAAGAAATGCCAAGCTTTATCTGCAGTGCACAAGTAGATGCCTTCATCTGCTCCATCTGCAATAATAATAATAATAATTTATTATTTGTTCCCCTCCCATCTGGCTAGGCTTCCCCAGCCACTTTGGGTGGCTTCCAACAAAATATTAAAATACAGTGGTCTGTTAAACATTAAAAGCTTCCGTTCAGATGTCTTCTAAAAGTCTGGTAGTTGTTTTTCTCTTTGACATTTGGTGGGAGGGCATTTCACAGGGCGGGTGGCACTACCGAGAAGGCCCTCTGTCTGGTTCCCTGTAGCTTGGCTTCTCCCTCTGCCTGGTTGTCTGTAACCTCACTTCTCGCAGGGACGGAACCACCAGAAGGCCCTCGGTGCTGGACCTCAGTGTCCGGGTAGAACGATGGGGGTGGAGACGCTCCTTCAGGTATACAGGACGGAGGCCATTTAGGGCTTTAAAGGTCAGCACCAACACTTTGAATTGTGCTCGGAAGCCTACTCGGATCCAATGTAGGTCTTTCAAGACCGCTGCTATGTGGTCTTGGAGGCACTCCCAGTAACCAGTCTAGCTGCCGCATTCTGGATTAGTTGTAGTTTCCGGGTCACCTTCAAAGGTAGCCCCACATAGAGTGCATTGCAGTAATCCAAGTAGGAGATAACTAGAGCATGCACCACTCTGGTGAGACAATCCGTGGGCAGGTAGGGTCTCAGCCTGCGTGCCAGATGGAGCTGGTAAACAGCTGCCCTGGACACAGAATTGACCTCCATGGACAGTTGTGAGTCCAAAATGACTCCCAGCCTGCACACCTGTTCCTTCAGGGGCACAGTTACCCCATTCAGGACCAGGGAGTCCTCCACACCTGCCCACCTCCTGTTTCCCCAAAACAGTACTTCTGTCTTGTCAGGCTTCAACCTGCAACAAAACATGTCTCTCCTGCATCAGTCTCTTCTGCCACAGCAGGTGCTGAAGCCTTCCAACAGCTTGACCTCACCTCCAAAGGCACACTCCTCCACTGTCTCCCAGTGCTGGCATATCAAATTGTACTCACTGGCCTGCAAGCTTTCAACATGCTAAGAGGCTGTGGCATGGGAGAAACTTTGCACCAAGCACAACTTTCCAGGTGTTTTCTGAAGCACAAGAGGAGTGCACTCTGTGAGAAGCAGTGCATTTGAATTGGCAACAGCGGCTTCACCTGCCCTCAGAACCAGGTTATCTATTGCACATAGAGTCAGGAGGGTTAAACTTCCTTCTCAAGAGACCCAGGAATGTCCTTCAGAGGATCTGTAAAACGAGTTCAAAGGTTTTCCCTTGTGCGCCAAAAACACACCGTCATAAACCAAAGTGCAGTGCCAACAAGCAGCCGTGTTAATTATCATCAGGGTAGCAGTCATTCTGTGGGGGTTAATAATGGGAAATTAAAGTTTATTTATGGTAGCACAGCAGACCATAAAGCCCTTCTCAGTCCAATGGGAAGCCATCAGTAGCTGCAATACGGGCAAGGGTTAGAAAGAAACATAAACTGAATGCCTAATTGTGATTGTTGTTTATTTTATGAACCCACGCTTTGGCAATGAACTTTGCTTTGCACTTAAAACCTGGAAAAAATACACTTGTTTTCCCCCTGTGATCTCATGGCAGTTGTTTTCCCCTGTCTTCACCAAGTCTAGTGGCAACTACAGAATCAGCCACGAGGATGTGGCTAAGAAATCTGGTCTTCTAAATTAACATAATCCAGAATTATTTGTATTTTCTGTGTTTACAGGACAGAATAAGGATATGAAGTCTAAATACTTAATTTTGCATTTGCCAATTGTGGCTAGACAAAGTATCTTTCGATGGTGGAAAAAAATTGAATAACCTAGACTCACCAGCATGGTATAGAACAACTTGTACATTAGCAATGGCAGAGAAAATTACATATAAAATCCAGGTTATGCAAGGAAAAGAAAGAACACAATCATTTTACATCACCTGTTGGAACCTGATTACATATGCATCCAGGAAAAAAAATACAAAAAGACACAACAGTGGTCATACATGAATTCTGGAACTCTTTATTCTTTGAGGAGGTCATGATGTGACTTGTAAATTTCTTGTATTTTCTTCTCTAGGAAATTACATCATAGTGCATTGTTTTTCTTTCAGATAAATGATCTTGAAAAGAAAAGGAAAAAAACTTGCTTTGGTATTTGTTTTGTTGTGAGAAGCAATTCATAAATACAGTACACCTAAACAACCTGTGTTGATTTTTTTTTTTTAAAAAAAAGTTGCATGTGGCTTCAAAAGCCTAGTAGATTCATGTGATGTCACACCACATGTTTAATGTAGCACTATGCAGTTTGGCCCTAAACCAGAGACTGCAAACCTGCAATTCTCAATATGTTGTTGGTCTCTAACTCCCATGAGCCCAGCAAGCATGGCTAATATTCAGGGATGTTGGAAGTTGCAATCCAACAACATTCAATGGAGCAGAGGCTCTCTATCCTTGTCCTAAGCAATAGACTTTTCCTTTTCTTTTTTTTTGCAAGTGGAAAATGATGGGACCTCTTAGCTTAAGGTTGCCATATTTCAGACAGTGAAAATCCGGACAGAAAAGTTGTTGAGGTATTTTTGGCAAATTTGCAAAAAAGGGGAGAAGTTTTTGAGCTGTTTTTAAAGAAAAGCATTATACCCTTTGTCACTTTTGGTTTACAGCCAAATCGAAAGTGTGTTCCTCCAACACAAAACAGCAGTGAATTGAGATTTGCTGAATGGGCCTGGTTTATCAATAACAAGATTCAGCTCTGTCTGATATTTAGGAAATCATGTCTGGCATGTTCATCTGTGCCTTCTCAAGATCTGGATGAAGCAGGCACAGGATCTTGCTTTGTCTATGCTTCATAAAATTTTCTTGGGACTTTTAAAAAAAGAAAAAAGAGCATCTCTGACTGAGACTGTTGGCTGAACCTTACATTTTACAAGATTCAAGACAATGCAAAGCCCCGAAAGAAATGATGAGGTGCTAAGGACAAATATAGACCTAGGAATCTTAGGGATAATGTTACAAGTCATACGTATTACCAGAATCACACTGCTGAAAGCTAGCTGCTCAAACTTAGATTGGTATTCTGCCATGGTTTCTCCTCCACTGGAATCCTGGGAATTGTAGTTCTATAACATGGGTATCCAATGTGGTGCCCTTGAGGTGCTGTTGGACTCCAACTCCCATCAACCTCAGCCAGCGTGGTCAATGGTCAGGGGTGAAGGGAGTTGCAGTCCTGCAACATCTGGAAGGGACCACGTTGACTACCCCAGTTCAAAAAGGAGACCTGTGGAACTTCTCTCCATCTGTTGTTTCCTTCCATTATCTTGAACAACAATAATAGCCAATAATATAAAGGAACTGGAATTATACCTGGAACAAACAACAAAAAGTCAGAATTTTGAAAAACAAATGCATTGCACTTTGGGCTGGTATGAAAATATCAGGAGGAAAAGAAACTTCTCATTATTCAGTTGCAGTCCTGGTCCTCTGCAGAATGATTGGAAATCAAGTCTTCTGTGTTCAGGCCTTCCTTTCACAGATACAATTAACAAACTTCTGAACAGGGCACATGATTCCATCATGTATGCTTGGCTTTTTAAAAGGATCCCTTCTACTTTTTCTTCTGCTTTTGCAATATTCATACAAGGCATGAGATATGAGGGAACCAAACTTCAGGTGCTGAATTGGGGTGGGAGAGCCGCCTTATAGCTTCACTTCAAAACTCAGTACACCACGCACAAACTCCCCACCCCCCAATTCCCTGGCTTTAAAATTAGAGTAATGCATTTGATCATACCCATTTGGAATGCGGAATCCTGTCTTCTCCCGGGAGAGTCATTTATATTGCTCAGCCTTGCCTTGAACTGATTAAAACCAACAGGCTTGCCAGCTTCCATTATCTCCGAAAGCCTGAAAAGGTAACGCTGAATCGGATCGAGGGCTGGCGGTGATGAGTGATCCTTACCAGGTGCCCTCCTGGCGTTGCCCAAGCATGCGAGATTTTTCCTACTGTGATTGTCTTGGGATATATTCCCAATGCGGTCATGTCTTCCACCGCAGTGGACGTGTGGGAACGCCACTCACTCTGACCGCATTGACAATGCCCAGTTGCCACCTGACAGCCAGTTTCACCAGCCAGTTCAGCAACGCCAGTCGTAAAAACCCAACGATTATGTTATGCAGCAGAAGAACTATTTTTCCCTTTGAACAGTTTGGTGTCTGGTTGTTTCAACAGGTCAGCCGAGCGGGGGAAATGGGTGTCTCCAAAAATGAGAATCCATCTATTTTGGTTTCTCTCAAATCCTTGTTTCTCCCATCTTAAATTCAGTCCTGCACATTTCCACATCACTGCGATGAAAAGAAATTTCACCCGCATTTTAGAACTGATTTCTCTTCATATACCGTATTTTTCGCCCCATAGGACGCTCCGTCCCATAGGACGCACCTAGTTTTTTGGGGGGGAAATAAAGGAAAAAAAATTTCCCTTTATTTCCCCCCCAAAAGCAGGTCGGGGAAACAGAACCAGGTCGAGGAACAGCGGGATGGTGGCGCTGCGCCTCCCTGCTGTCCCCCGAGCTTGTGGGGCTGGCCGATGTCTGCCCCGCGCGAGGGGCGCTGTGCATCAGGGCGCCCCCCCCCCGCGGGGCGGCAGGCTGCTATCCGCAGCGTGGGGAGCCTTGTGGGGAACTCCTGCAAGGCTCCCCACGCTGCGGATGTCTGCCTGGCGAGGGGGGCGCTCTGCTTCAGGGCGCCCCGCCCGCTGGGCGGCAGGCTGCTATCCGCAGCCTAGACATCCCTGCCGGACCTCCTGTAGGGCTGCCTAGGCTGCGGATGTGTTCCTGAAGCCTGGAGAGCAAGAGGGGTCGGTGCGCACCGACCCCTCTCGCTCTCCAAGCTTCAGCAAAAGTCTGCATTTGCCCCATAGGACGCACCCAGATTTCCCCTTCATTTTTGGAGGGGAAAAAGTGCGTCCTATAGGGCGAAAAATACTGTAGATAAATAGGTACCACTCTGGCAGGAAGGTAAACGGCGTTTCCGTGCACTGCTCTGGTTTGCCAGAAGCAGCTTAATCATGCTGGCCACATGACCCGGAAGCTGTACGCCGGCTCCCTCGGCCAATAAAGCAAGATGAGCACCGCAACCCCAGAGTCGGTCATGGTCAGGGGTCCCTTTACCTTTTAACTTGTCTGGAGAACTGTTTTGTAAAATCTGTATTAACTGTATTCCCGCAATACTTCCAGGACTATCTTTCCCCATATGAACCAACCCAAACCCTGCGATCATCATCTGTTGCCGTTCTTTGTGTGTCTTCTCCACAAGAGACCAGGAGGGTGGCAACACAAGAACGGGCCTTTTCTGTGGTGGCTCCCCATTTGAGGGATTCTCTCCTCAGGGAGGCTTGCCTGGTGCCTGCATAATACATCTTTAAACGTTTCTTTAGAACCAGGCCTTTGGCCGATTAACATTCTATGTCCTTTAAAATGTGATTGTGGGAGGGGAGGTTCTTGGCTTGTTTTTGTTTTTGTTTTATATATATATATATATTCATATTTTGTCTCTTTTTATATTTTGAACCGCCCTGCAATCTTCAGATGAAGGGTGCTATTCAAATTTAATAAATATAATCAATAAATAAAATCTGGCAATTTGGAAGGATGGCTGTGCAGTGGCGTAGCGTGGGGGTGCAGGGGGCCAGCCGCACCGGGCGCAACATCTGGGGGTTAGGGTTAGGGGGCGCAAATCCACGGGTTAGGGGGCGCAAATCCACGGGTTAGGGGGTGCAAATTACTTGCCTTGCCCCGGGTGCTGACAACCCACGCTACGCCACTGTGTCTGTGTCCTGATTCATGTATTGTTTTGGAAAGTTCAGATTAGATATTCAATAAATAATAATAAATAAATAAATACATAGATAATATTAGGTGAAGTGGTTACACCATACTAGTCTCTAGACTTTAGAAATGCTTAGCATAATGGTAACACAGCGCTCTCTTTTTCTTTATTGCAAATAGTGGGCTCTCAGTGGGCTTTCAGCAGCTTGATCATGGGGGCAAGGAGAAAAGCACTTTCACAAATATTCATCGAAGATGAAAGTCTATGACTTACTCTACAAATAGCTTGGGCCTGCCTGACATCGTACAAACACAACATCAATCATGCTTCTACTCTTAACGTATGGACAATGTAAGAGCTGTAACAGCTAATTAAATAACATCTCTCGAAATAGATCTGAAAGCTTCACAATCAATCGTAATCAATTGTTTTGAAATCCTGAGTGCGAGTCACACAGCCCGTAGATGTCACTGACCAAATGCCAGTAGGGTTGAATGGATCTGGATTGCACCTTCTTCTCCCTCGAAACATTTCAGATCGTAGCCCTATGTCTTAATGTGTCTTTCCCACATTTAAAAGGGGAGAGAGAGGGGCAGGAGAGACATGAAACAAGGGAGTGATTAGGGAAAATCCAGCCTCATTTCTCTTTTAGGTGAGTTGTATATTTAATGGTGCCAGCCAAGTCCGAAAGAGGGGGCCGGGAGCCAGTCCCTTATCTCTGGCGATAAGACTCACAAACTCCTTTTGGTTATTACACGCAAAATACCCTCTTACATTTTAGTTCTACCACTTGGGCCTCTGGTTCATATCAGAAACCAGGCTCAATACTTGTTAAAAAAGAGAGACGGAGAAGGAGAGCTTTAGGAAAACAGGAGATCCTGTCATATTGGATAAGTGGAATCAAGGAGATTGTTAAAATGACTCCGTTCTCCTTTTAAGGGTGAAGTGGCTAATGGCAAGCAAATTCGGGTTGCACAACGATAGTCGATTTGGAGGTCTTTGTTATAATGGTGCCACGTTTATAATCCACTATCCTCCAAGGAGCTCAAGGTAGAATGCTTGGTTTCCCTCCCCATTTCATCCTAATGAAAACCCTGTATGGTAGATTGTTGTTTAGTCATTTAGTTGTGTCTGACCCCATGGACCAGAGCACGCCAGGCACTCCTGCCTTCCACTGCCTCCCACAGTTTGATCAAACTCATGCTGGTAGCTTCGAGAACACTGTCCAACCATCTTGTCCCCTTCTCCTGGTGCCCTCAATCTTTCCCAACATCAGGGTCTTTTCCAGGAAGTCTTCTCTTCTCATGAGGTGGCCAAAGTATTGGAGCCTCAGCTTCAGGATCTGTCCTTCCAGTGAGCACTCAGGGCTGATTTCCTTCAGAATGGATCGGTTTGATCTTCTTGCAGTCCATGGGACTCTCAAGAGTCTCCTCCACCACCATAGGTAGCACCATAGGTAAGGTAGATTAGGCTGAGAGATGATGGCTGGTCCTAGCTCACTCAGTGAGCTTCATGGCCGAGTGGGTCTCCCAGGTCTTAGTCCAAGACTCTGTCCACTAAACCACACTGGTGCAACTAATCCACTTCCCACCAAAGAACAGACTTTTCACAGTAAGGAGGGGAAATGCAATGGGAAATGTGGGACAGAGGTGGTTTTAGGGCAGGGACTGCCAGAACCACAGGGTAGATGTAGAACGGAGCACGAGTGGTGGGGGTGCCAAATTTTAGCATCACACAGGGTGCCACTGAAATATGAGAGCTCCAAAACCTCCATTGTGTAGGACAACCCTTGCTTGATGCCCCTTCGCCTAACCTACGTTGGCTCCCAGTACGTTTCCGAGCACAATTCAAAGTGTTGGTGCTGACCTTTAAAGCCTAAACGGTCTCAGCCCAGTATACCTGAAGGAGCGTCTCCACCCCCATCGTTCTGCCCAGACACTGAGGTCCAGCTCCAAGGCCCTTCTGGTGGTTCCCTCACTGTGAGAAGTGAGGTTCCAGAGGGCCTTCACAGTGGTGCCACCCACCCTGTGGAACACCCTCCCATCAGATGTCAAGGAAATAAACAACTACCTGACTTTTGGAAGACATCTGAAGGCAGCCCTGTTTAGGGAAGTTTTTAATAACTGATGTTTTATCGTGTTTTTAATATTCTGTTGGGAGCCGCCCAGAGTGGCTGGGGAAATCCAGCCAGATGGGCGGGGTATAAATAATAATAATAATAATAATAATAATTAACCTTTTCACAACAAATCAAAACGAATGCTCAATAAATAACCAGTGTCATCTCACCTCCCTGCAAATAAATCAAGGTTGAACTCTCAATAAACAGGCCACCTGGAAAAGACCTGTTTCCCCTGGTAGTGACACTTCCTGTAAGTACACCATGGTCATCGCTCCTGGGGAATCCCTAAAGACTCGGACTGTGGGCGCACGGCACCTTTAGAGCACACCCACCCAAAGCCCATTTTTCATCTAAAAGAGTTCTGGGCATGATAGTTAACAAACAACAGTGCCCAGAATTCTTTGAGGGGGGAAACGTGCTTTGAATATGCTCTAAAGGCAGAGTCCATACGCAGACTTGATGTCCAGTAGCCCCCCCAATTAAGATTGGTTTTGTCCCAGGCAGGCGGGACATGTTGTGCTTAAAGTATAGAAGTTCCCAAGAGGCAGCTTTTCAGCCTGGACGGCCCCAGAACCCCTCACACTCCACCTTCCCCCTCTCCCCACATTGTTCCATGTGGCTGCAAGACAAAGGGTTAAGTCAATGTTTTGAGAAGATAAGAGGCCTTGTTGACAAGCGGCAGGCACCAGGGGCCTTCACAGGAGCTCTCCCAGCTGTGATAAACCAGGGAGGTTTTCAGAGTGGAATCGGTAGGCGCCACAAGAGAGAAAGAGGTGGGCGGTAGTTCCTGGCACGTCGCACCAGAGGTGGGAAGGAATCTGGAGATGGTTAGAGATCCCACGCTTTGGGGTTGCTGCACCTCCTTCTTGTGTAAAATGGGAAAGGGGAGTGAGAGGTTTTGTGTTTAGGTAGCAAAGGGAAAGGGTCTCATATAATCAGCCTTCAGGTGACAGATGGTCTCATTTTCTCCACTAGTGATCTCTGCTATGATACGATAATCTTTATTGTCATTGTCCCATACAGAACAACGAAATTTAAAAAATCTACATCAGACATTCAAAAACCAACAAGCCTGCTATCCCAGCTATCCCAGCCTGGTTAGCCCCTAAAAACTCTGATACCTCATAATTGAATACAATATACTCACACAAAGACTACCTTAAATGTAAAGGTAAAGGGACCCCTGACCATTAGGTCCAGTCTTGACCGACTCTGGGGTTATGGCCCTCATCTCACTTTATTGGCCGAGGGAGCCGGCGTACAGCTTCTGGGTCATGTGGCCAGCATGACTAAGTCGCTTCTGGTGAACCAGAGCAGCGCATGGAAACGCCGTTTACCTTCCCGCTGGAGTGGTACCTATTCATCTACTTGCACGTTGACATGCTTTCGAACTGCTAGGTCGGCAGGAGCAGGGACTGAGCAACAGGAGCTCACCCCATCGTGGGGATTCGAACCGCCAAGTCCTAGGCTCTGTGGTTTAACCCACAGCGCCACCCACGTCCCAAAGACTACCTTACACTGCATCTAAAACCAAAATCGCATTTGGATAGAAACTGTTTCTCAGGCGGCTAGTCCTAGTCTTTATAACCCTGTACCATCTTCCAGAAAGCAGAAGCTGAAAGAGATCATTTTTTTCAATGATGCCCATTGAAAAAAGGGCTTGATGCGGTCTCTGTCTTCTGCTTCTCGAAGTCGTTTCAAGCATTGTTTGGCAGTGAGTATATGCTGGAGCTGATGGGAGTTCCTGCATTGCAGGGGTTTTCACTTGATGACCTTTGGGGTCCCTTCTAACTCTGCGATTCTATGAGTTATACTCCAAAACTTCTGGAGGGCACCAGGTTGGAGAAGGTGCTCCAATTCCAAAGCAGGTAATAATTCTACTCGTTTAGCAAAAGAACCCAAAGTCTTGATGAAACAAAAGTAGAATCCTGGAATGGTTTCAACAAAGCTTCACTAGACCTATTGATATGAATGGACCTCATTTAGTCATGTTCATTCATTTCAGTGGGCCCACGCTGCATAAAACTTTGAATAGCACCCACAGAGTTGAAAGGTGAGCAGACAAGTCATCAAGTCCAATCTCATGCTCAGTGCAGGATCTGGCAATGCAGGACGCAACAACAGAATCCTTGAGATACAGCCATGCAGCCTCTGCTTAATTGCCTCCAGGATAGGACAGCTCACCCCACACCAAGGTGGTCTGCTCCACTGCCAAGCACCTCTTACGGTTAGGACCTTCCCCCCAAGTGTTTAGCAAAACTCTCACCCCCTAACATTTGCACCCAGTGATTCAAGATCGACCTTCTGGAGCAACAGAGGGCCATCTCCTACCTATAGTCATTCAGATATTTGATGGGTTGATTAAAGACCTCTTCGCTGAAGAATCAACATGATTTTAACTAGTTAATCAAGTCAATCAGCATGCATTTCCCTACAACGTACATAACACTTTTGAAGCAAAGGGGATACTGTATTTTTTGGCAATGTGCACCCATATCTTGCAGCGGATGCCATCTTTGAAGAGGTGCTTCCTTTCCTAGGAGAAGGCGGTCAAGGATATATCCCTTCTATTTTTCTTTTACATTTTTCCCATTGACCTATATTAAAGAAAGTTAACTTTCATTTCTTTAAAAAAAGGGTTGCCAATTAATCGGAGTTCAGTCCTACTAAAGTTATTTCCTACAAGCTGCACTGTAGTCCAACGGACAAATTTCCTTCTTCCAAAAACATTCCATTTGCTCCATGTTGTTCCACCTCCCTGGTCCAGCCATTGACTACTCTGATGTCCACCTAGGGTGCCAAATTTTATTGGGTCAGCCCTGTAGGAAAGAGTCCTGAGGGCTGGAGGACTGCATTTACCCCCTGGGCCTGATGTTCCTCACACCTGGGTTTAGAGGAGCATTGGACCACAGCTGTAGAAACCCTGGTTCAAATCTTCATTCCAGCATGAAGCAACTGACTGACTTTATACAATCACTGTATCTCAGCCTAGATTACCTTACAGGGTTGTTGTGAGGATGCAATTTGGGGGAGGAAGGGCCCTTTATGCCCCAATGAGCTTCTTGGAGGAATGGCGAGATATAGATGTAATAAATAAGGAAACCAATGTTCTCCTGCCCAATAGAATATTTTGATGGCCTGGGATGCCAGCCCAGAGAAATGAACTTTCCACAGAGTCTTTGGTTGATCAGTATAGCCATGAGTTCAAATCCCCCCTCAGACATACCACTGCTCACCCATTTTAGGACTCTTGAGTCCTCAGGAAGCAGCCTATAATACACTCTTAAGCTTCCTTGAAGCTGCTCCTGGGAAGCCAGCCAGGCGGGGTCAAAGTTGAGCATAAATACGATTTAGAGATCACAGGAAGGGGGGACGCAAGATTGCCTGAAGGAATTTTGATTGAAATTTTATAATGTAAAGAAAATGGTCTGCAGATAAATGGGGAGATTGTTTAATAAACAGCCAGCGAGATTAAAATTGAAATAAATCCAGAGTTAATCCCTCCCGTCCCCTCAAGAGAGGGGGGCGTGGATATAGAAAGCTGGAGAAGGGGGTTGCCAGGAAGATGCCATGCACAGAACGGAAGGCTTTCCAAAAGAATAAACACTTAGGCGAACATGTAAAAATAAGCAGAACCCAGCAGGAAATATAGATGGAAAGATGGATAAGCAAATACTGAAGGGTGGCTGAGAGTGTCTAACAAGGAGGCCTGCAAGCCTGGGTTAAACCGAGCCAAAGGGAGGAGAATTTTCTGAAACTGAGAATGGAGAAGAAGAGAAGAGGAGGGCATCTGATTAAAATCTTTCATAATCGTCTCTCTCAAGAGTCATGAGCAGGCCGGGTTTATATTTCTTGGCAAGGCAGGGGAGGAATTGGAGGGTGTGAAGAGACAGCTGCACAAAAGACTTATCTCGAGATGAAAACACCTGATAAAGCAGGCCTAGGGAGACAAACCCTTCAGCAAGTGCGCCAAACCTCACTGGAAACAGGTACAATCCATCCAAGAACCAGGCGGCATTGCCAGGGACAAATAAATAAATAAAAATATCATACTGATGTCGCACTTCAGGGGGTTCAAAATGCTCGACATACATCTCTCCTAGCGACGCCCTTGTAAGGTAGACCACAACAGCTGTCCCCGTATCGCAGGTGCAAGGCTGAGATGGCGAGGTGGACATTTCCCCAAAGCCACTTAAGTGGTTTCGTGGCAGAAGTCAGACGAAGGGTTTCCTGCCTCAGGCTCTGAACCTGTGTAGTGTACAAACTGTTCCTGGCATCCGCAGACAACATCCATTCCTTAGGCAGCTGCCAAGGGTGACTGTCCTAGTCCCACTTTCCTGGAACTCTGAAGAGCCCTGGATGGCCGCCATTTTGATTATCTGTGATGTCTTGGAGCAGCACTATGTCAGTACATTGTGGCAGAGATGGATTTAGAGCAGTGAAATATACTCAGAGTCGAGAGTGGATTTCATGCTCTTTATTTGGCTCATAGTGGTGAGGAAGAATGAATGTTTCCCCAAAGTATCTGCTTTATATACATTATTTACACAATGGGCTGCCCGTGATTGGCTAATTCCGGGATTCTCCTGTAGGCCAATCAGGTTGCGGATTCACTTCCATCTGGAGCTGGACTGGGTGGCTCCTGCAGACCAATCATACTGCTGCATTGCTCTAGGACCAATCAGACTGCTGCATTCTGAATCCTATTGTTCTAGGACCAATCAGACTGCTGCATTTTGGATCCTATTGTTCTAGGACCAATCAGACTGCTGCATTTTGGATCCTATTCAACTCAGTACATAACAAGCAGCATGACTGGTTCCCTCGCACAAGGCGCCGAGCTGAGGGAGCGGCTTCCCACCTCTTCCCCAAAGCCTAGAACTGTAAGCATTTGCTTCAGGTAGCAAGTTGCCAGGTTAGGGGAAGGGGCACTTGGCTCTGGCAGAGTCCTAGAGCCTTCCCATCTCCTTCCCAAAGCTGGGAGATCACTAACTAGGCTTTGGGAAGGGGGCAGGACTGTAGAGCCCTCACTTCCCCAGCTTTGGGAAAGCAGCTTGAAGGCTGAGGCGACATTAAATTTTGGCCTTGTACTGGGTGCCATATTACCAAGGTCTGCCCCTGATTGTGGGCAAGTGCAACAACAGACACATAACCTCCATCGTAGCAGCAACAAGGCCTCCCGCCCCTGCTGTTGCCTTGTGCCTTTCTTCCCGCTTCTTTTTGTAAGGCCTCTTCCCAGGTGGAATCTAGACACATATAGAAAAACGCTGTGAAATATGCTTTTTAAAAAAACGTTTTGAAAAATATATTGAATTTGCCATAGCTCCCCATCGCCATCTAGTGTCACATTTGTATAATGCACTTTATAACAAAACGTTTTATTTGCAGCGTTATGGCTGAGTCCCCTATCCATCCCCTCCTCAGTGGGAAGGTCTGGAGGAAGGAAGAGGAGCCAGACCTTGCCACAAGAGACGTGTACCAATACGGGAAGGGTGCTATAACAAAGGGCTCTCCAAACTTGGAGCCAGCTCTGAAATACTTAGGCAGATAAATGACAACCAGGCTGTTGGTCTGCACCTATTGGCAGGCTGAAATAAAAGAGTGTGTTTGTTTATTTAAATGTTTATGTGTCTTGCTTTTAAGGCCAAGCTTGCACAAGGTGGCTAACACTAAATCACATGCACAAAACGCAGTGTCCCAATAAAATACAATAACTTAAAAGGGGGGGTTAAAAGTACATTTCACAGGCTAGCACCACACTCCTGTAAAATTCATTTAGACGACAGAACACAATGAAAGACCAGGAGCAGCACTTAAGTTCAGCAAATTGTTAAAATTCAATCCAGCATCTCAGCTAAAAGCAGAGGGAAGGACAGGGGGTGTTTCAGGGCCTATCTAAAACATTTCCGTGCTTTGCTGAATCCATTGCATTATTGAGTAGCTGTCCAGCAGAATTCTTCAGGGTGGTCTGGAGGTTGCTGTCCCCGGAGGATGAACCCCTGAGCCCCTCTAAGGCTCTTGGGGGACAAATCTGTCCTCTTCACAATGATCTTGGTTAATGGTTATGGCAGCTGTTGGTGAAACATTCAATATTACATGGAGTCAGCAACAAGAAGGGGTTATGCTGGAGAGGCAGCTAGATGAAGGGGGGGAGAGTGGGGAGACGCACCCCTTGCAGAAGTAGCTGTCTCTAAGAAGCAGTTGTTTTGGGAGGGATTGATGCAGGTGGTGCTGTGGGTTAAACCACAGAGCCTAGGACTTGCCGATCAGAAGGTCGGCCGTTCGAATCCCTGCGACGGGGTGAGCTCCCGTTGCTTGATCCCTGCTCGTGCCAACCTAGCAGTTCGAAAGCACTTCATAGTGCAAGTAGATAAATAGGTACTGCTCTGGCGGGAAGGTAAATGGTGTTTCCATGCACTGCTTTGATTTGCCAGAAGCGGCTTAGTCATGCTGGCCACATGACCCCGAAGCTGTACACCGGCTCCCTCGGCCAATAAAGCGAGATGAGCGCTGTAACCCCAGAGTCGGTCACGACTGGACCTAATGATCAGGGGTCCCTTTACCTTTTTTAAACATCAGGGCTAGGCTCTCCGAGGCTGTATACCATTGGCCTGAGGGGCTGTAGCTGCTCAGAACACTCCCCAAACCAGCACACTTTGCATTGGTGCTGTGGGAAGTGAGACTATAAGCCAGGCCTGCCAGAAATGGTGAGTTGCATCATTGGTGGGGCTGACCCCAAAGGGACAACTTCCCATCTTTGGATCCAAACCAACGAAGGATTTTGGGCTAAATCGTGGGCATTTCTTCCCCAGGGCCAGATCCCTCCTTTGTAGTGGTTAAGAGCGGTGTAGTGGTTAAGAGCGGTGGACTCGTAATCTGGTGAACCGGGTTCGTTTCCCTGCTCCTCCACATGCAGCTGCTGGGTGACCTTGGGCTGGTCACACTTCTCTGAAGTCTCTCAGCCTCACTCACCTCACAGAGTGTTTGTTGTGGGGGAGGAAGGGAAAGGAGAATGTTAGCCGCTTTGAGACTCCTTTGGGTAATGATAAAGTGGGATATCAAATCCAAACTCTTCAAACTCTTCTTTCTTGAGAGTGGTCCACAGCCCCCAGGGTAAGGTCATCCTGGCTCGAGTTATATAACTTTGCTGAAGAGTGCAGTCCATGTCGTCCCCTTGCCAACAGAACCGCAGTGCTGGGTTGTTCTAATAGCACAATTACTCATTTGAGCAAACCGTACATCTTGGCACCAAAATCCCATCTCCCCGGGTGTATCTATCGATTAGCCAACGCAAGTCTGAGCTCGTTCCCACTTATCAACTTGGTGAAGCTGTCACACGCAGGAGACGTGGAGCTAATTGAAACCCTCCTTGAGAAGAGCGGACTAACTCAACCCTTCACTGAATCTCCTGAGATCCCTTTCGTGAGCTGACTGTGTGCGGATATATGTGTACTTCGAGTTCCAAACTTTGCATCTTAACCCTGGAAACAAAACAGAAGCCCTGGTTGCGCTCATCTATAATACTGGGCCGGCCAAAAGGGGTGAATGAAGGAGTGCCCCACCAGTCTTACTCTACCATCAAGCAATAGGACTTACTTCTGAGTGGACATGGTTAGTTGTCTTTTTCAGCTGTTTACCAGCTCCATCTGGTACGTAGGCTGAGACCCTATCTGCCTGCAGACTGTCTCGCCAGAGTGGTGCATGCTTTGGTTATCTCCCGCTTGGACTACTGCAATGCGCTCTACGTGGGGCTACCTTTGAAGGTGACCTGGAAACTACAACTAATCCAGAATGTGGCAGCTAGACTGGTGACTTGGAGCGGCCGCCAAGACCATATAACACCGGTCTTGAAAGACCTACATTGGCTCCCAGTACGTTTCCAAGCACAATTCAAAGTGTTGGTGCTGACCTTTAAAGCCCTAAACGGCCTTGGACCAGTATACCTGAAGGAGCGTCTCCACCCCCATCGTTCTGCCCGGACACTGAGGTCCAGCTCCGAGGGCCTTCTGGTGGTTCCCTCACTGCGAGAGGCCAAGTTACAGGGAACCAGGCAGAGGGCCTTTTCGGTAGTGGCGCCCGCCCTGTGGAACGCCCTCCCATCAGATGTCAAAGCGATAAACAACTACCTGACATTCAGAAGACATCTGAAGGCAGCCCTGTTCAGGGAAGTTTTTAATATGTGACATTTTAGTGTATTTTTCATCTTTGTTGGAAGCCACCCAGAGTGGCTGGGGAAACCCAGCCAGATGGGCGGGGTACAAATAATAAATTATTATTATTATTATTATTATTATTATTATTATTATTATTATTATTATTATTTCATTTGTTAGAAATAATAGTCACATCTGTTCTAGTATCAGAGATACACTTCCTATGGCTAGCAGTCAGAGAGAAGCACATAGAAGGGCTGTCACCCAAACAGCATGATGAAAGGCATTTCCCCCCATCATAGTGCTACATATGAACATAAGATGTAGTATGTATACCTGAAGGAGCGTCTCCACCCCCATCGTGAGGTCCAGCTTCAAGGGCCTTCTGGGGGTTCCCTCACTGCGAGAAGCCAAGTTACAGGGAATCAGGCAGAGGGCCTTCTTGGTGGTGGTGCCCGCCCTGTGGAACATCCTCAAGGAAATAAACAATTATCTGACTTTTAAAAGACATCTGAAGGCAGCCCTGTTTAGGGAAGTTTTTAATGTTTGATGTTTTAGTGTGTTTTAAATATTCTGTTGGGAGCCGCCCAGAGTGGCTGGGGAAACTCAGCCAAATGGGCGGGTATAAATTGTTGTTGTTGTTGTTTTCAGGTCCATCTAGACCAACATCCTGATTTCACTGTGGCCAAGTTGGTGCCCATCACCCCTGTGGGAGTGAGTTCCACAGGTTAACTAATTGCTGAGTGAAGAGGTACTTTCTTTTATCTAAATCTTCCAACATTCAGCTTCAACAGATGTCTACAAGTTGCAGTGTTATGAGACAGGGAGCAATTTATTGAGGATTCATTCATTGTTGGAAGGGAGTTAGATGGCATCACAATGAGAAAATATTATCCCACCATTTCCAGTGCACTTCCCCATCATTTTTGCAAAAAGTTCAATTGTGTTTGTGTGTATGGTGGTGGGAAAACCTTTAATTGTGCAATCTGAATTTGTTGGTGTGTGGCTGACTCCCACCCCAAAATAATGACAGTCTGGAAGTGCCCTTCAGGAACAGAGGAGAAATTTGATTCGGTTCTAAAGGCAAATCTACCTTTTCTAAAACGTTATGCAAACACTGGGGTGAAGCGTCCACAAGATCAAACATGATAGTGAAAATAGCACACAAAGATGTGTTATGACAAGGTGAACTGCTTTGCAAAAATGTGTAGATTACACAAAAAATACATACAAACCTGGGAGAAATTCACACTGTGGGGCCGATGAATTTCCACAAGGAGTTGTTTCTTAATGCAAACTATGTGGAAATGAGAAACTGAGAGGAACAAAGAATCAGTGGCGTAGCGTGGGTTGTCAGCACCCGGGGCAAGGCAAGTAATTTGCGCCCCCTAACCCATGGATTTGTGCCCCCTAACCCTAACCCCCAGATGTTGCGCCCGGTGCGGCCGGCCCCCCCTGCACCCCCCCAGGCTACGCCACTGCAAAGAATGGCAGGTTTGCCCATCCACGGTGCCTTGAGACAGTCCTGACAATGCACTCTCAAGGTGACGGGAATACCCGTTTGTCTGTTGGTTGCTGAAGTGTCTATTCTTTCCCCCTGACAGTTATTGTGAAACAGGCAAATGGGAACGAGAGACAAGCAAGGCCTTCTCCCTCCTTATCGGCGACCCTGGTCAGTGTCTTGCTGTCAAGGACTCTCGTAATTTATGTCAGAGCTGGCTGAGTGTTTACTTATCTGCTCCAGTAACTGGCTCGGCCGAAATCAGCCAGACTGGCTCCTTTGTGGCCCACCAGCTTTTTCCTGCTGCTGAGTGGGAGTGCTGGGGATAAGACAGAGCTGGGTGCTGTTTCCACTCTGCAGCGGCTGCGTCGCAATCTGGGGGAAACAACACGGAAGGTGTAAGAAGTCAAGTCGCATATACAACCGCCCAATCTCTCGCGGCCAATTTGGGCCTGACATGAGAAAAGCCGACAGCCGCCCCTATCAGGTGGCCATCGCAGTTCTAGAACGGAAGCGAGGGAATTAAAAAGGCCAGCGGTTTCCACAAAGAATTTGGCCTCGTGCCTGTAATCCTCCCCCAGAGCAAACCGGGTGAGAAAATATTACGGCTAACATCTGCAACAGCCTTTCCCAACCTGGTGCCCTTGAGATGGTTAGGAATCAAATCAATGGCTTCAAGTTACAAAAAAGGAGATTTTGACTAAACATCAGGAAGAACTTTTTGACAGTAAGAGCTGTTTGACAGTTGAATGGTCTCCTTCAGGAGGTGGTGGACTCTCCTTCTCCGGAGATTTTTAAGCAGAGGTTGAAGGGCCATCTGTCTTAGATGTTTGAGTTGAGATTCCTGCATTTCAGGGGGTTGGAATAGATAGCCTTTGGGGGTTTCTTCCAACTCTATGATTCTGTGATTCTATGACTACAACAACAGACTAAGCTGACTATGTATGTAACAACAACAGGTAGGATTCTCTATGCACAGAAATGGAAGGGAGATGTTCCCACCCAAGAAGAATGTATAAGTAAATTGATGGCCTATGTGGAACTGGAAAAGTTAACTGTCAGTTTTTTTATATACAGTCATACCTCAGGATGAATACGCTTCAGGTTAAGCATTTTTGGGGTTGCGCTCCGTGGTGACCCGGAAGTAACGGAATGTGTTACTTCCGGGTTTCGCCGCTCGCGCAGACGCTCAAAATGACATCATGCGCATGCGCGGAAGTGGCGAAATGTGACCTGTAGACACGCAGTCGCGTCTTACATTTGCTTCAGGATGCAAACAGGGCTCCGGAATGGATCCCATTCGCGTCCATAGGTACCACTGTATATTGAATTTACAGTGGTACCTTGGGTTAAGAACTTAATTCGTTCTTAACCTGAAACTGTTCTTAACCTGAAGCACTGCTTTAGCTAATGGGGCCTCCTGCTGCTGCTGCCATGCCGCCACTGCACAATTTCTCTTCTCATCCTGAAGCAAAGTTCTTAACCCGAGGTACTATTTCTGGGTTAGCGGAGTCTGTAACCTGAAGCGTCTGTAACTTGAAGCAATCTGTAAAGTGGTACCCGAGGTACCACTGTATATTGAATTTATATACCGCCCTATATCCAGAGGTCTCAGTCAAAATAAGACAACCTACTGATGATTCTTTTGTGGAAGAAGGGAAGCCTTTTTAGGATTACTTAAAGAAATACTATAGTATGATGAACTCACCAACAGGATTTGAACTATCAGCAACAGAAGGAATTAGAGATTGTTGCATTGTTGTTATGGGATAAGGGACAGAAGATAGGGTGCAGTAAAGGGGGAGAAATAAAAAACCACCATGGAAAACAGGGTGGGAAGTCAATAAAACAAAAGAAAAAAGAGGGAAAGAGTTAAGCCTCCTCCCACCCAACTCACAATCCCAACCCAATCCCAATGCACACCCACATCCTGGCTGTTGTTTTCTTTTTAAAACAGTGGCAGCCGTTTTTAACCACCTTTACTTAAGAATGCTTCTTTTCACATGGCATGCAGTTTGGCTCTTAGTCCTGGAAGTGGGTGATATGAGCTCCAACCCTAGTTTCCCTATTTGTAAAGGAGAAATAATAATGACTTACGCAGAGGGGAGATTTGGGGCACTGTAACCTCAGCGGAGGGGGACCCTTAACCTGGATGGTGCTGAACATCCAAACTGAACATTCTCTTAGATTACATCCAGTCTTTGTGCAAAGTGGAAATGGCATCACTCTAAAGATGGCAGGGCTATCACTGGTCTTGGGAGCCTAGCAATTGCCCAACTTTGCCATTTTCTGTCACCGGCCTTGGATTTATCCTCACCTTCTTGTTCTGTTTAGGGGCTTCTAGAAGAACCTGCTTGGCCAATGTTGTGGAACATCATCATCATCATCATCATTTTTATTACTACTAGGGTGGTGCTGTAGGTTAAACCACAGAGCCTAGGACTTGCTGATCAGAAGGTCGGTGGTTCGAATCCCCGCGATGGGTGAGCTCCCATTGCTCGGTCCCTGCTCCTGCCAACCTAGCAGTTCGAAAGCACATCAAAGTGCAAGTAGATAAATAGGGACCACTCCGGCAGGAAGGTAAACTGTGTTTCCGTGCGCTGCTCTGGTTCACCAGAAGTGGCTTAGTCATGCTGACCACGACCCGGAAGCTGTACACCAGCTCCCTTTGGCCAATAAAGCGAGATGAACACCACAACCCCAGAGTCGGTCATGACTAGACCTAATGGTCAGGGGTCCCTTTACGTTTACCTTTACTACTAAAATGTGTATACAGCCTTATACCTGAGATGCAAACAGAAGCACCTAAGATGGATAGAAACACACACCTTTTTTGCTATTGTGGATAGGCAACAAAAACACATTTATTGCAGGGGTGGCCAGCACGGCACCATCAAGGTGTGGATAGGTTACAACTCATATCAACCCATCAACATGGCCAATGGTGAGGGAGACCTTCTTCTTCCCTCTTCATTCATTCTTTTCTCATATTGTGTCTAGTAGATGGTGAGCCAGGACTACCTTATCTTTTAATATAGGTGCAGTGCTTTATAAGCATTGAGGATGATAATAACATTTTTTGGAGTTGGGATCCAACAAGGAATTTGCTGCCAAGGAGTGTGCTGGAGTCTCCTTCTTTGGAGGTCTTTAAGCAGAGGCTTGACAACCATATGTCAGGAGTGCTCTGATGGTGTTTCCTGCTTGGCAGGGGGTTGGACTCGATGGCCCTTGTGGTCTCTTCCAACTCTATGATTCTATGATTTTATGATTCTATGATTCTAAGACCTGGAGGTCACTATTATGAAATCTTCTCCCTGTTGAAGGATGTCTGTCTTAAGCCACAGGGTTACACATTGCAGGGGTGGGAGGGATCGGCCCAACTTTTCCTTTCCAGCCTTGTGAGCCAGGGCTGTGTAACTATTAAGTCATAGATCCCTGATCAGAGTTTCTTCCTTTAGATTCATTTCCAAGGCTTTCCTTCCAGGAGCCTCAACAAAGAAACCATTTGTATGTTATCCAAGCTGTTGGCTCTCTTGGCTGGAACTTGCCTGCACTGTTTCAAAGCAAGACTGTCTGCTATCCTTTCTCATAACCAACGCAGGCATTTCTATAAAGAGACAGGCAAGTGTGCGCATGATAACTAATATGGTGGCTCCTTCGGACAACTCCATCTTGATATGTGCCGCATGGAAAAATAAATACAGATCGCTGGCTTCTCCCTTTTTCCCAGCTTGGACCACTTGTTATCATTACCGAGCAAGGAAACTTTTCACTATTTGGAACATTTGAAGACAATAGATTAAAGGCTCCTGACTATCTCTTGCTAAATGAGCTGTTATTTTCAATTTGTTTCCTCTTTCATCCAGGCTACGCCTCTCACAAAAATCCCCTCGACTGGCTACATTTTTCCCCTGACAAATATTTCCGTGAAGTGTCACCCCACCCAGAAGTAAAGGATCAAAGGATCCTGTACCCTCCCTCCGCTGCAAAGTGTCCCACACTCTGTTAGAGCACCACCTAGACTAGGTTAGGGCAGGGAACAGGTACACACGTATGTCTCTGCCATACTATTGGTCCATGCAAGGCCTGTGGGTATGAATGAATCACTGCCTCTAAAGGGCATGTCTAGATGGGGCTGGAGAGGGAGTTAAGCCCAGCTCTGGAGGGACTGGTTCCCTGGTAGCCAATGGGAGAATGGCAGATGGTACAAACCAGACTGTCCTCTCCATGGTTTATCACAGGAGAACCTGTGGCCTACTGGATGATGCTATGCTTCATTCCCTCGTCTCTGATGATTGGCCAGGCTTGTTGGGACTGATGTGAGTCAAGGTCTAACAACAACTGGGGAATCAGGCCAAATATTTTCACATTGTAGATGTGAGGCTAAGAAAGAGTAGCTTGCCTGTGGCAGAAGCAACATTTGAACCAAGGACTACCATACTAAAACCAATCTCCTATGTCCATAAAAAAATGTATACTCTGAGAGTAGGCATTGTCACATTTCTGAAATTTGAGGCCACCAGCCAGACTAAGACAACATACTGTACTTTGAGCCTTCAGGCATGGAGAGTTGGGGGTTCATGCAGATTCGCAGGAGTTAGGTGGGGACCCTAACTCAGTGCTACTGTACATGCCTTGACTAAGGAAGGTTTGGGGCATTATTATTATTATTATTATTATTATTATTATTAATTCAATTTATACACCACCCTATACCCGGAGGTCTCAGGGCGGTTCACAAACAAGACCACAACATATAAAATCAAACTAAAAACCAATTTAAAAAACCCCAAAAGAACCACATTCTAAAAGGGTGTTGGATGTCAATAAAATCAACCAAAGGACTGGTTATAAAGGAACGTTTTTGCCTGGCACCTAAAGCTGTATAATGAAGGCACCAGGTGAACTTCCCTGGGGAGAGCATTCCACAGGCAGGGAGCCACTGCAAAGAAGGCCCCGTTTTCATGTTGCCACCCTCCAGACCTCTCAAGGAGGCAGCACACGAAGAAGGGCCTCAGAAGATGATCTCAGGGTCCAGGTGAGTTCATATGGGAAGAGGTGGTCCTTGAGGTATTGCGGTCCTGAGCCGTTTAAGGCTTTAAAGGTCAAACAATCCCTGGCATCTCCAGTTTAGAAAACTCAGGTAGCAGGCGATGTGAAAGAGCTCTGTTTGGCAGAATACCTGGAGATCTTCTGCCAGACCAGTGTGGTTGATACAGGGCTTGACAGACCAACAGTCTAACCTGAAATCGGTCAACTCATTGTTCCAGCTAGTTTAGTGTTGTGTTCACTGACTATCAGTAGTCCTCCAGGGTTTCAGGCTAAAGGGCACACTCCCTTTTGCACCTGAAGATAAAGGTAAAGGGACCCCTGACCATTAGGTCCAGTCATGACTGAATGTGGGGTTGCGGCGCTCATTTCACTTTATTGGCCAAGGGAACTGGCGTACAACTTCTGGGTCATGTGGCCAGCATGACTAAGCCGCTTCTGGCAAACCAGAGCTGCTCACGGAAATGCCGTTTACCTTCCTGCCAGAGCAGTACCTATTTATCTACTTGCACTTTGACATGCTTTCAAGCTGCTAGGTTAGCAGGGACTGAGCAACGGGAGCTCACCCCATTGCAGGGATTCGAACCACCGACCTTCTGATCGGCAAGTCCTAGGCTCTGTGGTTTAACCCACAGCGCCACCCGCGTCCTGAAGATACCAGGGTCTAAATCTGAGTAGACCAGCAAGAGAGACTCATGATCTACCACTGAACCATAGCTCAGCTGAGTTCTGACAATATGAAGAGTTAACACCTCACAAAGCTCACTCAGTTGGCTTCATTTGCCAAGGCCTTAGCCTGGCTAGACAATTGCACCCACTCACCAAATAAACAGACATAGCAAAGTTTCTTTAAGGAGATACTTATGATGCCTTTGATGTGATATATATATATATATACACACACACACACACACACACACACACACACACACACACACACACACATAGCTTCTGCTTATTCTCCAACATCCAATTGTTTATTCGTTTTTAAATAGCTGAAATTCATGTCAAACATTCCACATGTTAGGAAAATATTTATGAAGTGTTATCGCAGTTTATTTAATGGCAAATGTTTGGGGAAAGTCAATATAAAATGATGGACCACACAGAGTTGCATGCTGAGTCATCTAAAAATTGCAAAGACACGGGATGATGCGTCGATACCAAACAACACTACCAAAGGCCTGTCATAATACAGGGCGATCTTTATATTAAAATGATTGCTTCCTTTGGCTCCTTCCCCCATTCTCAAGGTCCAGGAAGTTCAGGGCACTCCTTGAGAGATTTGTTTTCTTGAAAAAGGGCACTTCCAGGCGGATACTATTTTGGAGTGGGGTTTAATCACATACTAGCAAATGCAGCGTGCACAATTAAAGTTGATTTGGTGCTCTTTTTGCAAGAAGGAAAGTGATGGGAAGGAAAGTCCTGGAAAGTGTGGGATAACATTTACTTTGATGCAACATTGGATTGTTGTTGTTGAGTCGTTTAGTCATGTCCGACTCTTCATGACCCCATGGACCAGAGCGCGCCAGGCACTCATGTCTTCCACTGCCTCCCGCAGTTTGGTCAGACTCATGTTTGTAGCTTCGAGAACACTATCCAACCATCCCACCCTCTGTCGTCCCCTTCTCCTTGTGCCCTCAATCTTTCCCAACACCAGGGTCTTTTCCAGGGAGTCTTCTCTTCTCATGAGGTGGCCAAAGTATTGGAGCCTCAGCTTCACGATCTGCCCTTCCAGTGATCTGTCCCCTTCATGGATCACTGCCTTGCCGTGGCGAAGGGGCTTGAATAACTCAGAGAAGCTTTGAGCTATGCTGTGCAGGGCCACCCAAGATGGACAGGTCATAGTGGAGAGTTTTGACCAAACGTGATCCACCTGGAGCAGGAACCGGCAAGCCACTCCAGTATCCCTGCCAAGAAAACTCCATGGACAAAGACAGCATTGGATTATCTCCTTGTAAACAAATCAGGGCAGATGCTTAATAAATAGCTGGCAATGTCTATACGCCCCACAAACTTTGTGCAAATGAATTAGGGTGAATGCTTAATAAATAGGTTGCCTGGAAGCAACCAAAGAATTAGGGTGATACTTATAATAAATAAGATTAGAATTGTGAAGTGATCTCAACAATAGGACATTATCAGTGGAACAATAATGATAGTGGCAGGCAGGCAGGCAGATAGCTAGGATACTGTATTCAGATCTGTTTCCAAGGTTTTGTCGACTGAAGCTACCAAGCTGCATACAGCTCACTCTATAGCAGTTGACCACAGGTTTGTTTAAATATTCCATTATTTCACCGTCTTCAGTGGTAGGAGATGGTGGGTGCTGCAAGCCTGGTGGTCTGCCTTCAGCCTGGTGGGCCCCACATCCTGCAACGTTCATGAGTTGCAATCTGAAGCAGAGATGAAAAGGAACAAAGCCTGCCTCTCGCCCTGGACACCGGTCCGTAATGGTAGGGCATAGATTATACCCATACACACCCAAGATACAGCCCTGTGCTATAGCCCTTTTCAGCTGTGAAAGTTCCTGTGAATTAGGAATTTCATGAGAGAGAACAAGCAGGGATGTGCTAGCTACCCACCTGCTCCTTCCATCACAGCAAGGAGCCCTCCTCAAATTGGAGGAGACATCCTGCAGTAAGAAGACCTTGTCCTACAATGAGGGCCGGCCCTATCATTAGACAGAGTGGCACAATTGTCTCAGGTGGCAGATACTGGATGGCAGCGCCTCCTAGCCACTCCTTTTCTTTCTTTCTTTCTTTCTTTCTTTCTTTCTTTCTTTCTTTCTTTCTTTCTTTCTTTCTTTCATTTAAAAGCATTTATAAACCACTTGATATTTTAAAAACATCTGTAAGTTGTATAGAATATTTTAGATAGGGTTTTAAAGCCTGGGATTTTGTGGGGGAGGCAGGACTTTCTAAATGTTTAACGCAGCCACCAAAAGAACATGTGCGGCCATTTTCAGCTAATTATTCTCAGCGTCCAGATCAGGCAACCCCAAACTCAGTCCTCCAGATGTTTTGGGACTACAATTCCCATCATCCCTGACCACTGGTCCTGTTAGCTAGGGATGATGGGAATTGAAGTCCCAAAACATCTGGAGGACCGAGTTTGGGGGTGCTTGGTCCAGATCAACTCCTAATTTCCCTCAAATACACATGAAGAAGGACAGATGAAGAGAACAGGCATGAAGTATTTCAGGTCCACAGTGCGGGAGTGAGCTACTGCCATTTGTTAGAAGCAGTGGGTGTGAACATACCCCTTTACCCAAGTGATTTGGTATGCCTGGAGGGAGCAAAAGGAGAGGACAGCAAAATCTATTAATATCATCACCCATAAAAACTCATCTGAAGCGTTCCTCAAAGGCAACTGTGGCTTACAGCATGAATATTAATGCCTCATTAATATTTACTATATGCAAACATAGTTTACTCCACATTAATATTTATAGCGGCCACGTCATGTCATATTAGTCTTTCTCCCCCAAAGGTAAACTAAAGGCTAATTCACATCAACATGCCGGATTTTTAATACGCAAATGATGCTTTGCAGCCTAGTCATTGGCACTGGCTGTTGCGGGCCTCTCTGTCCTCACCTTAGGAAACTGAAAACCCACGCCAGAGAGGACCTTTGCTGAATCTGCCAATATATAGTTTTTCAAAGAAGAGAGTGAGGAGCTGATTTAAAAAGTCCAAGTATGAGCCTGTGGCTCAGGAATAGGATTGCCATGTGTTCCACTTTATAGCAGAGAGTCCTTTGCTTAAAAGAGTATTCTATTTGAGGGGCAGTCCAATTAATGGAAACCAAATGACAACAACTCTGGGAGACTTCCAGCATATACAGAAACATAATACAGTCATACCTCGAGTTGAATGCGCTTCAGGTTGAGTGCGTTCAAGTTGCGCACTGCGGCAATCCGGAAGTAACAGAGCGTGTCACTTCTGGATTTTGCTGCTTGCGCATGCGCAGACGCTCAAAATGACGTCACATGCATGCGCAGAAGTGGCAAAAAAGCGATGTGCGTGTGCGCAGACGTGCCGTCGCTGTTACGTTTGCTTCTAGATGCGAACGGGGCTCCAGAACGGATCCCGTTCATATCCAGAGGTACCACTGTAAAACATGAAACATTAACAACTTTCCCGAACAGGGCTGCCTTCAGATGTCTTCTAAAGGTTGTAAGGTTATGTATCTCTTTGACATCTGATGGGAGGGCGTTCCACAGCGTGGGTGCCATTACCAAGAAGGCCCTCTGCCAGGTTCCCTGTAACTTCATTTCTCACAATGAGGGAACCACTAAAATATCATACGTTGTCATACATGTGGAGGAAAACCTTAAACACATTGCAGAGTTCATCAGAGTTCCAAAAAAATAGATCAGAGGCAATAGTACTTCATGCAAGCAGAGCTTTACTTGTGCTGAAGGCAAATGAGAGTAATGGTTATCAAATCTAATACAATAAGGTTTGGCTCAGTTCATACAAAACCCAGTTGCAGCATTTATAAACTTAACTCATAATAAACCTTAGCACTAAGGATCCTATGTACAGAAACAGAAACACCACATCAGAAGGAAGAGAGAGAAAGAGAAAAGTAAGAGCCGGGGACTTTTTGGCTTATATTTATAGTCAGCATGATTCTGCAGAATACAGAGAACTAGTTCAAAGCAGCTTCCCAAAAGGTATAACCCAAATAACCATTAAACCTTCCACCTCTGCTTCTCTCACATAGAGAAGCTTCTAGTAGTTTCTTGTATTAATAATAATAAGAAGAGTTTGGATTTGATATCCCGCCTTTCACTCCCTTTCAGGAGTCTCAAAGCGGCTCACATTCTCCTTTCCCTTCCTCCCCCACAACAAACACTCTGTGAGGTGAGTGGGGCTGAGAGACTTCAGAGAAGTGTGACTGGCCCAAGGTCACCCAGCAGCTGCATGTGGAGGAGTGGAGACGCGAACCCGGTTCCCCAGATTACGAGACTACTGCTCTTAACCACTACACCACACTGGCTCCCTAATAAGAGTAGGAAAGAACTTTGCACATGAGATCAATACTTTCTGCACTAAGAAATGCAAACTGACATAAAAGGCCCTTGGAGTTGGACCTCAGTGTCTGGGCAGAACGATGGGGGTGGAGACGCTCCTTCAGCTATACAGAGCTGAGACTGTGTAGGACTTGAAAGGTGAGCACCAACGCTTTGAATTGTGCACAGAAACTACCGGAAGGGGGAGTGCTCTTGTGTTCAAATCCTGCTTGTGGGTTTCTCATCTGCTTGGCCACTGGCCTGATCCGGCAGACTCTTAAATATAGATACTTGCAGGCTGCATTCCCTTACGTAGCAGTAAACTTGTGGAACTCAGTAGAACTTGGTGGGAAGTCGAATTGGGTTGCTAATTAAGTGGACTTTGTGCATCAGCCTGAAAAGCTACACCTCCAAGTCACTTTGCCAGACAGAAAGCAACACACTGCAGCATACCAGGTTGAGGAAGAAGATGAAACCTCTTCTGCAACACTTAAAACAGCTGAACTGTGATTGATTAGTTCCAAACTCGAGCAAATGCACAATTTTTTATTTTAGCTTGGCACACTCAGCTCCCCACATTAAAGCGGCTATATTAAGACCCTTCAAATATATATTTTAATTGCTTGCAATTTTTAAAGGATTTCTTAACACCCGGAGAAATCTTCCCCAAAGGCTTGACTTCATTAGTTAAAGGGAACACAGGGTGATTTATAATAATAAACCCATGGCATATTATCACCTAATAAAGAAGACACAGTAGCTGCCGCTTTTGCGAAATTTTCTTCCCAGGTAATAGCCGGTGTCATTAATCTAGTGAACATTCGCCTCCCAAGAGGAGAGGCAGCCGTTTATCTTCCTCAACACACACAAACACACACACGCACCATCGGCAACTTGGGGCTAATAACGCTGACCTGCCATGCAAGGTTGTTGTAAGGATGTCAGCAAGCTTACATCTGCGAAGCATTTTGTACACTCCAGGAACATTATATAAATGTTTGAGTCTGTTCACACGTTCAGCGGCATGTCGCCCAGTCTCAATTAATCCATTAAGCATGGGTGAATCAGTCCATCAATTTGGCATCTAATGGAGAGACGAAATTGAACCTACCGCCACAACCACCACCATATCAGGAGACCTCTTTAGTTTTCTCAAAGCTATATGAGTTCTTGCAGATGGCGGATTGCAACACCTTCAAGTTCTTTTAAAAGTAATCTGTTCCTCCCCCTACCCCCTTATGCTTCTTAATGTTAACAAAGAAGGAAGGCACAGCAACAACTAATTCTTTCGCCATTGCCTGTGTTTTTTTGGTGTCACTATGATCTGTACGTTTCTCTTTTCCTGTCTCGTAAATTTCTCAATCTCTGTTTATCATGCAATGAAAACAAAGGTACAAAGACCCAGTCGAGATGGCCTAGGAGGAGATGGGCTATGAAATTTGTATCTTTATGAAGTGAAACTGATGCCGGCAGCATGGCCAGTGACTGTTTTATTTGGCTGGCTCTGCCCTTAAGTTAAGTCACCAGGGTGCGGGCAGGAGGGGTAGGGGAGGTGTAAATTTTAAAACGTAGTTTGACAACAAGCTCTGATATGTTAAATTAAATCCCTTCTCTCTCTCTTTTTATTACCTGTGATGAGCCGACGGATGGCCAAGTCTTGCTTCCTTTAGGAATGGGAGAGAACAATAATTCAGTTCATCTTTAAAGGCGAAACTAGCTAATTCACAGTTTCTGAAACAATAAGTGAACTAAATCGCAGCCATCCTTCGAAAATTGCATTCCCCCGTATTTCGCAAGACACTTCTCCAGTGGTTCAATGCAAACAAAAAATGCACATACTAGGATAAAGTTTGCACACACTAAAATGTGTATGCTAGTGAAAGTCAAAGAAAAATGTGTTGCATTAGGGGGAATTGTTTTGCAAAAATGTACACCTTATGCAAAATTGCATCGAAAATTGTGTGCACGGTGTTTGAATGTCAGACCTGGGAGGCCAGGGTTCAAATCCTCGAACCAGTCACTGCCTCTCAGCCTACTCTACCTCACAGGGTTGTTGTGAAGATTCAACGAAGAGAGGCAGAACCATGTTTGCCACCTTGAGATCCTTCAAGAAAATGGTGGGAGATCCATAAATAAATATTTTGAGAAATTCATACTAAAATGCTGGTGAATTTTCATGATGACTTTAAGGAAATGCACATTGTTGTGGAAATGTGGATAACTGAGGTTAAGATGGCGGAAATGAGAAACAGAGAAGAATTGAAATTTGCAAGTCCACCCATCCCTGGTCTCCTTGTTCCTTGGTCTCTCCTCTCACCATTCCAAGATGCCTCCCAGTCATCTCCTCTCAAATTCCACCTTCCCTTTTGCTTTCCTCTGCCAGGTAACCTCGTGGATTAAGTCATCCAGACTGACAGCAATTTACAGTCTCCATTAAGAGTCATATAAATTCCAGTGGATCAAGGAAGCCTCTAGTACATTTCATTCAGAAGCCGCTAATAGGTCTGGGAGAAATGCCATCTCCTGTTTCTCAGTAATGACTGCTTACACCCATAGAGCTGCTTATATCTCTGGGGCTGTCACATGGTTTAAACGTGTTTCTGCAAAGCCACTCAAAGAACACCTCCAAAAACCAAAAGAAAACAGTTATAGCATCTTGATCAGCAGCATCATTTATGATGGACAAGCAAGGCTATTGACCTACCTGGTAACTCACTCTTTCCTCACTTATATTTTTCTGCAATATACTAGCTCTCTGCAATAATTACGGTTTCTGGCTGAGCCAAAATGGGTGAACACATTTTAGGGACATTATATCCCCACCGAAATGTACCCCTGTTTTGGAAATTTGAGGGAAGTACAAACAGGGACAAAAACATTGGGGTTACATCTTCCCTGCATCGGATTCGAGGAAGAACAAGGCTTGCTTCCCTCGTGGGGAACTGGCTTTGTGACAATGTGATTTGGCTACACAATGTAACCAGCACACAGCCAAATAAGCGGGTCTGATGCGGTATATCCAAATTTTGCAATGCAACTCTCCAGCCAAACAATGTTTGCAAAAGTGCATATATTAGGGAGAAGTGTGCATTAAAAGTTGAAGATTTTAGTGAAAATAACATACAAAACATGCATTGTAGGAGGGGGAATTGATTGCAGGGATGTGTGCATTAGTCAAAACTAATGGGGGGGTGGGAATCAAACTAAAATGCTGGTGAATTTTCACAAGGATTCTTTTTTAAAAATACAAAATGCTGCAAAATGCAGAGAAATTCATTTAAAACCGGAAAAATGTAAAATTAAGAGAACCGAAATTGACAGATCCTTTCATCCCCACTTCTGAGTAATTAGGGTTACAGCTGCAGACTTCTCTGTTATGAGATGGCAGCACTTTCACAATGTCTCTTTTGCACATTTATTGCCATGTACAACTGGTGCCTGAGGTCTTCTAACAAGATCTCTCATCATTTGGGCACTGTATGCTTTTCAAGAAGGGAGGGAGTCACAAGAGTGCAACTGCGGTTTTATAACATAATGCAAGCAGCTGCACCCCCTACTCCCGGGACACTTTGCTCTTTGAAAAATGCAAACCTTACAAAATCCTGCAGCGTCTCACTGCGTTTCAGGGAGTAATTTGGTTATGGCACAATTAATCCTGACAAGGTCAATACACATTCTCCTTGAAAGCTTGCAAAGCACTTTTCCGTTGCTGTTTTGGGCAAAATAAACAGAAGGGCCCACCCCTCAAGGAAGGACCGGCAAGAAGGCGATCGAGAAGTCAAGGATCTTAGGAAGCTGCCTTAGACTGAGTCAAGCCATTGATCTATCTGGTCCAGTATTGTCAACACAGACTGTCAGCATCTCTCTGAACAAGATGCTGAAGATTTCAAACAAGATGTCTTTCCCAGCCCTACCTGTAGCTGCTGGAGATTGAACGTGGGGTCTTCTGCATGCTGCACTACTGAGCACCTGCGATTCACCTATGGGTTACTGAGAAGCACTGCTCTTTATCATGGGCAAGACAGCCAAGATTTCCACTGACATTGGCCATAACTTTAAGAGCTATAGTTTTACAAACTTTTGCTGAAGCTTGCTTTTCCCTCTGCCCTCCTCTTCTTTTTCCCTTGTGTGTCATGTCTTTTTTTGAATTAGGCACCTGAGGACATGAATTGTCTGTCTTAACGATTATTTTTGGAAGCTGCTCTGAGATACATTTCCGGCTAATGGGTGGGGTTATAAATGTTGTTCAGTAAATAACAAGTCAATAACAATTCCAACACAAACATGCCAATCTTTCATTGGCAACGAGTGCTTTCTCCCCAAGGCACATGAAAGGCACTGGGGAAAGCCAGCTTAATTCAGGTAAATTGTTACAGCCAACCTCCACCCATGCCAATTGGTTTCTCCCCACTGCCCACCCACCCAGCTCCCTTCTTTTACAAAAAAAAATAATAAAAAATGCAAGGGCTATTATTCATTTATCTGTAAAAATATTTATATACCGCTGTATCATAAAAATATACCACAGTGTAACAACGAAGATCATGGCCACTGGTCCCATCACCTCCTGGCAAATAGAAGGGGAAGAAATGGAGGCAGTGAGAGATTTTACTTTCTTGGGCTGCATGATCACTGCAGATGGTGCCAGCAGTCACAAAATTAAAAGACGCCTGCTTCTTGGAAGAAAAGCAATGACAAACATAAACAGCATCTTAAAAAGCAGAGACATCACCTTGCCAACAAAGGTCCGTATAGTTAAAGCTATGGTTTTCCCAGTAATGATGTATGGAAGTGAGAGCTGGACCATAAAGAAGGCTGATTTCTGAAGAATTGATGCTTTTGAATTATGGTGCTGGAGGAGACTCTTGAGAGTCCCATGGACTGCAGGAAGATCAAACCTATCCATTCTTAAGGAAATCAGCCCTGAGTGCTCACTGGAAGGACAGATCCTGAAGCTGAGACTCCAATGCTTTGGCCACCTCATGAGAAGAGAAGACTCCCTGGAAAAGACCCTGATGTTGGGAAAGATGGAGGGCACAAGGAGAAGGGGACGACAGAGGACGAGATGGTTGGACAGTGTTTTCGAAACTACAGCATGAGTTTGACCAAACTGCGGGAGGCAGTGGAAGGCAGAAGTGCCTGGCATGCTCTGGTCCATGGGGTCACAAAGAGTCGGACACGACTAAATGACTAAACAACAACAAACACCAGACAATGCAAAGATGAATCATATTGATGTGACCAGGGCTTTTTTTCATCCAGAACTCGCTTGAACTTAGTTCTGGCACCTCTCATGTGGGTACCATTGCCACTCTAAGAGAACAAGTGAGGTGTTTGTGGTGAGTTCCGACACTTCTTTTTCTAGAAAAATAGCACTCGATGTGTCGTCAATGTCAAATCTGGTTTGCCAACAAAACAACACCACCACAAACTGGCTTATAAGCAGTGGCGTAGCGTGGGGGTGCAGGGGGGGCCGGCCGCACCGGCCGCAACATCTGGGGGGTAGGGTTAGGGGGTGCAAATCCATGGGTTAGGGGGCGCAAATCCACGGGTTAGGGGGCGCAAATTACTTGCCTTGCCCCGGGTGCTGACAACCCACGCTACGCCACTGCTTATAAGTATAAAACCAAATTTACTAGAATAATAGCTAGAATAGAGATAGACTTGTAACCATTCAAGCAACAAACATACTAAGGTGCCATGTGCAAAACAAAGCCTGGAGATACTGTAAACATGGAGTGGATAAATGTACAACTGTATCTTAACAAGTTACATGTGCAATAAACGTTATACAGACTGGATAAATGAACTGTTCAAGAGGTAGCGTAAGTCCAATCGCAGAACGGCAACCCCGTGCCGCCACAATGGCAAGGGTAGCACACTGGAGAATATGAAAAAGTTTTTCAGAGATTGAACTGGCTGAGATGTTCTCAGTGGGTCTTGAGTTGGAAACACAAAGCCGTATGCATGGATCAATCACAGGAAGGCAAATCAAGGCCACCACCCTGGTGGGAATAACGCAAGTGGGCAAAAGGAGACCTGTTCTCCGGATATATTACAGGTTTCGCCACACGCTTCATCAGTCCAAAAAGCTGAATGATACAAAATAGCACTCCAATTACAATTTGTATGGCAAATCTGGTTTGCCCCTAATTTGCTCTGATTTCATTTCCCAATCCTGCAGGGGGGAAGGATCTTTTCTGAAGCAGCTTTCTGGGTGAGTTGTGGGGGGTGGAGGTGCTTTGCCAGCTTGCCAAAAGGTAGGGGTCTCTGTTGCTTTCTGGGAAGGGGATGGGAAAGATGCCGGGGAGGTTGGTGCAGTGCAAACACACTGCCAAAACACCGAGAAACCGCCCTGAGACCTGCGGGTATAGAGCGGTATACAAATTTAATAAATCATTTTAAAAATCTGGCATTCCTGATGGTGCATTTGCACCCCTGAAATATACTCGGAGTCGAGAGTGGATTTCATGCTCTTTATTCAGCTCATAGTGGTGAGGAGGAATCGAATTTCCCCCAGAATATCTGCTTTACATACATTATATACTGCTTTAGATACATATATATACATTATCTACTGCTTTATATACAATGGGCCCCAAGTGATTAGGTAATTCCGGGATTCTCCTGTAGGCCAATCAGGTTGTGGATTCACTTCTACCTGGAGCTGGATTGGGTGGCTCCTGTAGACCAATCAGACTGCTGCATTTTGGATCCTATTCAACTCAGTACATAACAACCCCTCTGGCCGCCATCTTGTTCCTCCATCTCTCCGTAAGCAACAGCGACTCACCTGCCAGGAAGCTAGCATAGGAGCTCTGTCCCTCCTTGTGAGCTACTTCGCAAGTCAGGGAAAGCTTTGGTCACTTTGGAGAAGGGACTCTACAGTTAAACGAGAATTTAATACCTTTAATACCTATTTGAGTTAATTGATTGGATTTTATTCTGTTGTGGTGACATATTTCTAGTGGGATTGTGGAGACTTATGAAGGTTGTTAGGGCTTAACTTCTTACCTGGGATTTCCTTGATCCCTAAGATTGTATCCTGGTTTTTCTGTACAAATCCCCTGACTCTCTTTTTCTTACTTGCTTTTATATGTTTTTAAATTGTTGCTCAATTGGCTTGAGGCTGCATTTTTATTTTAACGGGCGTTGTTTTTCCATTCAACATAGAGATCTTTAAAAGATAAAGTGGTTTAGTAATGCTTTTAAATAAAATAAAACACATCTCTCACCTTACTGGCAATGGCTGAACCCCAGTCTGCAAATAATCTGGGGCTACCAGTTTACTTTTTTGGTGGTAGTGGGTGTTGAGAAATAATAGGTCTATGTTGAGGAAAGCTAACATGGTGCTCTAAAGAAATCCAGCCAAGTGGTGGGTATTTTTTAGGTGCCATTGAGTCTCTGCAGTTGTCCTCCTCCAAATCGACACCAAAATACTTGCCACCAGCTTGCTTGGATCTCACTAGGGGTGCTGACTTGTGCCCCAGTTTATGGGCAGCCAATGGCACCCGTGACATAATGTGACATCATGATGTCATGACATAATGATGTCACATTACATCACCATGCCGCAGCGGCACTTCCGAGACCCTGTGGGGCTTTGGAGGTCAAGTCCAAGGCCTCACGAGACCTCTGATGTGACTTCTGGTTTATACTGGGAAGTCGCGTCAGAGGCCTGGCAGGCCCTTGGACGTTGCTTCCAAGGCCTCGCAGGGCCTTGGACATCACGCCAGAGCCCCACGGTGTGGGTGCCCAGGCCCCCAGGGCCCCCTATAGTTGCTGCCAGTGGATCTCACCATCATCCCTAATTATTTAGTACCTCGAATTTAGATGTTTTTGAAGAACAATACATAAAAATCACAGCAAAATATTTGCTTGTTTATAGGATTTATAGGATTTCTTCACTGTGGTTCCAGGGTGGGGTGGAAGTTCAGTGAAACAATTCTGCAGTTCGGTTTTAATGTTTCTGTCAGGGAACTGACATCAGAGCTAGAGGCGGAGGGAAGGCTCTCAAATGATGCTGGAGAAGGGCGCAGCAGGGAGAGAGGCAGCTCAGCAGATGGGGAAGCAAATCAGCGCAACACCAGGGATAAAGGGGGGCAGATGGGGGAATCGGAGAGAGGGCTCCAGGACGCTTCACCGGACACCAGCGGGGAGAGCACGGGTCCTCCGCTACCCACGCCCACCCTGCGCAGAAGACTTCCGTGCAGAGAGAGTAGGAGGAGACTGGGTGTCAAACAACCTTTATGTTGGAAAAGATTTAAGAAACGCCCACTGACGGATTCTGCTAGCAACTGAGGCAGCCACGAAGTGAAGGGCTGCCCAGACTGAAAGGTTTAGCAAGGCAACAAAGCCTGGAGAGGCGGCAACTTACGCACGAGCAACCCATACACATTACAGTTTCTTTTTATTTCTTTCTTCTTAGAGGTCATATCCACACAATAATTTAAAGCACTCAGGTGCATTTAAAGCACATGGTTTCCGTGCAGAAATACTGGGAATGGTAGCTTACGCCCTCACAGAATCCAACACATTAAACAGACTACAGTTCCCAGAATTCTTTGGGGGAAGCCAAAGAATGTGCTTTAAATGTACAGTGCAGATGTGTCCTAAACTGCCTTAAGATAGTTCAGTGAGAAAAGTGATTGTTATTATTTAAAATCAAATAAATCCAATTCTTCAGATAATACCAAACATGCAATATAACCCCAATATCTTTAAAAATTGTGTGTTTACCAATTAACCACCCATGCTAGCACCCCTAGTATTCATTTACCCATGTGTTACATTTGGCACTGCGATCAGGTTCTGCACCGCTGCTGCCAGATCATGATGCTTAAATCAAGGCGACATTTCTCCGGGGCTCATCTAATTATCCGTGGCTGCATCCTTTCCATTCCCCCTGGCTTTCAGTGGAGATGTGAAAAGGCCAAGGCAACACACTCCAGCAGATCCCGGTGACCTTAATGAGGCAGAATTATAGCAGTGTGCTATATCACTTGCTCATAGAGACACGGCTGTTTACTCTATCCCTCTGCTCAAAGGCTCCTCTATAAATCTTGGGTGCCTTCCAATAGCCAGTGGATCCCAGGAAAGAGGTGGTCAGAACGGCTCCGGTGTCATCTTGTCAATCAAGGGCCGCTGGAATGTGGTAGTCTAGAAAAGATCATTTGCTCAGTCGGCACTCTGGAACTGCCTAGTTTAATTTCTTGGATACAGGGGGGAATGTTTGTGCGTGCGTGTGTGTTGCTCTAAATGTCTTCCACTCATATTTTATATCTGGGAGTAAGAAGGGGTGGCGTGGCTGCGTACACTTCCAAAATCTCCATGGAGCCAAAACAGAAACTCCTCAAATACCATGTAAATCCAAGAAGCTGTCAACAGTGAAAGTGAGATGCTGGGAAGCCGATGGTAGAATCTGGATAAGCTGACAGGCAGCCTTCTGCAGCGGCATCCACTAAAAGCCTGTAGTGCTACAGGTCATGGATGAGGGGGGCCTGTCTTAAGAGAACCATGGGGTTTAGTGATCCACATGAGCCTGTGTTATTCATCTTCTAAGCTGCGTTCACAGGGACGCGGGTGGCGCTGTGGGTTAAACCACAGAGCCTAGGACTTGCCGATCAGAAGGTCGGCGGTTTGAATCCTCGCGACGGGGTGAGCTCCCGTTGCTCGGTCCCTGCTCCTGACAACCTAACAGTTCAAAAGCACGTCAAAGTGCAACTAGATAAATTGGTACCGCTTCGGCGGGAAGGTAAACGGCATTTTCATGCACTGCTCTGATTCGCCAGAAGCAGCTTATTCATGCTGGCCACATGACCCGGAAGCTGTACGCCGGCTCCCTCGGCCAATAAAGCAAGATGAGCGCCGCAACCCCAGAGTTGGTCACGACTGGACCTAATGGTAAGGGGTCCCTTTACCTTTAAGCTGCGTTCACAACAAAGAAGACCCACGAGGATGCCCAGGTAACAATGGGAGTGGCCGCCGAGACCACATAACACCAGTCCAGAAAGACCTACTTTGGCTCCCACTACATCCGAGCACAAATCAAAGTGTTGGTGCTGACCTTTGAAGGACCAGGTGCACAGCCTGGGCGTCATTTTGGACTCACAGCTGTCCATGGAGGTGCAGGTCAATTCTGTGTCGTGTCCAGGGCAGCTGTTTTCTAGCTCCATCTGGTATGCAGGCTGAGATCCTACCTGCCCGCGGATTGTCTCGCCAGAGTGGTGCATGCTCTAGTTATCTCTTGCTTGGACTACTGCAACGCGCTCTATGTGGGACTACCTTTGAAAGTGACCCGGAAACTACAACTAATCCAGAATGCGGCAGCTAGACTGGTGACTGGGAGTGGCCGCTGAGACCACATAACACCAGTCTTGAAAGACCTACATTGGCTCCCAGTATGTTTCTGAGCACAATTTAAAGTTTTGGTGCTGTCCTTTAAAGCCCTAAACGGCCTCGGCCCAGTATACCTGAAGGAGCGTCTCCACCCCCATCGTTCTGCCCAGACACCGAGGTCCAACTCTGAGGGCCTTCTGGTGGTTCCGTCCCTGCGAGAAGTGAAGTTACAGACAACCAGGCAGAGGGCCTTCTCAGTCGTGGCGCTCACCCTATGGAATGCCCTACCATCAGATGTCAAGGAAATAAACAACTACCAGACTTTTAGAAGACATCTGAAGGCAGCCCTGTTTAGGGAAGTTTTTAATATTTGATGTTTTATTATGTTTTTAATATTCTGTTGGGAGCCACCCAGAGTGGCTGGGGAAACATAATAAATTGTTGTTGTTGTTATTTATTATGCCCCTAAGCAATGTGTACATGATCAGTGAGCCTATAAGTCAGTAGCTGACCCTCTAACATTCCTTAGATGAAAATAGGGACATTTCTCACTCACTCCCCCATGAACTGACCCTCCTTGACCCCCCATTTTTGTCCCCCTTCCCGCAGATCATTTCCTATCAGAAGACGGATGGGTCTATTCAGTTCTAGGCATGGGGGAGAAATACCATTTTGTTTGCATTTCAATTAGAAACTACCTAATTCATGCGTCTCAAATCAATATGCAAAACCACAACACAATTGCCCTTCAAAATGTGCCCTTCTCCCGATTTTGCAATGTATTATGGAAATGCATTAATTGGAGGAAACATGGGCATAAAAATGCATGTATTGGTAAAATGGCATACGAAACTGCATCATTGGTGAACTGCTTGCAAAATGTGCGTACCAGGAGAAATTTGCATTGAACGCTGGTGAATTTTCATGTAAATTCTTTTTTTTTATTGAAAATTGCTTCAGAAATGTAGAGAATTTAAGCTGGGGGAAATAGGGAACTAAGAAAAAATGAAATTGGCAGGTTTGTCTGTCCTTGTTCTGTGCAATTATTTTCCAGTGGAAGAAGAGAACTTGATCTCAACTGTAGCCTTCAGCCTTCAGGCCCAGGTTCTCTCGCGTGCTCCCCATAAAGGGAAACAGAAAGATCAGCACATGTTGCTGGCAGGTCATAACAGATGTTTAACAAGATGGTTTTCTGGGAGGCTGTCAGTCGGGGTGACATCTGCTCTGGGGGAGCTTGCTTTCTCTTACCGCATTGACTAGGAAATAAATAGATCTGGCTACAGGAGAACGAATTCAGATTTTAACTTCTCGATTTTGCAGTAAAGCTCTGCTCAGTAAATTGATTTTCATAGCCGTAAAAGCTGAACACTCATAACCCCAAAAGCGATAAACATTTTATTGCTGTTTGGAATTTATATTTTATTACAGGTCTCTCTCTCTGTTCCCCCCGCCCTCCTAGATATATACCCTGGAGGGGGGAAGGGGGAGGTATTTTTATGTGCAGTTGTAGAAATGAACTTAGTGCAAATATTTTTATTATTTGCCACTTGGCATCAAAATTTCCATGCATTCTCCCAGGGCTAAGCATATTCTTTAAATTATTCAGTGTGATCTTATGGTACTTAGGAGACTTCCGAAGCAGCTTGGTCCTTCAGATAACCATTCTCTGGAGCTGGAGAGCATCAATGCAGGCAGAAAAAACTGTGTGCACATCTACTGCACACTGCCACAGAGAGACACAAAGATTTGGTCTTGTTCCAGCAAGGCAGCTTTTGAGGTCTTTTTTCTCCCTTATGCAACACTTTAAGAATGTTCAAAGGTCTTTACATGCATAACCTCAATCATCTTTAAAACAGCCCTCTAAGGTCAGCCAGTATAATTATTCCATATTCCAGAATGGGAGCTGAACATCCACACCATGGATTTAAAGCACTATGATACCGCTTCAAACAGCCATGGCTTCCCCAAAGAATTCTGGGATCCATTGTCTGTTAAGCATGCTGAGTCCTGGTAAAGGTAAAGGGACCCCTGATCATAGGTCCAGTCGTGACCGACTCTGGGGTTGCAGTGCTCATCTCGCTTTATTGGCCGAGGGAGCCGGCGTACATGTGGCCAGCATGACTAAGCCACTTCTGGTGAACCAGAGCAGCACACGGAAACGCCATTTACCTTCCCGCTGGAGCGGTACCTATTTATCTACTTGCACTTTGACGTGCTTTCGAACTGCTAGGTTGGCAGGAGCAGGGACCGAACAATGGGAGCTCATCCCGTCGCAGGGATTCGAACCACCGACCTTCTGATCAGCAAGCCCTAGGCTCTGTGGTTTAACCCACAGCGCCACCTGAGTCCTGTTAGGAGATCCCTATTCTCCTCACAGAGCTACATTTGCCATAGTTCACTATGAAAAGGGATTGATTGTTAAGTAGGGTTGCCATATTTCAAACTTGCTGAGCCTTTTCTAAGGAGGAGGAGGAGGAGGAGGAGGAGGAGGAGGAGGAGGAGGAGAAGAAGAAGAAGAAGAAGAAGAAGAAGAAGAAGAAGAAGAAGAAGAAGAAGTTTGTGAGCTGAAAACCAGCACTTCTGACATGGGATACCTACCATATGCCCAGATTTTCCCCGGACACTTCAGCGATTTCCGCCCGGACACTGTTTCCGATGACCAAATCCCTGCCATGTCCAGGAAATTCTGAACCTTTGGCAACCTATTGTTAACCCACTCTTGGAATTGCACCTCTCTGAGGCAAATTATGTGACTCCTAAGAACTCTCAGCACCCTTAACAAACTACAGCTCCCAGAATTCATTGGGGGGAAGCCATGACTGTTTAAGGTGGTATCATAGTGCTTTAAATGTATGGGGCAAGTGTGGCCTAAGACAGTCAAGGAAGGAAGGAAGGAAGGAAGGAACCGCAAAGGTCATTGAGCCCAACCCTTGCCAATGCATGAAATCTACCTCTAAGCAAATATGATGGAACACGATGGTTTTATTAAATGGGCACTGATCCCACTGCACTGTGGTTATCTATGGATACTCAGTGGAAAGCTATAATGCACTCTGCTCTGGAACTCTTCATTATTTTTTCTGTGTTCCAAGGATCTGCCCCAGCATGCCAGATTAAGCCTAGCCACCTTAAGCAGTCCTGGCTTTCCCCCAAAGAATACTGGGGAGTGTAGTTTGCTAAGAGCGCTGAGAGATGTCAGGAGACCACTGTTCCCCACACAGAACTACAGTCCCCAGAGTCCCCTGGGGGAGGAAAGGACTGTTAAACCACTCTGAGATTGTTTAAAGTAGTATTAGCACTTCTTGAAATGGACAGTGCCACTGGAAGAAGAAGTGGGAGCTGTGGACTCTTCCAATTTACCAATGGATAGGAAAAGCTCCGTTGGACAGTTTTGGACTTTGGGCTGTCAAATTTCAGCAGTGCTCTGTGTGACGTTAAAATGCCCTCCCCCCCCACACACACCCCTCTCGTGCTCTGTTCTACAGCATTGTTGTGGCGCCCCCTGCAGCACAGCACCCGGTGCGGTCAACCTGGTCGCACTATCATAAAACTGCCTCCGATCAGATCTCAGGTCCATCTGATAGCTTTTTTCAGTCCAGCATCTTGGCTTCACAGTGTCCAGCCAGGTACCCATGGGAAGACTGCAAGCAGGATCCCAGCACAACCCACCTGTGTGATTCTCAGAAATTGGTATTCACAGGCAACTGGTCATCAATGACACATCCACCATTAAAGAGAGAGGGAAATAAGACAATCTGGAGCAATGGTGTCACAATGGAGGGGGCGGTGCGCCCCGGGCTCCATATCTAGGAGGGTGACAAGGCAGCACCCCACAGGCATGGTGGCACAAGCAGCCATCACAACGCCACAGTCGCATGTGGAGGGCCTTGCAGAGCCAGGCAGAGGCCCGGGCTAGGTAGATAATGTGCCCCCCCTTTTTTTTACTCAGGGGATACCTGAAGTCTTATAAATAAGTAAGTATAATTTCCACAAAAGTTATGCTGACAAATAATTTTATTTCAAGGCTTGAACAGTATCTGCATATAAAGACAAAATGGAATATATAGATATACAATAGTGCTTTTTAAAAATACATAAGGGAAAGGATTATTTTAAGTATTTACATTTAAAAATGCTTTCCTAGCTTTCTTTTCTGCGAATTCTTGATCACAGGCCTCGCCCCGGACGCCGGAGAATCTTTTCTCTTGCGCTGCCAGCCATGGCCCCAGGTAATCCGCCCACCGCCGCAGCTGCCTTTGTGCCTCCGTGTTCGCCCCAGTGCATCCCCTGTGATTGTGAATATGCTAACCAGGGGCCCCTTTGGAATCGGATGCCCGGGCCAACTGGCCCATATGCCCCCCCCCCCGTCTGGGCCTGCAGCCACGAGCAGAGGATCCCCACACTGGCGGCAAACCGTTATGTACAGCACATGTGCAGCGTCACATGCATGCTCTGTATGTAACGCCGCCGCACAAGTGCTGTACATAGCGGTTTGCCGCTGGCACCGCTCGAGCACTGTACGGACGGGGGTGGGATCCCTCCATTGCCGCTACAGCCACAAACAGAGGATCCTTCATTTGCAGCCACAAGCAGAGGATCTCGGCACCATCCATACCACCCGCAAACCGCTATGTACAGCACATGTGCGGCATTGCTATGTACAGCGCATGCGTCGTATGTAGCGATGCTGCACATGCACCCTATGTGGTGACACACACCCCGTTTGTTACAGCGCCTTCGTTCGCCCCGTCTGAAAGAGCCGTTATCAGATTGTTCCAACATTTCCCCCCCTTGGCTGGCCATTATGGGAAGCAGAGAATGTGTAGGCCTTTGGTCTGCTCCAGCTAGTATCTCCTTATGTTCTCCAGCTCAGACCCTCCAAATGTCCCTATTTTCCAGGGACAGTCCCGGATTTACAGAAGCCGCCCTGGTCTCTGAATTTGATCCTGGAATGTCCTGCTTTTCCTGAAAATCTCTCTATGTTCATTGGAGAAATGTTGGAGGGTATGCAGTTATGAAACACACACACACCCAAGCGAAGGAGATAAGTTACTATGCAACCTTTAGAAGACAACTGAAGGCCGTCCTATATGGGGAAGTTTTAAAATGTTTAATGTTTTATTATGCTTTTATATGTGTTGTAAGCCACCCAGAGTGGCTAGGGCAACTCAGTATAATAAGAATTAATTTTATTATTATTATTATTATTATTATTATTATTATTATTATTATTATTATTATTATTATTGGCATCCCTATTTTCCTCAGAGAAATGCTGATAGGTATGCCAGCTGAATCTGAAAGTTCTGGTGTTGTTGCTTCAGGGCCATATCAAACCCTGTGCTTCCCTACTGCTCTGCAACCCAGACACGCAAATCGTTTCCTGTACAGGAATTCTCTCTGGGATTGGCAGGCAAGAAACAGCCCGAGATGCCTTTGGAGCCACAAAGCAGAACGGGTGGGAAACGCTGCCTCTGAAAGGGCGATTTCTAACCATATTCAGAAACCCATTAATAAGTAAGCCATTCATCTGATACCGGCAACAAATACTGTTTGCAAGTATTTGGCTGCGCAGCAATTCAATAACACCACTCCACCGTTATCTATCAATCGGGCAACACAAACATTTATGAAACTACATTTCTGAAGGCTTTTAAAGGTGTATTTAAAATGTGTTTGGCTTTGAAGCCTTATCTTTGCGAGCTCGCATTCTCTGATAAAGGCCACCGTTGAGCTCCCTCTCGGGGAGCAGCTCAAATCCTGTCTGTGCCAAAGATATTTCATTCTCCGAGGTCGAAATGCCTGCAGCTCACATGCAATGGAAAGCGGATTTTACAAAGGCTCTCCTGCAAGGGCACGTGGTTCACTGAACTATATATCATCCGTGCAATGGACTCCTGTTATCACTTTGCAGTGCAGCCCCTGGGCTTGTAGCAAGGGATGAAAGCGCGGTGGACCGGGCAAGCATTTTCCGAAAGCTTTTTTGCTGTAGCATCCCCTTGCATCTGTTTATTTACTGAGGTTTCGTATTTATTCTCCTGCATAGCTGTCAACTTACAGATTTGAAAATAAGGGACCAGCAGCCTCAAAAATAAGGGATCAGCAGCCAAAATAAGGGATCAACAATTACTTTGATAAAATACATATTTTGTTGCGTGCAAATGGCTTTAGATACCTATTAGGTCCATAAATTACCATATAGCATATATTCAACACAAAAAAAGCAACAATTTGTTGTTGACAAAGCACTGGACATAGAAAGGGCCCCATTACCTTCAGTAGCTTATTTAAGGGACATCATCAATAAGGGACAGCAAAGGGACATGGCGCTGGGATAAGGGACTGTCCCGCCAAATAAGGGACACTTGACAACTATGTTCTCCTGCCAGACGCCTCTCAGAGAGGCTTATGGTAAAACAAAACAGAGACCACACAACTGAAATATCTCAAAAACATGCGTTGCAAGGACACTTTCAATCCTGTACATGACTACTCAGAAATAAGTCCTATTAAGTCCACTGGGGTTTACATCCAGGTAAATGGGCCCTGGATTACAGCTTTAAAAGCACTTTAAAACAGCAGTCCTTTAAAAATAAAAGAGCAGCCCTGCTGGGGAAGGACAATGGCCTGTTCTAAGAGTTGTTGTTGTTGTTGTTGTTGTTGTAGTATTGAAATGAATTCAATTATAAAGAAATAAAGTGATACAGAGAAAAAAGGGGGAGGGAAGTGAGGGGGGAGAACAAAGATATGGATAAGAATATATATATATATATATATATATATATATATATATATATATATATATATATATATATATATACAAAAAAAATGCAATGTAACATACTCTCATACTTTCTTATATAATTTGATATAGTGTTGTTGTCCTAATACGTATGTAGATATTAATAGCCTACTAGTACAAGAATACTTGGCTAGTTTAGATGTATTCAAGTCTCCAGGGCCAGATGAACTGCAAGCAAGAGTATTAAAAGAACTGGCAGATGTGCTCTCAGAACCACTGGCAGTCATCTTTGAGAATTCCTGGAGAACAGGTGAAGTCCCGGCAGACTGGAGGAGGGCAAATGTTGTCCCTATTTTCAAAAAGGGGAAAAGAGAGGACCCAAATAATTACCGCCCAGTCAGTCTGACATCAATACCAGGGAAGATTCTGGAGCAGATCATTAAGAAAACAATCTGTGAGCACCTAGAAAGGAATGCTGTGATCACCAATAGTCAGCATGGATTTCTGAAAAATAAGTCATGTCAGACTAACCTGATCTCGTTTTTTGACAGAATTACAAGCCTGGTAGATGAAGGGAACGCAGTGGATATAGCCTACCTTGATTTCAGTAAGGCATTTGACAAGGTGCCCCATGATATTCTTGTAAAGAAGCTGGTAAAATGCAGACTATGCTACCACTCAGTGGATTTGTAACTGGCTGACTGACCGAACCCAAAGGGTGCTCATCAATGGTTCCTCTTCATCCTGGAGAAGAGTGACTAGTGGGGTGCCACAGGGTTCTGTCTTGGGCCCAGTCTTATTCAACATCTTTATCAACGACTTGGATGATGGACTCAAGGGCATCCTGATCAAATTTGCAGATGACACCAAACTGGGAGGGGTGGCTAACACCCCAGAGGACAGGATCACACTTCAAAACGACCTTGACAGATTAGAAAACTGGGCCAAAACAAACAAGATGAATTTTAACAGGGAGAAAGTATTGCACTTGGGCAAAAAAAATGAGAGGCACAAATACAAGATGGGTGACACCTGGCTTGAGAGCAGTACATGTGAAAAGGATCTAGGAGTCTTGGTTGACCACAAACTTGACATGAGCCAACAGTGTGACGACGGCAGCTAAAAAAGCCAATGCAATTCTGGGCCTCATCAATAGGAGTATAGCATCTAGATCAAGGGAAGTAATAGTGCCACTGTATTCTGCTCTGGTCAGACCTCACCTGGAATACTGTGTCCAGTTCTGGGCACCACAGTTCAAGAAGGACACTGACAAACTGGAGCGTGTCCAGAGGAGGGCAACCAAAATGGTCAAAGGCCTGGAAACGATGCCTTATGAGGAACGGCTAAGGGAGCTGGGCATGTTTAGCCTGGAGAAGAGGAGGTTAAGGGGTGATATGATAGCCATGTTCAAATATATAAAAGGATGTCACATAGAGGAGGGAGAAAGGTTGTTTTCTGCTGCTCCAGAGAAGCGGACACGGAGCAATGGATCCAAACTACAAGAAAGAAGATTCCACCTAAACATTAGGAAGAACTTCCTGACAGTAAGAGCTGTTCGACAGTGGAATTTGCTGCCAAGGAGTGTGGTGGAGTCTCCTACTTTGGAGGTCTTTAAGCAGAGGCTTGACAACCATATGTCAGGAGTGCTCTGATGGTGTTTCCTGCTTGGCAGGGGGTTGGACTCGATTGCCCTTGTGGTCTCTTCCAATTCTATGATTCTATGATTCTATGATTCTATGATTCTACTACATTAATATCTGCATCCCTTTCTAAGAGTGGCATACACCTCATCTGTCCCGGCAAAACTGGGACATTCCATTTTTCAAAAGTACAGGTTTTTCCAAAGTATGAATTGGCAAAGAATGGTTGGGGTTCCAGTTTGCCTATTGTTTTAGAAACTCTTAATTTGGTTGGTTCGCCTGTAAATGGGAAGTGAATCCAATTTCTCCCTCACCCCTTCTCACAACTTGCCACATTCATTTTTTTACAAATAGATTGTGTAACTCATATTCCAGCTAAACCTCCCATTGCCCTACCTAACCCCAGACACACAGGAGACGGTTCTGATCGTTCATTGATGAGAAACGTACACTTCGCTCACTGCCGACGTTCTCTGTTATTTCTCCACATTTCCCAGGGATGAAGTTGCAGGGTCTGGGGGCTGCAGCCTGAATCGCATTAAGTCCTGTCCATTTTACAGATGAAAAACTGAGGCCAAGAGTGAGGTGGAAAACCTGTGGCCTGCCAGATAAACTACATATCCCATAGGGTTGCCATATTTCAAAAAGTGAAAATCGGGACACAAAAGTTATTGAGCTTTTTCCCCACCAAAATATTGAGGCTGCCATACGTCCAGTTTTTCCCAGACATTACAGTGATTTCTGCCATATTCCGGCTGTGTCCGGGAATTGCGGGTGTATGGCAACCCTAGATCCTGTCATCTCTAGGTAAAGGTAAAGGGACCCCTGACCATTAGGTCCAGTCGTGACCGACTGTGGGGTTGTGGAGCTCATCTCGCTTTATTGGCTGAGGGAGCCGGTGTACAGCTTCTGCGTCATGTGGCCAGCATGACTAAGCCGCTTCTGGCGAACCAGAGCAGCGCACGGAAACGCCGTTTACCTTCCTGCCAGAGCGGTACCTATTTATCTACTTGCACTTTGACATGCTTTCGAACTGCTAGGTGGGCAGGAGCAGGGACTGAGCAATGGGAGCTCACCCCGTCGCGGGGATTCAAACCGCCGACCTTCTGATCGGCAAGTCCAAGGCTCTGTGGTTTAACCAACAGCGCCACCTGCGTCTCCCGTCATCTCTAACCCATGTGTTATAAGAATTTAAGGTCTCATATATATAAATTATCTATACGGGCTCCTGGATACCCCACAAGAGAAAAAGGGTAGGTTTTGTTTACAACACATGATTGTTTGCAAATATTTCTATACCACCAAACATTTACACGCAAACACACACACACACACACACACACACACACACACACACACACACACACCCAAGGCAGTGAACAACTTAACCATCACTAAAACGACATCAGTAGTTAATACAGTACATTAATATTCATGTAATTACTATTATTTAATTAACTGAATTAGTAAATGATAGATTCAGATTTCTGCAAGTAGATTTGAACTTGTATTTGCTAATTATATGTGGGTGTGGGGTTATTGGTGTGTTTTCTTTTCTTTTTTGTTATGTATTTTCTGTTCTCGTTTTGTATGTTTACGTTGTGAACCACCCTATGAAGCAGTCCTGTTCCCTGTTTAGGGAAGTTTTTAATGACTGATGTTTTAATGTATTTTTAATCTTTTGTTGGAAGCTGCCCAGAGTGGCTGTGGAAATAAATAATAAATTATTATTATTATTTGGATGGAGGGGGTATACAATTTTTTAGTAATAATAATAATAGAAAATGTTCTTTAAATCCATCTCTCCACCCTCCCAGATTCATTTCAGCTTCTAGGGCAGATTCAAATGTTACAGGTTGCAAATTTATTAAAATGAAGGGCCACACACAGATACACAGTTGACCTGAGAGACTGCCTGCCTTCCTTCCTTCCTTCCTTCATTCCTTCATTCCTTCCTTCCTTCTTTCCTTCCTTCCCAAACCATGGGACACAATTTGTCTGAACATACGCTCTTCCTGACAAGCCTTCGACAGACTTCAGAACAAATTGGCCCCTTCACAATGGAAAGCTTTCTTTATTATTGTTTGAGGGAAAGGAGAGGAGAGGAGAGGCTGGAAGGATCGATAGGCAAATAATAAAATAAGGCATAGGCAATGGATCGTGTGACCCTTCAGGGAAAAGTGCCTGTTGTCAGACACACCTAAGCAATCCAAATGGGTACTTACCTGCCAAGTGAGGCAGTGGTTTCAAAAGTTCACCTTGAGTTTCTGTTTACATATTCATTGATTTCCAGAATTACAGGCATCGGCTACATTTGCTGACAGATAAGAAAGGCTGGAACATGAACAGAAGGCAAAAATGAGGAGACCCCCAAGGTTATCCTTTAGCTCATACACAGAGGGGAGGGGGAACCCAGCCTACCAGCATAGAAGGAAATGATTTTGCTCCCTTTGCACAATCAATTTCCCCTTATTACACCTGTGTTAACAACCACCAAGCAAACTCAAGAGGAGGGCACTAGTTAACCTTAGACCTCTGTAGTAATGTGATTTTTATGGGAGTTTCTCCGTGGCAAGACCATAGGCTGTTCCTGTTGCCCGGCGCCAGATTTATTTATTTTTAATCCTGTGAGTCTCTGTGTGAAACGTGGCAGAACGTGTAGGACAGCAGCAGGGAAATTCCAGCCCCCACAGATCAATATTGGACTGCCAGGGGTCCAATTTGGCCCCCAAAGCCAGTCCCCCCCCCAAAAAAAACCAACCACGTCCACCTGTCAATCAGCAGACACCAAAGTGAGGCCAACAAATAGGCAGTGCTGGGGTTCAGCTCTGCCTTCGCTGCTCCCAACCGTTCCCCAAAGGAAACTGACATGTCTTCTTCTTCTTCTTTGGCAATCACTTGTAGCCTAGTAAGATTGTCTTCCATGAATACGGTTTTAACAGTGAGTCCATAAGAGACTGTGGAGGCCAATTCTGGATTCACACATCCTTCCACAGTGGGGATATAGGTTTCCAGGCAGGCGTTGGTGAGGGTTTGCCAAACGTGCCATTCTCTTAGCACATTTCTCCCTTTCATCCTGAGTTTGAGCGTCTTCAAAATCCATGACACCTTTGGTAAAGGCTGTCCTCCAATTGGAGCACTTGCAGGCCAGTGTTTCCCAGTTGTCAGTGTTTACACTACATGTTTCTTAGATTTGCCTTGAGAGAGAGTCTTGAAACCTCTTTTGTTGACCACCAGCATTACGCTTTCCATTTTTTAGTTTGGAATAGAGTAGTTGCTTTGGAAGACGATAATCGGGCATCTGAACAACGTTGTCTTATTTTATTGTTGTTAGCCGCCCTGAGCCCAGCTTCGGCTGGGGAGGGAGGGATATAAATAAAAATTTATTATTATTATTATGAGCAGCCCAATGAAGTTGATGTTGAAGAAACATTGCTTTGACACTGGTGATCTTTGCTTCTTCCAGTACACTGGCATTACAGTGGTACGTCAGGTTAAGAACTTAATTCGTTCCGGAGGCCTGTTCTTAACCTGAAACTGTTCTTAACCTGAGGTACCACTTTAGCTAATGGGGCCTCCCACAGCCGCCGCGCCACTGCCGCACAATTTCTGTTCTCATCCTGAAGCAAAGTTCTTAACCCAAGGTACTATTTCTAGTTTAGCCAAGTCTGTAACCTGAAGCGTCTGTAACCTGAAGCGTCTGTAACCCGATGTACCACTGTAGTTCGCCTGTCTTCCCAAGGGATGTGTACAATTTTTCAGACACACCATCAAGAAGTTGGAGATGAGGTTTTAAGTGGTCCATGTTTCACTTGCATACAGTAAGGTTGGTAGTACAATAGCTTTATAAACAAGCATTTTGGGCTGTTCAGCGCCAGACTGCCAAATAGCCAGAGTAGGGTCCCCACAACAAATAAAATAGTTCCATGGAGCTCCACAAGAGGGCGCCAGGTTCATGGCCCTGCCAGCTACAGCTTGGTCTTTCTGTCTTCCCAGTTGCTCCATTCTGCTGCTTCCACAGTCATCCATGCCTCCACATAGGTCTCTTAAGCCAGAATAATAATAATAGAAAGGAGAGGAGGCTACACTTGACCACAGAAAACCTCTTTCATTAGGGTTACAGCTCAAAATCCCTAAGACACTCTTCCCCAAACAGCTGCCCTGCAGATGTTTTGGACAACAACCCCAGACCACTCAACATTTCTCTGATGAAAATAGGTTGTTGTTGTTTAGTCGTGTCCGACTCTGCATGTCCCCATGGACCAGAGCACGCCAGGCCCTCCTGTCTTCCACTGCCTCCGGCAGTTTGGTCAAACTCATGCTGGTAGCTTCAAGAACACTGTCCAACCATTTCGTCCTCTGTCGTCCCCTTCTCCTTGTGCCCTCCATCTTTCCCAACACCAGGGTCTTTTCCAGGGAGTCTTCTCTTCTCATGAGGTGGCCAAAGTATTGGAGTCTCAGCTTCAGGATCTGTCCTTCCAGTGAGCACTCAGGGCTGATTTCCTTCAGAATGGATAGGTTGGATCTTCTTGCAGTCCATGGGACTCTCAAGAGTCTCCTCCAGCACCATAATTCAAAAGCATCAATTCTTCGGCGATCAGCCTTCTTTATGGTCCAGCTCTAACTTCTCTTCTTCTATGAAAATAGGTACGTCCTATTCAATAATAATAATAATAATAATAATAATAATAATAATAATAATAATAATAATAATAATTTTGCCCCACCCATCTGACTGGGTTGCCCCAGCCACTCTGGGCAGCTTCCAACATATATCAAAACATAAACATTTTTTTAAAAAAACTTCCTCATACAGGGCTGCCTTTCGATGTCTTCAAAAGGTGGTATGGTTACTCATCTCCTTGGTTCGGGGGTCACATAACACATGTAAAGTGTAGATTGTGTGAGGAATTCCCCTCCTGCTCCCTACCCCCCCCCCCATGATCTCTGCATAGAACAAACATCAGGAGTAACTGGACTCTACAGAACACAATTAAAAATGTAGAATGGGGCTTTTTGGGGGGCAGGGCGAGGGACATCTATAAGCGCACAGTGGCTCCCGTTCCTCGCCTTTGCACTATTTCCATGATTGCAATGCCTTGACTTCTCTTTTTGTGCAATGCTAACACACCTTCTCCTCTCCAGGGCCCTGTTGAAATGTGCTGCAAGGACCAAACATTTGCAATTCCAACCTGCTCTGAAGCTGATGAGCAGCCTCTGGTGGACAGTAGTGCATAGGCAATGCGATGAGTAATTCATCTTTGCATTCATTCGAAGAATATTCTTGTGCTCAAAGTAGGTCTGTAAATGCAGAGGTTTGGTGGGGTGATCTGCATATGGTCACACTCTCCAGAGCCAAATCTTTTTTTGGGGGGGGCAAGGGGTTACATTAAGCAATGTTGGGAAAGAGGTGGTTAAAATACATCCAAGATGCTAGGGAGCTGCATAAGAAGGCACAATTTCCTGAAAAATATAGAGATCAGTCCCTGAAGAATTTTGCACCTAAAATCCCAGTGCCAGAAATCCATTATCATGCTATCAGTTTCATAATTTTTGACCTGGCAATATACAGTGGACGCTTGGGTTGTGAACGTGATCCATGCGGAAGGCACGTTCGCAACCCGCAGCTTTCACAACCCGCAATGCCACGTCTGTGCACGCACGGGTTGCGATTAGCGTTTCTGTGCATGCGCAAAGCGCAATTTAGCTCTTCTTCTCATGTGAGACCGTTGAAACCCGGAAGTAACCCGTTCCAGTACTTCCGGGTTTCGGCATGTCCATAACTCAAAAAAATGCAACCTGAAGCATCTGTAACCTGAGGTATGACTGTATTACGAAGCACGATGTGGGTGTGCTATGCAAAAATCACCATGTGGGGGAAACCATGAAGCCAGCCAATGCTTCTCTCAATTCTTGCAGCCCTTCCTAACTCTGCTGGCTTAGCTTTCCCCTGCCTCTTACAGGGGGCATCAAATCACGATGCAGGAGAAACCATGAAGCCAATCAAAGCCTCTACATAGGTAAAGGTAAAGGGACCCCTGACCATTAGGTCCAGTCGTGGCCGACTCTGGGGTTGCGGCGCTCATCTCGCTTTATTGGCCAAGGGAGCCAGCGTACAGCTTCTGGGTCATGTGGCCAGCATGACTAAGCCGCTTCTGGAGAACCAGAGCAGCGCATGGAAACGCCGTTTACCTTCCCGCCGGAGCGGTACCTATTTATCTACTTGCACTTTGATGTGCTTTCAAACTGCTAGGTTGGCAGGAGCAGGGACCGAGCAATGGGAGCTCACCCCATCGCTGGGATTCAAACCACCGGCCTTCTGATTGGCAAGTCCTAGGCTCTGTGGTTTAACCCACAGTGCCACCCGCGTCCCCTAAAAAGCCTCTACATAGCTCCATCTTTATTTTAGACTTCGTGATATATTGGTATATAGCACAATGTTTAGCTGATGATGTATCACAGTGTTGAAAACCAGATATCGCCCCGTTCTAATCAGGAGCAAGGAGTCCATGGCTCTCCAAAGGTTATTGGACTCCACTTCCCATCAGCCCCAACCAGCATGGCCAATGGAGGGGGTAATGGGAATTGTTGTCCAGCAATATCAGAGGCACCCAACTATGGAACTGCCTTCCCTTAGAGCTACAACCGGCACCATCAGTACAGTGATACCTTGGTTCTCAAACTTAATCTGCTCCAAAAGTCCGTTCCATAACCAAAGCGTTCCAAAACCAAGGCGCACTTTCCCATAGAAAGTAATGCAAAATGGATTAGTCCATTCCAGACTTTTGAAAACAACCCGTAAAACAGCCATTTAACATGAATTTTACAATCTAACAAGACCATTGATCCATAAAATGAAAGCGATAAACAATGTACTGCAGTCACACAATCAATCAATCAGTAATTGAACTGGGTTCCACACAGTCACAAAAACAAAACAAAAAGAGCCGCAAAAACAAAAACGCAAAATATATAGCAAAAGCAGACAGACCTCAGCGTAACACTCAAAATGGAAGTGTGTAACACTCAGATCGGAAGCATAACACTCAAAATGGAGCACATTCAGCTTCTTAAAAAAGTTCGCAAACCGGAACACTTACTTCCGGGTTTGCAGTGTTTGGGTTCCAAGTTGTTTGAGTACCAAGGCGTTTGAGATCCAAGGTACCACTGTATTAGGTTTTAGGTGTCTGTTTTCGGAGGTTAGACCAACCCCTTTACTCAAGCCTTTGGGGAAGTTGACCTGACAAAGCTGAACAGTAAATTAATTGATGGGTGTTGTTTGTACGGTTCACTTTTAAATTAACTGCTTAAAAGTGAGATTTAGTGTTCTGAATGTTTTTTTTTATGTCTGTGTTGTAGATTGCCCTGGGATCACAAGTGATAAAAAGTGGTTTGGAAATTGAAATTGGCAGCTTTTATTGGAAAGGAGACCTTCTAGGCAACTCAGCGTCATTAACCCTCTCCTGTCCACCCCCACCCCCAAATCTTCCAACAATACGTTCAAACATGATGTTCCCACGAAAAAACAAACATGCAAACAGAAATAAATCTGATTGTCCAAAATGTTCTCAGATATCAGAGTACAAAGAAACCCAAAACAAATCATGTTCGTCCCATGACTTCAATAACTGGTTATAAGCGAGTATCCTCACCTCAATAGCCTCATCTGTAAAATGGGTATAAAAACGATGAGACTCACTGTTTCCTTGCAGAATTGAAAAAAAAGGTGTTGAAAAGTGTAATGTGCACAGAGGAAAGCTACATGAAGGGAGGGGGAATGCTCCCCCCAAAAAGCCCATTTGTCCAATGAAAAGCATTGCTTTATGGGGGGGGAGCGGTTCTGAGTGGAGCAGCTAAACATCGCTCTGTGTACCCAGAGAATGTTGGCAATATTTTTGGACCCACCATGAGGGCTGCCCAAAAGATTCCAACGCTTTAGAAACCCAGAAACTTTACTTTTTCTCCCTCACTATGTTCCATTTCCTTTTTGAGAAGCTCTTCAGAGGCAGGACTGCTAACCATTTGGACAGATCTCCCTGAAGAACATCAGCAGTCAGGTGACCATCTGACTGTTTACGAATCTACTGCTTACATAAGGTTTGTGTGCAGTAACAGTGAAGGATAGTTGTTCCTCGCTATCCTGTAGAACTGGCTGATGTGAGCACAATGAAATGTGAAAGCCAAGGTCCTTACATCAGAGCGTTGCATAAGGATCAGCTGGAGATTCCACTGCAATGTTTCATAAAGTATGTATAGAAGCAAAGCGAACGGTTAGCTCTACAACAGGCACAAGATGTCAAAGAGCCTTCACGGTTAGACCTATATTTAGGATTCATGCAAGCCTCGTCAAAGCACAGAGTTTGGTACTAAGTACAAAATTCACCAGCCCAGGCTTCGGATTTCTTTTAAAACAATAGCAATAAAGTTTATAGTCTTTATGATGGGGTTTAATGGGTGCGGGCTACTCCTGGCGAAATTTCAAAAGGCAGATAGATTCAGCCAATGCTAGTTCTACTCAGAGCAGATACACTGAAATTAATGAACCTAAGTTGGTAAAGTCCATTAACGACAGCGGGTCTACTCTGAGTAGGTCTTGCATTGCCAGTGGAAACAAGAAATGAACAATTCCGTGGTCAGGCCAGACTACAGTCTATCCAATTCAACGTTCTGTTCCCAATAGCAGCAGGCCAGAAACCTCTGGAAGTTACCGTCAAGTTGTAAAGGTAATGGCCAGTGTTTGTAGTTTATTGCAAACATCAGATGTTCAAAGCTCCATCACCTCATTCTGAGTTCTGGGCATGCAGTCCTCCATTCTCTGTGTCCACATTACTTCTTTAGACCCTCTCCTTCAAAAAAATGCCCATTCCAAAGATCCACATTTTTCCAATGTGCCAGAAAAATCTAGCTGTCATGTTAGTTTTCAGAATTCCACACCTCAGTGAAGCCTAGTAAAGTCTGGTACCAAATCAGCTTGGATAGCTCAGTTGGCTAGAGCGTGGTGCTGACAACACTAAGGTTGTAGGTTCAATCCCCGTATGGGACAGCTGCATATTCCTGAATTTCAGAAGGTTGGACTAGATGATCCCCAAATTCCCTTCCAACTCTCTGGTTCTAAGAAAGCATGTGTTCTTCTCCCCAGTGATGAAAGAGGACGGGAACAGGCAAGGACAGAGTAACAGCCGATCATTATGGGAGTTAACATGCAAATCCACTTTGATCACTGACTCTTCAAGTCGAACAGGTACATCAGTATTTATTATAAATCAGTCACTCACTTGCAACTGAAATTCCTAGAAGAGAATCAGAACTGGTTAAATTAGGACTTTGCTTTCTAATTTTGGTTTCCAGGGCAAAAATAGTGATTCCAGTCCTCTGAAACTGTTGGCTCTCCTCAAAAACCCTTGCATCCGTTCACACCCATTGTTTCCCCCAATATGCTGCTATGCCCCTGCCAATTCCCCCCCCCCCATTTTAGGGGTGCTTTCTCCTTAATGATCCCAGCCAACCAGGGATCAAGTAGTAAATGCAATGACATCACAGTCAGATTTGACAGCTTTTTGACATCACCAAGGGCTAACAGCGACTGATTTACATTGAGAGCAAACCTTCCTAGAATGGTACCCTGGCAGTTCTTATCGAATATAAAAGGTAAAGGACCCCTGACAGTTAAGTCCAGTCACAGACAACTCTGGGATTGCGGCATTCATCTCGCTTTACAGGCCAAGGGAGCCGGCATTTGTCTGCAGACTGTTTTTCTGGGTCATGTGGCCAGCATTACTAAGCCGCTTCTGGCGAAACCAGAGCAGCACACAGAAATGCCATTTACCTTCCCGCCGGAGAGGTACCTATTTATCTACTTGTACTTTTTGGCGTGCTTTCAAACTACTAGGTGGGCAGGAGCTGGGACAGAGCAATGGGAGCTCACCCCGTCATGGGGATTCAAACCGCCGACCTTCTGATCAGCAAGCCCAAGAGGCTTAGTGGTTTAGACCACAGCACCTTCCTTGTGTAGCAACCCATGAAAGACCATTAAAAGCACAGGGGTGCGTTTCCATCTTAATGTTGCTGAATATCACCTTTCCCAGCTCAGCCCCAGTTTAGGGAGTTTTACAACAAATCATTTAGTGGGTGTTTGAGGCTGAGCACATGCTGTAGCTTTAAAACGCATTAAAAACACCATATCCCTCAAAGAAACTTGGGCACTGTAGTTTGTGAAGGGTTGCTGGGAAGTGTGACTCTGTGAGGGGTAAACGAAATACAGTGCCCATAATTATTTGAGGGAAATAGTTTGTTTGGAATGTGCTTTAAAGGTATATTGCACATGCAGCCTGACTCTCTAAATCGGAGGTTGGAAAATAGTGGTCCTGAAGATGCTGCTGAGGTACAGTTACCCTCAACATTGACCATTGGCCATACAGTGGTACCTCAGGTTACAGACACTTCAGGTTACAGACGCTTCAGGTTACAGACTCCGCTAACCCAGAAATAGTACCTCGGGTTAAGAACTTTGCTTCAGGATGAGAACAGAAATCGCGTGGCAGCAGGAGGCCCCATTAGCTAAAGTGGTACCTCATGTGAAGAACAGTTTCAGGTTAAGAACGGACCTCCGGAACGAATTAAGTTCTTAACCTGAGGTACCACTGTACTGGATGGGGCTGATGGGATTTGGAGCCCAACAACATCTGAGGGAACCAGATTCAAACTCAAAGGAGCAGTCACTACTTGCTGCTGGTACACCTGAAACAGCAGGATCTGCATAAAAGAAGAAGAAAAGCCCTGAGAGATGGAGGGAACAGAAACAATGACAACTGGAAGCCTTTCTGCCACAGCCACATTTGGTATCACTTCAGAGCTTGGCAAACTTTCAATACTCAAATTCAATTTGGAAGTGTTAAGGCCAATTGTTCTTTTTTTAAAAAAAACACAACACAGTAAACTTCTCTCATTCTGAATCAGCATGATCAACATCAGTCCCTTTTCTTTCCCCAAATGAGGAAATGTTTGCTTGAGAATTTTAATGTCCTCCGATTTGTAGCTGCCCTAAGAACAATAGCATGGAATCTGTTCTCAGCAATAGAAGATAAAATGTCAAACTAAACACACAACGACCCTCCCTTGCAGGCGAGCTGAGAAATTAAGAGCCGACCCAACAAGTGGTTAGGCATGTTTGGGGTTTTTTTGTTCCCCACCCGCCACCTGTGGAAGCTCCAATTCTGTAAAAGGAAACGAAAAATTTCCCATCTTAATGGTAGATGCCTTATTGGGGGAGGGAGCTGTTTTGCTCCTGTGATTGACTGACTTTGACCAACTAGACCGAGCTGTAATTATGGGAAAACAATCAAATCTCTATGTGGAGTTGGTGGCAAACCTGTGTGGCCACTTCTTTGTGTTATAGCAGAACCTGTTTAGCAGCTTCAGTACCAGCGAACCTCCTTTCTGCTGCTGGGTTAAAGAAACGCAAACCTGTACAGCAAGTTTGACCGAAATGCAAAAAAAAAAAAAAAAAGGCTTATTGTCTGTGCAAATTTACCCACATTGCTCTCTCCTATCTCTGCCGTGTTCACAACCTCTCTTTTTTGTTTCTCTGTCATCATGACTAGATAGAGCGACAAAGTCACAGGTATCAAGGTGGGAAGGGGAGGGGAAGAGAGAGAAGACTGATGAAGAGAAGCTGATGTGAGTATTTGCTATTGAACCTAAGATGGGTTTTATCTAGTGACTTCCCTTGCTAGCATAGCATATGGCTTGGGAGGGGGGGGGAACCAGAACTGATGCTGGCATTGTGCCCATGTAATGCAAACGGATCCAGGAACTGAGGCTAATGCGTGTTCCACAAGGCACAGGCCATTGAAAATGAAATGTTGGTTTCGTTACCTGCTTGGATGGTCAATATACGCTAGATTTGTCTGAGTGGTTCTGTAGGGGTTCGAGAGATATTCGAAATCTGCTGGTATCAGACGTTGCTCATTGGTTTTGTCTATCTGTTCTTGCACAATGTTATCATCTGTCTGTCCGGCTGTCCACCGTTGGAAACAGGATAGTGGTCTAGGTGGGTCGATCTGACCCTGCAAGGTGATTTCTTCCTTTCTTATTTCTTGCGTATGCTTGGAGCACAGATATTCCTTGATCATGTTAAGGCGATCTTGCCCCTTTTAAGGCACCGAACTGCTTACTGGTTTTCTCATTCTGCTGGGAAACGGATACAAAAGTTTGCATGCTTTTAAATGAGTGGAAGTCGGCATTGAAAACAATATTGCACATCCTACACTGTGTGTCTGTAAATGGGGCAAAGTACGGGTGTGATGGAATGAGCCTTGCATGAAACCAATAGTCCATCCCCTCTTGCGTGCTTTTTCATAGAGTTGTCCGTCAGCCAGATGCTTCCAAGAAGCCCACAATAGGGCTCAAAGGCAACTGTCCCTCTCTCATTATTCCTCTGTCCCGGCAACAAAGGTAAACTGCCTCTGAACTTGGGAGCTTCATTGATGACCAAATAGCCAACTAATAGCAAAAAAAAACCTTTCTGTCAAAAGGATAAAGTGTTCAAGAATTAACATGAACAATCTGTTTCAGTCAAAATCAATTCTGATTTAGATTTTTAGATTTCAGAGTTTCTATAGCTCAGCTAACATGTGGCAGGGAGTAAGGGTTTTTTGAGTGCTGAACTCTTGGGGAATATGCGTTTATCAGACTCAAAGCACCTGTTTTTTAAAAAAATCACAGGAAGGGTTATAGTTCACTGGTGAAATGCATATTTTGCTTTCCAAAGGTCCCAGGTTCTGCCCCAGGTATCTTCAGGTAGAGCCGGGAAAGATACCTGGGCAGCTGTTGCCATTCAGTATAGACGAGTGTTTCTCAAACTTGGGTCCCCAGCTGTTGTTGGACTACAACTCCCATCATCCCTGACCGCTGGTACTGCTAGCTATGGATGATGGGAGTTGTAGTCCAACAACAGCTGGGGACCCAAGTTTGAGAAATACTGGCAGTGTAGACCATATTGCACTACACGGACCAATGGACTGATTTGATATAAGGCAGCTTCCTATGTGGAAAGGTTATGAATCAGTGGTAGGGCCCTTGCTTTGAATGCAGAAGGTCTCAATTTCAATTTTAGAGACCTCTCTCTAAAATTCTGACTTTGGCATGTCAGCTAACCTGTGTGCTCGATATCGTAATCCAAAGCTGTGGTGAACAGGATTGTTGCAAATCCATACTGGGAGAGGCTGTTCCTTGCAACCTATTTTGTTCTGTGCAGAAATAGCAGCGTCCCCAGTCAGCTGAAACTTCATTCATGGGCAGAAGGGCATGAGTCTTCTGCCAATCAGGATATGCCAAGCATCTGAAGCTGCCTTAGGTGGTGCAATGGGTCAGCGCCTCTGGTTGCTAACCAGAAGGCTGGTGGTTCGATCCCAGCCAGGGATGACTGGGCAGGAATCTTGCATTGCTTTTAAAAATTAAAATTTAAAATTTAAGGGTTTCTGCTAACATATAGAATAAGAGAACAAGAAGAACCCAAGTTTAAAGAAGATTGGAAAATATTTATTGAATATAGGGAGGAAAACTGTTTATTTGAAAACGCGGGCAGCATTGAGATAAATTCAACAGCGTAAATAAGTTTTGACAGACGTAATAATGGAATACTGAATGGCTTAGTTTATATAAAATATGCAGGGATTTATGTTTTGTAAAATGAACCATAGAGAGAGAAGAAGGGAAGTCACTGATATTTTAAATGAATATTTTAAAATGTAAAACAGAAAATTTAATAAAAATTATGGGGGGGGGAGATTCCTGCATTGAAGGGGGTTGGACTAGATGACTCTCAGAGTCCCTTCCAACTTTATTCTATGGTTCTAAGTCAGACCACTGGTCCATCTAGCCCAGTTCTGTCTACACTGAGAGTCAGCAGCTCTCCAAGAATTCGGGCAAGGCTCTTTCCTGCTCTGCTACCCAAGGGCCTTTTTAGTGGATGTAGCGCTGTGAGTTAAACCACAGAGCCTAGGGCTTGCCGATCAGAAGGTCAGCGGTTCGAATCCCCGTGATGGGGTGAGCTCCTGTTGCTCGGTCCCTGCTCCTGCCCACCTAGCAGTTCCAAAGCATACCAGTGCAAGTAGATAAATAGGTACCTCTCTGGTGGGAAGGTAAACGGCATTTCCGTGCGCTGCTCTGGTTCGCCAGAAGCGGCTTAGTCATGCTGGCCACATGACCCGGAAGCTGTACGCCGGCTCCCTCAGCCAATAAAGCGAGATGAGCGCCACAACCCCAGAGTCGGCCACGACTGGACGTAATGGTCAGGGATCCCTTTACCTTTACCTTTTACCTAGCCAACCAAACCATCCACACATAAAGCCCATGCTCCATACTGGAGCTAAAGACACACCCACACACTCAGTAGCAACTCATTTTCAGAGGCCAACTGTATCTTTATTCCATTTAGCTGCCATGGTCACGACAGTGAAACCATGCCCTTTGTTTCGAGGAAGGTGGTGCAGAGGCAGTGTGGTGTAGTGGTTAGAATGTTGGACTAGGACCTGGGAGACTAGGGTTCAAATCCCCATTCAGCCACAAAGCTGGCAGGGTGACCTAGGACCAGTCGCCCTCCTCCCCCAGCCGTAACCACCTCACAGGGTCGTTCCTCATGATAAGGGGGGAATCTTGTACACTTGGTTATACTCCTTGGGGGGGGGAGGTGGGGTATATATATATAATAAATTAAGAATTGACACAAGCTCTCCCCCTCAAGGCAGGTTATTTTGCCCTCTCCTTTATTCTGTCCCTTTCCGCTCATCTTCTGTGATCGCCGAGTTTAGATCCTGGGATGATAGCTCAGTTGGTAGAACAGGAGTCTCTTGGGGTCGTGGGTTCGAGCCCATGGGGCGAAAGATTCCTGCATTGCAGGGGTTTGGACTTGTTGTTGGTCCCTTCCAACTCTGCCGTTCTATGATTCTGTGATCCACCCTGTCCATCACTTTGGCTTGATCAGGGCTTGGTTTCAGAAGCAACCGGTCCTGCCGCATTGCGAGTGAGCATGAGTTTTTGGGATGAGGAGGCGGTGGCTCTTGCTGCTTACTCTTGTTCTGAGACTGGCCCTGCAGCTTTCTCTCTCCATCTTGCCTGCCTGGATATCGTTAAGGCAAAAGGGTTGCCCTAGCGCTATAGGCAGTGCCGAGAAAGAGAAAATGCACAGGGTGGGGACCCACGAAATGAGGCCGGTAGTCTCTGCTCTACCTGCTGGGTGACTACTTGGTGCAAGCTGCCTTGATCAACTGCCTCCGTGATGGTGTTGCAGCCAGCTAGCCATCTGCAGCGAGGCAGCTAATGCACATAGCAAGCCACATGCCATTAACCTCCTTTGCCCGTCCTCCTCATAAATAGTGTCAACGCCAACGAAACACCGGTAGGTATAGGAATTGGGCAGCGGACAGATTCAATTCCATCGGCATCTGTCAAATTCTCACCTCCTGCAACCGAAACACAGCCACCCTTCAAATTTCGCACTTATCCTAATTTTGCAAACAGTGTTGGATTGGTGCCAGGGAGTGCTGAATGTTTTCCAGTACACTAGGGAAACTCAAAGCAGCAAATAATTCTGATTGCCTTGCTAGAAATGCAGATTGTAGACAATTTGAGAAGGAGGATGTGTCTACATTTGTGCAAGTCTTTCAAAACAGCTACACACTGGGCAGGCACTACTTGCCCCGTTCACAAGAACAAACACAGCAGGGTAAACATTGATGCCCCGGGGTGTGATCCCACACTGCTGTGGCATTTGTTTTATTTATTATTGCATTTATGTCCTCCTTGTGCAATACATGGGTCTCCCCCTTCCCATCCTCACAACAACCCTGTGAGGTAGGTTAGGCGGAGAGCTAGGCCACTCAACACTAAACATCAGGAGAAACTTAGCCTGGAGAATGTTTAGCCTGGAGAAGAGGAGGTTAAGGGGTGATATGATAGCCATGTTCAAATATATAAAAGGATGTCACATAGAGGAGGGAGAAAGGTTGTTTTCTGCTGCTCCAGAGAAGCGGACACGGAGCAATGGATCCAAACTACAAGAAAGAAGATTCCACCTAAACATTAGGAAGAACTTCCTGACAGTAAGCGCTGTTTGACAGTGGAATTTGCTGCCAAGGAGTGTGTTGGAGTCTCCTTCTTTGGAGGTCTTTAAGCAGAGGCTTGACAACCATATGTCAGGAGTGCTCTGATGGTGTTTCCTGCTTGACAGGGGGTTGGACTCGATGGCCCTTGTGGTCTCTTCCAACTCTATGATTCTATGATTCTAACTTTCTGGAGATAAGAGCTGTTCAACAGTGGAACAGACTCCCTTGGAAGGGAGTGGACTCCCCTTCCTTGGAGGTTTTCAAGCAAAGGATAGATGGCCATCTGGGTCCCTCCCAAATCTACAATTCTATGATTCTACCCCCTGAGCTTCACGGCTGAGGATGGGTTTGAACCCAGGTCTCCCAGGTCCTAGTCCAAGACTCTAACCAATGCAGTGAACAACTGACATGGATGGTCTCTGTCTCCTATTATCACCTGGCTAGAACAACCAGGCAGGTAAGAAGCTGGTCCTGTCCATGTGAGTCACGCCTATACCATGGTGTCCCTGGGATAGCACAGTGTGAAAGTGGTTCACATACCCCAGTGGGAAGAGGGCCTTGATATGTATTCAGCCTCAGCTCTGGATCCTGCTAAACCAGAATCACTTGCGGTTGTAGCTTCTTCATTTGCATAGTCACAGAGCCAGGTTGCTTTGGCAAGCCTGCAACGTTCCTGTTTAAAAGGCCATTATTACTGGTCTTGTTCCACTGTTACTCTTCCTCCACAGTTCATGTCCTTATTGCCAATTAAAGGTGGTTGTGAACATTGAACCCTGTTGGGTGTTTTGTGCAAGAACGGTCCTATCAGGCAGTGTAACCTTTTTGAACTTGCTTTTTCCCTTTCTGCACAAAATCTCAGCTGGTTTATGTAAGAGGAGCAATAATGTGCTATACATGTGGGTTCCAAATCAGGTCAAGTTAAAATAGAAGGTAGACATGTTTGCCAAGCAGTAACAGCCCAATAAAAGTATAATGAACAAATTAAAGCATGCAAAATGAAAAGAAAGGGGGGGGGGAGCCATTATTAATAGCTCCTACAGAGCCACTAGGTAGAATACTTACTTGCCCATTCTCCCAACCCTCGAAAAACAGCCAGAAAGATAAGGAAGAGCTCAGAATATCCCTATGCTATTCTCACAGTCCATGTTTAAAAATAACATACCACTGGGGCGCTGCAGACTTTCCAACATTTCTCAGATAAAAATAGGGAGACCTTGAGCCAATTGCAACCTCTCCACAGACCCTACCTCACAGGATTGCTGTAAAGAAAAAATGTGCGAGGGAAGCAGTGGCGTAGCGTGGGTTGTCAGCACCCGGGGCAAGGCAAGTAATTTGCGCCCCCTAACCCGTGGATTTGTGCCCCCTAACCCTAACCCTAACCCCCCACGCTACGCCACTGGAGGGAAGGGGTTGTGTACAACACATTCCACAGATAAATGGAATGAAGTAAGATTCATGCTGTAAGCTACCTTGAGTCCCTGTCAGGGAAAGAAAGAAAGAAAGAAAGAAAGAAAGAAAGAAAGAAAGAAAGAAAGAAAGAAAGAATAGAAACTGTAAGAATGATCAGGAACAAACCAGGGAGTAAATCCTATTGAACTCAGAGGGACTTAGTGCTGAGTAAAAAATGCTTAGGATTGCAGTATAAGGCTTCACAGTCTTTACCCAGTTACCTAGGAATAAGCTCCATTGAATACTTAACTCCCCACATTTTCTAAGAAATGGCTGGCTATTGCAACGTTGCAATTAAAGAATTTAAAGTGGTTTGGTGGCCTTTTCCTCCAAAATTATAGGAAGGGCTTCACCATTTCCTTCATTTGGTGTAAGGCTTTTATTTTCCATATAAACAGAACTCCCATATAAACAGAACTTTTTTTGCATCTACACCCACCCTACTTTTAATTGCTCTGCGAGACATGGGGGGGGAGGGGGGGAGGAAAACTGGGTCACTCCAGGATGAAATCAGAAACCAGGACAGGTTCTGTAATTCTGGGACTGTCCCTGGAAAATCAGGACACTTGGAGGGTCTGGCGCTGTGGACCATGCAACATTAGGGGCGATTTCAGAGGTGGAGCAGAGATTTGCCCACCTTAAAACCAGACTGTGCCAGCTGTCCCCATAAAGCAGCATGATTTGCCAATGTGTTCAGCGGCAAAAGTTTGTCTCCATGGAGTGGGGAGAGATTCTTTCGCCTGCACAGGAAGTTTCAGATAAAAGCAAAAGAACTCGCTGGGCTGGTATTTTGGTTCCGGATTTTATTTCTTTCTTTCTGGTCAGTTGGCAAGACTAAGGAGCTTGTAAATAATAAAAAAATGCACCCTTTATTTGTCCAGGGCAGCGAAAAGGATCATGCTTCAAAACTGGAACTTGCAGTTCTGTGTTCATTTGATTAAGCCACACCTCAGTCGCCTCTGCCCTCCAGGCAACCTGCGGTAGGGCATGGATGGTGGCATAGCCAGGAACCATTTCTTCCTGAGCCGTCACTGCATGCAAGACACGCCACAATGCATGTGCACACGTTTCGATACAGCCAGTGGCGTAGCGTGGGGAGTGCAGGGGGGGCCGGCCGCACCGGGCGCAACATCTAGGGGTTAGGGTTAGGGGGCGCAAATCCACGGGTTAGGGGGCGCAAATCCACGGGTTAGGGGGCACAAATTACTTGCCTTGCCCCGGGTGCTGACAACCCACGCTACGCCACTGGATACAGCTCACTTGGCGTACAGAGATTTGCGCAGCCGTTCCGAGGCATGGAGGACTTCACCTGAGCCAGAGCGCATGGTTAAGGTCTTAGGGACCCATTTTTCATGCTGAGACTCAGCCCTGGGCCAGCTTGGCCCTGCGGCCATGATTGCCCAGGGCCATGGGTGCCATTCAGCATGCATGGCCCTGGCACTGAAATTTGTGAGTGCCCGGCCCCTTCATGGGGAATGTTGTAGGTGCTTGGGCACCCAGGGCCCCAGAGAGTTGGCACTTATGGCTCTGGGGAAAACATGCAGGAAGACTAAAGGTGAGAGAGCTTTTCTGCCACTTTTGGGGAAAAGCGAATGATAATTTAGATGGTGATGGACCATCTCTGTTCTAAGAATGTACAGTACTCATACCCTCCAAGTGTCCAGATTTTCCAGCAAGCAGTCCTGGAATTACAAACGCCACCCCAGCTTCTGATCTGATCCCAGAATATCCCTATTTCCCCTGCCGGTGCTGCCAAGCTTACTGAGGAAGATGAGCTGGCAGTGGCGTAGCGTGGGTTGTCAGCACCCGGGGCAAGGCAAGTAATTTGCGCCCCCTAACCCATGGATTTGCGCCCCCTAACCCTAACCCCCAGATGTTGCGCCCGGTGCGGCCGGCCCCCCTGCATCCCCCACGCTACGCCACTGTGAGCTGGTGCTCGTCTTGAGTGATGGCAGTGGCAATGGCGGCTGCAAGATAGCACCCCGTTGCCTCTCCATGGCCACCACTGCCAGCCTCCTCTCTTGAGCAGCTCGTAGCAGCTGCTGGAGAGGATGTCACACCGGCTCTGAGGGGCAGGCAGAGGGCCGGGCTTGCCCTGGGTGGAAAGAAAGGGGGAGCGGAGCAAAGTGCAAGGAGTCTTGATTTTTTCTTTTAAAAAAGACATCCACGTCTAATCTTGCCCCTTTCTAAAACTTATTTATTGGTGTGCGGTTTTTTTGTAAATCTACCAAAGGATAAAATAAAATTGAGATGAAGGGGTTTTCTCAGGACGGTGGAGGATGTTTGAGCTGTGTCCTGTTGGTGTAGTAGTGAGATAGGAAGTACTTTGCATGGGGATGGGGGGGAATGGGGAGTCAAGGATGGTGTCAGGCTTTGGGAAAACAGCTTCCTCCCCCATGGCAGTAAATGAGAAGATCAAATGAAGGTACCGTCTTACCAATTAGATTCTTTAATAATCACAGTGAGAGAGAGAAGAACACATCTCCCTAGAAATGGCAGTGTTCCCAAGTAAGGCTCAGTTCCCCCCTTCTGTCCCTATCAATCTATGTCACTCCAACATCTTGTAATCTGAGCTTGTACCCTCTGCACTTTCTGTTCTAACACTTTCTCCATGTCTTTGGAGAAAGGGGTGAATGCTTTCCAGAGACTGTGAATCTGTTAGCTCTCTCTTTCTTCCAGTGTTTCCTCTCCTGGCTGTTCCCCAGCCAGTATTTCCCAGCTACTGCCTTCTGAACTGTGCCCCTCTGCAAACCACTGTTCCAAATCTATACTGTCCTCCTGCTCTTGGGAAGATTCAGGATCAGGGGGACAGAGTGGCTCCCACCATTCCTCCTCACTGCAGCCCTCCTCAGTATGGTCCCTGACATTCAGTTGGGGGGCAGCAGTGTAGTGTTGGTTGCTGCTGGAGTGACCCCCCAGAGCCAAGTGGAGCTGCGCTGAGCCCCCTGCCAGCCTGAGCAGAGCAGAGCTCAGCAGCTTGACACAGCCCTTGGCAGGCAGATAGGAGGACCGGTCTGGGCCACACTGGGGCACCTGCATGGGGGGCACCTGGTTCGCGCTCCCTCAAAAATTGACTGACACACACACACACAATGCTCCAGAAAGTTAGGAAACTCCCAGAACAGTATTTTGGGGGCAGGTAGGTAAGGTAAGAGGACACGGGTGGCACTGTGGGTTAAACCACAGAGCCTAGGACTTGCCAATCAGAAGGTCGGCGGTTCAAATCCCCGCCACAGGGTGAGCTCCCGTTGCTCGGTCCCTGCTCCTGCCAACCTAGCAGTTCAAAAGGACATCAAAGTGCGTGTAGATAAATAGGTACCGCTCCAGCAGGAAGGTAAATGGCGTTTCCGTGCGCTGCTCTGGTTCACCAGAAGCGGCTTAGTCATGCTGGCCACATGACCCAGAAGCTATACGCCGGCTCCCTCGGCCAATAAAGCAAGATAAGCGCCGCAACCTCAGAGTCGGCCACGACTGGACCTAATGGTCAGGGGTCCCTTTACCTTTATATATAGGGTGATTTGGGAGGCTGAGCTCAGCATCCTGGATCTTAATTATGCTGCTTAATGGTAAAGGGACCCCTGACCATTAGGTCCAGTCGTGGCCGACTCTGGGGTTGCGGCGCTCATCTTGCTTTATTGGCCGAGGGAGCCGGCGTACAGCTTCTGGGTCATGTGGCCAGCATGACGAACCAGAGCATCTCATGGAAATGCTGTTTACCTTCCCGCCGGAGTGGTACCTATTTATCTACTTGCACTTTGACGTGCTTTTGAACTGCTAGGTTGGCAGGAGCAGGGACCGAGCAACGGGAGCTCACCCCATCACGGGGATTCGTACTGCCAACCTTCTGATCGGCAAGTCCTAGGCTCTGTGGTTTAACCCACAGTGCCACCCGCGTCCCCTGTGGGCAAGTAGCGCAAGTGGAAATCCTTGCACAAACGAGACAACTCCGTTGGATGTAGCGCTAGGCAATGGCTTCGATCAATAGAGAAAACAGCTACAACTTCCCTTATGCATTGTTTTCTGCGAGCATTGGCGTTGGCACAGAACAAGTTTTAGAAAAACTTTTCATTTTTGCATTCTCCACTAGGAAAGGCCCATTTGGGCTTAGATGGTTAGCAAGGCAAAACATCCTGGCTTCCCCCCACCCCCACCCCCACCCCAGAAGTAACTTACTGCACCTATCAGACACCATTCTTATAAATTATGCTTAAGACAAAAGGCAACTCAATTAAGGACCTCATTATTTGCCTTGGGCCCAGAACTCATAAATAAATCCTCTTTATTTGCATGATCATTATATAAAATGGGGGGGGGGGGCACTGACCCGTCATCACTCAGGAGTGGTTGCAAGTTTATGAGGATATCATTGCAATTCATTTCCAGGGATAATTTGTTTCCCTGCCATTGATTATATGATCCTGTTATCTCGGTTTATAGAATGGAATATGCATCAGGCAAAACAGAGTAAGTGGGGCGGTACTTTGCCATGTCTAAGGGAGACACTTCTCGGTTTTCTGATACGTTCCAAAACAGAAAGCTATACCCTTGCTTTAGCAGGTATTTGTCCTCATTTGCACCACAGAACCTATCTATGTACTGCCTTAAGGTGTCTTGGTAGAGGTTTAACTACCTTCCCCTTGTCTCTTTTTGCCCTCACATTCCAACATGACCTTTGCACATGACCTTTGCTCCTCCAATGCTACCAATCCGGAATATCTCCTGTTTCCTTAAACTACTAGCTAAGTGATGGCTAAGTTTCGGTCAGAGGTCTTTCCCATCTCCTGCTAGCTAGTGCTTTCAACAATCAAATAGAAGAGCGTACGTCCACAACATACGTTCAAAGCATATTACTTCCCCTAAAGGATCCTGGGAACTAGAGATGACCCCTTGCAGAACTTCAGTTCCTTGTACCCTTAAACTACAGTTCCCAGGATTTGGGAGGGGTGAGAGCTGTGTGCTTTGAATCCATTGTATGGACTTTAGCCTAACTGCCAAGCAGGAAGGGTGAATTTTTAGGCAGGTGGGAACTGGAAGAAGGGAAAGATTAACCCTCTCCTCTCCACATACTGATCCCCACCACACCCAAGTGTGGTATGTTATGAAGTGTAGATAATGCGTGTGCAGATTAAATGAATGAAGTTCTTTCTTTTCTTTTCTTTTCTTTTCTTTTCTTTTCTTTTCTTTTCTTTTCTTTTCTTTTCTTTTCTTTTCTTTTCTTTTCTTTTGCAAGAGCACCACTTGGCTGACGAGAGTCATCCTTCCTGTTTAGCAACCGGCTATCAAATGACTTCTCTGGGTAACATAACACACCGCAATTTCATTCGGAAGCCAGAAAACTTCTCCGCTACGGCAAGATTAGGAAAGGCCTGGTGAAAATGCCACAAAAGCAATCCCTAGAGAATGCTTAACGGGCCTCTGAGTTGCTTGAGTGGTGTTGTTTGTGTCTGCATGTAGAAAACGTCAAGATCCTTTCCTAAAAGAAAAAGGAACAGCCCCTTGTTTTCAACTTACTAAACCTACAGATGCACGTGCTACCTTTAAGTGAGCCCCGGGTGTCAGGAGGGTGGTGCTCCGGGCACAGATATCAATGCAATTTGAGCTTCCTGGAAAGATTTGCCTTCATGAAAGCCTTTCTCATCAGAGCCTGCCAATGGTCCTGAATGGGACTTGCAAAGCCTCTGAAACTAATGACACCTTTGGAAAACCACCAGAGAAATAAAACACCACTTAAGGGTAATGATTAAGGCAGGTGTCCAAAGGACATATGTGCAAACGCGATACTTGCCTGTGAGAAACGGGAGGTTTAGAATGTAATCCCGCTTCTAGCCACACAAAGTTTATTTGGAGCCATTTTCCTGTTCACCTATGGTGAGCAAAAGTCTTTCTCTAGGGGACTAGGTAATGATGCCGTTTTTAAAATAGATTTTGATACAATCTGAGCACGGATGAGTTGCTTGTTTTTGTTTTTAAAATACTGCAGATGTGCTGCACCGGACGGAAATACATATAGGGAGGCAGCTGGGCCAGTAAACTTTGAGAGAGGGGGGATGGTGGTTAGGAGCCGTTGCTCACTTATTTACAAGACTGGCTGTGCTACGCCTTGTGGCTGCCATTTTGTGACATGCCTTGCCGCTAGAGCAGCCATTTTGTGCCTGATGCCCATGGCATTTCCTCAAAATTCCAAATGTGCTCATGGGCCCAGACAGGTTGTTGAAACATTCGCCTCCTGATTTTCCTAAGGCTCCACCTTCTTACTCCAGTCATATACCAGTTGGCAATTGCATATGCTGTTACCGAAGAAAGCTTAATGTGATAAGTCCAAGAGGTCGTTTCTAAGCAAGAAACCCATGAGAAACCTCATTTGTGAACAAAATGTGTGTGCCTAAACGGCCTCGGTCCTGTATACCTGAAGGAGCATCTCCACCCCTATCGTTCAGCCCAGCCACTGAGATCCAGCGCTGAGGGCCTTCTGGCAGTTCCCGCCCTGAGAGAAGTGAGGATACAGGGAACCAGGCAAAGGGCCTTCTCGGTAGTGGCACCCGCCCTGTGGAACGCCCTCCCTTCAGATGCCAAGGAAATAAACAGCTATCTGACTTTTAGAAGACATCTGAAAGCAGTCCTGTTTAGGGAAGTTTTTAATATTTAATGCTGTATTGTTTTTCACACTCGACTGGGAGCCACCCAGAGTGGCTGGGGAAACTCAGCCAGATGGGGGCAGGGTATAAATAATAAATTATTATTATTATTATTATTATTATTATTATTATTATTATTATTACATTTTTTTTAGCACAGAAAGAAGGGCCATGCACGTGTTTGTTGGGGGTGGGATTAGGCTTAATAAACTCTGATGCAATGAATTAGCCAGAAGTTTGATGGTTTGAGCCCACCCAAGGACAGCTGTGGACAGGATTCCTATATTGCAGGGGTTGGACTAGATGACCCTCGGGTCCCTTCAGTGCTGTCGGAGCTACATTATTAAAAACCCAATTTGACCCGTTTGATATTATTCATTACATTTATTCATGCTTTCATTATAGACTACAAACTGGATGGTAGAGAAAAAACTGAACAGGAAGCACCTGGTTTCACTTCTGCCCCGCCAAGTTGGGCGCACCCCCGAGACCACGCGGAGATCATGGCCGCAGAAAACTTTGCTGAATTCTTGAACAAACTGAAGGAATTGCATGAGAAGGAAGTCCAAGGTAAGAGAGGCATTTTAAAACAAGTTAAGGGAAAGGTCATTGCTTAATTCAGGAAGAGAAACATGGTCCGTAGAACTTCTGGTGAGGTAAGTACAGCAAGGTTGGGGAACTTCAGACGCAGGAGCCAAATTTAGCCCTTCATGCATGTTACAAATATTATGCCTGAATGTATCCTTTCGACTTGACAGCTCAGGGAAGATACTTAGCTTTAAAAATTACAGTGGGACCTCAGGTTAAGAACTTAATTCGTTCTGGAGCTCCGTTTTTAACCTGAAACTGTTCTTAACCTGAAGCACCACTTTAGCTAATGGGGCCTCCTGCTGCGGCCGCACCGCCGCTTCACAATTTCTGTTCTCATCCTGAAGCAAAGTTCTTAACCCGAGGTACTATTTCTGGGTTAGCGGAGTCTGTAACCTGAAGCGTCTGTAAGCAGAGGTATCACTGTATACAAAATCAACTGCTTTGCCAGTTTCCTCCATTCCAATGCTATTTTGGCCTTGGGAAAAGAAATCCTTTCCCTGCCACCTCCCCAAGTGTGAAGACATGTACAGTGGTACCTCGGGTTACATACGCTTCAGGTTACATACACCTCACGTTACAGACTCCGCTAACCCAGAAATAGTGCTTCAGGTTAAGAACTTTGCTTCATGATGAGAACAGAAATTGTGCTCCAGTGGCGCGGCAGCAGCAGGAGGCCCCATTAGCTAAAGTAGTGCTTCAGGTTAAGAACAGTTTCAGGTTAAGAACGGACCTCCGGAACAAATTGAGTACTTAACCTGAGGTACCACTGTATACACATCTCCTACTCCAGGAAATGCCCAGAGATGACAATTGCTGGGCTCATTGTTAGCCAAGGGAAGCCAAATCTCATCACCGGACTTGCCTCATGCTCCAGACATGCAAAGGAAGTTCTATTGTACTTTTGGGGGGTGGGTACTTGAGACATGCTTGCCTGTGCTCATCTTATACTTGGGTGTTGCCCTGACCCATCTGTCTAGGCTAATCTTGTGTAACCCTCCCCTTTCTGACGTTTCAGTGATGTAGCAATGATGTATTGATGCTGCTGTGCGAACTGTATTCTGGGATATGGTGGGAAAGTTTTAAAAGTCAATGTCGCCCCATGTTCAGGGTTCTTACTGCTGTTGAACCTGTTGCACAACAATAAAGGATCTAAGCCTACTGACTGCAGTTTTGCTCCAAATTGCTTGGCCGGAATTTCCTTCTTTTACTGACCACATGGACCCGTGGGGGACTTGGACCCCAACGGGCTGGGCTGTTGAGTAGTCTCTCAACCCATAATTTTCTTTACCGACATGCTTTGGGCTTATCATGTGACATTCACAGTGTCATGTGACATGAGGCGAGGATCCAGCGTCTCATGCAAACGTTCCTTTAACTCTTTCAGGCCTGCAAACGAAACTGAACGAGCTCACCAATGAGAGATGCCGGTGAGTGAAGCACATATTATGCTCTTTTTTGATGTGGCGACTGGGGCTAAGATGGACTTGAGGCCATTTCAGAAAATCTGGGGCCGGTTCACACAATATGGCCCCCCAAGACAATTGCCGTGGGAACACATTCACAGCTGTGGCTGGGTGCATACAAAATGGCGGGGAGAACATGGCTGCCACAGGTGCTTTGACAATTGGGAGCAGTTTTTCAGCGCCTGTTCCTTATGCGCTTTCTTCAACATGGATTATGCTACAAACTTCCATCAGTCTATTTGTCCACACAGCAAGCATGGGGTGGGGTGTCAGGATGGCCAAATGGTCTTGGGTGTTGCGTTTAGGTCCCTTTCACCCTCAGAGGTGCGGGTTTGAATCCCACTTCTGACAACAATTTGTTTGGGGTTGTAGCTCAGTGGCAGAAAGCCCCAGATTTAATCCCACATTTAAACCCTGCCAGTCAGTGTAAACCAGATGTGGGAAACATTTGGCCCTCCAGATCACTGGCAGGCAAACTAAGGCCCGGGGGCTGGATCCGGCCTAATCGTCTTCTAAATCTGGCCCTCAGACAGTTGGGGAATCAGCGTTTTTACATGAGTAGAATGTTTCCTTTTATTTAAAATGCATCTCTGGGTTATTGTGGGGCATAGGAATTTGTTCCTTTCCCCAAAAAAATATAGTCCAGCCCCCCACAAAGTCTGAGGGACAGTGGACCGGCCCCCTGCTGAAAAAGTTTGCTGACCCCTGCTCCAGATGTTGCTGAACTTCCATCAGTCACAGCAAGCATGGTCAATGGCCAAGGCTGTTGGGGATTGTAGTTCAGCAAAAGCTGGAGGGTCAAAGGTTCCCCAGCTATGAACAGTACTGAGCAAGCTGGATCAACGATGCGACCCTGCCTATAGTAGCTTACTATGTTGTTTAAGGGAGTGGGAATCTGCCGACCTTCTCATTTTGCTCTTTGTGCTGTCCCCGAATCAGAGACACCCAGAGAATTGAAGAGCTGTTCGCCAAAAACCACCAGCTACGAGAGCAACAGAAAGTCCTAAAAGAGAACGTGAAAGTGTTGGAAAACAGGTACAACAGGTGCTAGCTATGCCAACCCAGCTTTTTCTGCTGCCCACCAATGCCACTACCATCACCAGCCTCAATTGCCATCTGAGGATGCTTGAGAAATAAGATCACTGTGAATTCCAGTACGCACTTAACTGATCCCCATCTCCCAAACAGAGGTGTGGATTAGGCATGCGGCAGGTTCTCCATTCATGCTATGCAGTGGCGTAGCGTGGGTTGTCAGCACCCGGGGCAAGGCAAGTAATTTGCGCCCCCTAACCCCTAACCTGCCGCCGCTGCCAGCTTCTTCTTGCTGCTGCCTGGGCTGGGCTGGTGTGGTTCTCTCCTGCGCTCAGCGCTGCGCTGGGCGGCCGCTGCACTGTCCCTCCCCCAGATAGTCCCTCGCTCTCTCTCCGCACCGCACGCCTGGCACCCACCCCCTCCACTGTGGGCGGCGACCCAGCGGCTCGGATCGGATTCGCACAGCCAGCACTGCAGTGAGAGAGAGTGAGTGAGCCAGGTAGGGGCAGAGAGCTGCGAGTGCGAGCACGCGCCCCCCCCCCAGATGTTGCTCCCGGTGCGACTGGCCCCCCCTGCACCCCCCACGCTACGCCACTGATGCTATGCATAGTGATGTAGCACATTTTTTGTTTCCTTGACCTTTTGGCCTCACTTTGTAAAAGGTTTCTGTTTCTCTTTATTTCTCTTTTCTCTCTGTATTCAGGGTATACACACTTTCCCAGATGGGTGATACTTGGTGCATCTTAGATAGCGGCCTATAGCCCATGAGTCCAAAAAACACCCTCTTTATTTATATTCTCATACCAAGCCATAGTAATAGTCGTACCTTGGATCTCAAACGCCTTGGGCTCCCGAACAAATTGACTCCTGAACAATCGAAACCCAGAATTGAGTGTTCTGGTTTTCGAATGATTTTCAGAAACCGAACGTCTGGCGCGGCTTCCTGCAGCCAATCGGAAGCTGTGCTTTGGTTTTCGAATGGTTCCAGGAGTCGAATGGACTGTACTGATTAAAGTGTAAATATAAATGGACCCTGCTTCCACTTTGAACAGTATTTCAGTATTCAGATTACATTTACAGTGGTACCTCGGGTTGAGAACTTAATTCGTTCCGGAGGTCCATTCTTGACCTGAAAATGTTCTTAACCTGAAGCACCACTTTAGCTAATGGGGCCTCCCGCTGCCGCCGCATCACCACCACACAATTTCTCTTCTCATCCTGAAGCAAAGTTCTTAACCCGAGGTACTATTTCTGGGTTAGTGGAGTCTGTAACCTGAAGCGTCTGTAACCTGAAGCGTCTGTAACCTGAGGTACCACTGTATAAGCGCAATAAAGTCTACAAATAGACTTAAGAATCTTCTTTTCAAACATAGCATGCAGTCTTCTGTAATATATATATAACACTATTTTTTCCTTTACAGAGTTCTTTTTTTTTTAATAATCTGTAATTGAAACAAATGACTCCATTCCTTGGATCCACATTCCATTTTTCTTCATTCATCTCACCCTTATTCAATTGATCCTATTTTCCCTTTAAAAGGCCAAACCGTTTTATATATTGCTGGAACTGCTCTGCCAGATTCCTGGCATTTTATTTTTTTAAAAAAAAACGCCAATAAACCCATACCAGTCTACACAAAACTTGCCCATCTTTCTTTGACTCCCTCGGGGCTGTTTTTGGAGAATTCTCCCCTCAGATTTCTTTGCACCTCTGAAAACCTCAACGCTCGCAAATGGTGCTGGGGGGGGGGTTTCTTTCATAAGCAATGGCACTCACAGCCCAAACATTTATTCATTTTTTTTATTTTATTGCATTTATGTGCCGCCTTTTCCTCTAGGGAGCTCAAGATGGAATACACGGTTCTCCCCTTCCTCATTTAATCCCCTCCACAACCCGGAGAGGTAGGCTAGGCTGAGAGGCAGTGACTGGCCCAAAGTCACCCATTGAACTTCATGGCCAAGTGGCGATTTGAGCCCTGGTCTCCTGGGTCTTAGTCCTGTCAGGAGTTCAACCTACACTCGAGTAGGACCCTGGTGGAGACACATGCCCAACTGGCATGTTCTCTCCCTCCTGGTCGATCGTTCGGGAGCTTCATAAGCTTTCTTCAGCCCAAACTTCACAGCGACCGATGCCAACAGACACCGGCACACTTAGGGATCTGCAGAGTCTTCACAGTTTGCGTAACAGACCTCAGCAACTCAGCATTTTGGCTAATCTACTTTATAATACATATAAATACACATGGAGCACTGCAACATGGCTCTCTCTCTCTCTAGCATCAGACAGCAAAGAGAAAAAGAACAAAGGACAATAGTCCCACTTCACGGAACACAGTAACACAAACATCCTGTCTCCGTCACTTCCCACTTTGTTGAGTCAAAACATACACTGTCATGTGATAGACAAAAATCCCATGACTGCAATCATGGAGCAGGAATTCTAACAAGTCCAACACTCTAACCACTGATCCACACTGGCTCTCATTGGAAATCAGAAACTTTGAAAATAGAAGGAATGACTAAGTGTGAAGGGGGGGGGGTATCTCTTTCAGGCCATCCTTCCAGGACAGCCTCTCTGCTCTAAAGATGTGACTTTCTCGTGCCTTTTATTATATGCAGTGTTTGTGTAAGGCAATAAAAGCATTTTGGGAAACGATATATAACGAACTGAAAAAGATTTTAGTAACACTTGTAATGTAAGGAAAATTATGGGCAAGATGGAAAGATACAAAACATGGATTGTGGAATAATATGCAGTTAAGAGGGTGTACAATAGAAACCACTGAGGGGAAGGTGGGAAGTCCAGAGATCTGGAGAAATCTCTAAATATGGATATGTAATTTGGATTGTTATAAACTAATACAGTAGTACCTCAGGTTAAGTACTTAATTCGTTCCAGAGGTCCATTCTTAACCTGACACTGTTCTTAACCTGAAGCACCACTTTAGCTAATGGGGCCTCCCGCTGCTGCTGCACCACTAGAGCACAATTTCTGTTCTCATCCTGAAGCAAAGTTCTTAACCTGAAGCACTATTTCTGGGTTAGCGGAGTCTGTAACCTGAAGCGTATGTAACCCGAGGTACCACTGTATTTGTAAAATCAAATAAAAATTATTACAGAAAAATAAAAATCAAGATGTGACGTTCTCCTTGTCTCTGAATTACTTTTTAAAGGTTGCGAGCTGGTCTCTGCGACAGATGCCAAGTGACCCAGGAGCTTGCAAAGAAGAAGCAACGCGAGTTTGGCAAGGCCCATTTCCAGAGCCTTCAGCACATCTTCATCCTCAGTAAGCGCCGAGGAAATCTGGTGTCTCCTCCCTCACAGTCAGAGAGAGCGATACATGGGAGTCAGATCCCTCTCTCTTTATTTAGTAAAGAATGGGTGGGACATTGTCCTTGAAGCTCAAGTAAGGGGGTGCAACACCGGGAGATGGTTGCAAAATGCCACCTGTGTATGCCCACTTCTGAGGGTTAGAAATCAGAGAATGCGTCCGGCTTCACCTAATACAGAAACCTCTTCCTCTTCCTCCATTACAGGTAATGAAATGAACAAGGTGAGAGAGGAAAACAAGAGCCTGAAAGAAGAAATTAAGAGGCTCTGCGGCACAGAGTAAGTTCTTCACAACACACACACACACACACACACACACACACACATATATATATATATATATATATATATATATATATATATAATATATATATCAATACATTACAAAAGCTATACACACTTGACATTACATTACATATATTACATACAAAACATACACCACATATCTCACCTTCACCACCCCTTCCACCTACCTACCAACAAAGACACCGACATACTGTGGTTATTGACTTCCAACCAGTCTCATTGTGTAATTTTGTCAATCTTTAATCTATGCGCATTACATATTGGTTATTATGTTTATCCTGTATGATGATTACTTCCTTTCTCTCGTCTAACTTTTCTCTTCTTTTTCTCTCGTCTAACTCCTCTATTTATTAGATTTAGTTATACTTCTGTCAGGAGATTTGAGTTTTCTATATAGGTTTTGAGAGAATCATTAAATATTGACCAATCCTTGTTAACTCTTTGTGTGGTGTTTCCTCTTAATCTCCCATACAATTTTGCGAGCTGTGAGTATTCAATCATTTTTTTCTAACCAGTCAGTTTTCGTGGGAATGTTGTTACTTTTCCAGTTTTTGGCTATTAGTGTCCTCGCTATGGTGGTCACGTACATAAATATAGGTCAGGCAGTTTTTGTAACTTCTCGTGACATAATACCAAGTAAAAATGCCTCAGGTTTTTTGTTGAATGAAAATTTAAACATTTTTAAAAATTTCATTATAAAAAACCTCCCAGAATTCTCTTATTTTCTTGCACTCCCACCACATGTGGATAAACGTGTCTATTCCTTCTTTACACCTCCAACAAGTAGTTGTGTTCTTCTTATATATCTTTGCCAATTTGACCAGGGTTAAATACCACCTGTATTGCATTTTCAGTACGTTTTCTCTTAAATTATAACACAGAGTGAATCATCTTCACAACACATTTAAAGCAGTATCATATCACTTTGAAAGAGTTGTAGCTTCTCCCCAAGAAGCCCAGACACAGCTCCCTCCTTGCAATGTGTCCATTTATTAAATAAATAAAACAATAGCTCATGCCTCTGCACCATGAACCTATCACCAGGCCATGACGACAGAAGATTTCACCCAAAGTCCATTAGAGTTAGCTGAACAGCATTATAGAGCACAGAAGTGCATTTTTATTTTTATTTTTGCAGAGAACCTCTGCTATTGAAGGTAACCATAGCTACCAGCAGGTGGAGCTTTTGTATAACTTACGTCTAGACTAAGGAATTCCTGGGAACTGCAGTGATGGGAATGAGACGAGAAGTTTGACTAGCTGCCATTTCCGTTGTGTCCCTGTTTTTTCTTGCAATGGATAATTCTGAACAGTTATCGTAAGCTGCCTTGTTGAGGAGAGATGATAACTGCTGAAAAGTGGGCTTTAAATGTTATAGGTAAAGATTAAGACTTGTTGTTGTTTAGTCGTGTCCGACTCTTTGTGACCCCGTGGACCAGAGCACACCAGGCACTCCTGTCTTCCACTGCCTCCCGCACTTTGGTCATGCTGGTAGCTTCGAGAACACTGTCCAACCATCTCGTCCTCTGTCGTCCCCTTCTCCTTGTGCCCTCCATCTTTCCCAACATCAGGGTCTTTTCCAGGGAGTCTACTCTTCTCATGAGGTGGCCAAAGTACTGGAGTCTCAGCTTCAGGATCTGTCCTTCCAGTGAGCACTCAGGGCTGATTTCCATAAGAATGGAGAGGTTTGATCTTCTTGCAGTCCATGGGACTCTCAAGAGTCTCCTCCAGCACCATAATTCCAAAGCATCAATTCTTCGGCGATTACGATTAAGACAGGCATCCCCAAATTTGGCCCTCCAGATGTTTTGGGACTCTGATTCCCATCATCCTGATCACTGGATCCTGTTAGCTAGGGATGATGGGAGTTGTAGTCCCAAAACATCTGGAGGGCCGAGTTTGGAGATGCCTGGAATAAGAGGATTCTAGCGTTCACTCCTCATGCAAATGGAGCAATTCAGTCAGGTGCCCACATCCCTGCTGTAGTTTCTTTTTTCATTCTTTTCCTTTGTGTTTCCACAGGGACAGACAGAAGCCTCTGAGAGGGTCGTCAAGAGAAGGGAGCTCCAACCCCAACTCCCCGCTGCCCTTGATCTCCACACAGAGCAGGAAATCCAGCGCTGAGAAATCCACAAGCCGAGAAGCAGAAGACGAGTATGACGAACCGTTCGGCCGTCCGCTGGCAGGAGGCATGTTCTCCTGGGGCTGGCCCCAGTTTGGTCTGTGGCAGGGCTAGGGAACCCTTTTAGGCCCAGGGCAGAATTGCCCTCGTAGGCAACCTCCTGAGGTGCTCAGCGGTGGGGGCTGGCGCCCATTGGAACTGGTAGAGAATAAGGCAGAGAGGTCAACAGTAAGTGGAGTCAAAGCAATGACAGACAGATAATTATTATTACAGTGGTACCTCAGGTTACATACGCTTCAGGTTACATACGCTTCAGGTTACAGACTCCTTTAACCCAGACATAGTGCTTCAGGTTAAGAACTTTGCTTCAGGATGAGAACAGAAATCGTGCTCTGGCGGCATGGCAGCAGCAGGAGGCCCCATTAGCTAAAGTGGTGCTTCAGGTTAAGAACAGTTTCAGGTTAAGTACGGACCTCTGGAACGAATTAAGTACTTAACCCGAGGTACCACTGTATTATTATTATTATTATTATTATTATTATTATCTGGCTGGGTTTCCCCAGGCACTCTTAGTGGTTCCCAACAGAATATTAAAAACACGATAAAATATCAAATGTCAAAAATTTTCCTAAACAGGGTTGCCTTCAGATGTCTTCTAAAAGTCAGATAGCTATTTATTTTCTGGACATCTGATGGGAGGGTGTTCCACAGGGCAGGCGCCACCACCGAGAAGGCCCTCTTCCTGGTTCCCTGTAGCTTCACTTCTCGCATTGAGGGAACCACCAGAAAGCCCTCGGAGCTGGACCTCAGTGTCCGGGCAGAACGATGGGGGTGGAGACGCTCCTTCAGGTATACTGAGCAGACTCATTCTCATTTTGTCTCCATCCTCTTCCCTGCTGAGGTCTTTAAGGGCAACACTAAGCCTGGGGGAGAATAAGTTGGCGGCCACTGATGGCCCCTAGACTGCATGTCAGTAAGAAGGCAGGCAGGCAGGGGCTGGTTGAGGATGGTGGGGCAATGTGCCATTTGCCCTCATGAACCAGCCTCCACTGAGCACTGCTCAGGCCCTGCTTGTAGACTTCCTGTGGACATCTTGTTGGCCACCATGAAAACAGATTGCTGGACTAGATGGACCTTTGGACTTAGGTTCTTAAGTTCTGAGGGCAACAGACCAGAGTTGGATGGGTCCTCTGCGTTCAAATACATGGCCCACGTTGGGCAAAAGCTTCTGGCATTGCAGAGGGCTGAACTAGAAGGCCCTCGTGGTCGCTTCCAACTCAAGATTCTATGATTCTTTGAAACATCTGATCCTCTCTTTCCTTCTTCCAGATCAGTCTCCAGGACAGAGAAGCTCCCCAAGTAGCAGGGTCTCTCCGAACATCCTTCTCCAGGGAGAACGTGCTGTGGAGATGGTAAGCATTTCCCTAGCTAACTTGTTATTCTCTATCTTTCCGAAACCAGAAGAAAGAGGAAGGCAATGGATGAAGCAAGGCTGTTGAGACCCATTTGAAGGGGACGGGCCTGTTTCCAACTCCAGAGGCCTTGACAGCTGTTGTAAACAAAATTTACCCTTTTTCCCTTATCCAAGAGCCCGTATAGAGTTCTTACGTGGGTTCCCTATTGATAGGAGAAAATAACAGAGGCCAACCAGAGAATATTTAAAACAAAGCAGCTAGTAAGCCTGATCTTTATTGATCTGTTGCAACAGGGTGCTCCCCTCACACGCAGGAGAAAGGAGAAGGACCCAGAACAAAGGTGTGCCTGCCCTTATATAGACAATTAAAATTCCCTGTCCTGGAGCTCAAGACCACCCCTCCATACATCATACATACGTCACAGAAGGGGTGTAACCCAAGACCAACCCCCACAAACCTACATCACAGAAAAGGTGATCTACAACAGAAATCTGAATGTTGTTGTTTTTCCTGTCTGCCAGGTTATCTGATAATGCCTTATCTGATTGACTTTCCTGGTAGTCTGTCACCCTTTGAGATGGTGATTTCCCAATTCCTGAGACAATGGGAAAGTTCCCTCACCCCTTCCCTCCTTGCAGAGCAAACATTTGGTCAGTTCGGGAGTCAAAATGGTTTCAGGTCAGTCTTCCTGTGCTGACCTATGTACATGCTTGGTTGGTACATTTATGAACATTTATTATATATATATAAGACCTTAAATTTTATTATTACACAGCCTCATGCTACTTTTTTAGCCTGGAATGTGGGATCGGACTTGCAAAGCGGTGCAGCATGAGGAGAAAAATGCACCCTAAAAAAAAAATTGCACCCAGGGCCAGGGCCCCCCTCACCCCTCCTACACCTCTGGCCCTGCCTTTTGAAAATGTTAAACGACACTTTCCCACTCCCTACAGCCTCCTCTTTTTGCCTCCTTCCCCCAGACAATGCAGGCTTGAAATAATGTGAGGAAGCCTTTCTCCTCTTCCTGTCTCCCCTCTGTTATTAGCATTCTTCTCAGAGGATAGCTAACCAGTTGCACGGAACAATTGCGTTACGGAGGCCTGGCTCGAGACCCTGCTCTCAGGAAAGGGATTGCCCAGGAAGTCCCGTCGCACCCCCTGCGAGTGAAACGCCCCCACCCCCAGCATCTGATCGAATTCCCAGCTTTGAAGCGTAAGTAAGAACTCAAGAAATGGCCTCGGTCCAGTATACCTAAAGGAGCATCTCCACCCCCATTGTTCTACCCAGACACTGAGGTCCAGTGCAAAGGGCCTTCTGGTGGTTCCCTTGCTGCGAGAAGTGAGGTTACAGGGAACCAGGCAGAGGGCCTTCTCGGTAGTGGCGCCCGCCCTGTGGAATGCCCTCCCATCAGATGTCAAAGAGAACTACAACTACCAGACTTTTAGACGACATCTGAAGGCAGCCTGTTTAGGGAAACTTTTAATGTTTGATGCATTAGGTAAAGGTAAAGGGACCCCTGACCATTAGGTCCAGTCGTGGCCGACTCTGGGGTTGCGGGGATCATCTCGCTTTACTGGCCGAGGGAGCTGGCGTACAGCTTCCAGGTCATGTGGCCAGCATGACTAAGCCGCTTCTGGCGAACCAGAGCAGCGCACGGAAACGCTGTTTACCTTCCCGCCGGAGCGGTACCTATTTATCTACTTGCACTTTGACGTGCTTTCAAACTGCTAGGTTGGCAGGAGCAGGGACTGAGCAATGGGAGCTCACCCCGTCGTGGGGATTCGAACTGCCGACCTTCTGATTGGCAAGTCCTAGGCTCTGTGGTTTAACCCACAGCGCCACCCTCGCCCCATTGTTTGATGCATTACTTTATTTTAATATTTTGTTGGAAGCCGCCCAGAGTGGCTGGGGAAACCCAGCCAGATGGGCAGGGTATAAATAATAAATTATTATTATTATTATTATTATTATTATTATTATTATTATTATTATTATTATTATTATTAGCAGTCTAGGGTGTGTGAGCTACAAGGGCCTGCCTGGTCTCTCCAAGAATATCCCAGGCCTCTCCCTTGCATTTTCAGCTTTCATCTGAAAGGGTGGGAAAACAAGTTTCTAGACCCTTTGATTTTGGTGGCATACAGAAAAAGTGATCACCAGGGTAAAGAGGGAAACATCCTTGCCACTGGCTTGCAGAGGGAGAAAAGAAGGACAAATCACCATGTGAAACAGCTTTTAGATCTAGATTCCAGTATCGCTACAGCCCACACATCTTATTGAAGTGCTTGCAATGGGATGTGTGCAGTGTGTTGAAACGTGACCAGTGAATTCAGGTCCCACACAGGTAATGTAACTGGTTTATTATCAGGGGTTATATACAGATTTCTGGCATGGCTTCTATTACAGGCCTGCAGCAGGATTTCTCCCAGGACAAAACAAAGGTGAGAGAGGAGTCGGGAAACTAGATGTTGTTAAAGGAACAATGCGCTGTAAGTTCAGTACATCTGAACGTAGCATAGCATGGTGAATCAGGAGCACTTAGATGATGGCTTCACCACCTTGACCTTCTGTCCAGGTTGACCAAAACAAAGTCACTCACTATGGAGTCTAGAGTCATAGAATTGTAGAATTGGAAAGGACCCAAAGCATCATCTAGTCCAATCCCCAGCAGTGCAAGATAATAAATGGAAAGTGAGCACCCAGCTGGAATGCAGCCTGAGCCATTTGAAATTACGGTTTCCAATATAGCACTAAAACTCTTGTTCTGTCAGTGCAAGGGTTGCTGTTTGTGCAATGGAACGTTCTCCCCCATACACCCCCTAAAGCTGTTTAGGGGTTCTCCCAACTGTCTGTAGCAGATTTGGGAAGTGGGGTACATGTGGGTTTGGTGCCCGTGGAGAAAGTAGAAGAGGGGAAGTCTCATTGCATAACCAGAAGTCCTTCCACTAAAGGGACACGTTAGGGCTGGCTCTGTGATGAGACAGAGGGAAGCAGCTGCCTCAGGCAGCAGGTGCTAAGGGGCAGGGAGCAGGGAGAGCTGTGGGTATCATGCTTTGTACCCCCTACACTACCTGGCTGCCCTCAAGCACGGTGGAAGATACTTTCCTTTCACCAGTATTGAGGTAAGACTCAGCTGCCAATCCAATTGGCTTCTGTATGTGCCTTGGGGAAGGGCACCATCTTGTCTTTCGCCTCAGGCAGCAAAACGCCTTGATCCGGCCCTGACAATAGTAGAATACTACCCTGCGACTCTTGGCAGATTTTTGAGTAGTGTTGATGATGACAGTCATGCTTTATTTCAGTTATTTAAGAGCCAGCAAATCGGACTGCCAGGAACTTGCTTCATCTTACAAGGCTCTGAAGTTTGCCGCCAGAAAGGAGCAATCCTGCCTCCCCGGCCAACACTTTGCCTTGCACCATCTTGGGCTCCAGAGTAACTCCAACAGCAGGGAAAGTGGTTTCCCTCACCGCTTACTAATGGCCAGAGAGGCAGAAGGCAGAATGAAGTCACAAGATGACTGGGAAGACCAAGCTGCCATCTTTGATCTTCCAGGCGCTATGGTGTACATGAAGGACCGCCATTTGGAGAATAGACTCCAGTTTCTTAATCATCAAGAGAAGCTCCGTTATTTATTGATGCAACAGCAGGAATGCAATGCCAAGATGGAAGACGGCTTAGATCGCACCGAGCGTCGATCGCCTTCCCCACTGCTGAGGGCAGGCAAGGAGTGCAAAAAGGAAAGGTCCAGTTCGGGAGACTCTAGTGAGGGAACGCTAGGGCGATTTCTTTTGATCGACAGGGAGGAACTGGAGCAAGCAGAGAAGGCAGAAGTCATGAGGGAGTATCTCACAGAAGTACCCCTAGACCTATCAGATTATGGAAGAGGAAGAGAGAAACTGAAGGCAGCCAACTGGCAACCATCCTCAGGGGAGGAGGAGCCTGGAAGTCCGATTAAAAGGTCAGCTGAAGACCCCATCCTTCATAAAAGTGATTTGTCCACCTGGCTCCACGCAGCTGAACGTCTCCACAGGGGCAAAGAGTCAGAGCAGCTCAGTGTGGGAGCCAAGGAGAACCTCGCAGCATCTCTGGTAAGAGAAACTGCTCCAAGAGTTCATGTGTTGGGCTGTTTCTGAACTGTCACTTCTGTTTATAAACAAAACCATTTTCCATTTACTGTTTTTTATGCCACTTTTATCCTTTGCAATATTTTTGCCCTCCTACCAGTCCTATGACCTAGGACAACAGTTAGGCAAGAGCCTCTTTGATTTGCACAGCAGCAAATCACCTTGTTCACCATTGAGGATGGATGGATGGATGGATGGATGGATGGATGGATGGATGGATGGATGGATGGATTTATATGCCACTTAATGCCAAAACAGGCTTCTGAGTGTTTACAAGTATAGAAACCAATTGCATAAGAATTAAAACATATGCATCCATAAATAATATGCAACAATCAAATGGCACAACAAAATACTTGCCAGCCAATCCTACTCCTGTATTGTACATATGTGTGAATACACTTGTCCCTGCATGGGCTCCTCACCTTGAAACAAGCGGGTATACATCTGGTGGAGAGTCAGCTGCCTCAAGGCCTTCTTGCCCCCAGTCCTCCACACATTTTACCTGTTTAGTATATCTGCAAAGGGCTAGGACGAATGTGGCATGCAGATGTTTTGCACATTATGTGTTTAAAGTGTAGATGGCATAGTCACATCTTTAAATACTCACATGAACAGTCAGACCCAATCAGAGTCCCACAATATGTGTGCAAAGATGCTGAAAGATGTGGCTACATCATCCACACTTCATGGGTCCTCTTCAGGAAACATCTGTCTGCTGCATCAGTCATGTCACCTTTGACTGAACATGAGCATCATTCAGTTCATATGTGCTCGTGGGAGCTGTATCCAATGTTAAAAGCAGACCTATTGAGATTAATGGGTGTGACTAACTAAGGTCCATGAATTTCAGTGGGTCTTGTCTGAGCTGGACACAACTTATGGTTCACATTCTGTGAATGCTTACAGTGATGCTTGTGTTTATCAGGACTTGAACACAGGTCTCATGAACATACGAAGCTACCTTACACTGTCAGCATATATAGCCAAGTAGTGTATATTCTGATTCACTGCAGTTCTCCAACACTTAAGAGAGGGGTCACTCCAGCCCCACCAAGGTGCCTTTTGGTGAAAAATGAACCCCAGACCTCCTACATGCAAGATTTGTGCTCTACCACTCAATTACATCCCTTCTCCATCTCATCAAGAAGGAAGGCTAGTCATGTGTGATGTTCCATGGAGGCTGTTTTGGTCCATGGAGATACCACCAAGCATAGCTGATCACCCCAGCTGTGCTGGAGGTGGGTAAGCAGGGGAACATAAGATCAGCGCCTTGGAGAGGTGTCCTGTAGCTGAGGCAGGACATACATGTGGACTCAGAAGTGTCCTGGAGCAACTAACAGGTCTTGATAGGCTAGGCTAGCTATTCATTGACTAGAGATCCCTCCTTGTGCACTACAGCTCCACATATGACAGTCCATGAAATACACCTGTCTCCTTACAGCTGCAGATATTGGAGGAATCTGCCTTTGAGGATTCCTGATCTGTGGCCATGATGGAGGCTGGGTGTTATTGGTGTGAGTGTGTTTGTGTTGAACTGCTATATTTCTGGCCACAAACATCTGTCTGGGCCTTCTGCAGATCTCTTCACTACAAGAACTTCCCACGTGCAAGCCGGCATCTTGCGACGCCACAGCCGATTCAGAGACAAAGGTGCCTTTTGAAGCGCAGAAGCAGAAAATGGACCAGCCAGGTAACCTGCACTTTCAGAGAGACAGTGATAGGGAACAACATTTCTCTAGGTAGGTTGTAGGGTTTTTCTAAGTTAGCAGGCCCCAGATGCATGAAACACGCCCTCATCTTTTCAGACAGACAGACACCAACAACAACATCGTCACCATGATTTGCTCGCTGGGAGATTAGACGGTGTTAACTATTTAAAGGTAAAGGGGTAAAGGGACCCCTGACCATTAGGTCCAGTCATGACCGACTCTGGGCTTGCGGCGCGCATCTCGCTTTATTGGCCGAGGGAGCCGGCGTACAGCTTCCGGGTCATGTGGCCAGCATGACTAAGCTGCTTCTGGTGAACCAGAGCAGCGCACGGAAATGCCGTTTACCTTCCCGTTGGAGTGGTACCTATTTATCTACTTGCACTTTGACATGCTTTCAAACTGCTAGGTTGGCAGGAGCTGGGACCAAGCAACGGGAGCTCACCCCATCGCGGGGATTCAAACCGCCAACCTTCTGATCAGCAAATCCTAGGCTCTGTGGTTTAACCCACAGCGCCACCCGCGTCCCTGTTAACTATTTAGTTAGCATTTAATTTCAACTTTGTTTGTGAGGACACTTTGTTTGTGAGGACACTGGATGAGGTTGCATCAAAGCAAGTGTTAACCTACACTTTGCCATGCATTTTCCGAACACTTTCCTTATCGCCAAAAATCTGGTCTTTTGGGGGAAGTGGGTTTACTGCCCAATACCTCCAAATCAACTGTAACTGCCCAACCTGAATTTGCCTGTATGTGACTGAATCCCACCCAAAAATAGAGACAAACTGGAAGTGCCATTAGCCTTTAAGGTGCCAGAAGACTCTATTTCTGTGGTTGCTGTAACAGGCTGACACAGCTACCATTTCTTTCAGCAAGAAATTTAGACATCCCTTGTTGACCAAACCACTCTTACATCAAACTGCACTCCAAAACTTGAGAAACATTTCCCCTAATGGTTATAATTAATCCTCTCAGTAGCAACATCTAAGTTCTGTGGCTTCCAAAGAAACTTCTATTGCTCAACCGGTAGTTTCACTCCTTATATCCAGGACAACTGCATTGTTTGAACACACTGTGCCTCCAATTTAAGTAAACTTTGATTATAACAGACAGTAGGTCTTTGTGCTCAACCGAAACCTCCAGCACCCTGTAAGGCCTTTCGGACAGCAAGACCAGAAACTTCTCACTTTAGCCTGTGGCCATATCAACCCAAGCAAGCCCCACCTGCTCAAATTATTTGTTCACCTAGATCAGTATTGTCTGCTGTGATTGACAGCAGCTCTCCAAAGTCTCAGGCATTTGCCTCCTGGTCTTTTTACCTGGAGATTCAGATATTTAACCTGCGACTTCCTGCATGCAGACCATGTACTTAACCAGTGAGATATGTACACACGATAGGAAGTTGCAAAGGGAATGATCCCTGATTCAAGACAATGAGGAAATCACAAGCTTTTCCTAATTATAGCCCCCACAGGAAAATCCCCATTTTTAAAATTTTCTCTACATCTGTGATGACTAGAAACTTGACTCTTCCCATCTCCTTCTCAGTGCTTCAGTAAGATGGTTGGTTGGCTCTCCTATCGTATGAGGGGGGAAAGCCCTATTCCTATATCAACAACAACAGCAAAAGTCACATCCATAATACCAACTTTACTGGCTGAGCTGGAAAGTAGAGTTGGCCTGTATGGCTTGATTTTGGGAAGCTCTAGCCCAGACCAGAGAATCAGGATTTTTGTGCTAATGGGAAAGTTTTTGTTTTGTTTTTTAAAGGCAGCTGTGTGCTGATTTGCATATAAGGAGATCAAATCAAGGGAGACGGATCTCTCAATTGATTGACATCTGGGTGGGGTGGGAACAGACACACAGAGAGGTTTTGTTTGCTTGTCATTTGAATATTGGTGTGGCTCCTCGTCTGGAAACTGCAAGTCCTCCAACAGCTGATCTTTCATCTGCCATTGTTTCCTTTAGGTAACAGAGATTCTGAGTCGGTCAATGAAGAATCTGACGAGCCCAATACATCTGATAGCGAGGTTTGTTCCCTTTTGTGTATTTGCTCATCATCCCACACATACACCTGTCTGCCCCGTCCCCCCAACACATACACCAAGTAGAGTCTACCTTCTGGCTAGGCACAAGCCATTCTCAGTATGGGAATCGTTTAGGAGGCAACTGGGCAACACTGGGTTTACTTGGCCGAATGTGCCCACCTGTCATTCAGCTGATTTCACAATGACTATTTTTCGCTTGCACAGTTTGAAATCAAACTGTGCAGGCAAGGCACAGTGTAATGCAAGACCCAAGGAATCAGCTGTTGTTGGCGCTTGCAAAGTACCGTACTTTTCTGTGTACAAGACTAGGGTTTTTTTACTAAAAAATTAATGTTTAAAAAGGGGAGTAGTCTTATACACAGGGGCAATCTCCTCCATTTTCTTAATTTTGAGTCCCCCAAAATAGGGGGACATCTTATACACAGTGGCATGTTGTGCAAAGAAAAATACGGTACATCAAAGCAGCTAGACTGATGACTTTGATTGGCCGCCAAGACCATATAACACCAGTTCTGGAAGAACTACATTGGCTCCCAGTACATTTCCAAGCTCAATTCAAGGTGTTGGTGCTGATCTTTAAAGCACTAAATGGCCTCAGCCCTGTATACCTGAAGGAGTGTCTCCATCCCCATCGTTCAGCCTGGACACTGAGGTCCAGCTCTGAGGGCCTTCTGGCAGTTCCCTCACTGCGAGAAGTGAGGTTACAGGAAACCAGGTAGAGGGCCTTCTCGGCGCCCGCCCTGTGGAACACCCTCCCACCAGATGTTAAGGAAATAACTATCTGCCTGAAGGCAGCCCTGTTTAGGGAAGTTTTTAATGTTTGATGTGTTTGTGTTTTTAATATTCTGTTGGGAATATTCCCTTCTGTTGGGAGTATAAATAATTATATTATATTATTATTATTATTATTATTATTATTATTATTATTATTATTATTATTATTATCACATGGCTTTGAAGCCACTCCTGATCTGCAAACCCCTTTTCCTTTTGGTCCAGCCATGCCTTTACCAAGCCTGGTGTCATATATGACGTTAGGTTGAAGGCTGGTGGGTGTGTCTTAGCCAAAACAGCTCCATGGTTTAAATGGGGAGGTCTGGTGGGTCTGATTAAGCCCACAAACAAGAGATTCCCCACTTCTGAGAACCTTTGGCAATGCTAATCAAACCTTATGCTCTCAACTAAGTCGAGAAACCACTAGAGAAAGGGGGCTCCATGTGGTGTGCCAGGATCCTGCTCCAACGTCGCATGTGGGCAGACAAGTGTAGTAGAGACAAAGTGGGCAGCTCATGAGATGCATGGCCTTATGAGATCCAGCTGGGCTGCAAGCTGGCCCAATCATTAGGCAGAGTGAAGCAACTGCCTCAGGTGGAAGATTCTGATGGACATTAGAGTATTTTCCTCAAGGCATTCCTGCCGAGCCCCTTGTCCATTCCCCTGAGCTGGAGGACAGAGATTTGTGCCGCATCTGACCTGCCCTGTGCCCCCTATGCTAGCCAGCTGGCATCAGCTGCAATTGGCGACACTGCCCCATTGCCAGTTTTCCAGTCAGATTCATCTGCCAGCCCAGCTGGCTTCTGTATGTGCAATGGGGAGCACCAAACGTTTGCCCTCTGCCCCAGGCAGCAGAATGTATTCGGCTGTCCCTGCTAAATCAGTCCCACCAATCACTAAAAGGAAGACTTGCAACAGACACATCCCAAAATGAAATGCTGGTGCCATGGTTAAAATACAGGAGGTGATGGCAGATGAAGGTGATGGACTATATGGAACTGGCGGAAATGACTGGCAGAATCCGAGATCAGGGAGAAGAGTCGGTGGAAGAAGATTGGAAGAAATTTAAAGACTATCTTCAGAAATATTGTAAAATTAATGAATGTTAGAATGATGCTGGATAGAAATTAAGTGATCTTTAGCTGTAATGTTATAAGAGAATACAAGAAAATGGTTATTAACAGGTAAAAACTTAATGTTATGACATTTTAAAATTGAAGATTAAGATGATTGAAGAGGGGAGGGATTTGCTGAATGAAAAATTTGAATTGGAATACAGAGAAAGGAGGCGTAAGGAGGTCCGGGAAATAAGCAAATGAAAATATGTGATGGAAAGACTGAATTGTTTTTAACTATTTTTATTTTGTATTTTTTCTGTTTTTTCCCCCCTTTTATGTTTGGTAACTTTTTTGAAAATCTCAATAAATATCTTTTTAAAAAAAATACAGGAGGTGAAAGCTGGAAGGAATGGAAGCTGTCTTTCCAAAGCTGAGTTTCTCAATTGGTAGAGCATGAGACTAAATCTCAAGGCTGTGGGTTCGAGCCCCACATTGGGCAAAAGATGCCTGCATTGCAGGGGGCTGGAATAGATGATCCTCGTGGTCCCTTCCAACTCTATTATTCAAGTTATGACCTTAATCCTAATATAGCCAGGATAGCCAACTAGCACGGCCAATGGTAAGGGCATCACTCTGGCTAATCCTACACTGTTCACCTAGAACGACCTATGAAAGGACTTGACTTTAATCCAAAATGAGCTGTGTTTGACTTGTAGGCAGGGTTGAAAGAGCGTCTTGTTTGCGGAATACAGAAGGAGGAAAAGAATTTTTCCGATCAGACCTGATTTTTGAGTGCAAAACTTGAGCACAACTGAAGGAAGAAAGGTTGGGTTCCCAAATGCTACGGGACATTTAACTTGCACATCTGAAACTCATGTCTGAATAATTTCCCCCTAATAGGTGATTGGCACTTGTGATGATGAAAGCCTCCAAGCGGCTCCCGTGAAAGAAAAATATTGTTGCACAACTGAGATCACCCAGAGATCGCAAAAGAAGCGGAAAAGGGGACACGATTCGCCGACAAAGGGTACAAACAGGGGGTTCAGAATCATGTATTGTGAGATACAGTCATACCGCAGGTTACAGATGCTTCATGTTGCATTTTTTCGGGTTACGGACCGCCAAAACCCGGAAGTACCAGAACAGGTTACTTCCGGATTTCGGTGGTTGCGCAGGAGCACTAAATCACGCTTTGCACATGCTCCGAAGCACCGAATTGCAACCCACAGATGTGCAGGTGTGGGTTGCAAACGCTGCAGGTTGCGAATGTGCATCCCGCATGGATCACGTTCGCAACCCGAGCATCCACTGTATACTATTTTTCATGTCTTACATAACACTGCACCTGTTTACTTAGGCCACATTCACATTTAAATTGCCTATGTTGCCACTTGTTACATTGTTCGGAGACCCCTATGCCCCTCACAGAGCTATGATTTCCAGAGTAGTTTAGCAATCCATCCCTCTTCACAGAGCTATCTCTGAGAATTGTAGCTCGGGGGGGGGGGGGGGATTTGGGCTTCCTAAGAACTCTCAGCGCCTTTAACAGCTCCCAGAATTCTTGGGGGGAAGACAGTTTAAAATGGCACCATTGTGCTTTAAATGGATGTGGCCCTTGTCCACTGAACTTTGTTTGTTCCGGTGGCTCATTTGAGAAAAGAAAGAACTAACTTTTCCTATGCACAGGCCAGGCACTCTCTTCTGCTCTCTGAATTCCAGGCTATGCAAATGTTTGTTCACAGTGATACAGTCCGCTGTGATAAGGCACGCAGCAGGGAGGACTCCAGAGTCTTGGGGGCCAGGCTGGCTTTCTGGCAAAGGGTTAGCCCAAGCCAACCTGGGAGGGAGAAGAGAGTAGGAGAAAGGCTTTGCAACACGTAAATTGAATAGGTGCACTAGGTACACAGTTCAGTGTTTGCTTAGCCTTTCCGGAGAAATGTTATTGACTTGCAGGGAATGCATTTTCACAAACGGTGTTTATTGTTAAGCCCCATTCCCTGTAGAGGGGGAAACCTCTTAACAATGGAATGTGTTGTGCTGGCGTTTCCTGCAGGTGACAAAGTAGGAAATGGATAAAGGTTGGGCACTTGAAAAAGGGCGGAGGGAACAACCAACAACCCTCCCTTCCTCTTCACAGTTTAAATACTTTTCTCCACCTCCAAAGCACTACCACTGGCTCTGTTTGTGCAGTCAAAAAGTGTGTGCTTGGCTGTGTGTGTATGCGTGTGAGTTAGAGAGAGCAATGTTGACCAAGCATGTGAGAGAGATATTGTTGTTGGCAAGGCAAAAGGGCTTGTTTGACAAGCTTCCGTTCCTATCGCATTGCCTTTCTGACAGGTCTGATGAACCTGGATACAAAATGTCGACAGCTCCTTTTTCTTGTTCTGTCAAAAGGCTCGGCCTTTCCCTGCAAAGCGCTGAGCTCAGAAGGGGTTAAAATTGCAAAGGGCAAGACAATGAATGGTAGGCAGTGGCAGCAGGGGTGGGGTGGACACTGGTATTTTCAAATACCAGTGCTTGCAAATCTAATCCAGGCCTGCAAGCAGCTGCCCATCTGCCTTTACATTACCGCTCTCAAAGGTAATAGGGGAACACGGGTGGCGCTGTGGTCTAAACCACTGAGCCTCTTGGGCTTGCCAATCATAAGGTCGGCAATTCAAATCTGCACAACAGGATGAACTCCCATTGCTCTGTCCCAGCTTCTGCCAACCTAGCAGTTCGAAAGCATACCAGTGCAAGTAGATAAATAGGTACCACTGCGGCGGGAAGGTAAACAGTGTTCCTGTGCGCTCTGGTTTCCATCACAGTGTTCCATTGTACCAGCAATGGTTTAGTCCTGCTGGCCACATGACCCGGAAAGCTGTCTTTAGACAAACGCCAGCTCCCTCGGCCTGCAAGCAAGATGAGCGCCGCACCCCAAAGTCGCCTTTGGCTGGACTTAACCGTCCAGGGGTCCTTTACCTTTTTTTTTTTTTACTGCTCTCAATGCAGCAGGTTCCTGAACTGCTGAATCCAGTGTCTGTGACCAGGATTAGGATTTAGGACAGAATTCTGCCCCAGCTTTTACAGAGCCTGCATCAGGGGCAAGGATAGCCATTTGTAAAACTGAAATTATTGCAACAGGGAAGGATGGGATGGAACGCAAGTCCAGCACCAACAATCAGTCAGGTTGGGCACTGGCCAAGGACTCAGGGGCTTGGAAGGGCCCCCAACCAAGCTGTGTCACCATTCATCACTCTCATTGTCTGTTTTGTGGACGCTGGACGTCGTCTCCCCCCCCCCCAGCTCACAGAGGCCCCTTAGACTTGGCTCCCTCTCCCTGTTTTGTTTTGTTTTGTTTTGTTTTGTTTTGTTTTGTTTTGTTTTGTTGACGGTGGCTCATCTTCGGCACTGTGCCAAAAGTGCCATGAAATCTGGCCCTCGTGCAACCAAGTCATAGACAGGTAGCTGCTCATTTGTGTGGCTCTTAACATGGGAACTGGGCAAAACGTTTTCAGGAAACCCGATCTTTAGACTCCACAAGCTGCTTCAACCAATACTTCTTCCCAGGGATTGGGAATGGTAGCTGTCTAAGGGAATGGGGGTCACCTAACATCTCCCAGCACCCTTAATGAACTACAGTTCCCAGGATTCTTTGGGGGAAGCCAACGACTCTTTAAAGTGGTACAATGCTGTTTTAAGTGTAGATGGTGAATAGGGCCTAAGTTGGATTTCACACTTGGTGATCTATTGCAATCGCTCTCCTGATCTACCTTCAGCCCACCTCTTCTATATGAGGTGCCAGACACTGAAACAAAACTTGCCCAGTTCGTTATCCCAGAATGCACTGCAAACCTGCTAACGCCTTTGTCTGTTTTGTTCTTCACAGCCTTTAAGAAGCCTGTTCAAGGCAGGCGTAATGGCAAAGCAGCCCAGATCCTAGCTGACATGCAAGAAGATCTAAAAGAAGCAGCAAACTGCAGCCCTGCTTCCAGCCACAATGAAGATGAAGAGACATAGCCCGAATGTGCTTTCTTGCTGGAGCAGATCCTACCACTTGAACCAGTGTCAGATATTTCTGCTGTGATATGAAGCCCTTCAGTGGCCAGTTATTCTCATTGACATCAACCAGGACAGCTCAAGCCTGCTCAGGCGCCATTGCTTCACATCCCTGACCGACAAGTGAATTCATGTGGACTAGTACGGTAACTTACTGACAGTCAAGGCACTCTGGAGAGCTTTACAAAATTCTTTGGTTAATTCTCTCGAGATTTGGGCAGTGAGGTGGTTTGTTCTGCTCGGCTATTCTGTGGTTCCTTTTGTCCAGGTCTTGCCAGTTCTCTGGCATTCAACCAGATTGGCCCTGCCATACCTTCGCTGTGATTGATTAAGTGTTGCATCAAGAGACAACTGCAATGTAAGGACAGAGAGACTATGTTCTGCATGCAGGGGGTCCCAAATTCAGTCCCTTGCAATACCAGTTAGAATGATCAGGTCCTGGGGAATACTCTTGCCTGATATTTTGGAGGGCTACTGCAAACCAGAGACGACAACAGTGAGCTACAGCAGACCTGGCAGCTTTCGGTGACTTGCAAAACATGGTGTTTTGTTGCTTCCACGGCCAATACAAGACATCCCTATGGGACCGTTGTCTTTCCTTCCTTTTATAAAATCAGCAACTCTGCAGGGGCCTGGACATCCAATGTCCTGTAGCCTGTGGGTCCACAAGGGAGGGCTGTAGATCAGTGCCAGAGCAACTACTCTGAATCCAAAAGCTTCCAGGTTCAATTTCCAGCCTCTCCAGGTGAGACTGGGAAGACCTTTGCCTGAAATACTAGACACCTGCTGCAATGCAGTGTAGACAATGCTAAACTGGATGGACCAATGTTCTGACTTCCTAGTCATACTCACCAACTGTATGTATTTTCCCAGGACATTCCTGGAATTATAGAATCCATCCCGGCTTCTGATTAAATCCCGGAATGTCCCGGGGATAAGCTGGTGCTTGCAGCCAGCGTTGGCACTTGTAGCAGTGTTGCTGACCCGCATGGCAGCCTGACACCAAAAGACATGCGTCCCGATTTTCTTCAGGGGAATGTTTGAAGGTAGGCTAGGTATCTGTCAGGCATCATTGGTGCGCTGCAAATGCCACCAAAAGCACAGGGTAAACAGCGGCCGGCAGAATAAGGTCGTCCTGCGAGGTGCAAGATAAGAATAAATGGGCTGAACTTTGACAGCAGCTTTCCTTCGTCAAAAGGGTGTATTGGGCCAAGATGGTGAAAGCATGGTTTGACTAGTCCTGGAGCACTTCCCAAAGTGCATCTTAAGATGGTGCTTATTTCAGATATTGTTGCACCTGTGATCCCCTTACACACACATCGGAAGATTCAGCAAGGAGAGGGCTCTAGCTATTGCACATGGCTGATGGGGAAGTCTGAAGGACCAGCGATAAGAAGCAATATCTGCTAGCCACATCCTCATGGTTGCCAGTCTGAAGTAGTCTCAGGGCCAGAAATGAGGGTAGCTTTTGATCTACATCAGTTTTGCAGGTGGTGGGTTCTGGTGACAAGGAAGCTATCACACCTTTGAAGTTAATAGGGGGAAAGGTAAAGGGATCCCTGACCATTAGGTCCAGTCGTCACCGACTCTGGGGTTGCGGCGCTCATCTCGCTCTATAGGCTGAGGGAGCTGGCGTTTGTCCACAGACAGCTTCCAGGTCATGTGGCCAGCATGACTAAGCCGCTTCTAGCGAACCAGAGCAGCGCACGGAAACGCCGTTTACCTTCCAGCCAGAGTGGTACCTATTTATCTACTTGCACTTTGATGTGCTTTCGAACTGCTAGGTTGGCAGGAGCAGGGACCGAGCAACGGGAGCTCACCCCATCGCGGGGATTCGAGGGGAAAGGTGCCACACACTAAACAAAAACTTCTGGATCTTGATATGCACAGCGTACAAAAAACACCTACGTATCGCCAAGTACCCAGTTTGATTGTACATAAATGCTACATTGATTAAACCACTGCATAGTTTACCCTAAAATAAGTGATCTTATTTTATGTGAGCTTTGTGTTAAGGATTTGGGGGGGGGGAGGTTATAGCAGCTGCTCTCCATATTTCAGGGGTGAACAACATGGGAGCTGACTGCAGACTTCCTGTTCAGGGCCATTAAAACTAAAAACTAAAAGAGATTGTGAAGAGCTTCAAAAGGGCCTCTCCAAACTGAGCAAATGGGCAATAAAATGGCCCAGTTCAGTGTAAGCAGCGGTCAAGTGATGCTTGTGGTGGCAATAAATCTTAATTTCACATATACACACATGGGGAATGAGCAGGCAGTGACTGACCAGCGACGAGACCTTCAGGTCGGAGTGGATAGCTCCGTGAAGATGTTGATCCAGTGTACAGCAACTATTTTTAAAAAGGTAAATTGCATTCTAGGAATTCCATGTGCGCTGTTCTACTCACCACTCCCTCAATATAGCAGAGTTGGAAAGGAGCAACTGAAATGTGATCAAGGGGCTGGAGTGCCCCCTGACCCATGTGAGAGAAGGTTGTGACATTTGAGACTTTTTAGTTAGGACAAAAACCAAGTAAGAGGTGAAATGATAGACATTTACAAAATTATACCTGGCTTGGAGAACATGGACTGGGTTTTTCTCTCTCTCCCTCTCTCATGACTCTAGAACTCATAGACATCCAGTGAAGCTAATTGTTGGAATATTTAGGATAGATGAAAGAAAATACTTCTTCACACAATCCAGAGCCCGATCTGAAAGGAAAATTTTTGGGCTCAATGAGTTGAAGAGGACCTGATCTGGGATGACCTTTAAAGGTAAAGGTAAAGGGACCCCTGACCATTAGGTCCGGTTGTGACCGACTCTGGGGTTGCGGCGCTCATCTCGCTTTATTAGCCGGTGTACAGCTTCCGGGTCATGTGGCCAGCATGACTAAGCCGCTTCTGGCGAACCAGAGCAGCGCACGGAAACGCCGTTTACATTCCCGCCAGAGTGGTACCTATTTATCTACTTGCACTTTGATGTGCTTTCGAACTGCTAGGTTGGCAGGAGCAGGGACCGAGCAACGGGAGCTCACCCCGTCGCGGGGATTCGAACCGCTGACCTTCTGATCTGCAAGTCCTAGGCTCTGTGGTTTAACCCACAGCACCACCTGCGTCCCTTTGTCAACCAAAGGATGACCTTTGGCTGGCTGCAAATTAATTGAACATTTGGGGGGGGGGTCATTTGCACGGGAAGTTAGTTGGCTCCTCTTCCATCACACATCTATGCATATAAATTAGCATGGGCAAATGTTATGCACATTTGTGTTCATGAGTCCATGCCCTGAATATTTACATACCGAGCAAATGACTCTGGTGCCCAGAACACAACTCATATACAGAATACTCACAAATGATGTGGATAACACAGGCCTTTGTCGATGGGATTCCAAAACATATTGGCAGCTTAAATGTCAAAGTTAGACAGAGGACAACAAGGTGGCCAAGCTGTAACCATTGCTGGCACTTAGCCTTCGGTTCACACTGACCTTGGGAAGGTCATTCATATCCTGTTGTTCCTGAACCACATCGCCAAACAGAGTCCAGATACTGTCAATTGCTGTGTCAGAGATCATGTTTTCCCACAAGTACAGTTCTTGGTAGTGCCCTGTCCATCACTTCATCTGCTTGCTGTAATCTGTGATGATCTTTCCGGACAAAGGTTTTCAGCAGTGCAGTTTCCCTTGACGGGTTGGTCCAAAGGTTTTCTCCATGCCTTCGTACATTTTGCGAGTGTTGCCCGCGTCAGCAGCGAGTTGGGTGCTCTGACGCAGCTTTAGCCATTAGTCGCTGGCACATGTGGAAATGGTGGGGGCACTGAATCCGTTGTCATTTTTCAAAGGGCCCTTGCCTCTTTTGGTCTGTGCCTGCCACCTAGTGGATACAGAATGGTACTTCTAAGGTTGGCATGTGTCCTCACATAGGAGGGACACTAGCAACACCTTTATCACCTTATGAAACACACACACACACACACACACACACCAGACTTGCAAAATCAGGTTACTAAATGCAGGTTTTGTGAGTGATATCCAGATGCTCCAAACTCAGTGGCCTGGTTTCTCCCAAATCCCCAATTCCCGGCACAGAGGAAGTATGAGATGTTGCTACCTTTCTTTAGTGTGCTCAATAATTTTATGTGCTCCACGGTTCTAGAGGTTCTGCTAAACATGATCAGAAGGGACCAGCTGGTTAAAGGGGTACAGGTCAGAGCTAAACAGTACAAATTGAGAGCATTTGCAGATGACTTGGTACTTACATTACAAGAGCCAGACACTAGTACTAAAAGAGTTTTAGAACTAATTCAAGAGTTTGGTCAAGTTGCAGGATTCAAACTGAACAAACTAAAAACTAAGGTATTAGAGAAAAATTTAACAGCTACTGAAAGGGAGAGGTTCCAGAATGAAACAGGTTTAACTGTGGTTAAGAAAGTGAAATACTTGGGGATTAACATGACAGCTAAAAATGTGAACTTATTTAAAGATAATTATGAGAAATGCTGGGTAGAAGTAAAAAAAGATTTAGAAATATGGTCAAATTTGAAGCTTTCACTGCTAGGCCGCATTGATGTGATTAAAATGAATGTATTGCCTAGAATGTTGTTTTTGTTTCAAACATTGCAAATTGTGGACAAGATGGATTGTTTCAAGAAGTGGCAGAAATATATTTCGAAATTTGTCTGGCAGGGCAAGAAATCTAGAATAAAATTTAAGATTTTAACTGATGCAAAGGAAAAGGGGGATTTGCCCTGCCAGACTTTAAACTTTACTATGAATCAGCAGCATTCTGCTGGTTGAAAGACTGGCTGCTTCTTGAGAACACAGACATTTTGGACCTAGAAGGTTTTAACAACATTTTTGGGTGGCATGCATATTTATGGTATGACAAGGTCAAAGCTCACAAAGCTTTTAAAAATCATATTGTCAGGAAAGCATTATATATATGTTTGGATTAAATATAAAGACTTGTTGGAAAATAAAACCCCAAGGTGGTTGTCGCCAATGGAGGCAAAGGCTGTGGAAAAAACTCAATATGGAGGCCAAATGGCCGAAATATTGGGAAATTTTGGAACAAGAAGGGGACAAACTGAAATTGCAGAGTTTTGAGAAATTAAAAGATAAAGTCCGAGATTGGCTTCATTATCATCAAATAATGGAGGTTTACAAGTTGGACAGGAAAATTGGCTTCCAGGTGGAAAAATCAAAATTAGAAACAGAACTGTTAGAACCTAATACTAAGAACTTGTCAAGAATGTATAACTTGCTGTTGAAATGGAATACACAAGATGAAACAGTGAAATCAGCCATGATAAAGTGGGCACAAGATATTGGTCATAACATTATGTTTGCTGACTGGGAACAGTTGTGGACCACCGGTATGAAATTTACGGCATGTAATGCCTTAAAGGAAAATATTATGAAAATGATTTATAGGTGGTACATGACCCCAGTCAAGCTTGCAAAAATTTACCACTTGTCTGATAATAAATGTTGGAAATGTAAAGAAACGGAAGGTACTTTTTTCATAATTTGTGAAACTTTACTAAATTTTTTTTAAAAAAATAATAATTTTATGTGCTCCAATTGTGACACCACCAGCCTAAAACATGAGGCATTTGGGTGTCCACTGTATTGAAGAATTACCTTCACAAATGGGCTCTGCAAAGTGCAGTTCTCGGATAGGTTTCCTGGAACAGAAGTCAAAGCAAAGGCATCCTTAGTTTTCAAACTGCGGTGTCATGTTTTTTTTTTAAGTTACAGGTAGGTAGCCGTGTTGGTACAGTGTGCATACTGTAGATAGTTTTCACTCAGGTCCACATATGCAAATAAGGGGTTGAAAATGACGTTCAGTGATTGGATAGTTACAGAAAGTGGTTACTGTTGCGTTGTAGTGGAGCGCTATATAAGCAGGCTGGCTGAACCATTCAGTTCAGTTCTGTTCTGGGCCTGTGAATAAATAAGAGCTGTTTGAAGAATCGCTGTGTCGTCTGATATTTTCACCCACATCTTAACAGTAGGCCTCTGAATACCAGTTGCTGGAGGGGAGAATTCCTACATTCCTGCCTCTCAAGCGCCTTCAGAGATCCAGCATGACTCTTATGTTCAGAGTCACCTGATGAACCCCAGCCATCTCATTTTCATGGTTGGGACTCTCCTCATCAGTACAGTGGTACCTCTGGTTAAGAACTTAATTCGTTCCAGAGGTCTATTCTTAACCTGAAACTGTTCTTAACCTGAGATACCACTTTAGCTAATGGGGCCTCCCGTGCCGCCGGCCCGCGATTTCTGTTCTCATCCTGAAGTAAAGTTCTTAACCTGAGGTACTACTTCCGGGTTAGCAGAGTCTGTAACCCGAAGCGTTTGTAACCTGAGGTACCACTGTACACACACCCTTAGGTTCATTTCTTTGTTCTACCACCACTGGGACATGCAAAAGCTCCTTCCTCTCATTTCTGGTTCTTCTTTCTTTGGAAATACTTGTCGTCCCCTTTGACTCCTTTGTAATCTCTCCTTTCTTAATTCACCATGGGCGATGCTCTTTTGCCTTATACCTGCTTCAGTCAATGTCAGGGGTTAGCAAACTTTTTCAGCAGGGGGCTGATCCACTGTCCCCCAGACCTTGTGGGGGGCTGGACTATATGGGGGGTATGAACCAATTCCTATGCCCCACAAATAACCCAGAGATGCATTTTAAATAAAAGGACACATTCTACTCATGTAAATACACGCTGATTCCTGGACCATCAGCAGGCCAGATTGAGAAGGCAATTGGGCCAGATTCGGCCCCTGGGCCGTAGTTTGCCTACCCATGGTCAATGCCTTGCTCCTGTCTCTTGTTACTTTCCCTGGTTTTTGCCTGACTCTGTTTGTTTCTCTGCCTCAGTTTCATGCTCTCTCTTCTCAACGCTCGTTCTTCCTTGCCAGCCTCCTGTCCTACCTTCAAGCACATGCTTTCTTTCACTCTTCTTCTCTTCTTCACAGGCTTCTGTTCGTCCACATTCCCTCTGCCTCTTTCGCTCTCACTTCATCTCCTGTACAGTCGTGACCGACTCTGGGGTTGCGGCGCTCATCTCGCTCTATAGGCCGAGGGAACCGGTGTACAGCTTCTAGGTCATGTGGCCAGCATGACTAAGCCGCTTCTGGTGAACCAGAGCAGTGCACGGAAACACCGTTTACCTTCCCGCCAGAGCAGTACCTATTTATCTATTTGCACTTTGACGTGCTTTTGAACTGCTTGGTTGGCAGGAGCAGGGACCGAGCAACAGGAGCTCACCCCGTCGTGGGGATTCAAACCACCAACCTTCTGATTGGCAAGTCCTAGGCTCTGTGGTTTAACCCACAGCGCCACCCGCGTCCCTTACAGTCATACCTGTACAGTCATACCTCAGGATAAATATGCTTCAGGATAAGTATTTTTGGGTTGCGTCCGCAACGACCCGGAAGTAACGGAGCGTGTTACTTCCAGGTTTCTCTGCTTGCGCATGCACAGACAGTCAAAATGACGTCACGCGCATGCGCGGAAGCAGCGAAACGCAACCTGTGCACGCACAGACATGCAGTCGCATCTTAAGTTCTATTCAGGATGCGAACAGGACCCCGGAACGGATCCCATTCGCATCCCGAGGTACCACTGTATGTCGGTTTCTCTTTCTCAGTGGCAGGTGTAGTGACAGATTCAGAAGTCCAAGCCACACCCCTTCTAAGATTATACAATTACCTTGTGATAATAATAATAATAATAATAATAATAATAATAATAATAATAATATACTCAATAACAGGAAATGAGGTACCACAAGATAGAGATAAAATGTTTCTATATGCAGCTGCAGCAGCCAGGTTACTACTTGCAAAGAATTGGAAAGGAAAGGAAATTACATACTGTACTGGATTTAGGGGTTGCTCGTGCGTAAGTTGCCGCCGCTGCTGGCGAGGTTACCTGGTTAGACCCTTTCTGACTGAACAGCCTCCAGCATCGTGACTGTCTCAGTCGCTGGCAGAATCCGTCAGTGGGCGTTTCTTGAACTTCTTCCAGCACAAAAGTTCTTTGACGCCAAGTCTCCTCCTACTCTCCCTGCGCGGAAGCCTTCTGCGCAGGGAGGGTGTGGGCAGCGGAGGACCCGTGCTCTCCCCACTGGTCTCCGGCGAGGAGTCTTGGAGCCTCCTCTCCGATTCCCCCATCTGCCCCCCTTCTCTACTGGTGTTACGCTGATTTCCTTCCCCAGCGGATGGGCTGCCTCTCTCCCTACTGGGACCCTCTCCGCCATCCCTCTGGAGCCTTCCCTCCGCCTCTAGCTCCGATGGCAGTTCCCTGACAGATACCCACAAAAGAGGATTGGTTATATAAATTATCTGAATTTATAGAATTGGCAAAATTAACTGCAGCAATAAGATAACAAACAAATCAGAAATTAAGGTCACAACGGATATGGTTTGAAGAATATATGAGTAAACACCTGCTCTAAAGATAGCATGCTGATATGCTTAGACTAAGCTGTAAAGCTGACCTAGAAAAAATAACAGTTTAGTAAGAGAAGTAAGGTAGAGATACATGAATTGCAATGTAAATAAGAACTTTAACATAACAAAGATGGCGAGCATTGGCGGAGGGAAGCCACATGAGTGTATTATTATTTACCTATTTTATGTATTTTTCTTTTTCCCTTACCTTTTTTTTGTTTTGTTTGTAAGTGTATGTACATTACTGTTTTGTAGGTATGTCTAAATAAAATAAATATATATAAATATAAAAGAAAAAAGCAATAATAATAATAATAATAGATTCATTGCCACTATCACTGGTTATATCAAGACTGGATTACTGCAGTGCTTTCCACTTGAGGCTTCTTTTGTTCTTTATCTGGAAGCTGCAGTTAGTGCAGAATGCTGCAGCACGATTGCTGACAGGAGTGAGGTCTTGTCAGCATCAGGAATGCCAGCTTGGCCCTGTGAGTGTGGGTGCCTGGGGTTGTGGGTGCCATGCAGCCGAAATTTGTGAGTGCCAGGCCCTTTCATGGGGAATTTTGTGGGTGCTCGAGCCCCCAGGGAGCCGGCACCTATGGACAGCATATAATGCCCGTGCTCACCAATTTGCAACCAGTAAATAATAATAAACTATTCATGCCAATCTCCAAGTATGTGTTTCAGTTAGATCTACTGTTTTCTGGGCACATGCATTTGGAGTTTTCAAACATCTTCTGTCAGAGTGACATTCTGCTAGGGATGCAACTTAACTCATTAACTTTTCCTTTCTTACCTACACGGGCTTTTCCAGACAATCCAACAATCCCAGGTCATGTGATATCATGTCATGTGATGCACCCTTCACACATGCTACACGATATCCAGTCCCCACATCGCCCAGGGACAGCAACCCTGGAAAATTCAGGTTGCGTAAAAACCTAGTTTGTCATCCTTGGGAGAAAAGCAACGACAAACCTAGACAGCATCCTAAAAAGCAGAGATATCATCTTGCCAACAAAGGTCCGTATATTTAAAGCCATGGTTTTCCCAGTAGTGATATATGAAAGTGAGAGCTGGACCATAAAGAAGGCTGATTGCCAAAGAATTGATGTTTTTGAATTATGGTGCTGGAGGAGACTCTTGAGAGTCCCATGGACTGCAAGAAGATCAAACCTCTCCATTCTTAAGGAAATCAGCCCTGAGTGCTCACTGGAAGGACAGATCCTGAAGCTGAGGCTCCAATACTTTGGCCACCTCATGAGAAGAGAAGACTCCCTGGAAAAGACCCTGATGTTGGGAAAGATGGAGGGCACAAGGAGAAGGGGACGACAGAGGACGAGATGGCCGGACAGTGTTCTCGAAGCTACGAACATGAGTTTGACCAAACTGCGGGAGGCAGTGGAAGACAGAAGTGCCTGGCGTACTCTGGTCCATGGGGTCACGAAGAGTCAGACACGACTAAACGACTAAACAACAACAACATAGTTGACCGGAAGCTCTTATGTAACAAACCCACTTCTCCAAAAGATTGGATCTTTTTTGTGATAAGGGGTGACAGGAAAATGCACTGGAAAGTAATGGATGGTGCTTGCTTTGTCATGTCATCTAACAATCTGCAAACAAATCAACTGAATGTTTAATAAACAGGTTGTCTGTGTATCTGCAATGGCTACTAGGTCCAGAGTTCAAGAACAGAAAAGCAACAGAGCCATTTTTATTTTTCTGATTGCCAATGAAGCAGAATGCTGGAAGATTTGGGACAGATAAAAGAAATAACTTCTTCACACAATCCAGAGCCTGATCTGTAGGAATAATAATTTTTATTTCTCTGATGGCTGGAGGTACAATGACTGTGCAGAATTCTTTAAAAAGGAAGATCAATATGTGTATAGCAGCCAGGCTGTTCAGTCATCGCTACCTTGGAAAGAGAGGAAGATGCTAATATGTGACTAAGTTATTTCACCACCACCGAGCTATAGTTTCTCCCCGAGGGTTTGTGCTCCACAATTAAGCAAGCAAACAGCGATGCATTTCTGAAAACTGGTTTCTGTACTGATTTGGAAAATGTATTTCCTTAGCCCCTCACTCTCTGACCTCTCATTGTTTTCCTCTCCTTCCTTCTATGTGACCACGACCACCCACCAAAAAAAGCCCTGCAACTCCTTTGACGATGAGTCACATACAACGGCTTCTGCAGCATGTGGAGAAGAGGGATGTTTTTGATTCATTCGTTCATATCCGTGCTGTATGCCCGTTTCATTAAGAGGATGCATCGCTCTCCGCAGTCTGGAGGGGCATGATTAAATCAATCAGCTCAGTCTTTCTTAAACGCTTAATGTCATAATAAAACTCTGAGTCATTTCCCAAGGCATATAAGCTATTGGCACCATACATGCTGCTGTGTTCATTGGCATTTTCCTTCTCTGGAGCGTGGTACGGAGCCTTTTACAATCACAGAATCACAGAATTGTAGAGTTTGAAGGGAACCCAAGGGTCATCTAGTCCAACCCCCTGCAATGCAGGAAATCTCAACTAAAGCATCCATTTTTAATTAATATTTTATTAGGTTTTATCAGTAAAAAAATTCAGAAAGAATACAAAAACAGAAAAATACAAAGTCAAAATACAAAAATACAAACATTAAGCACAAAAAAGAAGAAAAAAGAAAAACACATAAAGAAAAAAGCAAAACTCCCTCTTTTTTAACTCATCTTTAGTTAACTTATTTTCCTGACTTCCTCACACCTCCCTTTTTTGTATCCCTTTTTTAAAGTTGGTTCAGCAAGTTCATATCCAATTTAGTTTATCTATTATCAATCCCATCTTACATTTTACCTTATTGCTAGATCCCCTTCAATTCATTTCAACGTCATCAACATTCAAAAATTTTACAATGTTTCTGTAAATAAGTTTTAAATTTCCTCCAATCTTCTTCCACCGACTCTTCTCCCTGGTCTCATATTCTGCCAGTCATTTCCGCCATCTCCATATAGTCTATTACGTAGTTGCATCTGCCATTCTTCCAGAGTGGGTAAATCTTATGTCTTCCAGTGCTTTGCGATAAGAATTCTTGCTGCTGCTGTAGCATACATAAAGAAAGTTCTATCCTTCTTTAACACCGATTGGCCGACTATGCCCAAGAGGAAGGCCTCTGGTTTCTTCAGGAAGGTATATTTAAATACCTTCTTCATTTCATTATAGATCATTTCCCAGAAAGCCTTAATCCTTGGGCACGCTCAACTAAAGCATCCAAGGCAGGTCGCCATCCAGCATCTGCTTAAAAAACTCCAAGGAAATCCATTCCGCTGTTGAACAGCTTTTACTGCCAGAAATTCTTCCATTGGTTTGGATCCTAGTGTCTGTAGCAAGAGAAAACAAGCTCGTTTTCTGATCTGGCCACAGTGATCCACGCGACGGTCACCTCCAGACTTGATTATTGTAACTCGCTCTATGCAGGGCTGCCCTTGAAGCTGACCCAGAAACTCCAGCGGGTGCAGAATGCCCCGGCGAGGCTCCTTACGGGGTCCTTGCCGCAGGATCGCATTCATCCAGTACTTTACCAACTGCACTGGCTCCCGGTGGAGTGCAGGGTCAGGTTTAAGGTGCTGGTTTTGACTTTTAAAGCCCTATGCCGCCTAGGACCCACGTACCTATGGGACCACCTCTCCTGGTATGCCCCGCGGAGGACCTTAAGGTCCACAAATGACAACATTTTGGAGGTCCCAGGTCGCAAGGTGGTTAGATTGGTCTCAACTAGGGCCAGGGCCTTTTCAGTACTGGCCCCGGCTTGGTGGAAAGCTCTATCACAAGAGATTAGGGCCCTGTGGGACTTGCTATCTTTCCGCAGGGCCTGCGAGACAGAGCTGTTCCGCCTGGCCTTTGGTTTCGACTCAGTGTGACCCTTGTGTTTCCCTCCCCTTATGGTTTTGATCTATGGGCTACTTTTAAAAAGAGGCTGCATCTTAAATTGCATTTTAACCTGTATTTTAAATTGGTTTCCCCCCTCCCATTATGTTTTTAGTGTGATTTTATTGGTGTTAGCCGCCCTGAGCCCAGCTCTGGCAGGGGAGGGCGGGGTATAAATAAATTTTATTATTATTATTATTATTATTATTATTATTATTATTATTATTTCCTCTTCCATGAGACAGCCCTTGAGATATTTGAAGATGGCTATCATATCTCCCCAGTCTCCACTTTTCCAGGCTAAACATAATCAACTCTGGCTTGGTTTCCAGACACTGATCATCTTGGTTGCCCTCCTTTGCACACGTTCAAGCTTGTCAATATCCTTCGTATGTTGTGATGCCCAGAACTGGACACAGTATTCCCTTGATGTGGAATTATACTTCTGTTGATGCAGCCTATAATCGCATTTGGGTTTCCCCCCTGCTGTATCACACTGTTGACTGCAATGCTTGTGGTCTATTAAGACACCCAGATCTTCTGAAGGCTTGCACCTGTGCTCATTGAGAAATTTGCCTTTATCTCTTCCTCCCAAGGCTGGCCTGCTCATGAGTTGGACTGATGCAGCCACCTCGGGCAGCAGGAATCCTGTTGGGGCTTCTCACCAGAAGCCACTGTTGTGCAGCCCTAGTAAGACACACTCCAGCAGCCAGGAGGTGGCGGGATGAGGTGGCCCCTGTCTCCTCTTAATGTAAGGGTGAGGAACCTCAGGCCACTAGGCCTCCCTATTTGGCCTGCCCACCTGCCCTATAAAAAGGTAAAGGGAACCCTGACCATTAGGTCCAGTTGTGACCGACTCTGGGGTTGCGGCACTCATCTCGCTTTATTGGCCGAGGGAGCCGGTGTACAGCTTCCGGGTCATGTGGCCAGCATGACTAAGCTGCTTCTGGCGAAACCAGAGCAGTGCACGGAAACGCCATTTACCTTCCCGCCGGAGCGGTACCTATTTATCTACTTGCACTTTGACGTGCTTTCGAACTGCTAGGTTGGCAGGAGTAGGGACTGAGCAACGGGAGCTCACCCCATCGCAGCGATTCGAACCGCCGACCTTCTGATCGGCAAGTCCTAGGCTCTGTGGTTTAACCCACAACGCCACCTGCGTCCCTTTACCTGATGTCAAAATGGTAAAGGCAAAACAGAGCTGAAAGCGGGGTTGCAAAACTCTGTCCACAGGGCATGTCAAGAGTCAACAATCAGCTGATACAGTAGTTGGGCCTTCCATGCACAATGCTATGCAAAAATGGATCCCCTGCCATCATTGTGACACCAGGTGATTGACAGGAGAGTGGTCCTGTCCAACTCTCAAATGTGACCTGCAGGGGCGGGACCCAGATCCACCAGTCGGATCCAGCTCCTTATGCCACCCTAGGAGTAGTGGCAAAGCCACCTATGTTTATAAGAACCTTGCATTTAGAACTCTTCATTCTCACAACTGTCCTCACAAATAATGAAGAAGGCAGATAAAGGCAACGTTCATGAGTCTCTAGCTCCCGCCCTTTCTGTTTTCCCAACAACGCTCTTCCCCATTTTATTTGCCCTGTGAGGTAGGTTAGGTTGAGAGTGAGTGACTGGGCCACGCTCAAAAAAAGAAGGCATCCAAGTATGGAATTTTTGCCCTGGTGTGCCTCAGGGCACTATTTTGTCCCCTGTGCCATTTAGCAGCTGTATGTGGGGGATTTGGAGCAAAATGTCGTCCTCATGGCGACGGCACTCGGCTCTTCTTCTCCATAATATCTGAAGCAGGTGTGGTCATGCACGCCCTGCAGGAAGTGGATGAAGGGCCTATAAACTGAGTTTAAATCCTTTGTTGTTGTTGTTGTTTAGTCGTTTAGTCATGTCCGACTCTTTGTGATCCCATGGACCAGAGCACGCCAGGCCCTCCTGTCTTCCACTGCCTCCCGCAGTTTGGTCAAACTCATGTTAGTAGCTTTGAGAACACTGTCCAACCATCTCGTCCTCTCTCATCCTCTTCTCCTTGTGCCCTCCATCTTTCCCAACATCAGGGTCTTTTAAAGGGAGTCTTCTCTTCTCATGAGGTGGCCAAAGTATTGGAGCCTCAGCTTCAGGATCTGTCCTTCCAGTGAGCACTCAGGGCTGATTTCCTTCAGAATGGATAGGGTTGATCTGCTTGCAGTCCATGGGACTCTCAAGAGTCTCCCATAATTAAAAAAGCATCAATTCTTCTTTATGGTTCAGCTCTCACTTCCATACGTTACTACTGGGAAAACCATAGCTTTAACTGATCACTGCCTTGCCGTGGCGAAGGGGCTTGAATAACTCAGAGAAGCTATGAGATATGCCGTGCAGTTTAAATCCTGGAAAGGCATAATCCCTGTGGGTATCTGGAGGATAGATCGCCTTACCTGTATTGGATGGGGTTGCACTCCTTCTAAAGGAACAGGTGCATAGTCCGGGGTGCTCTTTGATCTATCATTATTGTTGGAGGCCTGATGAGCTCAGTGATCAGGCTACAGCAGTTCCTGGACTAGGATAACCTGGCCACCAATGTTTCAGCCATTGGTAACTCCAATATATGATTTCTGCAATGTTCTCCCTGCTCTTAATGTTGGCCTGGAAGCTGCAGTTGGCACAGGATGATGCAGGTAAGCTGTTGACTGGAGGAGCCTACCAACTTCGCATGGCACAACCAGTGAAGGAGCTGCAGTCCACCTTTCCAGTGTGGTGTACTGGTTAAGAGCAGTGGACTCGTAATCTGGTGAACCGGGTTCGATTCCCTGCTCCTCCACATGCAGCTGCTGGGTGACCTTGGGCCAGTCACACTTCTCTGAAGTCTCTCAGCCCCACTCATCTCACAGAGTGTTTGTTGTGGGGGAGGAAGGGAAAGGAGAATGTTAGCCGCTTTGAGACTCCTTAGGGTAGTGATAAAGCGGGATATCAAATCCAAACTCTTCTTCTTCTTCTTTCCACTGGTGGTAAGAGCCCCATGGTCTCCCCTATGGCGCATTACCTTAGGACCACAGCCAGCGCAGCTGCTGGTTGCGCTGGCTTAACAATGGACACTGTGTGTATTTTATGTGTATCTTAATGATCACAAGTCATGGGGTCGTGGAGAACGTTTATATGAACTTAACAGTGCTTAGGTTAGGTTTTTTTCAGCTGCTCTTCTGTTAATGCTGTTAGTATTATTTTAGATTATAAACGCCATATTGATATGCTAACCATATAATATGGATTTTGCTCTAATGGTGATGTTCAGCTTATTTTTCAGCTGCTGTTTTGTTAATAGTGTTTAGCTGTGATTATTTTTTGTTGTTGCTTTGTTAACAGTGTCATATAGATGGTTTCATTTTAAATTGTAATTGTGTCATTGATTATTTGTTCATTATTTCATACAATTCAAGCTGCCTCTGCAAGGGCACGAGGAGAAGGGGACGACAGAGGACGAGATGGTTGGATAGTGTTCTGGAAGCTACCAGCATGAGTTTGACCAAACTGCGGGAGGGTTTTGCGCGAAAAGTGGTTGCTGCTTGTAGTTATTTAATTGCAGTGTTTCATTAGCTGGTGTCTTGAGCAGCAACCTCTGGAAACAAAGGGCTAAAAACCGGCGCTGCTCTCCCAAATTATCTGGTTCCTTTTAACTTTGTATTTCAGCCGGTTGACTAAAATCCCTTATTTTGGCTGCTGATCCCTTATTTTCGAGGCTGCTGGTCCCTTATTTTCCAATCTGTAAGTTGACAGCTATGCTCTAGGATTCATTTGCACTAAAAACGGCACAGAAATACAATAAACCAAACCAAACCCAGCGATACATCTGCAGCGCCGCCGGCTTTCCCCCTCCCGCCCCTGATTCAACAAGGATAAGAAAGAGGAAAAACCCCACGATCCTCCATGAGGACTAGCCTCGTCCCCTCGCCCTGCCCATTAATAAACGCAGGTCCCGGAACCCGGCGCGCTTTAGGACCCGGCCGGCTACGTTCGGCAAGAGGGAGGAAGAGGCGGAGCCGAGGGAGAAAGAAAAACGCTTTTGCAGCCGGGCGGAAGGAGGCGACGGGGCGGCGCCAGGCAGACAATGGGGAAGCGCGGCAGCCAATGGGCTGGTCGGCGGGGCCGCCTCGAGTATTTGCATAGCGGCGCGCCGCGGCCAATGGCCTTGCGAGCCGCCTGGGCGAGCGCCCTCTCGCTGGGCAGCGCGGAGAAGAGGGCTCCACCCGGCCGGGCTTGGGGCGGCCGCGACGGCTGCCCGGGCGGCCGCTGGTGGCAGCAGCAGCAGCAGCAGCGAGCGGAGAGAATGGCTGCGGCTGCGTGCGGCTCGTCCGCGGACCGGGAGCCCCCGGAGCCTCCTCCTCCGCCGCCCGGGGAGCCCGCGCCGCCTCCGCCGGCGAGGAAGCGCGGCGGGGATTCTCGCCGGCGGCAGGCCGCCCTCTTCTTCCTCAACAACATCTCCCTGGACGGGCGGCCGCCGTGCCTGGCCCCGGGCAAGACGCCGCTGCAGTCTCCGCAGCAGCCGCCGCCTCCGCCGCGCCCGCCGCCCTCGTCCTCCGCCGCGGCCCCCGGGGAGCGGCCCGACGACGATGCTTTGCCCCCCTCGAGGCTCCTGCTCGCCACCCCGCCGGGGCTGCTGCTGCCTGCCGCCGCCGCCGCCGAGCTGGACCCTTCCCGCGGGCTGGGCGCCGCCGCCGCCGCCCTCCTGCCCCAGCTGCTGCTGGGCAGCCCGCTCTGCCCCGTGGTGCCCGGCCCGGCCGTCGCAGCCGCGGGGGTCTTGGCGAAGCCGGGCGTCGCCCCCGCGGGGCTGCTGAGCCCCACCCAGAGCATCGCCGCCGCCGCCGCCGGAGGAGGGTTCCCCTTGGAAGTGCAGAGGCAAAGGTGAGGAGGGCCCCGGGGGGGGAGGTGTGTCTCGGATTCCTGTGTCCTTTTTGGAAAAAGCGGGGTGGGAAGGGGAGTTCGGGCAGGTGCCTGCGTTTGACCAGTTTCCGGATCTAAATGTACATATATACATATGTGTCCTGTCTTCAGTCTTCTTGCGCTGCGCAAACGCTTTCCCTCTTTACGTCGGGTTTTGTCTCCGAAGGCAATCGGTTCCTCTTACACCTACTCAGAGTCGCCCATTTCTTCCTTGTTCCCCACGCCCACCTGTCCGTTTTATTGGATTGCTGGGCAGATATAATCGGTCCCTTGCAGGCTGGAGATCCTGTCGTCGGTGTGTGTTTTTATTGTTTTGTTTTATAGCTAGCTAAAGGCTGCCCCAGCGGCGTCATTTGTAAACGCTGCAATAAACAAACGAGCACGAAGGGGTTAAAAAGGCCCACCTGCTTTTATATGGTTGACTTTTTCTTTATGGAAGAAGAGCCGCCCTAAGACTACAGCCATAACTTACCTGGCCGGACTTTTCCTCTTTTTTTAAGTCTATGTAGCTTAATATTGTCTACACTGGCTGGCAGCAGCTCTCCAGCGTTTCATGCAGGGTTCATGCGCCGCCGAATCCCTCCCAGCTCCAAGGGCTGAACGTGAGACAAAACAGATCTTCTATCACTGAGCTAGGGCCCTTTTCCATTGCAGGCTTCAGTGTAGTATATTTGTGAGTAAACATCCAAACAGCTGCACCGTAAACAGTGCTTACTCTAAAGCAAGTCTGTGCAGGATTGCAGACTAGCTCCAACAAGTCTCTTTATCTTAAGTGTGTAAAGGATGAGAGAGTCTTCCTGGCATCTTTACTTTTGATGAGGATTCTTCTCCTCTTCCCTTTCCCTGACCCCCAAAAAGCATTTGGTCTTAGATGCTAATAAGGTATCTAATTGGCTAATAGGGTTTATGAGGCTTATCTGGGAATGGGGTTGCTGCTATTGTTGATGTTATTTTATTCTATCATTATTTTGGTTCTTGGGAATTATGTGGAAATTGTTCAGTTTGACTGTGTGCTTTCTGGTGTCTTGTTTCATGTTTATGACTAGTATTATTATGCTTGTGACTTTTTTTAAATATGTGGTATGGCCGCCTTGAGAAAGGTTTTAACTTTGGCATACAGATAAAGTGACTGATGATAAACTTACATGCCTATGTCTTACAACATTTTAATGTCCTATTAACATAAGTCCATCTTTTCTTTTAATTTCTTGCTGGGAAATTAATGTTCTGCTGGGAACTAAGCTTCTGCTTCCCCCAAACCCTAGGGAATATCTCCCGCTCTGCTTATGGACCTCACTGCCCTATGGAGAGGCTGGGTGATGAGTCCAAATTAACACCCTACCTCTTTCCCTATCATATTATGAGAGTCTAAGTAACTTCTCCTGGGAGTCATAACTCGACTGTGCTTTGAGGATGCTCTTGAGAATTCCACTAGTGGAATTCTGGTTCTGCGTGGACCTTATGGGACTTAGCAAAAGGTGGCATGAGCTGTGCCTTTGTTTTGCTAGGTCTGTTGGGGATGCTCTTTAATTGGCTGCTCAAAAAAAATCAGCTGCTCAAGAGTCCTTAACATTATTGTGCATATGTTGAGAGAAAAAGCAGATTTTACCAAAGGTCATGTAGGGTTGTGCTTGTGTGTTCAAGGCATGGTGCACAGTGGTGACCCAAGCCCCGTGTCGTGCTTAGAGAAGAGTCAAGTGGTTTTAGCTCTGTTGAGTTTATGATAATGACCCATTCGAAGATTTGGGAGTAGTCTTCCCTCAGCCCATCATTCCAGAAGCCCAACTTTCTTCTGGACCCGTCTCCCACCTCAGATTTTCCCTGTGTGTTGTCTAGCCACACAGAAACGACATTACAGAGGGGGGTACCTTACAACACTACAATTCTATGATTCCCAAACCGACAGTTATTCATGGCTGCCTGCAGGAGCGGCTGAAGGCTCTTAGCCAACAGTAAATAAATTTAGCAGCAGCATCTCTGTAGGAAGAAACATATTAAGAAAGTAAATAAAGATAGGGTGCTGATCCTCTTGCAGTATATTATATGCCACTTTTTTGACCCGAAGTCCACACACCCACACACACCCCTGAAAGGAGTGAATAGCCTATTAAAAACCATAAAATATATACGAGGGGGTGCAATAGAATGGCATAAATCCATCAGCTAGCAAAACAATACAAGACAGCGACAGTGGGCCGATGGATTAAAGGATGCTCCTTCCAACCCAATATCTATCTTTTAGGGGCTAGAAACCTAAGCAGGCAATAAGAAATGCTATGTTTTGTTTTACAGCAAGCTTTGCACAACTAAGGAGTCTCATCACACACATACAATCCATTTCAACTGTTCAGGGCAAACAAGTGAAAATGTCAAAGAACACCCCCCCCCCCAAAAAAATCCCCTAACAACTAGGAATAATTACAGTATTAATAAATATTGAGCAATAGCAAAAGGCCATGAGAGTCGGAGTGTTCCATTTACAACAGAAATCTTTTGCTTTTAGTGTTTATTACTACATGAAGCTTTTTGGCAACGGCCTGGGAGAATGAGTGGCCCAAAGGGGTTATTGAGATGCAGTTGGGACTTGGGACACAGGATGCAAATGGGATGCGATAAATTCAAGCCAGTATTTGCTTTCCCCTTCCTCCAAAGTCTGCCCATGTCAATATAGGAAGGCAAGGCAAGAGAGGCTTATTAAAAGGCTATTATTATTTTGTCATGGCCCGCACACTACCAGACATTCCATATAATCAAGAACATAAATAAGTATATGTGTATTGTGGTGTCATCTGATAACAATGGGACCCTTAGATTCCGGTCCACTGTGTGCTTCACAATGGTGCGTGAATACAACTCTCATTCAGGTGTTGGCAATCCCTGAAACTCTTGTCTAGGGTGCTGCAGTGTGGTGTAGTGGTTAAGAGCGGTTGTCTCCTAATCTGGGGAACTGGGTTCGTGTCTCTGCTCCTCCACATGCAGCTGCTGGGTGACCTTGGGCCAGTCACACTTCTTTGAAGTCTCTCAGCCCCACTCACCTCACAGAGTGTTTGTTGTGGGGGCGGAAGGGAAAGGAGAATGTTAGCCGCTTTGAGACTCCTTAAAGGGAGTGAAAGGCGGGATATCAAATCCAAACTCCTCTTCTTCTTCTTCTGCATGCCACATTTAATTCGCATAACATTGAGTCTCCTAGAGTACCTGGCGGTTGTGTCCGTGACCCGTATGCAGGGTCCAGGAGGAAGCAGGAAGCAAATGCATCGAGCTGGTCAGAATAATGGCGTTTTGATTACCCAGTGTTCAGGAGCTTAAGTCCATCACGCTTGCTGAGTGTGGCCTGGTATGGTGCTCCATAAATCAGGGGTGGGGATGATCTGTCTCCCAGTTGTTGTGGAATTCCTGTCGTCGGTGACCATTGGCCATGTAGGATGAAGTCGATGGAGTCAAGAGACCTTCAAGGAGAACCATAGATGGCCTTCCACCAAGTTTCTGAGAGGACCTGCATTTGAGTCTTCTAAAGTCCCTCACTTTTGTCATTAGTATGTTTTTCTCTAGGTTCACTGTCAACTGCTTTTAACACATTAATAACTTACATATTTTACTCATCAGTTGACCAGTTAGGGTTGGGAGAAGGGGTTGTTATGTGTAGTTTAATCCACCAAATGGCAGCCCTGGGAGAGCAGAGCAAACTTCTCTTATTGTGCTCTTCTAACCTGGGCACAATGCGTTCCCGGTAGGCCTGTAAATTCCTTGATCCGGCCTGTAAATTACCCTGCCCAGACAAAAACTATTTCCCTTGTATGTTTGTGTTGCTTCACTGCCCTGTCTTTGTTTGTTTGCCCTGGCTCTTCGGTTATAATAGGCTTGTTGTGCGCTGTCGAGCTTTGAGGGTGAGCCTCCGGAGAAGAGGAACGCCAAGTGTTTTGCAGGGAAGAATTAAGAATTGCTGCTTTTAATGAAAGTCAGGCTGTCGGGTTCAGAAATTTCCAGCCTGAGCCTGTGGCATCCCAGAGTTCGTGTTTACCAAAAGCATAATTATTCCTGTTCTGCTTGCAAAAGTGATGTTGCTGACTAACCTCTCTGCTAGCATCTCAGTTGATTTTCTTTTTAAGCAAGGATCATTACATGACAGTGCATCTGGGATGTGCATGCCAGTGCATAATTTAGTACTACTGTATAGATGTGCAATAATTGAGAGAGCTGTAGCTCAGTTAGTAGGGAATGTGTTGTGCATGTGTGGGGTCTGTTCCATTTAAGATCTTGGGATGCAAAACTGTTGGGGGTGGGTTGGATCCTGTGATCCTATCTCTCTTCCCACAATCCAGCCTGCATGTTCAATCAATGCCTGGAGAGGGGTGGCATCATAGCCATGCTCCTCTTCCCTGGGTCTATGTTCAGCTTCAGGTCATGCCCGTCTGACCTCCAAGCTTTGGGTAGACTGTAGCAAAGGGTTCTGTGTGCATAAAATCTCTGTCTACCATTAGGAACTCTGTAACCAGTTGTGCTTCCACGCTGTCCAGAATGTGGAGCCTGGGCACCAGGCAAGTGAGAAAGGTCATAACTCGGTGGTGCAGCACGTTCTTTGTGTGCAAAAGATCCCGGGTCCAATCACCGACATCTCCAGAAAGGGCTGGAAAAAGACTCCACTCTGAACCCCTGGAAAGCTGCTGGCAGTCAGAGCCGACAGTATCCTGAGCTAGGTGGGTCAGTGGTGTGGCTTGGTATAAGGGAGATTCCTACATACCATCGGTTGAGATTCTGCTCCCTACTATGTGTTTTCTGAGCCAGGGTGTGAGGAAATGGCTCCAAAGAAGCTGGATTTGGGCTAACATGGAGAGCGTATTGGATTTTTCAACTTTCAGCTTCCAAAAACGAGGGGTGGTAAAAGGTTGTAGCATGACTTGGGAATTCAAAGGATATTTTTGTGAAATTAATATAATTAAGTTTTGCTTGGGAAGTAAAATGTGTGTGAAATTGCATAGAAATAATTAAAAATGACTGGCAGTTATAGTGTATGTTACTATTATTGCTCATTATTGTTATTTAGCATTACCTGACGTTTTCAGAAAGAAAAATTAAAATGCTTTGGTTTTCCAAAAGCATGTCATGTGCTTCTCCTTCAAAGAAAGACTTAGCGAGCCAAATGTTGTCCAATCACAAAAATAATAGCAGATTTGAATTTCTCACACCCCAAAGCATATTTATAAAACCCCTCACTGAAGAAATTTGGAACAATTAAGTTGCACCCCCTGAAATGACACGCCCTAGGCTAACAGTGTGGCAGGGTTCGCAGCACATTGATACTGGTCTTCCACAGTTGGAGGCAGCATGCACTTGTGGGATTTTCAAGTGGGGAGAGCTCAGTTGCACTCAAGTCTTGCTTGCATGCGTCCCATGGGCTTCTGGTGAGCCACTGTGAGAACAGGATTCTGGAGCAGATATTCATTTGTCCTGTCACAGCAGCCCTCTTCTGATGTTCTTCTATCCATAGATGGCACCTTCTTCTCTGAGCTGGCACAACTGCACCGTTGTGTGTGCGCGTACTGCAATTCTTGTTAGCCCTAAGATGGAACAAAACAAGCTCTTGGAAGCGGAATTCAGTTTCCTGAATACCAACCTTTTATTATTTTGCAAAGCGTAGGCTTCTCGCAGCTGCAGTGATATGCCTGAGAACTGTGTGGGCAATCGTTCTCTCAGAGCCCCGAGCGATGGCCAAATAAGATTTCTGGGGTTTGGGGAGGAGTAGCCAATGCCCTGCATCTTTCCCTTCACTTCTCTATGGCAGGCAGAATAAATGATGCAAGCAAAAACATTGAAATGAATCAGAGTTGCTTTGTGGGGTGAGAAGGGAGCACATACACCATCTAGCAAACGCCCTTGCTCAGAGCAGGAAGTTTGGATCCTGAGCATCCCCAACAGAGGCTATCCAGCCTCTGCTTCAAAATCCTGCGCTGCAGGTGAAGCCACCATCTCTAGCAATCCATGGTTGGAAAACCCTTGCAGTTAAGGAGTTTCTCCTAGTGTTCATCCAAAATCCATTCTCCTGTTATATAAACCTGTTAGTTCTAGTACAGTGACATGGCTTGTTTATCTGCCCCTTGCTTCGTCCAGCTATTGGTTGGTTTGTCTCATTGGAATTATTTGTCATTGTGGCATTAGTAATTCCTTCTTCAGGAACAACCACCCATCACAGTCTCCTTTCCCTGTTTATCTAGTCATTGAATCCTTCCTTCCATTACTTGAGGAAGGGTTCTGTTGCCTAGGTTGTATATGTTGGGATACTGCCAGGGAGATAAAGTCCATCATGGCCCCAAGCCGTTTGCTGGACGATCCATCGATCTCCCGTAGGCACGCAGTATCATCGATTAGCGACATGAGTTTCTAGAAAATATCTTGCCACATTCTAGAGCTCATGCACACTCTATCAGCAGATAATGCACAGCCAAAAGTTGCACTCAGGAGAGCATTATTTACAAGCTTTATTCAGCGTTGATCAGAACAAAGAAAGACATGACTGCCTGCGACAGTGTCTCCGACAGAGAGAGAAACGAAAGCAATAGCAAACATAAACATCCTGTGAACAGGAAATGCGCAGGCTGTGACACAAACATCCTGCTCCCTTTTAAGGTGGAACGGAAATATCCTAACAGTATATTGGACTGCCTGGGTAGGGCACACTTAAAGCGGGGTTTTTTCCCCAGCATTGAGTGCTAAAAATGCAACGGTGGTGGCGTTGCCTTAGACATTTTGGCATTGCAATTAGTTCATTGGTAGAAGGGTGCACCCTTCTCCCTTCCCCTTTGGCCCCCTCGCAAAGCCTTTTGCTCTGTGACCTCTTCCTGTAGTCCTCTTGAGATCAGCGTGCAAAATTTGCCAGGTGCATTTTGCTCCTGGCTATCGTTCACTTGTGACCAAGTGAAGATGCCCAGGTGCCAGGATGCTGCCTGACATCTTCACCATCTGGAGGTGCGTGCCTGGGGATCCTTGGATCTTGCCTGTTTTCACACACTAAAAACACATCCTGTAGAATTCTGCCTGTTATATTCTATCTGCACAATCAGCACAAATTTCAGGAACCAAAAAGTTGTGCTGAAAAATGCGACTTTCAAGCCGCCTGGCCTCCGAATGGCAATGACACATTCCGTTCTGGCGACTGTAACTCTGCTTTAAAGAGCCATTTGGTGCCTAGCTTATATATCTGAGTTTCTAACGCTGGTTGTGATTCCCTTTCAATGCTGGCATAAACAGGATTAAAGTTCCAGGCTTCCCGTTGTGACTGACGTTGCATCAGTCCTCCGTGTCTGAGAATGAGCCCAGAATTTCTGGAGATCAACCCTTTGGCTCAGCCCGTATAAGCAAACCAGGTGCTTTGGTGACCCCTCTTGCAGATCTAGAACAACCCTGTCCTAAAATATACAGGCTGCAGCAGCATCCAGGCTCTGCCTGCATCATATAAATCATAATTCAGCCTCTTCTTGTGCCAAGCCACATTCAAAAGGAGCTGTCACAGCATGGTTGCTGCGCAATGTCCTTGCTGTGACCCTTTGAACAAGCTTCTCTTTCTTGCCAGATCTCCTTCCAGTTTGCCAGATGCACGTAACTGGCAGAAAATGCAAGGCTGGAAGCTTGTCAGGTAAAGGCAGCAGGTGTGCCTCCTGTCTGTATTGTGGATTGTACTTCTCCGGTGTTGCTTAAACAACTAGATGCAGCCCTTAAAGGCTCAGAACAGAGAGAACTGCCCTACACCAGGATCAGACTGTTCCTCCATTTAGTTTTTGGTTTTCTGTGCATCAATGGGCAGTTCTTTCTCCAAACCTTATCCTCTTAGCTGCAGATTGAACCTGCATGCGCAAAGCACAGACTCCAACACTGAGTCTCGTTCCTGACCCATTTGTTTGCTTTCATTAATGATATGCTGTAGTATAGCTACCCAGTGTCCTCCACGTTAGCCCTAGGCAGCCTGGCACCGGGTAGGATAGAACAGGGCCATTGTAGTAGTAGCTGGTGGGTTTTAGCCTCTAAGGAAGGGACCGCCTTGGGACTGATTTTTTGCAAGCCCTTTCTTGGCTAAAGGACAGGGTATAAATGCTGTAAAAATGAAATTCATAGTATGAGCTAGCTGGTGATTTGTAATAAACCAAACTAAACCTAGACAGCATCTTGCCAACAAAGGTCCGTATAGTTAAAGCTATGGTTTTCCCAGTAGTGATGCATGGAAGTGAGAGCTGGACAATAAAGAAGGCTGATCGCCGAAGAATTGATGCTTTTGAATTATGGTGCTGCAGGAGACTCTTGATAGTCCCATGTACTGCAAGAAGATCAAACCTCTCCATTCTGAAGGAAATCAGCTCTGAGTGCTCACTGGAAGGACAGATCCTGAAACTGAGGCTCCAATACTTTGGCCACCTCATGAGAAGAGAAGACTCCGTGGAAAAGACCCTGATGTTGGGAAAGATGGAGGGCACAAGGAAAAGGGGACGACAAAGGACGAGATGGTTGGACAGTGTTCTCGAAGCTACCAGCATGAGTTTGAACAAACTGCGGGAGGCAGTGGAAGACAGGACTGCCTGGCGTGCTCTGGTCTATGGGGTCACGAAGAGTCGGACACGACTAAATGACTAAACAACAACAACCCTCAGCTGAGATTTCTTCCAGAAACATTAATCAGGGGAGCAGGTAGCCTCTCTTATTGCCTTGCTTTCCTTAGTTTCTCCATCCTCTGGAATCAATGGAAGGAGCAAAGTGGCATTGCTAGGTAAACATCCCGTAATATTATCCCTTTCTGGTGATAGGGAAGACAGAGAATCATATGAAGCTGCCTTTATATCAGGTCACCCCACCTAGCTCAGTATAGCCTACACTGACTGCCAGCAGCTGCCCAGGCTTTCAGGAAAGCAGCCCATCCCTACCTGCCAATGCCAAGGATTGAACCCGGGACCTTTGGTGTGGAAAGCAGATTCTGTACCACTGAGCCACAGCCCTGTCCCAGGGAAGGCTACAAGACCTCCTCTCCCATGCACAGTAAATATCACAGGAAGGAACATGGGCACAGGAAGTACATGAGGAACGTGGAGGAACACCTGCCCAACCCCACTGCCTGTGCTGTGATTGGGTCTTGGAAACCTTGTTGTCGCCCCTGTACCTGAATTCCATGGTGCAGCAGACCATAATTCCAGCTGTGTGATCCAGGGGGATTGAAGTGTGGTGGAGGTCAATTTGTGCCTCATTAATGAGCAGCTGACAGCAAAGTTTTTGCAGTTGCAAAAGAGCCTGCTCTCCAGCTGAGGCTTGGAGGTGGTCTTGCCCTTCTGGGGCAAGCCAGCTAAGTTTAGACTGAAAGGTCTTTGGGGCAGGTGAACTTTGTTGGCTTTGTGGTGCTGATGTGTATCCCTGGAAGTGCAAGCAAGATCCAGTGTGAGAAACTTCACATCATTTATATCTGAACCCCTTTAGGGGGTGGAGAGAGGAGCTGGAGAATAGCTGCTCAGCATCAAATAAAGAAAAGAGCATTAAAACCTTGTCCCTGCAGGCTTCAAAATTAATGACTTGTAGGGCTGACACGATATTGACTCAGGCTGTTCTTACATAAGAGGTCAGGGTAGCTTTATTTAGTATGTGGTGTTTGACTCTCTTCTTCTTTTTTGGGTGTCTTTTGAGAGCAAATATTCGGAACTCAAATGGCATGTTGACATTTCAAGAGAATCAGTTACACAATTAGGAAAGGGTACAGCAAAAGCCATAATTAGGAATTGCACTTTTGAAACAGAATCTAAAAGCCGTTCTTCCGAAGGAGGGCAGATCACTTGGCTTCAGCATTTTCTTGGCAGGAGTTTTCTTGGAGCACAATCACAGCAGCGAGTGAAAAAGATAATAGTAGTATTTTTAGCCTTTTGAGAGATGGGGGTGCCTTTATCTGGTTAGAAAAAGCCAAACCACAAAGCAAAGGAAGAGAAAAGGGGCAGGTTGTAACTAGGACCAAGCATTTGTTCTAAATGCTAAAACATGGGGATGTGTGCAAGAAAACTCTTAGTACATATCTAGCTTGTAAGCTCCGGGACGCGGGTGGCGGTGTCGGTTAAACCACAGAGCCTAAGACTTGCCAATCAGAAGGTTGGCGGTTCAAATCCCCACGAAGGGGTGAGCTGCCGTTGCTCGGTCCCTGCTCCTGCCAACCTAGCAGTTCGAAAGCTTGTCAAAAGTGCAAGTAGATAAATAGGTACCACTCCGGCGGGAAGGTAAACGGCGTTTCCGTGCGCTGCTCTGGTTTTGCCAGAAGCGGCTTAGTCATGCTGGCCACATGACCCGGAAGCTGTACGCCGGCTTCCTCGGCCAATAAAGCGAGATGAGTGTCGCAACCCCAGAGTCGGTAACGACTGGACCTAATGGTCAGGGGTCCCTTTACGTTTACTTTACATTGTAAGCTCAGTGGGGCAGGGACTTATATGCTGCTTTGTTACTCCATTAGTGGGCCTTGGTGCCCCAAAGTTCAGCAGTGCTCTGTGCGACTCCAAAATCCGGCACCCCATACCACCTCTCGCCTTCCACTGGACATAATAGGTAATATATAGGTAATACATATTCAACTCTGTTTGGCCTAGTCATCAATCTGAAAGCCTTGTGCATTTTCCTGTTTTGTGATCACCTCTGCACAGGCCCCTTTCTGGTTATCCATATGCAGTTATGCTGTCAATATACCTCAGAAGAAAAACGTTTCATAGGAGAGGCAAAGTGAATGCCAAACGCTGGATCTTTTCAAAGCCCTCGGGGTTTTTGCTTAGCCATTCTCACTTATTCCTTGCATGGGATGCTACTGGAAGTGTGCAGGGAGACTTGGGATGCTGCTGGGAGGGGAAAGGTGGGGTTTTGTGTTAGGGGAGCAAGCAAGTGAGCTGTGTGTGTCTAAACAGAAACCAAAAGTGTTCGAGCCCCACCACATTGGGCAAAAGTTTCCTGCATTGCAGGGGGTTGGGCTAGAATGCTAGATGATCCTCATGGTCCCTTCCAACTCTTATGATTCCACAAAGTTCAAAAGAGCCACTGCCCAGGTCACACCTTGCAGAATGCATTGATAATCTAAGACTTGTATATGTGGACTTTGTGCACACCATACATTTAATGTGCATTGCTTCTTCCATGGGAACTGTAGTTTGTTAAGGACACTGGGAATTGCATCTTGGGGGGGGGGGAACCACACATTCCCAGACTCCTTTGGCAGAAGTCATGTGCTTGAAACTTGAAGCTCATGGCATCTATGCAGGCTTCCCTGACACAGTTTTCCACGCTAATCGGGAAATGCCAATCTCCCAGGTGAGAGGAAGAAGAAGAAGAGTTTGGATTTGATATCCCGCCTTTCACTCCCTTTAAGGAGTCTCAAAGCGGCTAACATTCTCCTTTTCCTTCCTCCCCCACAACACACACTCTGTGAGGTGAGTGGGGCTGAGAGACTTCAGAGAAGTATGAATAGCCCAAGGTCACCCAGCAGCTGCATGTGGAGGAGCGGAGACGCAAACCCAGTTCCCCAGATTACGAGACTACCGCTCTTAACCACTGCACCACACTGGCTCCTATGGGACTCTGGGAGGGTCCCTCACTTCCTGTGTGAGACAAGAGCTACCTTTGAGAGCGGACTCTGCATTCCCCCCCCCCTTGGGTTACGAATGCTGTGGGTTGTGCGTTTTCGGGTTGCAGACCACGTCGAACCCAGAAGTACCGTTACTTCCAGGTTTTGGTGCATGTGCAGAAGCGCAAAATGATGTCATGTGCAGAAGCACTGAATCGCGTCATGCGCGTACGCAGACGCAGCGCTTCAGGCTATGAACGCTGTGGGTTGTGAACGTGCCTCCCGCACGCATCACGTTCACAACCAGAGGTAAGACTGTATTTGGATTAGTTCCTTTTATCTTGTTGTACCAGGAAAAAGCTTTAATAATAAGGAGAAAAATGTCACCTGCCTTAAGCCCTCCTGGCAAGAAATGAGAACAGTGGGTTTGTCGCTGCACACCTTCCCATAGGCAACACGCTTGCTACGATTGCCAAATAAAAGAACCCCCGGCGTGCTCTACCTTTTCTTCTCCTCTCGCCACTCCTTTTTTAAATTAGCTTCCTTTTAGGTTTTGATCCCTCTGCTTTCTGCTCCTGCTTTCGGTCCCTTGGTTTTCTCAAAGGGAAAGGTGTGGAGAGAAGGGGGGAGCGCATTGCGGCAGGGCTAGATTTAAAATGAATTTCTGCAACTGGTCCGGGGTGGGGGGGGAAGAGGCCAGATTCTCTCAGTGGCATCCAAGATAGCTGAAGGGCTTTGAAAACTTGACAGGTTATGAAAGCTCGGAGAAATCTGAGGAAGGCAAAGACATCTGCCTGACTACGCAGCTTTTGATTATGTTCTTCTGAAGTCCCAGTGCGGCCTTGAAGGGGGTGGAGGGAGAGAGACGCATCTGGGTAAGCAAATAGATCAGCAGCAGCAGATGTAAATGGCTCTAGATTTTAGCTTCCTGCTAGAAAGACACTGCCATTTAGGATGTTTGAAAGGCCGTGACTGGTTTGGGGACCCTGGCTCCGAAGACCAGGACACTACGTTCCTTCAGAATAGAAATTGAGCTGGGAGGACCCAATAGGACAGCTGGTGAGGGGAAGGCCGATCCCTATCTACTGGTAGTTCAGCGCATGAATTGCAGCAGAATTGCAAAGGGTTTCTGACCCTTGGCTGTTCAGTCGCTGCAAAAAGCTTTCTACCGCTTACCTTCTAGGATACTCAAGGATGGGTTGGTGAAATGAAATCTGCTTCATAGAGGCAGGTGAAAAGATGGTGAGCAGGGTTCGAAATTAGCAGGGTTCCAGGTGCCTTTTGCACCTGAAGGTTCTCCATTTCCAAGCACCTCAAGAAGTCTGGGTGCCATTTTTTGCGCTTGGCTAACACTCAAGGATTGCTGAAATGCATGTGCTTTGAAGCCTCAAACTATATGTTAAGGATAGACGAGATGTTAAGGAGTTTAACAATAAAGAGAGGAGTGTTTTGAAAACTGAAGTATGATACCAATATTTTTATTGTCAACACCAAATGAAACACGTATTAACAATTTCTGATAAAATTGTAATATTAACAATGTGCCACTTATGTGAATTGTATATTAATGGGAATTGTATGCTTACAAAAATGATAAATAAAAAGTGTTGCCGACCTCCTCCCACCCCACCCCCCGGTGGTGACCAGACATTCTGTTTTGGCGCCCACAACCCAGGTCCCAGAAGCCATTTGGCTCCTAGGTTTTCTATCCCAGTTTCTAACACAGACGGTGAGTTCAGTTCTCAAAACATTTCGCTTTGCTGCTTCTGTACAAATGAGGGAGTCCCTGTGTTAAAGAGCGTGCAGTCTAGAAGCAAGACTGGAGAGAGAGAACAGAGGACTTGGTGAAAGAGCAACACGGGGTTGTTGTGAACAAATGAATGCAGTGGCACAGAGTTAGACTTTGCTGCGCTTCAAGACTTTTGCATTGCTTGCTTTTTTTGCAAGAGCATAATAGAAAAGGTGTGTTTGGAGGGATTTGAAGGAGGGGAGGGGTGGCTTTCCGTTGTAGGTGAAGAAGAGAGGTTCATGCTGGCGGGGGCGACAATAAAAAGCTGTAACAGCAACGGCAAGCTTTATTGGGGATGCTGCAAGCAGTGCCCCCAGCTTAGTGCTCTGATTTTGTGTTGGCTGTCAGGTTGCTCGCTGCTTAAAGTGTTGCTCAGTGCAGTTCTGCTACCCAACAGGGACAGGACTGGGAGTTGTAACATGCTTGATAGTGGAGATGACAGCAGATGCCTCCGGGCTAGAAATGTGAGTTCGGTTACCTGCGAAATGGCTGATTGCTGCACAATTCCAGAGGCTGTTGCATTGTGCCGTGGAAATAGGATCTCTGCCTCGCTGGGCGTGTGAGAAGGAAAGGGGACTTTTGTTTCCTGCAGTGAGTCACAACCGTGCTACCGAAACTACCAAAATAGAAATGGCCGGATAATCCTTCATAAATTGTGTAACATCCAGGCGTAATTCAGGGGGTTGACTTTTGCCCCAAGAGGCCCAGTGGAATGGGCAAGCTTTGGGCTTCCAGATGTTGTTGATCTCCAGCTCCCATCCAGTGTTCGAAATTAGCCAGGTGTGTTTTGCTACTGGTGCATGTCCAGTTGCAACTACATGGAGATTTCTGGGCACCAGGTTGGCGACCAGTTTAAAAACCTGTGCCTTGGTCCTTCATTAATTCAATTTCCACTGTGTGTGTTTCCCCATCTTCCATACTGGAACCAGTGAATTGAGAGCAAGCTACAGATAAAGCAAGGGACGCGGGTGGCGCTGTGGTCTAAACCCCAGAGCCTGGGACTTGCCGATCAGAAGGTCAGCGGTTCGAATCCCCGCGACGGAGTGAGCTCCCGTTGTTCAGTCCCTGCTCCTGCCAACCTAGCAGTTTGAAAGCACGTCGAGTGCAAGTGGATAAATAGGTACCACTCCGGCAGGAAAGTAAACGGCGTTTCCGTGCGCTGCTCTGGTTCGTCAGAAGCGGCTTAGCCCTGCTGGCCACATGACCCAGAAGCTGTCTGTGGACAAACGCCGGCTCCCTCGGCCTATAGAGCGAGATGCGCTCACAACCCCAGAGTCCGCGACTGGACCTAATGGTCAGGGGTACCTTTACAGATCAAGCAATGTAGTTGAGATCATAGAATTCTGGCACTGGAAGGGAACCCCAGTGGCCATTTAGTCCAACTCCATGGTGAATAGACATTCCATTTTGGCGACCACAACCTAGATTCAAGGTACCATTTGGCGCCTAGCTTATATACCTGAGTTTCTAATACTGTTCCTATCAGCCCCAGATAGCAAGAACAGTATTTGGGTATGATGGTAGTTATGGTCCCTGTAACATTATAGCTCTCAGAGGCTAGGATTAGGCCAGTGTGGGATGACTCTTCCTATAACTGGGTATTGTTGGGGCTGTCGCCTGATTAAGGAAACCTCATTTGATTTGATCTGATTCAATCTGCATATGAGCAAAACTGCCCTAGCAAGAAGCATTCTCTCTGTGTGACTATATAAAATTAACCGCTGCCAATCCATTATGCAGCTTTCTTCACTGGTGTGCATTTTGGTGGTTTTGTGATCAGATTCCTGGCAATGGTGTGTGCTAGAAACTGAACACATAATACATATCTGTCCCTTGAACTCTGTAAATCCTTTTGTTGCTGTTTCTTGACTTTAAACTGGCAGAGGAGCAAGCTCTGCTTCTTGAGTTCTGTAAAGGGGCCAGTTGCATCCATTTCAGAGCTGTCTGCGCCGTAATTCAGTGGCAGTGCACATTCGGTGCATGCAAAAGGTTCTGTCCCTGACATCTTCAGGCAGCGTGGAGAGGATACCTCTTGGAGATCCATTCTCAAAGTGGACAGTACTGTGCTGAATGGAACAGTGGTCTGAAATCTTTAGAAGGCAGCTCCCTACATACAACAGCAGCAGCTGCTGCCACTCTAAATTATTGTGATGCTTGGTTTGGTCACTTAGCCAGCAGTATACCACATGTTGAAAAATCAGTCTTCAGTACTCGCTTCCAGGATCACCGCAATTGGAACTTGAGTGACCTCTTGGAGATAAAATGATTGTGCTTTATAAGTCATCTGTGTGATGTCTGAGGGCCACAAATACCCTCCGTCCTTCTCTCAAATGAGTGGGAAGCTTGTAACGGATGACCGTGAATGTGCTTTTATTTCTCAGAGATGGATATTTTTCTAAGCACTTTCCGGGGGGTTTCACAGCCCACTTCTTCTCGAAATGTCAAATATCTCCGCTTCCTGCCATGTGAAATAGTATGGAGTGTTTTTAAGCTGTCATGATTTGTAAAGAACTCTGAAAGAGGCACAACTGCAATATTTGCTCAGAGCAAAACGCAAATGAAAAGGAGCCTATGTTTTGCCACTTCCCAGGTCCCATAATTTTGGAGGTGTTGATTTATGAGGTTTCCGCCTTTCTTACTCTGTAACAATTCAGGAATTGAGTTTTTCAATAATAATAATAATAAATCATAGGCATCAGTTGTAGCCTAGTTAGAGCTGATGAAGTGTAACAAAGGAAGCTGCCTTATACCGATCTTTCCCTATGATCTTTCCCTAGATGTTTATTCTGTTATTACTATTATTATTATTATTATTATTATTATTATTATTCATTACGTTTGTATACCACCTTTCATCTGAAGATCACAGGGCAATTCACAGCAGAAAAAATGAGAACACAAAATACATAATAAAACAAAAACAAACCAAAAACCCTCTTCCAACAAATATTTGAAAGCTCATATAATGTTAATCAGCCAAAGGCCTGGGTATAGAGAAATGTTTTCACCTGGCACGCAAAGATATATAATGAAGGCACCAGGCAAACGCCAAAATGGAATGTCTAGTTGCCACAGTTGTGAAGAATATTCTTGTGTCATAAATGGTCCATGTCACCATTAAGGGGGAAAAAGGTTGGAATATATGTGGGCTGTCCCTGGGTCAAGTGACTTTTTTTTTCTAAGTTCTCAAAGTTCTTAGCCTAGCTTAAGGTTGTCATTTGAACTAGCCAGATGTTTAACAGATAATCCATCACAGTCAATCCCAACATTTGAAAAATAAGACTTTAGAGCCATTTTGCCAAAAAAGAAAAAGAAAGAAGGGGGCAACTAGACATTCTGTTCTGGCAATGGTAACCTTGGTTTCAGGAGCCATTTGGAACCTAGCTTATATATCTGAGTTTCTAATACTCCCTGCCAGATATGTAACAGGAAGGAGTTGGAAAGGGTGGGTATTGCCACCAAAGGCCTGATTCCTGCAGCATTGGGAGTGGACCTCCTGATGTGATGAAATCTGCGGGAGGCCTTCTCCTGCAGAGCACAGTGATCAGTTGCAGATATATGGGGGTGAGGAATTTTATTTAATTTTATGCCAATATGGGTACAGTAATCCTAGCCTAACTCACAGGGTGGCATTTGCAAAACCTTTTCAGTAAGATGGTAGCATGTGAAGCTCTTTGCACGCTGTATAACACAACACAAATGCTAAGTACTATGATTTGGGTGCCAGCTGTTCAGAGGGAGAAATTCAGCGTCCCACTGGGATGGTTTGAGCCCCTTTCCACGATCCTCGACAGTTCTCTGGCTCGCAGCCAAGACATCCAGCCCTAAATCATGGCTCTACAATCACACATAGTTTAGGTGGAGGAGATCTGCCAGTAATCTGTAATAAGGTGGAACAGAGATAAAAATAACGTGTGCTTAATTGGGTGGTGACATTGGTACAATGACTCAGCTATCAAGGAAGTTTTTGAGAAGGGAGGCTACGTGCATCTGCTGCCGTGTAAAGCATATGAGATCCAAAGCAGCAGTTTTAAAGGCTCTTTGGTGACGGTTGGTTCAAACTAGTCAAGATCATGTTACAGGGAGGAGGATATTATTTTGCCTTTTGCTTTTAAAAGATCTTGCAGATATGTTTCTGTGAGACTTGATTGTCGCATGTTTCATCTGTAAGATGTTCATAACAGGAATGTGTTGATGATGGGCCATCTAAGACTACCTTCTGATTGCTGGGATTCTTGCAAAGAATACTGGACTAGCTAGATCAGCGGTTCTCAACCTGTGGGTCCCCAGATGTTGTTGGACTACAACTCCCATCAACCCTGAGCCTTCCTAGCTAGGGGTGATGGGAGTTGTAGTTCAACAACATCTGGGGACCCACAGGTTGAGAAAGGCTGAGCTAGATGAATGCCTGATCCTGCCAAGCACTTAACACATACTTGAGCAGAAGTGTATTCTCCTTCCTGCTCGGTGCAGATTAGTTATGCCTTGGCAACTAAACTAAATGTGTATTTTTCGTTAATTTAAAGCACAGCGGTGAACTGCAGGCAGTACAAGATGATTGCACGACATAATTCCATAGCTCAGGGGCAGAGCATCTGTGTTGCACACAGAAAGTTCCAGGTTCGATCCCCCGGCATCTCCACATGCAGCACTGGCAATGACTGAGCTGGATAGGCCCATGGTCTGACTCGGTACAAGGCAAATCCCTGTCTTCCTTCTTTGGGTTGGCTACAGCAAGGTCCTAGGTGCTGCAGTTGCCGCATGGGTGTCGTCAACCCACATCTGCTATTGTTGTTGTCTGCCTCCAGCAGAGAGCAAGAACAAGTAAAATAGGTGGTGGTAAAGATTCCTGCAGGATAAGACTTAATTTTAGAGTGGAGAGGAGGGGATGACATCACAAAAGGGATTATGTCCCTGGGAAAGAACTGCCTGTTCCAGTCTATGAAGTCAAAGTCCTTCTGTGACCTCCAGTGTGGCATTGTCCTTATGTCTCCACCCAACTATTTTTATTGCAACCTATCCACAGGGTTCTCATAACCCTGGCAGGGACAGACTCGGCCAGTTTTAATCTCCTGGTTAAAATGTTCAGAATACAGGCGTACTTTTACAAGATTAGAGGAGGTTTGCTGGGTCATACGCAAGGCCTGTGTAGTCTAGCATCCTGTTCCCACAGTGGCTAACCACATGCCAGTGGGATGAATAAAGACCTAGGGAATTTAAAAGGCAACCAAAGCTGGATTCAGCCTTGTTAGTGCTCTTCAGCAGAGAAACAGGCTGTATCCTGAAATACATGTTGACTTAGGACTCAGATGCACAAACCTTTAGCCCAATATTCACATGCCCATCAGTCCCATGCATCTTATTGTTGCTGTTTAGTCGTTTAGTTGTGTCCGACTCTTCGTGACCCCATGGACCAGAGCACGCCAGGCACTCCTGTCTTCCAATGCCTCCCGCAGTTTGGTCAAACTCATGTTCGTAGCTTCGAGAACACTGTCCAACCATCTTGTCCTCTGTCGTCCCCTGCATCTTATTAGAGGTGATAAAAAGTATGGTATTGTTGTTTTCACTTGTTTTCCTTCATCATCATCATCATCATTATTATTATTATTATTTTACATTTTATGGTTCCTAGTGATGGTGATTCGTGATTAATACATGTTGATTATATATTTGCATTTCTTGACTCTATTTTATTTGCATTTCTAGGGATTTGGGTTGGGGTTGGTGACAACTTTGTAATATCATCAAGGGCTCAAGGAACTCAGATGTTTGGGAATCCCTGTGTATCTAGTATAGGATAATATTCAAAAATTACCCTACACAGTTAAATGTGGGTCATTTCAACCTGCAACGTTAAAGGTTATCATCTACTTCTAAAAGTTTGTATTTTAACAACATATTTTTAAGGTGTTTTATTTTGTGAGCTTCAACACTTCAGGTATGTTGCAGAGTTTATTTAACTATTCCTTTGACTGCTGGCATTCATTAATACCTTCTGGCCCTTTTTGCTGTGCTTAAATCTGTGTTCATTCTGTAACCTCCTTCTTAACAGTCCCATAAATATAACCAAAAGTTCAAGAACAGATGAAGATGATGTGGGCTGTCGTCTTTGATTATCGGAGCCTGTGGCCCAGTTCCTCCCTGTAGCCATCTCTTACTAAAGTCTTAATTCTTCATGAAACCTGACATTTATATCTACTGTACAATATGCCATTAAACTTGATGAGCGAAAGCTTCATTACAGATAGGGCTTTCCATGTCTTCAAATAAAAATCCCCGTTGATTTTTAATGCTTCGCTTCCCAGAATTGCAGAGCCATAACCATGGTATATTGGCACCGTCGCCTGGTATTTAATTAATATATAGATACTACTTGAAATCCATCCTTCATCTTCCTACCTCAGCCTTCTGGCATCTGCTTGTAAAAGACTATATAGATAGGCCATATTATTGCTGTAACAATATACCAGATTTTGACGCCCCTGTCACAAATGGGGATTTTTTTGCAACAGGCATCTCTTAGGTTTACAGGATTTCACTTTTGGGGAGCCCTTTGTGTGTGTGTGCTTGCAATATATATTAATTCTTACTTAATCATAGAATTGTAGAGTTGGGAGGGACCACAAGGGTCATCTAGTCCACCCCCTGCAATTCTGGAATCTCAGCTGAAGCATCCATGACAGGTGGCCATCCAGCCTCTGCTTAAAAACTTCCAAGGAAGGAGACTTCACCACCGCCCAAGGGCGTCTGTTCCACTGTCTAAATCTCTTGGTGCTGCAGCAGCTGTACTTTGAAACCGAGACCATATAACACCAGTCCTGAAAGATCTTCATTGGCTCCCGGTACGTTTCCGAGCACAATTCAAAGTGTTGGTGCTGACCTTTAAAGCCCTAAACGGCCTCGGTCCTGTGTACCTGAAGGAGCGTCTCCACCCCCATCATCCAGCCTGGACACTGAGGTCCAGCTCCGAGGGCCTTCTGGTAGTTCCCTCACTGCAAGAAGTGAGGTTACAGGGAACCTGGCAGAGGGCCTTCTCCGTTGTAGCACCCGCCCTGTGGAACGCCCTCCCATCAGATGTCAATGAAATATACAACTATTTTACTTTTAAAAGACAACGAAGGCAGCCCTGTTTAGGAAAGTTTTTAATGTCTGAAGCTGTATTGTTTTTAATATTCGGTTGGAAGCCGCCTAGAGTGGCTGGGGAAACCCAGCCAGATAGGCAGGGTGGTATTATTATTATTAATATTATTATTATTATTAACGTCTTTATACCAGACAGGAACCTTTGTTGTGTGGTTTTGACACCTGCTAACAACATTTTCGTTGAGGCAAGCCTACCCAGACATGTTGTTTTATTATTTGTGGGCCCAAGACTGCAATACCTCAAGGACTGCCTCTCCCCATATGAACCGACCTGGGCCCTGCGATCATCATCTGAGGCCTTTCATCTTGTGCCCCCTCTGCAAGAGGTCCGGAGGGTGGGAACACGTGAACAGGCCTTTTCTGCAGTGGCTCCCCATTTGTGGAATGCTCTCCCCAGGGTGGCTTGTATAAAATGCAATGGTTGGAAAGGTCATTCCCAGCACTACCCCTACTCCTGCACATTCAAGTGGAAAAATACATCAGGCCACAATATCTCCCTAAGGACAGTTTCGCCAGTACTGATCTAGGGAGTCCAGAGTTCCTCGCAACCATCATTTGCAAAACAAACTTAACTACTCTTCTGAGCCACAGGGCTTTACCACTTGGAGCACAGCCACTGCCACTGCAGTGGTAGCATCCAACCTTATAAATATATAATATAATTACATTATGTAGAATCCTATTCCATTTTCGAACCCTAGTCTTAAAAGGCTGAAGACTAATATTCTGGATTGATGACCGAGGGTCACACCTATGGTTTCTATTCTGTGTCTGTCAATAAAACACACAAGCTCCACGCACATTCTGTTTTTAGATGTGCACTCTTAAGGAGTGCCAGCAGTGTGGGTGGAAGCCCGAGGGCGGAAAACTGGTACACAGAGTAGACCTTGTGATTCTAGTAGTGTACGTTGGAATTGATTTGCCACGGATGGGCTTCTGTCAGGAGACTTGGCTGGCAACTCTTAGTGGGGAATCCTCAAATTTCTCAATGGCTTCTGTTGAATTTTAGATTTCTGCGACTTTCCAGATTTTGCTCACTGTGATCCCATTTGCAAACACTTTTGAACTCTGACATAGTGATTTGTCACATACCAGGCTCATCGGTTGCCAGTACATTTTGTTGTGTGAATTTTGCGTGATTCGCTGCATCCGGGGTTCTGTTTACTGAATTTAGATGACTAAACCCAGACCCATAGTTTGCATGGGAGGGGGGGGTTTCTCTCTTTAAAAAAAAGCCCCTAAACAAACCAGGTTGTTAGCAGTCTGTGGTATCCATGCTGCATGTATCTTGGTAAATCCCTTTTTGTAATAAGATATTTGGGGGAGCAGGTAGACCGCACAATAACTCCTAGTTTTGCTAGGTTTATGAATGCAACTTGAATCTGAATATCCAAATACCTGGGACTTAACCAGTGCAGCAGATGGTGGCGCGGAAGTCAGAAAGGTTATCTGATCTGCTGTGTGTGCCTCAGTTGGAGGAAGTCTCAGGTTTCACATGCTAACAAGGCACCGGGGTCTCTCGAATCTTGCATCATGGTGGTGCCAACCAGCCTTAGAGCACAACACAAATAGAAATAGGAATTATTAGCTTAAGCAAAGGCGGACGTGTAGAGATGCTGAAATTTCATTCATTAATGAAACGATGATGGTGATTCACTCTTTCACATGGTTTTACTTCAGTGAAATCTAGTGAGAGAGAAAGTGGGACAAGGATGTTTTGTTTTATTTGCAGTAGTTATAGGTCACTGTGATTGTAGGAGGGGCTTTGGTTGCGGGCTGACCCCCTTTTTGTATAAATATCCCTCCCTACACCACGTAATTACTATATGCTCCCCAAGGATAAATATCCTGAAACAGATGTAAAACTTAATGAAACCTTGTGAGATATTCTAAAAACACAAGGTCATAGCTTACATGCCCATCTAATCTAGCTTTCGGAGAAGATTTCAGTAGGGAGGGGGATATCCTCTTTAAACCAACAGACTGGAAAATACCAGCCTATTTGGGAAGATAAACAGATACTTCCAGTTGAAATAAAGCCAGTCTCAGGCTTTCTTAGCTAGATTGTTCAGAGTTACTTGCAAAAAAGAGCGAGGGAGGCAACCTCAGCAGCACCTTCCGTGGAGATGCTTTTGTCCAATGGTAAGAGATACTCTATATTCTTACGCCAGTTTATGCAGCCAATGAAACTTTGAAGGCTAGATCCATCTCCCTAATGACTTTCAACTTGGATTACAAAAGAGCTTGCCAGTTAGCTTTTGTGGGGGCGAAGCAAGGGAAGGATTAACAAGGATGCATATTCAGAACTGGAACACTGGATAGCTCTCGCTATTTAGGATTCACTTCTGTGGCATGAAATCCCAAGTGCTGTAGGTGAGCTGGATCAGAATATCACAGCTGCCCTGTTGCAAAGTACTCCACATGGCTTTCAACAAGGAATAAAAATATAACATTTGGTAACAACAGAAACTATAAGTATAAATATAGCAGAAAAACAATTGGGGGGTCTTTTCCTAAACACATTCTTTACACCTGCCTGATCTGCTAATTCCTATATTCCCATTCTAGCTTGTAAAATTTCCTTGTAGGACCAGCTATTGGTGTTACCTATTGTCCCATTTGCCTCATTCTTGCCCATGCCAGATTCCTAATTATTTCTTTGACTTGTCCCTAGGTATGACTGCTTTTGGCAGCCCTTTATTCAGTAATATTAAAGCCTGACAGACAATGATAGAGGGGTTGCATTTCATATTGCAGGAGTCCTGTGGAATTCCTTTATCCGCTTCTGAAGTGTTGGTCTTGGCATATCCCTATATATAAAGTTGGACACCTGGTGCTTTGCATTCTTCCAAGTTAAATACAGGCTGTACTAAAGAATCGTATCAGTAGCTGTGTGTAGCTGCTTTTTATTGCAGGTAGTGCTTGAAACTTGTGCTTTGTGTACTTTTCAAAGAGCATTGGAACCTAATTTTAGCCAGATGCACGCACTGGGGGCTGTGTGGGTGTGAGTACAGCAGCAATCCATTCTCCCTGTAGTCAAAGCGAGCTAAAAAGCGTCCCCTGGGGGAGCCAATCTGTATCTTTTTATCCATATGCCTGGAGGGGTTTGATGGGCAGCTGTGTGCAATTCTGATCTCTGAATGAGCTCACTGCCTGCCCTTGTTGCATAGCAAAGGGATCAAGTTCCCACGAGTTGCCTTGGCCTCCAACTAGGCCACCAATAAGAAAAACAAAACAAAACAAAAAGTACCAGCATTTTTCACCTTTGTTTTGGGTTTTGACCATGCTGGTTGTGTGTATTACAGAAAGGAATTGGCACTGGGTGAGATCTGAGCGTACTAAGATTCCCAACTTGCTTTTTTCCTTTAGATTTATAAAGGCAGTACCTGACTAAGGAAGGAGGCCTGAGTGACCTCATGGCCCTGCATCAAAAAAGCGGGCTGTTAATGCAAAATAAGCAGACACATGCAGATTATAAAAGTCACAGAGACCAACATTTATCAGTGTTAAACTTTTAGTGCCGAATATAAACATTCCTTGCATAGATGCCCTTGAGAGATTGTTTTCCCGCACACCACCATAATGCGGTTGCCAAAGTTGAAGTACATGCGCAAGACTTTTGACTTTTGAAAGTGTTCAACCCTTGTTCCTCTTGGCTTGTGTGCAAGTGGCAAAGGAAGTTGTTGACGGGATTCTGCTGTAGTAAAGGTAAAGAACCCCTGACAGTTATATCCAGTCACAGACGACTCTGGGGTTGCGACGCTCATCTCACTTTACAGGCTGAGGAAGCCGGCGTTTGTCCAGACAGTTTTCCCAGGTCATGTGGCCAGCATGACTAAGCTGCTTCTGGCGAAACCAGAGCAGCACACGGAAACGCTGTTTACCTTCCCGCCAGAGAGGTACCTATTTATCTACTTGCACTTTGACGTGCTTTCGAACTGCTAGGTTGGCAGGAGCTGGGACTGAGCAAAGGGAGCTCACCCCATCACGGGGATTCGAACCACCGACCTTCTGATCGACAAGCCTAAGAGGCTCAATGGTTTAGATAAGCATTTAGCAATATGGCTGCTAGCCACAAGAGTTATGTTCTACCTCCGCTGTATGCCTTTGGAGACCAGTTCCTGGGAATCACAGGTGGGAAGAACATCATTGCACTCAGGTTCCGCTTTCAGGCTTCCTACAGGTATCTCGTTGGCCTCTGTGAGAACAGGATGCTGGACGAGATGGCCCTTCAGCCTGGCCCAGCAAATTATGATAGCAAATGACCACCAACTAGGCATAATGCTGTTACATCGCACTGCAGCTGGTGCGTCATGGTGGCATCATTGGATTAACTGGTAAAACTTACTACTGGGAGCATTTCTCCCAGTAGTAAAGCAATCATATCAGTGCATAGTTGTTTTAGCATCGGCATGAACATGCAATATTGCCGGACAGATCTTGTCCAGCTTTCTCGATGGGCTTTGGGTTTTCTTAACTACTATTCTTTCAGTGGGTGTTAGTGATCAGATGCACAGCTTATTATATCCCAGTTGAGTTTGTGCCCTAAATCCACAGAACATTGCTGAGAAAATAGGCAGAAATAAGCTGACATAGTCCAGTGAACTATAAGCCAAGAGCTAATCCTGACACCGTTGACCCAGTATATGGCCTGTTCTTGGGATAATTCCATTAGTCGATAAAATGAGGATTATGATTGCTATCTGTGAAACAGAGATCATGACAGATGATCGGGTGTGTTTGTGGTAACATACTATTTTGTTTTGTTTTTAAGTAGGCTTGTTGGACAAAAAAGTAAGTTTTCAAATGATACCTTTAGAATTTCCCAAGACTGAAGTTCATGGAGTGCCAGGGATGATGGATAAACACCCATATTTGGAGAAAGAATTATACTGCAAAGATACATGTACAGTCTCATGTACAGTATCTATATATTAGATGTGCTAATCATTCTTAAACACCATTTTTTTGTTGAATTGTCAGGGCATCTCTATATGTGTAAGATTGCAGAGTGAGAATAGTATTGGTAATTTAAGTACACAGGTGAATTTTGCAAATCAACTGTAATTGATTTTCCATGTGCATAGATATTTTGTGGTCTTACATGTTTAAGTTTTCACAAAGAGAAGGTTGCAAGCAGGGTGCATTTGATTTAAATCAAATTAATTTAAATCACTAGTCAGTAAGACTTGATTTAAATAATATTTTTTTTACAGAAAGACTCATTCTTGCTGGTATATTTACATTTACAACCAGATGGAAGTTTAATTTTTGGAATACAGTAATAAATTTTCAGAGTAGTTTTTACAATTTTATCAAAAATTACTGATTTCGTTATACTATTAGAAATACATAGACCGATAATTATGACATTATTGTCAGGTTTAATAAGTGAACTGTTTATATTTGGTCAACCCTTCTGCTGTACTTTATCAGAAGGAGAAAAATAATCATTTCCTTAATAACAATTTAAACAATTTATTTAACTAAATCAATAACATAGCATATGTATCCATGTTTGTTAATTGATGTGGTTCATAGAATCATAGAGTTGGAAGAGACCACAAGGGCCATTGAGTCCAACCCCCTGCCAAGCAGGAAACACCATCAGAGCACTCCTGACATATGGTTGTCAAGCCTCTGCTTAAAGACCTCCAAAGTAGGAGACTCCACCACACTCCTTGGCAGCAAATTCCACTGTCGAACAGCTCTTACTGTCAGGAAGTTCTTCCTAATGTTTAGGTGGAATCTTCTTTCTTGTAGTTTGGATCCATTGCTCCGTGTCTGCTTCTCTGGAGCAGCAGAAAACAACCTTTCTCCCTCCTCTATGTGGCATCCTTTTATATATTTGAACATGGCTATCATATCACCCCTTAACCTCCTCTTCTCCAGGCTAAACATGCCCAGCTCCCTTAGTCGTTCCTCGTAAGGCATCGTTTCCAGGCCTTTGACCATTTTGGTTGCCCTCCTCTGGACGCGTTCCAGTTTGTCAGTGTCCTTCTTGAACTGTGGTGCCCAGAACTGGACACAGTACTCCAGGTGAGGTCTGACCAGAGCAGAATACAGTGGCACTATTCCTTCCCTTGATCTAGATCAGTGTTTCCCAACCGGTGTTCCGCGGCACACTAGTGTGCCGCGAGACGTTGCCTGGTGTGCCGCGGGAGGGAGGCGGGCGAGGCGGGCGGCGAGAGGCGAGAGGATCGGGCGCGGCGGAGGCCAGCCCCGCGCTTGGAGAGGACGCAGCAGCCGTCACCAAACCCGATCCTCCTCCTCCTGCTCCGCCGCCGTCCTCTGGCTCTCGGCCGGGAGGAGCCTGCGGCGACGGGGCGGGCGCCGAAGTTGGCAGAAGTTGGCGCGCCTCCTCGGCAGCGCCTTCGTCCTCCACCTCCTGCCTCTGCTCTCCTCCGGCGGCGGGGGCGCGCCGCCGCCGGATCCGCGCGCAGCCTCTCGCCTCTGCCCCTCGCCGCGCCGGCCCAGCCAGTCAGCCAGCCGAGGGCGGGCGCGCTCTCGCTCCTCGCTCGCTCTGTCCGTGGCCGCGCCCGGTGCCAGCCCCGCGGGACGACGCTGCGACGGGTGGCCCTGTGTCGCGAGGGGCGGAGCCCAGGGGAAAGGACCGCCCAGCAGGCGCGGCTGAGGCGCGCATGCGTGGCTGGGGGGGTGCGCGCCCTCTGCTCTCTGCCTCTCACCCCCTCCCCCCTCTGGACCCCGCGCGCGAGGCTCTCCGGGGGCGGGAAAAGGGTCTCTCTCGGGCGGAAGGCCCCGTGGGAGCCGGGAGGGGGGCAGCCGCTGCTCTGGCTCCCCCCCGCCCCGAACCGGCTCTTCCTTTCGGTTCTGGCGGGGAGCGCGCTCTCCCCCCCCCTTGCGCTCCGCTTTCCCCTCAGAAGAGCCCCCTGCTCCCCGTAATCGAGGGTGATCGTGCCCAGGGGCTCGCCAGATCCCCCTCCGGCCGTCTCTTAGTCCCCACACGATCCCAGGAGCGCGACGTGGAAGTGTGTGGACACCCGCAAAGGTCAGGGATGCTTCTCAAACCGCCAAGAGGCAAAGCCAACGTCCCTCTCACCTGGCCCAGGAGTCCCAGATGCGCCAGTTCTCAACAACAAATGCATAGAACAGGGTGTGCAACCCAAGTGAATCACTATTTTAAGCCATTCCGGGGGGGGGGGAGATGCAACCCATTCTTAAATCTTTCCTACTGAAAATGACCTAAAAGTGTTACATTTGGACGGATCGCCCCCATAACTAATGTTGCATCATCTCACTATTTGCAGCAAGCATATACATTCTTTTCCACGGTTAACTTTTGTATACCTCAGAGCACCAAAGTTTATTTCCTAATTGCTTACTGATCTGCTGGTGAAGCAAGTTTTCTCTTGACTCCCCTTTGAACCATCAACATATCCTTTAACATCCTTTTGACACTAATCAATAAGTTACATTTTTTATCTTTTTTATTTAGCTATAAATGCCAGGCCATCTCTTTTCTCTTCCTGGAGAGGAACAGATTGCTCTTGCCAGAGGTCGGATGTGATGGACTTGAGAGGATTCCCTGCTTTCCACCATTCTGTCTGTCTTGACTGCCCCCCCCCCCGTTTCTTTTTCAACTTTCTCTCCAGACTTCCCCTATCAGCATAAAATTAGGCAGAAGAAGCTTGGTTCCCTACCCCTGATCCAGTGCAGGGGGGGACGACGACAAGCAGTTGTAGACAACCTTATTTTAAAAGTTCTCTTCATGTAACTTTAGTACAATTACATCCTCTGTATATCATTTATATCAGAAGTGGGGAGATGATAAATTATGCTGTACCATGCAGCACTAGGGACGCGGGTGGCGCTGTGGGTAAAACCTCAGCACCTAGGGGTTGCCGATCGCATGGTTGGCGGTTCGAATCCCCGCGGCGGGGCAAGCTCCAGTCGTTCAGTCCCAGCTTCTGCCAACCTAGCAGTTCGAAAGCACCCTTATGTGCAAGTAGATAAATAGGGACCGTTTCCGTGTGATGCGCTGCTGCTGGCTCACCAGAGCAGCTTCGTCATGCTGGCCACGTGACTCGGCCGGGAGGAGCCTGCGGCGACGGGGCGGGCGCCTCCTCGGCAGCGCCTTCGTCCTCCTCCTCCTGCCTCTGCTCTCCTCCGGCGGCGGGGGCGCGCCGCCCTCCCCGGCCGGGGGGCTCGGTGGGGCCCGCGGGGAAGGAGGCCATGTTCGCGGCGCGCGGGATCGCGGCCCCCCTCGCCCGCCTCCGGCCCGCTCCCCTCCCCCTGCGCGCTGCCCTAGCCGTGCGGGTCTCCTCCCCCTGCGCCGCCGTCCCCTTTCCACATCCTAGGAGCCGCGGTCCGCCTACCGCCCCCGGGCCGCGGCGCGGCTCCCAGCCCGGGCTGGCCTCCGCCTCCTGGGACGCGCGCCCACCCCCGCGGCCCCCCAAACTTCGGAGCAACTCTCCAGACGCTTCTCCCCCGCCTCGGTCTCCCTCCTTTCCACTTCTCTTCCCCCCTTCCTTCCCTCTTTCTTTCTCTTTCTCTCCCACCCGCCTTTCCTTCTATTAACTTTCCTTTCCCCTCCCTTCGTCCTTCCTACTTTTACTCCTGGGCTCCTCCCCCCTTTGCGCAGCCACAAATCAATCTCTCTCTCCTTTTTCCCCTCTCTCTCTTCTTTGCTCAGACGCAAAAAAGCGCCGCTTTTTGGAAATCCGGACTGCTGTCCCCGCTGAAACGATACTTTAAAAAAGGAAGAACCCACTGGCTCTTATTTCTGTTTAAAGCAGTAGATCCCGAACTCTTTTGGCCCACTGCCCCCTTGGTTCCACATCCCCCAGTGTCCCCTATGCTTACTCTATAGAAAGCATTACAGGGGTTAACGCGGCTCGCTAAGGAAGATATTAATAGAATTCTGCATTTGGGGGGAGACCCTAACAGTCATCTACCATTACCTTCTATGCTGTTACTATTTTTTATTTTTTTTTACATAAGTAAAAAGTGACCTTTCCCCATCTGGCATGGTGGTGTGCCTCGAGATTTTTTTCATGAAACAAGTGTGCCTTTGCCCAAAAAAGGTTGGGAAACACTGATCTAGATGCTATACTCCTATTGATGCAGCCCAGAATTGCATTGGCTTTTTTAGCTGCCGCGTCACACTGTTGGCTCATGTCAAGTTTGTGGTCAACCAAGACTCCTAGATCCTTTTCACATGTACTGCTCTCAAGCCAGGTGTCACCCATCTTGTATTTGTGCCTCTCATTTTTTTTTGCCCAAGTGCAATACTTTACATTTCTCCCTGTTAAAATTCATCTTGTTTGTTTTTGCCCAGTTCTCTAATCTGTCAATGTCCAACATGTCCAATGGCCAGGGATAATGAGAGTTGCAGACCAGTTGTATCTGGAGGGCACCACAATGGCTATTCCTGCAGCACACCATACAGAGTTGGATGGGCCCATGGCCTGACTTGGTATAAGCCAGTTTCCTATATTCTTACATTTTCATCTGATGATTCACCGATAAAGTAGTGAATGCAAGCTAGCATTGGTGGGGCTTGTTTTAAGGATACGATTGACTGACGTTCCTTTTCCAAGTTTCAGCCAAAGTCAGCACTTGCACCGCAACTGATAGTTGTTGAGTTTGATGTGAAAATCCCCCGCAGTTCTTTCTTGGGCCCAGAGCTCATTGTAACCTTGAACAAATCCCGTGGTGTCTCATCTTTGTTCAACTCCACTTGCTTTGCTAAAAATAATTGCCAAGCGAATTTTGTACGCAAGGTTGTAGAAATTAATTAAGGTTAGGTAAATGTTAGGTTAGGCTTATTAAACGTATTAATCTCTTCTCACAACAGAGGCCCCCCAAGCTGTCAAGGATATAATACAGTAGTTTCTAGCTCTGATCGAGATCTTGGCGAGAGGTGTGCAGTGATGAAAAGTGTCCTGTGTTCCTTTATGTGGGGTGTGTTCTCTGAAACAGAGGTGCTTTATCGCGAGAAAATTGTTCCAAGCTATTTCCGTTTATTTATATTCTAAACTAAAAAGTTTGTGGAGAGGAACGTAAGATTTTTCCAGCTGCTTAACTTGCTTGCTTGTTCCTGAACAACATTTTGCCGTCCTGTTGCAAGAGTGTCTGCAGGCAGTTGGAGGATGGATGGCGGCTAACAGATTGAGGTTGAATCCTGACAAGACAGAAGTACTGTTTTGGGGGGACAGGAGGCGGGCAGGTGTGGAGGATTCCCTGGTCCTGAATGGGGTAACTGTGCCCCTGAAGGACCAGGTGCGCAGCCTGAGAGTCATTTTGGACTCACAGCTGTCCATGGAGACACAGGTCAAATCCGTGTCCAGGGCAGCTGTTTACCAGCTCCATCTGGTACGCAGGCTGAGACCCTATCTGCCTGTGGACTGCCTCGCCAGAGTGGTGCATGCTCTGGTTATTTCCCGCTTGGACTATTGCAATGTGCTCTATGTGGGGCTAATTTTGAAGGTGACCCGGAAACTACAACTAATCCAAAACGCGGCAGCCAGACTGGTGACTGGGAGCGGCCGCCCAGACCATATAGCACTGGTCTTGAAAGACCTACATTGGCTACCAGTATGTGTCCGAGCACAATTCAAAGTGTTGGTGCTGACCTTTAAAGCCCTAAACGGCCTCGGTCCAGTATATCTGAAGGAGCGTCTCCACCCCCATTGTTCTACCCAGACACTGAGGTCCAGCACTGAGGGCCTTCTGGCGGTTCCCTCACTGCAAGAAGCCAAGTTACAGGGAACCAGGCAGAGGGCCTTCTCGGTAGTGGCACCCGCCCTGTGGAACGCCCTCCCACCAGATGTCAAAGAGAACAACAACTACCAGACTTTTAGAAGACATCTGAAGGCAGCCCTGTTTAGGGAAGCTTTTAATGTTTGATGTATTACAGTATTTTAATATTTTTTTGGAAGCCGCCCAGAGTGGCTGAGGATGCCCAGTCAGATGTTCAGGGTATAAATAATAAATTATTATTATTATTATTATTATTATTATTATTATTATTATTATTATTAAAAGTTTTGTTGCTGTTTGCTTGAAGAGGCCACATTTCCTCCTAGGCAACCTTTGGCCAGGGTGAGGTGGGAGAAGCCAGGAGCAAAAAGTGGGTGGAGCAACTAATGTTAATTTCCCCTTTGGACAGTAGATTCCTTTCTACACACACACTCAAGCATCCCTCTTCTGGGCAAGCAAGAAGAATTATCGGAGTGCAAGGGCACATTCTAACCAGGCACACAATTCTAGCAGTGTGTGAAGCAAGACCAGTGAGAGGTTTAGCTTATGAGGGGGTGTGGCCTGGGGAAAAACTCGAGGGCCAGATAGAGAGGCCTGGAGGGCCACATCGGATCCCCAGGCTTGAGGCTTCCCACCTTTACCAATTGAAATTAGAAATGGATTTATTTATTTTTGCCAGAAAGTAAAAGCAACCAAGATCCACACCAGAGGAAGATCCCTTTGCAAATTCCCAGGATACTTGTTAAGCACATTTGCTTTCTTTGCCCTTTTACTGCTGAAGGAACAGAATTTCCATTAGCTTGTTCTTAAGAGAAGGGCAGTGTTAGAAAGGACATTCCAAAAGGCTTTCCAAAACAGATGGTTTTCAAGTATAGTTACACGGGATTTTAATAACTTGGACACAGCAAATGGATGTGGTGGCAGTGACTGATTGTGGAAATAGCTCCTGTGCAGCTTTCGTTCCAGAGACTAGTTTTTATGTAATTTCATATGCTAATTCGGAGGCTATCACTCTCAGTGCAGAGGCAAGATGGGAGTTATAATAAACCATTTCCAGGATGGATGGATGGACGGACGGATGGTTGTTTACAAGCAGCATTTAGTGCCGTGAATTATATAGAGAACAAGTGACACGTTAGTTGCAAGGCACAAATAACTTCATTTTAGAAAGGCTTGTCCTGAATATGTGAGAAGGAAGGTTTGTAATTTGGATTTGGCATTATATAACAATTTACTGTTTTAAGATGGCTATAATTAAATATACCCTCTGGCGCTTGTTTCCCAGAACTGGATGTGTTAAGACCAAGCCATCACATGGTGGTGAAAACCTGATTTTTGGATTAACTGATAAGGAACCTGAGATGGATTAGCTGATAAGGAAAGGCAGGATTACCTGGCATCTTAAATAAGCCACAGAGGAGATGGTCCCAGCCAGCTGAGATGTTTTGTGGTGGCATTAGTTATCTGGGGTTTCCAGAGTGTACAGGCTGCTTGCCCTGTTCATTTAAACTTCTTGGATCTCTGAATGCCATAATAGAGATGAGCTTCACATTACACAGAAGGAAGTGGCAGAAGTTTTAAGCTGCAGGTGGGAGACCCTGTTTTTGAATGCTTAGACTTTTAATCAGCTAATAATTAATCAAGAGAGATTTAGAGTAGCACTATCCATAATTTGCTATGCGCCTTTTTGTTTTGTTTTTTGTTACATGGGGATGCATTAAAAAAAAATCCACTAGCAGTATCTCTATTGGGAAGACATTCCAACCTTCATACTAAGTTTTTCTTGCAGGCAAGTCTTCTCTTCTTCTTTTTTACGTAGAGGATTTTCTGAGCATGAGCCTGCAGTCCAAAACTGTATGATCCACCCGCCTCATTCCCATCTTCAGACCAGGAGAGTCACTTGCACGTAGAAGGTGCTGGCAACCCACACTTTAGTTACAGTGCAGGCCCAGAATAAACCATTTTAGTATGGGTAAAGTTGGGGTGCTGTAAGCCTCCCCCTGTTCATGTTTGAAGAGGGGGAGCAGTAATCTCCCAGCAGCACCTGGCTTCCAGGAAGAGCACCGTGGCCAGGGCCAACTCAGTGAAGGACCAGATCACACAAACTGTGCTGCTGCCACACAGAAGCTGACTGGACTGGCCGTTCAGCACTGGCAGTGTGCTGCACCTCATAGCACACACTACTGCTGGCCACCTCACTCTGCCTAATGGTAGAGCCGGTCCTCACTCGCACACTACCATAGCTGCCTCGCCCAGCCTTAAAAGAAGTGGAATGAGGACAGCAGGCATGTTGTAAATAGTTGCTCTGCAAGCCTAGGCAAAATAATATATTGAGCCGATTTCTGATCGGGTACAAGCTGAATCCTTCATTGGCATGGTGGGCGGTTGTTTTTTGGTGGTTGTTTTTTACCCATGACCAAAAAATATTCAGAGTTTCCACGAACGACCCTTGGAAATTCCTCAGCAGATCCGTATGAAAGGTGTTCCCTGAAAGTTGAAAGCGACAGCTCGGGAAAGAAAGCTTGCATGCCGGGCCACTGTTGTGCTTGAGACGGCTTGCTGATCTCGGAGACCATGAACTAATATTGTTCGCTCTTCGTGGTGTTGTGCATTTTTGCAGAAGGCGTTTTATCTCCCAGCGCTGCTCTCTAGAGTTTTTAGAAGACATAGTGGAATGTGCCAGTGTGCGAAGGTACTTGTTCAAAAGCGGCATTAACCTTCTCTTGTTGCATGCGTTGCAAGTCCTTTCCCTCCTGCACCCTTTTCCAAGACAAATTCCTCAGGTCCTGCATGTGTACTCATTCCGACTCCGACATGTGCATCCTTTTTATTACCCTCTTATTTTGCATTTTGCCCGGATCTTACTCGCATTTCCCCCTACCCTCTTAAATCGCAGAACCAAGCACGTATCTGGATCACCAAGACATAAAGGCTTGAAGAAGATCCACTTCATCAAGAACATGAGGCAGTATGACACAAGGAACAGCAGGTAACTTTTCTGTAACTGGAGGAATCCCTATCCACCTTGCAGTTAAATTATGGCAAATGTCTTTACACTAGCTGTGGCCTATATGTTCACAAGTGACCATGTTTGGTGCAAAACACCTTGATGTGTAAACCTTGCTAACGGGGGATTATGGGTGGCATTCATCTAAATCAGTGTTACCCAAACTTGGGGCTTCAGCTGTTGTTGGACTACAACTCCCATCATCCCTAGCAAGCAGGACCAGTGGTCAGAGATGATGGGAACTGTAGTCTGAAAACAGCTGGAGACCTAAGTTTGGGAAACACTGACAAATCTTACTCTGCATAAACACGGAGATTAATTTTTTAAAAAAATATATTGAAAATTTTACAGTGCAGTAGATTAGAGTAAATGATAAAGAAGAAATTAGAGAGGAAAAAAGGGGGAAAGGAAGATGAAGAAAAGCAAGAGAATTCATTATATAATAGCAATAACGAAGTGTCATTAAAATGTAATTAGGATTATAAAAATATACAATATATACATAGATAGACTTATTGTATTCCTGTATACATTGATTCATGAGTCACTATGGTTTAAATAAATCAAAGGAAGCCATATTTTTGTCTTTCCAATGTATCGGTATTAATCTTTTTGCAGATGTAAGGGAGAGTCCATTTACGTTGACCATTTGTTAAGCCCCAAATATTAGGAATATAGTTTAAGGTGATGTTATCTTCTGAAATTTTTAACTCACTGAATTTAATGGACTTAACTTAGTTGCGCTCGTTAATTCCAATGGGCCTACTCACAAGTAAAACTATCTGACACCAACAGCACCACGTAGCCAACTGGGTTGGCCTACGCAGTGCCATCATGGAGGTCAAATTCAGTGCCTATGCTTCTTTCTCATCTCTGCCCAATAGGCAGTTGATATTTCTGTGCCCTATTGGAGCAGATACTTGGAGGACTGGTAGAGAACTCATGGCTAATGGGAAAGTTAGAGCAAAATACACTTGGTTTTCAAGATAGCTTCCTAGGTCATTGTATTCTTACGTGGGAATAATCTCTGTGAAAACAGATGTAGTGTTGCTTCAAAAGCAGGCTTCCCCGACCTGATGCCCTCCAGATGTTGTGGACTAAACCACCAAGAATGTAGTCAAAAACATATGGGTTGCTAGGGCTAAGAATTACTTTTAAGAGAGGGCTTCATATTCTATTTATTCTATTTGTATTTTTGGTAGCCGTTTTTTAATTGTATTATGAAAATCTTTACTGAAAATATTGTTTATTTGTGTGTGTTTTTTAAAGGAAGGTTTCCCGAAATGTGGCTGTTGGGCTAAAAAAGCAAGGAGAAAATGGCTAAGTTGTGTATGTGTGTCTTACAAAGTTAGGTTCTCGCCGCTCCCAGAGAGCTCTTCTAACTCAAGATAGGAAGGCTAGATATGAATGCAATTTATTTTCCATGATTCACTGTACCCTGTCTGTATTTCTTTTTAGGATAGTATTAATTTGTGCTAAACGAAGTTTGTGTGTGGCTTTTTCTATCATGCCCTATGGGGAGAATTTTCGGATCAGGTGAGTAGCTGCTATTTTTGTCAGACCGATAACTTTTAATTGGTTATTTCTTTATTATTACATTTGGATCCCCACTTTTTCTCCAAGGAGCTTCATGGTGCTTCTCCATTTTAACCTCGCAATATCCCTGTGAGGTAGGTTGGGCTAAGAGACAATGACTGGCCCAAGGCAACCCAGCTAGCTTCATGGCTGGGTGAAGATTTGAACCCTGGTTTCCCTGCTATTTCCTTATGTTCTATGGTTTTTACTGATGCTCTAACATCATCACTGGTTTGCTTTTATGCCACTTTTCCAGAAAACTGGGCCCAAAGTGGTTCACAATGTGCCAAAGAAACGAGAAGTTCAACGGTCCTAAACACATTGGGAACAATTATAAACCATAATATCAACACAAGCACAAAAACAATCAGTGCAAAACAATACAAATAAGCTAACTTAAGAGTTTAAAGTGAACACTGTATGAAACAATACAAATTCCACCGATATGATTTAAATTAAGTAACCAAAACTGGGCAGAAGATAAAATAAAGCAGCTACAAATAAAAAGAACGGTATCATTGAAGGCAATGCCATTGATTTCATGATTACCATTTGCTTTTCACTATTTATTTCCTATAAATCGTTTTCCGAGCTCTGCCTGAAAAACTGGTGTATGAATACTGTAAATAAAAATTACACATTTGGTTTCACTAGTGGGTTGTTTTTCAAAAGGGTGTCAGCGTAAGCAGACATTTACTTTCCAGCTCTTTGGGCATGTCCTACTTATAACCGATAAAAATGTTCCAGTTCTCCTCTGCATATATCTAACGCTTAATCAGGCCTGGCCAAACACAGAACAAACAGAACACAATTTCTGTTGTCACTCAAGCTCATATGCATAGCACACTGAAGAAGGAAACGGATATTTTTATGACAGAACTTGACATACAGATGTGCCTTCCATAAATAGACTATGGGAAACTTTCTTTCCAGCTCAGTGGGAACACTGCAAGGTCACTCAGAAGAGCATTTGCTGAAAACTAGATGAATGATAGGGGTGGGGTGGGGGAGTTGAAACAAGGCGAGGTATCGGATAGTGCAGTTATGAACTAGAAATCCCAGAAGACTGTAAAACATGTCATCTGGCAGCTACTGATAGATAATTTAGGAAAGGAATACATTTTTCTGTATATTTTATATACCTAGCTAGTAAGACTTAAATACACATGCCTACTTCAGATACATGTGCGCATTAAGATGATAAACAGTATGTTTGGGTACAGTGGTGCCTCGCAAGACGAAATTAATTCGTTCTGCGAGTTTTTTCGTCTTGCGAAGCACGGTTTCAATTTTTTCAAAAAAATCTTCAAAAACCTCAAAAAAGGCTACCACACCGCGTGCTATGAGTTGCTCCCCGAAGTCAAGTCGCAACTGCACCTCTTCAAGCAATGCACCCTGTATTACTGTAAAAGTTTTAAGAAAAAGGAAACAAACTTGCAAGACGTTTCCGTCTTGCGAAGCAAGCCCATAGGGAAATTCGTCTCGCGAAGCAACTCAAAAACGAAAAACTCTTTTGTCTTGCGAGTTTTTCGTCTTGAGAGGCATTCGTCTTGCGAGGTACCACTGTATCTCTTCAAATCTTGTTGACTGAATTTTTTAGCGCTGAAATCCCAAGGTCATTGATGTGTTGCTTATGTCTGAAACTGATTTGTACATAATCATTGAACACATTCAATCCATTGTTGGCTTTGGATTTAAAGAGCCTATAAATGGATTAGCGAACACAAGAAAATTTATTTTGTGCAGATTTTAATTTTTTTTTTTAAAAAAAAAAGGTCAAGGACAGAGTAGACAAAGTAGTCAAATGGGTTCCCACAGCTGGATTCACATCCATGTGGATTTTGCAATACGTAGTTGAAGCTCATGGTCTTCTTCCTGAGAATCCCACGTACCCCCAGAATTGCAGTTCAGGGATCGCGTCCAAAACCAGCAATAATGTGTTCAGAATTCTGTGTCCAATCATGGGAATTCCTTGCAAAGTCGAGCTCTCTCTGTGTGTGTGTAAATAAAGTATGAATTACCCTCGAGTTAAATTACTTTAAAAATAGGAAGATCTCAGGGCCATTGCTTACATCCCCTTTGCTGGTTCAGTGAGTTTTTATGTCTTGAGCCTTTTAAGAACAAATGTTTATGGCAGCAGAGAAGACGTGGGAATTGGCCTCCTAATCTCTAGCTGTGTTGAGGGGCTTGTTTTTATTTTGTTTCTTTTTTTGATTTTTTTACTACGGAGCTAGGATGAGAAGAAACAGCTTTAATTCCTGTCTTGCCAATTCTGCCCTTAACAGTGAACTGAGAATAGAGGGGCAGAAGCAGAGACATCCTTCTGGTGGCGTTTCGGTCTCTACAGAGATGGTGCTAGGAATGGAAGGGGTCGAGCTAGGAGCTGATGGCAAGGTAAGCTCGTTGGCGAACGGTGGATCTCTTTGCTTGTTCTTGGAAGTTGTGGGGCTTCATCAGTTCCGATACAAAAATCAAGAGCAAGCCTGGTGGTTTAAGCCCACATGTGCCGTTCATGGTTGCTCATACATCCTCCCACGGATCCTTCAGCTCTCTCTTGATGCAATTCAGACAAACTCTTTTGACTTCTTCTGATACTGTTTGGGCTGGGGTAGTCAACACGGCACCCACACAAGCTGTTGGACTCCCATCAGCCCCAAGCAGCACAGCCATGAGCCCCATTCTCTGAACGAGAGATCTGGAGAAAGTAGCAGAATATCTGAGCAATGCCATGAAACTACGTTGTCATAAGACTTGGGTGGTACTTTAACTTCCTGGGCCTGTATAGTTTGATCTCAAAGCGTCTCCTCCTGTGAGCAGATGCCAATTCTCTGTTTCGATTCATGTATTCTTATTTTCTTTGTATGCCAATAAAGGTTGATTGAACTGATTAGGGCTAATGGGTTAGAGGACGGCAGCAATTGAAAGGAAGCCTATTGGCAACCTCTGGTCTAGACGTTTGGCTGGTTGCATGTGATCGTAGGTAAGGTTGTTTAGTACTTTCTGCTTCTCTGGCTGATGGGAAGACTTTTGCATTGTCGGTTTCCACATGGGGAGCATGTGCAGTAATCAGCTTGAGTATGGCAGGAATCCTGTTATTTCACAGCAGCGTCAGTTTCCCCCAATGGAAATGGCATGTGGTTTGAAACTCTCAAGGCTCCTCCACACAGCCAGGGAAGTATCTAAATCGGTGTTTCCCAAACTTGGGTCTCCATTTGTGTTTGGACTACAATTCCCATCATCCCTGACCGCCCATCCTGCTAGTTAGGGATGATGGGAACTGTAGTCCAACAACAGATGGAGACCCAAGGTTGGGAAACACTGATCTAGATATTGCAAAACTGTCAGCCTGGTGCCCTTCAAAGGTTTTGGGCTACAACTCCCATCAGCACCAGCACCAATGAGAGTTGTAGTCCAAAACCCCTGGAGACAGCAGATTGGTGAAGTCTGTGTCCAGACTCTATTTCTTCCTCCAGGCCCCATCCACGCAGGTGTAGCGAGTTTGGTAGCTAAAAGATAGGGTCTGTTAATCTTCAATTAACCAAGGATCATGTTCCCATCAGAGCCCATTGAAGAGGCATCCCTGACTGTTAGTTAAACCAAAGCCCAAGATATGGGGAAATCTCATTTGATCACCAGAACACAGTGAGCCTAGTTGATAGAGTATTTGTCCAGTGCAATAACACTTTGGTGCATTAGGTTCTGAGAATCCATTTGTGGAGCATTTTGAAAGTTATTCCAGAAAGATGTTAAAAGCAGCAGTTCAATTCAACCTGAAACTATAACAGAGCATTAACGTAATCTCTTGTCTCCCTTTCCCCTATTGCTTTTTAGAATTCTGGATGAAAGCTATTAGGTGTGTGTGTGTGTGTGCGCGCGCGCGCGTGCAATTCATCAGATTTACTCTAACTGTAAACACAGTGAATTGGGGTCCAGCTGCTATCTGGGGAAATGGCAGCTATTTGTTTTTTAAATAGCTCCCCGGTTCTCCCCAAACTATCGGTTGCATTTAAAGACACAGCAGTTAAACTAAGACAGACAGTCTGTGTCTTCAGAGTTGATTCTAAGGGGCTTCCTATCACAAGAGAAGAAATTTTAAACTTGCAGTCCAGAGTTCAAAAGATCCCTGCAAAAATCATAAGGTGACTATGCTAACGTTAATTGGGACTGGCTATCTTGCAGGTTGTGTCTTACGCGAAGTTCTTGTATCCGACGAATGCTCTTGTTGGCCGCAAAAATGACGTCCATGGTCCTGTCCCTGTGTGCCGAGCCTCCGTTCTGCGGAGTACTGGTGGATCGAGATACAAAACTGCAACAGCCAAACCAATACCTTCCACAGCAGATATTGGTAAACGCCATGTGACTCCTCTATGCCCTTCTGTGGTCCTTCTGTGCTGACGTTGTTGTTGTTTTAAAAAGGCAAAGGTGATGATGAAATAGTGTCAGCGATAGGTTTTGATTGGCCAAAATGAGATTAGGAGGAATCAGAATATAAATTCCATTTAGAGAATTTGAATTCCATTTAGAGTATGTTAGAGGATTCTGAGCTTTCAAAGGTTCAGGGCCCTTTGTTATTAATAGAATGCCTTTAGTGTACATGATACTTTAGAATAATGAGCGTAGGAAGGACAGGTCCTTGCTCAGAAGATATACATTCCCATCTCACAATCTCCACTTGTATCACTGCCTGGTTCATGTGCATGTTTTCAACCAATTGTTGTTAAGGAAGAATGGATAACTGGGCTCCTTCAGCAGGAAAGATGGGAAAGTTGTTGTTGTTGTTGTTGTTGTTGTTGTTATCATCATCATCATCAACAATTTTGTGCAAAGTCAGACAAACTGACCAATCTGCTGAATTTCTCCCATCTTGTTATTTTTTTTAGTTATTCATTTAATAATTCCAAGAAGTTCCCAGGGCAGTAGTCCCTCAATAAGGGCTACAGACTTGTATTTTTATAATCAAAAGGGTAACAATTTCAAAAAGCAAAACTCTGCCTAGATAAGATACCAGCTTCCATTCCCCTGCAGGAAATGTTCAGGCATGCTGAATATTCAGAAAGCCGCTCTTAAATGCTACCAATTTAATCAGATTTCCTTGGGGTTGAGTGGAATATTTCATTCCTAGATGTTGCTTAATTTCAGTACTGAAATATCAGGACCATCTAAAAAGAACTATTTATTTGGGCTTCATAACCATATGTAGGCATAAGGATACAAGCAAGACATTTTCTGAGAATCAGAGCAATGCCTTAAATGGGTTTTATAAGAATCTGGGCAGAGTGCCAACAACTTTACTGTAACACTGAGCTGGCATTTAATAAATATCCTATCCCGCCAACATTTGGCTTTCGCAAACTGTTTCAAAAGTCCTAATTTATGAATGCCACCTTTTGAATTTGAAACTAGGAAGCCAGTTCCGCTTAAAATGCAGACAGTTATAGAAATATAAGTGAGACCAGTAAGAAAACCATGTAATATATAATGCTTCTGTTCAGGGTTCTAGGATTGTCCTCTTTCAGGATACGCCATTCCATCTAGTTTCCATTTGCTCTCCCCTCAAGTTGTCAGCATTCTGTGCCCAGTAAGGCCCCATCTGCCCTATATATTTAAAGCCACATAATACCACTTCAAACAGTAACGGCTTTCCTCAAAGAATCCTGGGAACTGTAGTTTGTTAAGGGTACTGAAACTTATTGGAATGCCCCATTGCAGTTCCCAGAATTCCCAGGGAAGAGGGGTTGGCTGTTGAACCAGTTTGGGAATTATAGGTCTGGGAAGGAAATAGGGGTCTCCCAGGGGCAGCGCATCCTGCTTCACCGCCTGAGGCAAAATGGGAAAGTGTCACCCTGCCCTGCCACCACCCCTGCCAAAGTCTCCCTTATATGGGTTGCAAGTTCTCACAGAGATCTCACGAGATCTTGCAGAGTGCTCATGTTGAGATTCCTGGGCCCTGTGAAATGGGTAGTAATTCTGCCATGCAGAGATGTGTTTTATTATGTTTGTTCTACGTATCAGAGCTTCTGAATATAGAGGGCTTATTATTCATCGTAGTGCAGAAACAAGGTAGACTTTGGGTTGAAGTGGTACAGCTGGCGATGGGTCCATCTACTGATCTGCTCTGATAAATGGGTTCATTTATCTGCGTGGATAAAGTCTTCTTGAATGCTAATACTTTGTTTCCTAAAACCTTCCTTGGTTTTTACCTGAACCTTCTCGAAACCACTTCTTCACAGAAAATGCTTTGTTCGCACAGCACAAAATTGAGCTGTGGAATTTGTTTCCAGATGATGTAGTGATGACCACTTAGAAGGGCTTTCTTGCATGTTTTTTTCTTTAAAGCTGTCCTTTACTGTGCCAGCGAACTCCTAGTACATTTCTTTTCTTTTTTTACTTCTAGGAAATGAAGTTGGCGAGTTAGCAGAGTACAACCCCAATCTCCTGGAAGATCCTCAGTGGCCCTGTGGGAAGCACAAACGTGTCCTCATCTTTGCATCGTACATGGTGCGAAGCTGGTGTAGAGCAAATTAATTTGCAAATAAGGCATTGTAGCCGTAGTGTAGTACAGATCCTGGGTTCTGACTTCGTACGACCCCGTGCAAATAAAAATGTCTCCTTTTCCAAATTTTGCATGTTTCATTTAAATTTGGAACTATAGCCACCCATCAATAAACATTCCTCGGGCAGCTTCCACACAAGATTAAAAATACAATATATCCTGTTTTCTGTGTGGGGGTGTAATGCAAGTTATAAATACAAGTGAGAGGTGGTGCTTATTCCATTCTTCTGGAAGCGCAATGTAGCTTTCGGTACTTAGCTGTCTACACGAGCTGTTGTGGGAGGTGGTGTCAGCATTCTTGTCTCAACGCAAGGCTGAGCGGGTGATTGATTTATTTTTAATCATTTTTTAAAAATATAATTTATTTGCTGAATCACCTTGGCGTGAATTTACCAAGTGGCTTTGGGCAAGCCACCATCCTTCAGAGTTTCCTCTTCAACCCAATCTCCAGTATAGGGATAATAGTGATCTGCCATAACAAGATTGTTGCAAGGATTGCTGAGAACGTGTATGAAGTGTTTTAAACCCATTAAAGGTGAACACAAATGCTAAGTATTTCCAGTTCCTAGAGGTACACACTGGGGGATCCTTAATCATGTGTGGCTCATGACCTTTCCAGGGGTATTTGACAGGTCACCATTGGAGAACAGGTGGTAGGCTAGACAGAGCCCTTGTCTAATCCAGCGAGTAAATCCTAATGAACTCAAAAAGTCCCACATTTCATCTAGCCAATTATACGGGCTCAAAGTGAACTGTTGCTTCACTGCATCAAAAGGTCAAGGCATGGGAGGGAGGGATTTGCCACCTTCCCTCACTCTCCAGTCAACCTCTAACATTACCTTCTAGGCTCCTTGGGAATTTGCTAATAGTCCCTAGGGCGTGCTGCCGTAGAGAAAACCTGTTCAGGTTCCCAGTCCTGCACCACTCTTGAAGTGCCAAGTATTACAGGATTAAGAGATTACCCAAGAGCTTTGAAAACCTTCTGTCCTCGGAGAGATTAAACTTTTCTCATCGAGGATTCTGCAATGATGGCCTAGATACAGGAGTACTTGGCTGTAATCCTGTACAAGGGCAAATGATGATTAATAGCAGAAACTTCCCATAGCAGGATACCATCTCAAGCCATCGTGCTCTGAAGAGGTGGTGTGGATGAAGCTAAGCTTTCAACTCTGCTGAGATCATTTGCAGTCTGGCCTAATAATGTGTGGAAGACAAGACTTGATCTATGATTGACAAGACAAAGGCTAATAGTCAAAACCCAGGCTCATGGGCTGTTGGTCACAGAAGAAGGCTGTGCATCTTGTTAAAAAAGATGTTCAGCGCTGTGAGTTGTGATAGCTGGGATGAGAGAGTTGGAAGGAGACCCTGAATTCAGCCTTCTAAGCACCACCTAATTTGCCCATTACTGTAGATTAGTTTCTCATGGAGACACTTTGAATCCTTAATCCTTATTCTCATTCTCTTTCAGTAAAGGCAGCGTAAGGATCTGTAAACCCCTTTCCTTTATTTTATTTTAGACCACAATAATAGAATACGTGAAACCATCGGACCTTAAGAAGGATATGAACGAGACCTTTAAAGAGAAGTTTCCTCACATCAAGCTGACGCTAAGCAAAATCAGAAGGTAAATTAAAACAGGGATGGTAAATATGATAGGAGGGTGCATTACTGTGTTTCTAAACCACTTTGAAACATGGTTCTTTCCTCCCAAACAGTAATTAATATATATGATTAAAATACTTTCAGACCACTCTTATGTAGGTTTACTCAGGTGTATCCCAATACGTTCACTGGGTAAGTAAGTGCGCCACAATGACCTGGTAAACTTGGCTTGACATCTTGCACCATAACTTGTCAAGATCCTATTAGAAAGCAGTGTATGATGCTGGGGTGTGATATAATAGTTCTGTAGGTGATAGGGACTCCTTGATCATTGAAATCAGGGGTGTAAAACCTCAGGCTTAGGCCTCTGTTTGGCCCTTGATACTCTCCCCGAGGCCACACACTTTACCTGCTCTGCTTCACAGCCTCAAGTTATTTTGCCTGGCTGGAAGACACCCTTTCACTCTGATAATGCCTCTTGCTTGCCTGGAGGGCAGACAAGAGGCATATGTGAGCACGCGGATAAACCAAAACTAACATTTACATCCATTGCCTCATTCACTTTTGTCCACTGGCATCCAGCCCTTGAAAGGTTGCCCAGAAAGGAATATGTCCCCCTCAAGCTGAAGAAGTTTCCAACCCCTGAGCTAGGAAGGAGGGGTTTCTTGATTTTGTGTCTTCCTTCCTCTTCCCATTTGGGTTAACACTTCTTTGGGAACCTGAAGATCGCTACTTGGTCACACCACATCCCCCATCTTTCTGCTGATAAAGAGCCGTGCATGTTCTTTCCTCAACCCCAAAGCCTTCAAACATCAGCCAAGAACAAACACTGCAGTCTTAAGCAACTTCTCACTATGGCAGCTATGTACCCATATCTTCGCTTAACGCCCATCTGCAAGATTAGAATGAGTTCTGCTTTCTCCAGATGCAAATAAAGTCAGAGAGGACACTCCAATTAATCCAGCCATGTGTTTGCAATTCATATGTTACTGGGGCCTAATTCATATCATGTTGCTTGATCCACATCACAATGGATGTGTGCAAAAACGAGCCCTCTTTTTCCTCCTCCTAAGCATACAAAACATCAGCTACCTTCTGCAGTGAACACAGACCATCTGACAAGAAGCAGAAATGAGAATTCAAGAATTAAGAGTCTTGTTTCCTAAGTTGTGGTAACCTTTTTTATATACTAAGCAAAATTAGCTTTCTTTCCCTCTTCCTGTGCCCACAGTTTAAAGCGGGAGATGCGGAACCTGAGTATGGAATGCAACCTGGAGCCAGTAACTGTGTCTATGGCTTACGTTTACTTCGAAAAGCTTGTCCTGCAAGGCAAGCTCAACAAACAGAACCGAAAACTGTGTGCTGGTGCTTGTGTGCTGCTTGCAGCCAAGATTAGTAGTGATCTCAAGAAACACGAGGTCAAACACCTTATAGATGTAAGTATCACCAGAAGAACATCCCAAGTGTCCAGATCCGTGGAAAATGCTGGTTCTTGCAAGTCACATTGTTTTCTAAAACTATGCATATAATTTTTGAATGAAAACATGTAATGGTTTTTAGCACTGAGACCAGAAGTAGGCTTGTACCCTTTTGACAGCAGAGATGTTTCAGGGTGATTGGCAGGGGTGGAGGGTGGAGAGAGAAACTTGCACCTTTTTCATGTGTCTGAAATGTCAACTCTGCAGTAGAAAGGGAAGAGTCATAGATTACTCTTGTCAGGGAAGAGATGAAGAGTTGCAACCCTGTTCATTTTGCTTGATCTCTTGGCAGCTTTTTAATACCGTTGACCATGGCTCAGGGACTCAGGGTTAGGGACACTGTACTTCAGTGGTTCTGCTCCTACCTCCAAGGCCATTTCCATAATGCAGTTATTAGAGGACCCTTGTTTGATGCCATGGGAGTGGTCCTGTCACATCCCAAAAGGTTTTATCTTGTCCCCTGTGCTATTCAGCACATAACTGAAACCATTGGGAGCTTTTATCAGGAGATTTGGAGCGAGGTGTCATGTGACTGATACTCAGCTCAATCTCTCAGTTGTGTCTGAATTAGGAGAGGCAATTGAAGTGACCAGTGCTCAGAGGTGGTGATGGGCTACATGTACGACAAGTTGAAGGTGAATCCTGAACAGACAGATGTGTGATGTGTCCCGTGTTGTCAAGTCTCGGAGACAGGTTGTTCTAGATGGGGTTGTGCTCACCTGGAAGGAGCAGGACCATAACTTGGGAGATCCAGTGCTGTCACTGGAGTCTTAGATAGCCTCAGTGGCTAGGAGCGCCTTTTTCCAGCTATGGCTGGTTCATCACTGGAAGCTCTTTTGGACTTAGAAGGCATGGCCACTGTACCCCATGGTCTCATAACTTCCAGGGTGGATTGTTGCAACATGCTCTATGTGGGGCTTCCCAATGTGGAAACTTCAGCTGGTCCAGAATTCAGCAAGCAGGTTACTGGCCAAGTTTTCATACAGAACTCACATAACCCCTGTTCTAAAACAGCGGCAGAGATTGCAAGTTTGTTTTCAGACCCAGTTCAAGTTGCTTACATTCTTGTTTAAAGTCCTAAATGACTTTGGTTGCAAGTATCCAAAAGACAACCTCCTTACCTACAGACCCTTTCAGGTGTTAAACTGAATTTTAATGTTGCATCTTTAAATCGTCATAATCTGCTCCAGGTTTTGCCCTTGGGGCAGGTAAGGTATCTAATATAATAATAGTGCCACAGCAGCTTTTACTTCTAGCCCTAGCCACCACTAGCGCATGGCCCCCGAAAGGTTGCACACAAAAGAATGCGACCCTCTGGTTGAAAAAGATTGGTCAAAATACCATTAAACATCTGCAAAACATACTAAATACTGGTGTAATCTGTAACAACCAGCTCATGTTCTGTTTCACTGGTTTTATGTCCTTACAGAAGTTAGAAGAAAGATTCAGATTCAACAGAAGAGATCTCATTGGATTTGAATTTACCGTGCTTGTAGCTTTGGAACTAGCCCTTTACCTTCCTGACAACCAAGTGTTACCTCACTTCCGACGTCTTACACAGCAATCCTAGCCAAAGCTGCATTCTAGCAGAAGTGCCAGTACTTAGACGCTGATTTTTGGGGGTTGGCCTCTGGTCCTTTCCGGTGCCACAATATTGAACAATGTTGTGTATATACCCAACATGAAGACTGCAGTGGGATTTTTGTGGCGCTACCAAGATGGTGCAGACACCACAGATTCCATGTGTGAGAAGTGGCAGAAGTGAGACATTGAACTTTGGACACTAAAGCACAAATTGTTTGCCGCCATTTGCCACAAATGCTGCTGGTCATAACCTAATTTACCTTCCCACCCCCCACCCCGTTTTTTCCCCTTGGATATAATCTGTTCTTCCCTTCAAATACTGCTACTTTTTCATTTCCTTAAACTTTTACCATTCTCCCCCCACACCCCTTCCTTGAATTTAAAAGAGCATCATTTCCATTCCAAAACGTCATATGCTTCCAATAGCATTTCTGAGAATTCTTGCATTTTAAAACCATGGAAACTTGTCTTCTTTTGCGGGGAGGGGAGGTGGGTGCGGGGCAGAAAGAAAGACGTGCCTAAGACTTAGCTGGGCTGGTACCAGTCAGTCTCTCTCTTGCTCTCTTTTTGTTGCTTAGTGGCAAATTCTGAACTTAAACAGCAATTTATCCTTTTGCCTTTGTTCACCTTGTGCTGTAAGGAAAAGAATTCCATTGTATCTCTACTATCATTTCCAGAAGAGATGTATATTTGAAAACAATATTCTACTTGGTTCATGATTTAAAAAACTTTTCTTTTTTATTGAAACATTTCCCAAACATTGCACTTGTTGATCAAGGCAGCTATAGCAAAACAATTTCCATTTTATCTTGTCCTTCAGAGTGTGACTGAAGGCCCGTTGATTTTTATGGTGGTAATTTGGTCTTGTAGCTCCCAAAGGTGGCATCTTTTTGTCACAGCTTGGCTGTAGGCTTGAATGATGAACTGTTTTATTTATAAACAATGTATTCCATGTATTGTCTTTCCTGTGTGCTCTTGACGAGTGTGTGTGTCTCAGCTTGTGCAGCTGTCATTTTCTAAATTAAGCCGGTGAGACTAAATAGGCATGTCTGACTTCGATAATCTTTTGTAAAAAAACAAACAGAAAAATTGGTTCTTCCAAGCTTCTTGCCACTGTGATGGTTCTCATGAACCTGACTTTTCATTGCACATTCAGACAGCCAAACTCATTGAGGTTAATATCCAACACAGTGGCATTGATAAAAATGATGCAAGTTCTACCACTGTTAGCCAGGTGTTTTTGGCTTAACCAGATGTTGAGGATGAACAACATTAACTTCTTGTGCTGTGACAGAAAAGTTGACGGCTGCTGAATTTCTTTTCTAAGCAATATTGTGATACAAGTCAGTGTGTGTGCGTGTGTGTGTGTATGATACTTGCCAGGGAACAAAATGAATATTCTTGGGTGTTGTGATTTGATATGTTCATAGATTTATTTATTTTTAACTGTGACTTTGGCCAGTTCTAGACATCATGCAGAATGAAATAGTAGACAAAGGTGGAAGAATTGTGGACTGTACCAGTGCAGACACAGAATCATGTTTTCAAGCACACAGTACACCCCAATGTGTAGTAAACCAGCACACTGGTGAAAAGCCACGTACAGTATAAAGCGTTCTTCCTGATGTGCTCTTTTATTAAATACAGGGAGTTTCTCACACAAGAGATCATTCAAAGATTAATAGCTACCACCACAGCTGCAGTCTGAAGTGGTATAGTCCACAATTTTTAATATCTCTGCCTGTAGATTGTCTCTCAAAAATGGTTAAGTCAAGAGGGCTATATGACTTCCAGTACCCAGAATGCCATAAATTCTAACTTGGGTATATGTATTGAGTAGCCACAAAATAAACCAGAGAAGGGGAGAGAGAATAGCAAAGTTTGGTGCTAGAAACATTTGAAAAAGGGTGTGCAGTGTTCAATGCCAAACTCCAGATAAGATTATTGTACATGAAGAGACCTTCCTTGGCTTTTTGGTTCCTGTTTCTAGCACCTATGCATGAATATAAAACCATTTGGATAAGTATTTTAGATAAGGCCAGCTTGACGTCACTGAAATTGCAGCAAACCTAGTTAAGAACGCTTCTCTGACCAAGGCTTGTGTGTTAATACATCTAGCTATAATAACACCAGTCATAGTTATAGCATCTTTTTGTATAATGTAGTACAAGGAGCTATATAGCTTACTAACTAGTGCTGTTCAAAATGTGAGCTGTAGTATGTTTATTTCCCAGTAAACTTTGCCAATGCAGGACAACATCCTAACTGTTCCCATGATAAAGTTTAGAAATGGCTTCACAGAGTGTTAAAACATTTAATCCTCTGCCTGAAACTGAAAGAATTTGCTTTTATAAAAACCTATCAGTCTTGTATCATGAACACAATTGACTTGTATTAACACACTGTGTTTGAGTTGAAATAGTTGCCAACTTATCCCATCCCCCAGCTGAAGCAATCATTACCTTGTCCAACCAAAAACAGGGGTGATGAGGTGAGAAGTAGATTGATTCTTTTGGGATATATTTGAGCTTCTGGAGGCTGTAAATTTCCAATATGACGTATGTGAATTTTGGATAATGTATTATCATATATTTAATTTGCACAGAATATTATTCAGGATGTGGGGCAGAAAGATAAATTATTTTACATCTTTTAAGGCTTGATCTTCACTCAGAGCATGTTCATTGTTCTGAATACCCAAGGGAAAGTGCATGGGTGTATCAGTTCTGTTAGTGAACTGGATTTATAATTCTTCAAAGTAGTGAGTTCTAGGATGAAGACTGTAGCCTCCAATCAAGATCTGGACTCCTTTTTCCTCTCATCTCTGCACAAATGTACCTACAGATAACAGCTGGCCCATGTGTTAAGCAAAGGATTACCAGCGCCCTTTTATCATATATAGGGTATGTGCTTGTATTAAGCCTTCAAAGATGTCCATGGTCCAGCATCATATACATAACTCAAGAGAAATGTTGTTTCAAGGGACCTAAAGATGAAGAACTGAGTATCAAATTGTCCATTTTGAACTTTGCAAATTGACTTGTATGTTGAGAATCTTATTGCTGTGACTTAACCTGTATAGAAACAGTTTGGCTCTTGAATCCTGTTGTGTATGTGAATTGAGGGGTGGGGTGGAAGGGTGCTGTTCACATTTTCTTACCTTATCTTTTTTGGTTCATATTCTCAATCAGCTATGCCTCTTTGTGTTCCTTTTTCATGCAAAAGCTGCCACTGTGTGGTAAAAAATATTATTACAACCAAACATAGATCCACTGTAAAATCCCAGGCTTTCGTTGGAGAGAGATACTAGTAACAGTTGAGGTTTAAATTATGTAATCTTATGTAAATAATGGTGCTTGTCTACCTTCAGCCCAAGAAAACACTGGACTGAAGTTTGTATATTTATGTAAATAATATTTTTGTGCTGTCGTAAATTTTAAGTTCCTGCTTTGTATATTGTCTGATTATGTTCTTCCAAGGAAATGAATGGATTTGTTAATAAGATGCTGTGTAATTGAATGTTTTGATACCCATTTTATAACCAAGCACACCTGAAGATACTTCAGGTTAGTGTCATAAATATTCCTTTAAAAAACAGTTTGCATGTCTTTTTCTTCTTTTCCCCTCCACCTATGCAAAATAAGTAAGTAAGTTAAGTAAGTTAGGACTACTATGGGGAAAATGACTAGATTTTGGAACATATACCAGAGATACAAAGATAAGTTACATTGGGGTGGGTTACCTAGAATTCTAAATAACCAGCTACATGCAGTTTTCTTATACATTCCTGTTTTTTACAGAGATGATCAGATTTCAATTGACACAATTTGTGGCAAAACTTTGAAAAATGTAAACAAAATAAGGCTATAGCAGACATTCACATTTTTTTCTGCTATATTTGTGCTTTTTAGTGAAACTTTGAATTATACTCTACCTTGAAGATACAAGCTTGCAGATTTGTAGGTTTTTTTAAAGCACATGCCATAAACTTGTAAAGTAAGCATTTTATGTTTAAAAATCCACCAGTATAAAATATACTTTGCATTATTCTAGATTTAGTAGTGTTGGAAGTTGGCACACTTACTTTAACACAAGGTTTCCCAACTTGGTGCCCTCCAGATGTTTTGGACTAAAACTCCTATCATCCCTGGCTATTGGCCATTCTGCTGGAATTGCAGTCCACATCTGAGCTAGCCCTGCGTTAGCATATCTAGTCTACAGTACCAGAGTACAGTATTTCTAATTTTTGCAGTGCTCTACTGATTTCCTGAGGCCAAAATGCCACTAGAGCCTGCTGTTCCTACTTCGTTTGAATTTTTTGGCAGTGTGATACAGATGTAAAAGTAAACTACATCATAATTACTTTGCAGTAAATATTTGAAACAAAGTTCAGTTCTGATGGGCTTGAAGAAAACTTCATGTACATAAGCATGATAAATTAGTTACACATTTCATTCCTCAGCTGATGAGAAGTTGACTCTTCTCAGCAGCTGTATAAATAGAAAAAAAATCCACAAATAGCTCATTACGACTGTTCCAGTTATAAGTACAAACAGGGCATCTGTTTCAGTGCCTGCCTTTTTATGCCAGTTGATCAGCGATATATTTAGATAAGTGACCAGAGTTGAGTTGCCCATTCAAAATGTTACAGAAGCAAGCAGCTTGAGAAGGCTTGGGAGCACAATAATTGCAACCCTTATTATATGTGCCTGCGTTTGCAGATAATTTTTTAAGGATCTGCCTGTAGTAATGGGGGGTGCTATTCCTTTTTCTGGACTAGCTAGAGCTCTGCTTTCGTAATGTTGGGGTCCAGATAGAAAAAAATTCTCTGGATCTGGGGTCTTGCCATGTAGCATTGCATCCATTATTTTTATTCAATTAACAAAAAACCTTTGGTTTAACATCCAGCAATGTAGCATCGAGCTCATGCACTGTGGCAAATTTAAAACGACAGCTTGTAGTCACTAAGTATGGAGTTGCAGGACAAGTGTCAGCCGTAGCAGGCCATGCTTGGCGGGCGGGTTCCTAGGCCCAGTAACTCCCAAGAATACTGTATCCCAAATTTTTCATAGAAGAGGTTACTAAAACGGACTTGATAAATTTCCTTTCAGAACTTTCCTCTAGCAGCCTAGGGTACAGTGTGCATCACAGCTAGGTGCATGGAGCACTGGAGCATATACTAATTAAAAGCATGTATATGCATTTCACAACCGTCTACAAATGCAAATAAAATGCAAAGCACATGTGCTACAGAGCTGGCTAGTCGACAGCTAGGGTTGCCATATTCACTTAAGGACTCAATTTTAAAACTGTGTTGATGGAAGGCAATCTTACTCGGCTATGAGTGATCGCCAGAGAATATGATTCCCAAAATCCGGACAAGGTTGTTGAGTTGCTTTGTCACCAACCCCCGAAGTTGTTGTTTATTTTGGGAACATCTGTTGAAATTACAGTTTTTGGGGCTTTGGAATTTTTAAGGCATTTACTTCTCATACATGCGGGTTTTCTCAGACATTTTACCTATTACCCAAAAATTGCCTGTAAATGCCATTTTGCAGCCCGATTACCAGACATAAACCCAGACGTATACCACACTCTGCTCTACTATATCTGATAGCAAACAGGCAACTGCAAACATGAGTGTACCCAGTGCTATTCTTCTAGAAAAAGAGGTGCCAGAATTCACCATGAACGCCTCCCTTTTTCTATTATAATGGCAATGGCGCCCACCTGAGAAGTGCTGGAATGGAGTTCCTGTGAGCTAACAAAAAAGGCCCCGAGTGTACCAACACCTGAGCAGAATAATAATTTTCAGTGGGTATTTTCCTTCTCTTGCCAGGGGCAGACTTCGGTCTTTCAAATTTCAGTGGCGCCCTCTGCAAGGCCAAAATTTGGGCAGGGGGTATCCTTCGCCCACTAGGCTTGTGGCGGAAAGGGTTCTTGTACGCCTTAAACCCACCTCCTCTGCCCTCACACACCAACATGGAACTCTGCGCACTGCAATGTACTCCTCTTGCTCTTGCCAGCGACATTTAAACCAACTTGATGGGAGCGAACATGTGCTCCAAATGCGCTTTAAAGCTCTAGCTGCAGTTTGTGCGCACTGTCCATTATTTTCATTGTCGTGATATAAGAGGGAATGTGGGAAATACAAGTGAACCGTCGTCTCTTGCTTGTATCTTTTCCCTGCCTATTGAGATCAAGCAGAAGCCTTTTGCCCGGCCTGCTGAAAACATTTTTGTTCAGACAAGTCTACCCAGGTACTTAGGAAGTGATTTTAATCTGTTTTCAATATTTTAACTTGTGTAGGTTTTGAAAGCACGGTTCTGAATCTTTCTCGATTTTATCTTCTCCCTGTAAACCGCTTTGGGTTTTCTTCTCAGTCAAAAGGCGCGTTAAATGTTAAATAATAATAATATCATTTGCTCCTTTCATTCTCCTCAGCGAGGAGCCTCTCCAAATTCCCGCCTTTTTGCGCACAGCCCCGAAACGCCCCCCCAACACTCACCCTCTTTAGCCACGCCCATTTCATTACGGCTCCTTCTGCCCCGCCCACTCGAAAGCCGACACTCTTCACGGCGCCGCCCTCCTTAGAAACCTTGTGTGCGCGTGACGTCGCCGCGCACGCCTCGTGGTCCCTTGCGCCTGCGCGCTGCCGCCGCTGCGGGCTTTGTAGTCGCCTCTGAGTGACGTTCGGTCTCTCTTTCCGGCCTGGGCTCGCGGCGTGTGAGGAGGTGAGGTGAGGCCTGCTCCGTGTTCCCGGGCGGGCGGGCGGGCCGTGATTTCTCCCTCGCTGAGGTGGCCGATTGAAAGCGGGGGTGGGGGGGGGGGAGGCGCGTACTCGGTTGAGCTGATTCCTCCGCCCGCTCCCAGCTTCCCCTCTTCCCGGGGGTCGCCTGCTTCCTCTGCCCCGAGGTGGGAGCCCCGGGGGTGAGGGGACATGAAGGAGACCCTTTTCCTACATATATATATATACACACTTTTTTATTTTACTTACTATTGTGTATATATATTAGTATAGTAGTATATTAGTATATAAAATTTATATATATATATATATATATATATATAGTCGCTTGTGTGCCTCAGGGCGCTTTAGATTTCCACACACCCTACTTGACTCCCCCCCCCCCCCAGCGACTCTGGGTCTTGCAGGGATCCCCGTCGGAAAGCCTAGAAAGCTGCTGCCAGCAGGCGATCCGGTTCTTTTTTTGTTGCCCCCGAATTGCTAACCTCAGCCTTTCACTTAACATACCTTGATTTCCGGGCAGCAACAGGTTGTCTGTGCAAATAACGGCCAAGGTGGCAATTCAGCTGGTGCAGAATTCATCGGCCGGCTTGCAAGACGGTGTGAGCATATGACACCGATCTGTGGCCTGACTCCACTGGCTGCCAGTTAAGTTTCTGGTCCCAATTTAAAGTGCTGGTATAAAGCCTGATGCACCTATAACCACCCCTTTTGATGTACCATACCATAACCAGTCCAAATGGGACGCGGGTCGCGCTGTGGGTTAAACCACAGAGCCTAGGGCTTGCCGATCAGAAGGTCAGCGGTTTGAATCCTCATGATGGGGTGAGCTCCCATTGCTCGGTCCCAGCTCCTGCCAACCTAGCAGTTTGAAAGCACATCAAAGTGCAAGTAGATAAATAGGTACCGCTCTGGCAGGTAGGTAAACAGTGTTTCCGTGCGCTGCTGCTCTGGTTCTCCAGAAGCGGCTTAGTCATGCTGGCCACATGACTCGGAAGCTGTACGCCGGCTCCCTCGGCCAATAAAGCGAGATGAGCGCCGCAACCCCAGGTGTCCCTTTACCTTTATAAAGCCTTAAATGGATCAGGACCACAATACCCTCAAGGGCTGCCTTTCCTCATATGAACAGACCCAGACCCTGCGATCATCCTCCGAGGCCCTTCATGTGCCTCCTCCATTAGAGGTCCAGAGGGTGATAACATGAGAACGGGCCTTTTCTGCGGTGGCTCCCCATTTGTGGAATGCTCTCCCCAGGGAGGCTCAACTTGCACTTTTGTTACATACCTTTAGGTGCCAGGCCAAATCTTTCCTCTTCTCCCAGGCTTTTGGCTAAACAATCTGGCCTTTTAAACTGGGGGGGGGGTGTTTGTTTGTTACTGCATTATGCACTTTTGTGTTTTTATATTGTAAACTGCCCTGTGATCCTCAGATGAAGGGGGCGGTGTAGAAATTTAATAAATAAGTAATAATTGCCTTCTTGGCTGTGCTGCCATTTCCCTGTTTACAAACAGTTCCTGCATTAAGAGAGGTGTGAATAGTCAAAGGCTTTACAGTACACTGGGATTGGTTATTGTCATGATTCAAGAGGGATGTTTAATGCATAATGCACTCATAGATGCCAGTGTCTGCACACGCACACACATTGTATGGCAGGTGCAATAAATGCAAAATATTTTAAATATATATATACATACTCCTCGATTTCAGCTGCAGACTAGCAATTTCAGAATTTCTTCAAACAAATAGGCATGTGGATGAGCGGAGTTGGTACTGGCTTTTGCCTAAAAGCAGGATTTCATAGCCAATTTGCTCGGTAGACATATCCAAGGAATTTTGAGAAAATAGAAATTAGAGTTTATTGTGGGGCTTTTGTGTGCATCTTACCTGTGTTGCAGGAAATGAATCCAGGTAGCAGAGCATCTGCTTTGCATGCAGATATCCCAGATTCTATCTCCAGCATATCTGAGTAGAGCTGGGAAAGAACCCTGTCTAAAATCCTGGAAAGCTGCTGCCAGCCAGTGTAGGTAGAGCTGAGCTACATGGACTAAAGGTCTGGTGCTGCGTAACGCAGCTCCGTATCCGGAAAGTTAAGTGTGAATTGAGAATTGCAGCCTGAAATGGAGCATTTTTTTAAAGGTAAAACCTGTTGTGTTCAATTTGCAAACACCCTTGTTTCGGAGTCCGTACAAGGCAATTTCCTGTACTCTTAATATTTGGCAGGTAGAAATTGTTGCTTTGAGGAGGGGCTGTTCATGTACTTACTTTCCGTTTATTGGAAGTGCAGTAAATGCACAAATGTGTTTGTTTTCCATCTGTTAATCGTTGAACGATATCTTCCACTTAAGTAGGAGATGGAATTGGCTCCTCTCTCCACCCCTCCTCAAATTCAGTAGAGGTGAGATTTAGTGGGATTTAGGTGAGAGAATGTATTTAGATAAGTCTAGGCTGCCATACAGTGTGGAGTGGGTGTGTAATTCTAAATCTTACATTTCTTATTCATGGATTATTCATTTACATGTTATGAATGTCTTTTCTGAGTTTTACTAAGAGTAGACACAACTCTGGCTGTAAAGATAGTATGTCGCTGTTAAAATAATCTCATCTCTGAAAATTTGAAGGCAATCTACTCTGACTTAGTTGAGTACCACCTCCCTGATACATTAAATAATTTTGCATTGTTTTCAAGTAAACAGACCCTACTTTGCATTAAAGAGGCTTACTGCTGCTAAAATGGAAAACACCCATTGATCATTATAGCATTAGAAATATCATACGACAGCAGTTAATTTGAACATAAAAAAGATTGTCCAGTATCTGAAGAACTGTGCATGCACACGAAAGCTTATACACAGAATGAACTTAGCTGGTCTCTAAGGTGCTACTGGACAATTTTTTTAAAAAAATTATTTATTTTGACTGCACCTGAAAATAAAAAATATTGTTATAATTTAATATTCTAGGGAAGTGCTCCTGCTTACAACTGAGAGTTTAAATAGAAATAAACACTTCAAAAGAAATATTCCTGCTTCATTAAATTAATACACACAATGTAGTTTTAAATAGGTGCATAACTGAGATGGGAAGATGCTGGAAGATAAGGACTCCGATAGGTTGCAGAGATTGCTGGGGGTGAGGCTTTTTCTGTAATTTTCAGTCACAACCATCTGCTAAGTACTGATCTTTTAACATATCTTGTCAGATATATCCTGTTGCACGTCACTTGTGGCAAAACCCTAGAAAAACACAATGCAGAACGACGCTGGAGAATTTGTGGATCTCTACGTTCCTCGTAAATGGTGTGTATTAATTTATCCATGGAAATTACCAGTCTGCTTTGGGCAACTTGAAGAAAATCATGGCATATTCAGGCATGTGGTTAAATCATGGCTTTAGCCATACAATAACACTCCTTGGGCTCAAGTGCTCCCAACCTGACTTCCTAGCATGACTGGGGGAAGAGCACAGGAGCTTCCACAGTTCAGTGTGTCATCCAACCTAAGACAAGCTGGTTAATACTAAGTACAGATACAGTGGTACCTCTGGATGTGAACAGGATCTGTTCCGGAGCCCCATTCGCATCCTGAAGCGAACGCAACGGGCATTTGTGCAGGTCGCGGTTCGCCGCTTCTGCACATGTGTGGGATGTCATTTTGAGCGTCTGCGCGAGCGGTGAAACCCAGAAGTAACGCGTTCCGTTACTTCCGGGTCGCCATGGAGCGCAACCCAAAAACGCTCAACCTGAAGCAACTTTAACCCAAGGTATGACTGTACTTGAAGCAAGCTAGCTTGATGAAGTATAACTTGAAGTTGACTTTGTTTCAACTGTCCTTAGTTTAGATTGTGCACAGTATGTCCAGGTTTGGGTGACATAGCAAGCTGCAGTTACCCGTATTTTTCGCTCTATAACACGCACCTGACCATAACACGCACATCGTTTTTAGAGGAGGAAAACAAGGGAAAAAATATTCTGAATGAAACAGTGGACGTATCATTTTTGTGCTTCATGCTGTGGCCACAGACATGTGCTCTGATGGTGAATTTGGGGTGACCCAATGCAAAGATCCTGAGGATCCATGTGGATCCATGCTTTGTAACCACGTTTTTGCACCATTGCAGCCCCAGGCAACAGTGGGTGCGTGATTTTTTGGGGGGCAGGCTGTAGCCATGGACATGCTATGTGCTCTGATGGTGAATTTGAGGTGACCCAATGCAAAGATCCTGTGGATCCATGCTTTGTAACCACATTTTAAGTGGGGAGGGAAGGAAAAACACAGAAGGCTAAGAATGCAGGAGAGGGCTATAACGTGAGGAAAGGAAGGCAAAAGTTTTTCCCCACCCACCCACACAAGCCCGCCAGCTCTCTCTCTCTCTCTCTCTCTCCCTCCCACCTGCATGTTTTCCGGCTGCCTGATATATATTTTTTTAAATTGCCTTGACAGAAGAAAGCATTTTAACTGCATTAAGAACTATTTAGCAGCGAAACCTAAGCTTTGCCATCCCTTAAGAGGTACAGACACTGTAATCTTCCAGATCGCATGAATTTACAGGCAAAACACTGTTTAAGGATTTCATCCTTTTAAATGGAAGAAAGCATATTTGAATGCTGTGTGTCCCCAAAAACAAAAAGCAGGAAGTCAAATCAGAATTTTAAGCTGAACCTGTAATCTCTCTTCCCTTCACAAACATTGTTCCCTCCGGAGCATGGAGAGGAATTAGAAGGACGCTCTGCTCTTTCCCCTCTGCTTGCCTGGAGGGGAGGGGCTTTCCCTGCTCTTTGTTCCGTTTGAGCAAACACAGGAAACAGAGGAGAGTGGGCAGTAAGACCCTGAGACAGAATGCAGGAAAGCAGCCACTTCCTCTTTTCAGGTTTCCCTTCTCCCTGAAGCGCGGTTTGATTTTTGCCTGATTTTTCGGCTCCAGGGACCACACATTCGCTCTATAACACGCACAGACATTTCCCCTTCCTTTTTAGGAGAAAAAAATCTGCGTGTTATGGAGAGAAAAATACGGTAATCTTAAACAGAAACAAAAGTTTCCAAACTTCTACTTGTGCCCATGCTGATTGAGGGAGTGTGTGAGCCCAAGGCTCACTGGGGTTCATTCTTAGAATACCAAACTATGATTTACTGATTTGTCAGTTGCTATGTTAGCATGGAGCTGTGGGTTTTGGGGGGAGGGTGTGGGGGTTACACCAAGCCTTTGGCTGATTAACATCTGATAACCTCAAAGGGGGGTTCTTGGTTTGTTCTTGTTTTTTATATTGTATTTTTACGTTGTGAACCACCTTGCGATCTACAGATGAAGGGTGGTATGCAAATTTAATAAACAAGAATAATAAGATTGAGCTATTTGGCTGCTACAGCAGAAAAAAAGATGATCGCATAGATAGGTGCATACACCTGCCAGCTCAACTGTAGTAAAGGTAAGGTGGTTACAAGCAGGATTTAAAATACAGAAAGGCTAAGTTGAGGATTCCACAAAGAGCTATGCCCAGGGCTTAAGTTCCATGTATTTCCAGAGTGCAGGGGTTTTTCCCACGCATGCCAAGAGTGGGTGCAGCTGCTGTAAGACAATGGTGGTTGTCTTCAGTGCAAGATTTTCTAGCCGTGAACTTTTATATATTTTCATGGGGCTTCTTTTCTTCCCTTCAGCTCTGCTAGCAACCGGATAATTGGTGCTAAAGACCATGCCTCCATCCAGATGAATATTTCTGAGGTGAGTAAAATATAATTAATTAGAATATACACGTTGAAAGGCGTTAATGAATGTGTTTTCTTTTTGGTACTGGATTTCATTTTAATGAGGCTTGTAACCTGCCACTTGCCTGGGTTGGTGACTTTATGTAAAGAATGCATTCCTAGCTCCAGAGGCCTATGGGCTTATTAGGGTTACAGTAGGAAGAAGCCTAAGTGTAAAAAGTTGGCTAAGCATTGATCTAACACAAGGTCGCATGGGGTTGACTGCAGTCACAAAGAGAACCAGTGTTGGTTACAACATGGTGTCCCTGCATAATGTGCAGTTTTCTTTCACTCCTTTCTGCCTTTCAGGATCTGGCCCTGAGTATTAAAAGTTACAGCAGCATAGCAATAATCACGGTTGCTTCTCTCAGGCTCTTGGGTCCAGAGCGCATGGGACTGTAGAATTACTTTCTTTGCTAGACTTCCTGCTACAGGTGAAAATAAATTACAGGGGCTGCTTCCTGGAGCAAGTGAGGCAAGGAAGAAGGGCTACCCCTATGCTAGCCATATAATCAGTTATCAGTAATCAATATACTCATATATGCTTACACATAATCAAGGCTTACAGTATTTTATAATCCATTTTGAATCAAAGGGAAGCTGTGCCTTAGCTAACTGCAAACTGCTTGAAACAGCAAAGTTAGGAGCCGACCTTTCCCCTACAAACATCCGTGTACCCTGGACAAGGGGAAGACGTGAATCAGAGATACTGGTACAAAATCCCCTCAGATACAGGCTAAATTAATCCACAGAATAGGAAGAGCAAAACCACAAAATCTCCAAACTCACTGTCCTGTCATAACTAGGGGAGAGGTTAGACAGAGCGTCACTGCAAGCAACGGAAAGCAGAACTGGAACTCCGTGCTTGACCAGTGCTTGACCAGGAGCTGGTAGCGTGGCAAGAAGCTTGCTAATTGGCTAATTTTTGCTGACAATATCGTGACTGCCTCATGGTTGTCTCATGATCTATGATTTGCTGTGATCTGCTCAGGTATAAAGACCTCTGGATTTCTGTCAATCGGGGTCCCAGTTCCTTTTGGAAGAGATTCCAAGCTGGGTCCTTACTGCCTGGCAATAAACCTTACCTTCTTATTCTCCATTGCTGAGTCTGCTTGATCCTTATTTAACACCAAGCGAGTACCTGCTTACGTTCACGTGCTTCACAAGCAGTATTGAGAGAACAGCATTCATGGTCCAAAGAAAGCACATGGGGGGTATTTATTTATTTAAACATAAACCTTGAAGCAGTTTATAAAAAGATAAGACAATAAAAGCAAGGGGTAGGTCACATTCTTTCCCTGCCATTCTTTTGCTTTAGACCCTGGGTGCTGTTGGTCTAATACTGCTTGCTGCATGACTTTTTGTTTTTATTCATAAAGGTTAGTATCATCTGTTCCGTTGCTTCCCTTTGTGTTTTAAACAAATTCCTATTAATTTTTGAATGTATTGTGGATTAATAGAAATGGAAAATTAATCCTTTTGTGTACATGGGACATGGCTGACATTTGTCCCAGATTTCAATAATCCAGTAAATCTGGGCAAACACATTTTTTCATACAGGCATTTAAACTATTAATTTGCTTTCTGTAAACTCCCTGGTTAGATTTGTAAGGGGTTCACTGCCTATAGTTGATATCTTCTATGCATTGTGTTTTCCAGTATAACTGCACAACAGTTGAAATGTTGAAATGCAATCTTGATTCCCATTTCAGGTTGATAAAGTCACAGGCAGAGTCAATGGCCAATGCAAAACTTATGCAATTTGTGGAGCAATTCGCAGAATGGTAAGTATGTACTTAAAATGGTTTCTCTTCCCCAGTAGTATAACTTCTGTTGTCTTTCCACCTCAGTGTTTGGCTGTTGTGGGAGGTGGTCTCACTACATGTTGGGTTTCTGCATTTATATAAACTGCAGTTTGCAATTTAATTTGACATATTTTACCCTATGAGTAGCAGCTCATTTAAGGTTAAGAGACTAGGTCTTGGAGTTAATTCTGTTTTAAATAAGGAAATTGTCATCCTCTGGGTTGTGAGAGTAATGTAAAGGGGCTCTTTACACTAATAACATTTAAACATCCTTTCCTCAGGACTTTCGGTTGCTGGACTGCAATGCTAGGCACATTTACTTAGAAGTAACACACATGGAAATCAATAAATATATTAATGATTGGGCTTTTAGTCTTTCATGTTTAGCTCATGAGGCGTGTATGGAAAACAGTTTTGCAAGCGGTATCACATTCTTGCATGAACTTGTACTAGATTAACATAAGCAAATATGAACAGAGCAAGATACCACTGCAGGGATTACTGAGTACCATCTTCCTGGACTATTCTGAAGCTTTTCATTTGTCTCAAAATATGGTTGATGAATTAACTCACAGCGGCATTCAAGAGTTCACTGTTCTCTGTGTGTGCAATAATTCTTTGCAAGCTCCATCTATCAGTAAATGAATAGGCTACCATGGGCAGTTGCTCCTGAAAGAAGCAATCATTCCTTCTGTATTACACACCATCATTCTGGAATGAATAGAGCGAGCCTTAATTTGAAGTCATCTCAAGGCTGGGCTACACTACTACTTAGTAATGTAATTCTGTCATAGGGAGGTAAGCAGTGTTGAGAACTGATAGTTACCATCTTAGAGTAACATTTAGTGACCAAACCACATCTGGTTAGCCACTGTGAGAATGGGATACTGGATTAGATGGGCCATTGGCCTGATCCTACTGGTTATTCTTACGTTTTTGTAAGAATCTGACAAAAGCACCCATTAAAAAATTGTTAAGCAGGCTAGTATTGTGAAAATAGCCTAACCACATTGTGTCCAAGTTTATTCAAAAGCAAGATCCATAGTATTAAGTTGTGCTTACTCGTGGGTAAGTATTCATAAGAATCGTTGCCTCCCCTTCTATTGAGGAAAAAGGAAAGCAAATCAGTTGTGTACCCTACCCTGGTCAAGTGTTGGCTTGTGCATTCCAAAAACCAATTGCAGGAGAGCGTCTTAAAGCTCTGTATGTAGAGCACTTTGAACAGGCCTTTCCCACTCAGTTAAACTTATTTTTTCTGTTTCAGGGGGAATCTGATGACTCAATCCTGCGCCTTGCAAAGAACGATGGTATAATATCCAAGTAAGTTTTGTTGAATCTCATATCTCTCTCTCGGGTACTAATGCAGCTGTGCATTCTCAGTTTGCCAGCTTCTTGTGCTGTTTTGCTAAGCTTAATATGTACGTTTGTAACTGTTTCTTTTCCTTTTCCAGGAATTTCTAAAGCATGATGAAGAAGCATGATGTGAAATTTGTTATAAAATAAAACTGTTGGAAAGCACCTAAAGTTCAGCGTGTCATTTCAGCTCGTAACAGGTGAAACTGTTAAAAGAGGCTAATTCTGAAGATAACAGCATTGTTGATATGGATTACATAGGGCAATTTAAATGGATTCTTTTTATATTTAAAAAAAATAGGCTTGTGTTTGTGATAGATTGCAATGGTAATACTTAACAGCTAAAATAGACCACAGATTCTTAGTCACCAAACTTTTGTCCCAGATTCTTAAACTTTACATCATTCTTGCCATGAGATGCAAGATGACGTTTGTCTCTCTACTTAGAACTCTAAAACACAGGGATGGAGACCCTGAATACCATCTGCAAAGCTGCAGGTTTTCTCTCCATCCCTGTTCTCACACGTTTTGCCTTCATTTATATGTGGTTTGCAGAGGGCACACCTAACTGGCTAGAAAGATGCAGAAATGGTTTTGCTACATTTATCTGTGAATTACGTTTGTCTCTAGGGTTCTCATTCTTTATATATTTTCCCACGAGAAAGCAAATTATGTGTATTTCTTGGCAGGTTTTTTCCTGAACAGCAAGAAGCCAATAGTTAAGAGAACTTCCCTTTGCTCGTTAAGATCTCAAATGTGAGGAAATGCAGTACATTGATATCCTGTGATAAATATAATTATTCTGAAGTATGTAAACAAGTTGTCATAAGGATCGTAGGAGCTTGAACTGGCTGATTTTTAAGCACTCGCTTTAGTAAGCTTAGAAGAAAGTTTTTGTGTTTAGAGTTCAGTTTGATTTGGGTAGGTGGTTCAAGGAGCTGTACACACATCCAGGCTCACCAAATGTCACACCCCAGGATGAGAGGTGTGTGCTGCCCTCATCCCGACGCCACCTGATGTGGGTGGTTATTTTTAGAACTCCATTTGTTCGCCTCTTTTCACTGGAGACCTGAAGTGAATTACAAAAAATTAAAAATCCAAAGCGCAGAGTACAATGGCTTGTTTCTGGAGAGATTTGATTGGAGCCGCTATTTCTTTTTCTGGTATTCCAAAATTTGAGAACTTACTTTATTAGAAAAGCTGACCATGTTTTTCTAAGGGGAACAATGTAAAAAGATTCCTGCATTGTGGGGGGGGGGGGTGGACTAGAATTCAGGGGTCGGCAAGGTTTATCGGCCATGGGCCGGATCACTCCCACAGAGATCATCCGTGGGCCGGACTGGCGCAGTGTGATGCCGGAAATCACGTCTGCACATGTCCACAGTGCTAGAAATCTCTTTGTGCATGCCCAGACGCTGAAAATTGCACCTGCGCAGAAGTGATTTTCAGTGTCTGGACCTGTGCAGAAGTGATTTTCGGTATCTACGCGTGTGCAGAAGCGATTTTCAGTATCTGCGCGTGTGCAGACGTGATTTCCGTCGCTGCTCAGCAAGTCCCCGCATGCTGCGCTGCTTTAGCGCAGCGCACAGGGGACTTGTTGCCAACCCCTGGGCTAGATGGCCCTTGGGTTCCCTTCCACCTCTGCAGTTCTGTGATTCTAAGTTTTACCCAGTAGCTGAGCAAACACAATTCTGCAAGTCTATTCTAATAACCTATTAACTTGGCAGCAGGTAGAAAGGCTTATATTCTATCTGCCTCACAGAGCCCTAGGGGAAACCACAGCTTGAATAGATTGAGAAGACAGACACATGCTGACGCCACTTTTGTTATCTGTCACTCCCCTGATTCTGGCTAACATCCACTATGCTGCACTTTTGACCTGATGTGCACAGCTGTTTTACCTTTTAGATTTCCAAAGGCTTATTTTTAAACTTAGAGATAGCAGCAGCCAGGTATATTAAAACATCATGGCAAACCTGAGGTGGTAGTGGCATTCCCATATAGGATGAGACTTCCATTTTAAATCCAGGTATATTCTGGAGGCTGTGCCAGTAGTTTGCTGCAGTAGGTAGGAATTTTAGGTAAATACAGGGGCTCCGACTTATAAAAAATATTGGGGGGGCCCATTCCGGGGTCCTGCCCCGGGAAGTTGTCAGTCAGCCGGGGCTGAAAGGCAGACTTTCTCCCTCGGCTCGTCGTTTGCCTGGCCGCCCGTGCGGGATCCCACCGGGGAGGCGGAGTGCTGAATGCCGTTACAGTTTTATTTTGGGCGCCTCCGGTCTCCTCCTCCTGCTTTTCCCCATAAATGGTGACGGAGGCGACAGAAGGTAGCGGCGCGCGTCACCTTCTATCCGAGGCGCGTGGAAGCAGAATGAAGCGGCTGGCAGAGAATCGCCGGGGGGGCGTAATGAGACCGAACTAATAATTTTCTTAAATTATTGGGGCGGCAGAGCCCCCCCAAACGAATTTTTGAGGGGGCTCGAGCCCCCTCAGGCCCCATGGAGTCGGCGCCTATGGGTAAATATGTATATGGCAGCAGCTTCTCAGGACAGTGCCTCACTTGAGAGGCAGAGGCACTTAGCAGAAGACAGCTGGTTTAATACAGTTTCATCAGTAGGAATGACGAAAAGGCATCTGAAGAAGTTGTAGGAAAAAAACCTCCTTTTCCCTTATCCAAGAGCCCATATAGAGTCCTCAAGTGGGTTCCCTATCAGTAGGAGAAAATAACAGAGGCCAACCAGAGAATATTGTGAAGCAGCTAGTAAGCCTGATCTTTATTAAACTTGCAACAGGGTCCTCACTCACCACATGCAGGAGGGAGGAGGAACCCAGAACAATGGTGTGCAAGCCCTTATATATACTTTTGAAATTGCCCACCCTGTAGCTCATAACCACCCCCAAAAACATCATACATACATCACAGAAGGAGGCGGTCTACAACAGAAATCCTGTCTGCCAGGATCATAGCTGTCAACTTCCCTTTTCTTGCGAGGAATCCTATTTGGAATAATGGAATTTCCCTTTAAAAAAGGGAAACGTCGACAGCTATGGCCAGGATACCTTGACATTGGCCAGCTATTGCATTACTTGGGCATCCCCAGCCATTCTTTTGTGATGGTAAATACTTTAATTCCTGAATCCAGGTCTCGGGCACACCCTGTTCATACGCCTAAAGACTTACCTGCTTACCTGCCCTAAAGACAGGTAAGCAAAAGACAATGGAGAGGCTTTCCAATTTCCTTCCTCCTTGCAGAGAAACATTTGAAGGTCCATTTGGGAGGGTCAAAATGGTTTCAGGATAGCTCTCCTGTACTATTTCAGACACGTGGTTTATATACTTAGGTATGTGTTTGCCTTGTAAATTTATGAACATTTAATTTATATATATAATTTATATATTTGAGACCTTAAATTCTTAGAACAAAGTGGAGACAGAGGATGTTGTGAAAAGCACAAGTAGCTTTCTTAAAACTATGCACCATTTTTCATTTTACACCATAAATAGCATCTCCTCACATGTCTGCCAAATTACAGGTGAAGACTGCATACTTTAGAAAGCTAGCCAAAAGTGTTGATATTTAAACTACTGCTTACCTCTTGGTGTTCCAATTATCCAGATTAAGAATTATGATTGGCAAGCATTTTGCATAACTCATGGGTCAATAAGCATTAGCGCCTGCTATAATTGCTTATAGAAATAGAAATTATATAAAAATGAGCATTCTACTGCTGTAACTGGCAACAGGTGTTAAAACATTATACAGCTCAGGCACAAAGCTGAGCCATAATGTGCATAGATTTGGCTAAATATTCAGTTCATTTTAGAGGATTAATACTAGTGGGATCAGGAATGGCGAACTTAATGGCATTTCATTTGTTCAGGATTTATGTCAGACAAGCTACCGTACTTTTCCGTGTATAAGACACCCCCATGTATAAGACACCCCCTTTTGGGGGGGACTCAAATTTAAGAAAATGGGGGAGATGGCACAGAGTTGAGCTTTTTTGTGGATAACCCAGTGTTGTTGACCTTTTTTTAGGGGGGATTGCAGAAAACCGCTCACCCACATGCATCACAAAATCCTCCTCTCGTCTGTCCCACCAGCAGAAGCTGCCAATCACCTCCCCAATTGCCGCAGCATCAGCCAATCAACACCACCAACTGACACAGCAACCAATAACACACAAAAGCCACTAACAGCCATGGCAGCAACAAATCAAACATCCACTCTATGCACTACCCGTGTATAAGACAACCCCCATTTTTTAGCATGCTTCTTGAAATAAAAAACCTAGTCTTATACATGGAAAAGTACAGTAACTATAAAATAGGCAGAAATACATAGTTCTGCCATCCTAGAACAAGAATATATTAGAACTAATATTTTTCCTTGACCCATAACTCACACTCCATCATAACTTGTGTTAGCTGCTCAATTTGACATCTGATGGGAGGGTGTTCCACAGGGCGGGCACCACTACCAAGAAGGCCCTCTGCCTGGTTTCCTGTAACCTCCCTTCTTGCAGGGAGGGAATCGCCAGAAGGCCATCGGAGCTGGACCTCAGTGTCAGGACTAAACAATGGGGCTGGAGACACTTCTTCAGGTATACTGGGCCAAGGCTGTTTAGGGCTTTAAAGGTCAGCACGAACACTGCATTGTGCTCGGAAATGTACTATTCATGCAGTTACTTTGTTTCCTGTATTTTAAAGGTAAAGGTACCCCTGCCCATACGGGCCAGTCTTGACAGACTCTAGGGTTGTGCGCTCATCTCACTCTAGAGGCCAGGAGCCAGCGCTGTCCGCAGACACTTCCGGGTCACGTGGCCAGCGTGACAAAGCTGCTCTGGCGAGCCAGAGCTGCACACGGAAACGCCATTTACCTTCCCGCTAGTAAGCGATCCCTATTTATCTACTTGCACCCGAGGGTGCTTTCGAACTGCTAGGTTGGCAGGCGCTGGGACCGAGCAATGGGAGCGCACCCCGCTGCGGGGATTCGAACCGCCGACCATGCGATCGGCAAGTCCTAGGCACTGAGGTTTTACCCACAGCGCCACCCACGTCCCTTCCTGTATTTTATGTATGTTCAATTCACTATTTGCATTGGGGAAAGGTGAAGAAATCTATTCAACTAAGTTGTGCTCCGAGTAGACTCACTGAAATTAATAGACCTCTGTCCCAGCTAAATTTCACTCAAGAAATGCTTCTGTGAGGCTGAACTAGTTCTGTTAAAGATTGTTTATCTTTATTTCAAATAATACAAACCATTAAGTACCATATTTTTCGCTCTATAAGACACACCAGACCACAAGACGCACCTAGTTTTGGGAGGAGGAAAACAAGGAGAAAAAATATTCTGAATCTCAGAAGCCAGAACAGCAAGAGGGATCGCTGTGCAGTGAAAGCAGCAATCCCTCTTGCTGTTCTGGCTTCTGTGATAGCTGTGCAGCCTGCATTCGCTCCATAAGACGCACACACATTTCCCCTTACTTTTTAGGAGGGAAAAAGTGAGTCTTATAGAGCAAAAAATGCGGTAATCCAAGTCTCGGCCCAAGATGTCCCATTGTCTGTTTCCATGTCCTTAATGTATATCCTAATCAGTGTGACATCTAGCTGGATTTTAACCTACATCTGAGGATTGGTAATAAATTCCAACCAGGATATGACTCTTTTCTTCTTTGAAGTATTGTTTCTGCTTACATCAGGGTCTCTAAAATTCTTGCCCGGCTAAAAGAGTATGGCCAGCCTAGAAAGCTTTTCTAGATGTATTTTTAAGACTCTTTCCAGTGTGCAGTTAAATCGCCTGTGCCGTTCTCGGATAAGAATAGTTCAGATCTCAAAAGAGCCATGAAAGGGAAGGAACTAGAGTTTGATTGTACAAGTGGTGCCCTATTGCCCTTACATGGTTACATTACACCAGCTTGTGAAATTCTCCTCTGTCACTTACAGTTGGAAAGGCAGCTGACTTGAATTGAGCTGTTTCAGCTAAAACTTCACATTGCTTGCCTGAGTGCAAAACAGGCTAAGATTCCTTCTTTTGGAACAGAATCCTGTTGCTTAATGAAGCCTTTTGTTTCTGTTTCATTGCTGGGAAAGGGGTCCTTAAAAGGGGGGGGGGGGAGAGACTGAATGGCTAAAACTTCACGAAGATGGCATATGAGTACAAACCTTCACACAAGCTGGCATTCGCCCGAATGGCTTATTTGTTGTGTTGCAGTCCCTGTTATTTAACTTCCTGCCATCAGCTGTTGTGGGACTGCTGTCACAGTCTGTTTCTTTAGATGATATACAGTGGTGCCCCGCAAGACGAATGCCTCGCAAGACGAAAAACTCGCTAGACGAAAGGGTTTTGCAGTTTTTTAGCTGCTTCGCAAGATGAATTTCCCTATGGGCTTGCTTCGCAAGACGAAAACGTCTTGCAAGTTTGTTTCCTTTTTCTTAACACCGTTAATACAGTTGCGACTTGACTTCGAGGAGCAACTCATAGAACGCGGTGTGGTAGCCTTTTTTGAGGTTTTTGGTGATTTTTGAAGCTTTTCCAAAACTTTTCCGACACTGTGCTTCGCAAGACGAAAAATTCGCTAGACGAAAAAACTCACAGAACGAATTAATTTCGTCTTGCGAGGCACCACTGTACCTGCCTTTTGCTCGTGTGGTTTACAACAAAGTCAAGAAAGATGAGTACATTAAATCCATAAAATAACACAGTCCTTAAAATACACAACTTACTGAGATAAATCTTGGAGGGGGGCAATTCTGCCCAGGACCTTTTGGGTGAAAACATTTGGGCAAAACGACTACAGTGGTACCTCTGGTTATGTACTTAATTCGTTCCGGAGGTCCATTCTTAACCTGAAACTGTTCTTAACCTGAAGCACCACTTTAGCTAATGGGGCCTCCCACTGATGCCGCGCCGCCACCACACGATTTGTTTTCATCCTGAAGCAAAGTTCTTAACCTGAAGCACTATTTCTGGGTTAGCGGAGTCTGTAACCTGAAGCGTATGTAACGTGAAGTGTATGTAACCCGAGGTGCCACTGTATCTTCATAGATTCCAAGTATGTCTGCCTACACATGGGAGAGCATCTCTCTACAGGTAAGCTTGGTTCAAGTGAGCTGCAAACGATAATTATTGTTTCTAGTTAACAATTTGTATCTTGTGTATAGAGATGCAGATGGTTTCTTTTTCATCTGCAGTGTGCATCCTTCACAACCTGAGATAGCTTGTGGAATCTGGAACTTGTGATTAACCCTTCCATCATCTGTGGGACTAATCAGCTTGAAGTAAACAAAGGAATACCAATTAAACACTTTTTCCAACAAGGAAGCAAACTATTATTTGACAGCAGGCAGCAGTTCCTTCTAATAACGCCCCCCCCCCAAAAAAAACTGGAAGCAAATTTCATGCTGTTCGATTAAGCTTGCCGGTGTGAGCTCTGATTTATAACAAAAGGTCTGCTTTTCTGTTTTAAATCCGTGCCAATAGGGACATGTAGAGCAATTCAGAGACCAGGCACCTTGAGGACAGAGTCTCGTTTTCTCAGGGTACAGAAATGTTCTGGACATTTCCAGTTCCTTTCACTAATCTATGGAGGCACCATTTAGGGGAGGGATCAATTTCTTCCCTTCTCTTCCATATTCCACACCACAGGTAGTTTATGCATTGGTAGCTAGCACTCTGTGTAGCATGGGTAGGCAAACTAAGTCCCAGGGGCCGGATCCGGCCCAATCGCCTTCTAAATCCAGCCTGCGGACGGTCCAGGAATCAGAGTGTTTTTACATGAGTAGAATGTATCCTTTAATTTAAAATGCATCTCTGGGTTATTTGTGCGGCCTGCCTGGTGTTTTTACATGAGTAGAATGTGTGCTTTTATTTAAAATGCATCTCTGGGTTATTTGTGGGGCATAGGAATTGGTTCATTTCCCCCAAAAAGATATAGTCCGGCCCCCCACAAGGTCTGAGGGACAGTGGATTTAGAAAGCGATTGGTCCAGATCCGGGCCCCGGCCCTTAGTTTGCCTACCCATGCTGTAGTGCCTAAACTGCCTTCTTGACCTCAGCAATCAGTTTTGCATTACTTCTCTTGGCCACTGTGTGGTCCCAGAGAGCTGTCTACATCATTGCACCTGTAAAACAGGTGAGGCAGTTTGAGATGTCCTCAAAGCCTACAGAGCCCATGCAACAGGATTGCAACCCTGCTCAGGCCCATGCAAGACCTTGTGGTAAGTTATCCTAAACCTCCTTGGTTTCTTTTTTTCTAATCAAGTTGAAAATGTTATACCATCACTCTCTGAATTTATTTATATTTGATTTTCAGATGTTTGTCTATGCCTTCTTCAAAGTGGGTAGATGTTGTGCATCTTTTTTTTTAAAAAAAAACACAGCGTTACCAAGTTGAGGTAGCTATACAGTGGTACCTTGGGTTACATACACTTCAGGTTACAGACTCCACTAACCCAGAAATAGTGCTTCAGGTTAAGAACTTTGCTTCAGGATGAGAACAGAAATTGTGCTCCAGCAGCGCGGCAGCAGCAGGAGGCCCCATTAGCTAAAGCGGTGCTTCAGGTTAAGAACAGTTTCAGGTTAAGTATGGGCCTCCGGAACGAATAAAGTACCGGTACTTAACCCGAGGTACCACTGTATGTAAGTGCTTTCTTCAAAACAATAGGACTTCACTTCTAAACAAACTTGGTTCTTGTCTGCACTATGCTTTTAAAACTGTGTCATACCACTTTAAACAGCAATGACTTCTCCCAAAGAACCCTGGGAATTGTAGTTTGCTAAGGGTGCTGAGAGTTATTAGGTGACTTCTAGTCCCCTCACAGAGCTACAATTCCCAGAGTTCCCTGGGAAGAAAGAGGGATTGCTTGTTAAACCATTAATTAGTAAATGTTATCTATGTAAATAGACACAACATTTACCATGGGTTTTTTTTGGGGGGGGGCGACCCTTGAATCAAAGACCCCGGGCAAGGACCCTGATCACCCCACCCTCGTTCCAGCCCTGCCTATGTGGCAGATGAGGTTGAGAGCTGGCAACTAGCCCAAAGTCACCCAGTAAATTTTATGGCCAAGTAGGGCTTTAAAAGGGACGCGGGTGGCGCTGTGGGTTAAACCACAGAGTCTAGGACTTGCCGATTAGAAGGTCGGCAGTTCGAATCCCCACAACGGGGTGAGCTCCTGTTGCTCGGTCCCTGCTCCTGCCAACCTAGCAGTTCGAAAGCATGTCAAAGTGCAAGTAGATAAATAGGTACCACTCCGGCGGGAAGGTAAACGGCGTTTCCGTGTGCTGCTCTGGTTCGCCAGAAGCGGCTTAGTCATGCTGGCCACATGACCCAGAAGCTGTACACCGGCTCCCTTGGCCAATGAAGCGAGATGAGCTCCGCAACCTCAGAGTCGGTCACGACTGGACCTAATGGTCAGGGGTCCCTTTACCTTTTAGGGCTTTAAGCACTGGCCTCCCATTCCTACGCTTTTGTTGTTGTTGTTTAGTCGTTTAGTCGTGTCCGACTCTTCATCACCCCATGGACCAGAGCATGCCAGGCACTCCTGTCTTCCACTGCCTCCCGCAGTTTGGTCAGACTCATGTTGGTAGCTTCAAGAACACTGTCCAACCATATCGTCCTCTGTCGTCCCCTTCTCCTTGTGCCCTCCATCTTTCCCAACATAAGGGTCTTTTCCAGGGAGTCTTCTCTTCTCATGAGGTGGCCAAATGAGGTGGCCTACACTTTTAGTATTAATCTATTAAGCATTGACAGAGGAAATCATGGCTGTGCTATTTTGGGATTGACACTTTAGTAAGGGGAAACTGTGCCATGTTGTTGTGCATAATTTTTCCACTCCACTTTTTAAAGGAAGCAGTTGTTTTCTATTTTTCCATCCCACGTTTTAAAGTAAGCAGATGGCACCTGTGTGGCAAACAGACAAAACGAAATGAAGAGACAGAAGGAATTGACTCCCTTTGTATGTGCATCATGACTGAATTAAGGCCACTTGACCATCGCAGTTGAAAAAGCTCTGCCTGCAGAAACCATAGTCCAGGGATGGTGACTCCCTGTGTAAAATCCTGGAGAGCAATGGCCATTCAGTGTAGACTCCATCTCCTCAGAGTATTGCGAAAGAACGATATCAATCAACATTTGATGATCTCCTACAATAGAAAGTGTCCTTTCATACTGCATCACAGTGTGGTACGCTGGTTTGACATCAACTGATAGGAAGTGCCTACAGACGGTGGTGAATACAGCACAAGATATTATGGGCTGTCCCGTGAATCTGCTGGATGACATCATGGAAGAACTTTGCCTCAGGAGAGTGAGGAAAATTCTCAGGGATGATTCATACCCTGGCCGGCACTTTCTTGATCTCCTGCCCTCGGGCAGAAGATATAGAAGCATGATTAGTCGCACCAACAGGGTAAAGAACAGCTTCTATCTGTGCGCTGTTAGGCTGCTGAATGAAAAGAGAACAACAGGGCAACTGACTTTTGGGTTTGGTGAGTGTGCGTCAGTAAACGAGGGGAATTAAGACTAAGAGAGCTGAGTGGGGGGTGCTCGTGTGATCTCACTGTATACAAGTTGTACAAGTGACAATAAAATACAGTGGTACCTCAGGTTACATACACTTCGGGTTACAGACTCTGCTAACCCAGAAATAGTGCTTCAGGTTAAGAACTTTGCTTCAGGATAAGAATAGAAATCGTGCTCTGGCGGCACAGTGGCAGCAGGAGACCCCATTAGCTAAAGTGGTGCTTCAGGTTAAGAACAGTTTCAGGTTAAGAACGGACCTCCGGAACGAATTAAGTACTTAACCTAAGGTACCACTGTATTTCAATTTCAATTTCAATTCAATAATGCTGAGCTGTATGGACCCAATGGTCTGATTCAGTATAAAGCAGGGGAAGGCTATGGGGTGCCCTCCCAGATGTTGTTGAACAACAATTCCCTGACCATGTGCAATGCTGGTTGGGGTTTGATGGGAGGAGGAAGCCTCCATTAGCTACCCCTCCTCTAAGCAATGCAGAAAGTAATACAGATGTTGACTTGATCCTGACAACACGGGGTGGGGGATATTCTTACATTTTTCCAGAGTCTTATGCCTGTTAGGTCACTTGTGGTTATAAAAGCATTCATTTGTGTCAGTGGACACAGGACAGTAAACGGAAAAACACAACTGAACACAGAAAACTTCCAAGTTAAAAATTGTACAAATGAAGACTCGGAGAACGCCATGTTGGTCGTTTTTCTTATTTCATTTCTTTTCATCACAGCCACTGAGAATTCTGTGGACTTTGCTGCTGTGAGGGACCTGCAAGGAGAAGTTCCATAAACACTAGATGGACACATTAGACAAGATAGTAATTGAGTGATTAGCCGTTTGTGTGAATCTATGAACATAGGGCACTGCCTGTCTATAGGAAGCCAAGTCAGATCATGGGCCCATAGAGTACAGTGTTGTCTGCACTGATTGGCAGTGGCTTCCCCAGGCCTACCCAGAGATGCCATTCATTGAAACTGGGATCTCCTGCATGCAAGGCCGATGCTCTCTCTCACTCTCCATAAAAAGAGCAAAATGACAATACACAAAAATATTTTGAGTCACTTCATAGAATTGTATGGGACCCTAAGGGTCATCTAGTCCAACCCCCCTGCAACACAGGAATATGCAGCTTTCGCATCCAGAGGTTGAACCCACAACCATGGAATTATCAGCACCATTATCTGTTATTATATAGAGATGTAAAGCCCCGGAGGATAAAATGACCACTTTGTTGTTGTTTCAGTTTTTTGTTTGTTTTTCCCTGGACCTACTCATGAATATTGATAAATGCAAGTTTAAAAAAACACACAGGAGAACACCATATTTTGAAATCCACTGATAGGGATTAGAGAAAAAGGAAAATGCTATAGCCAGCCTAACATCACTTGTGAAAGGGGACTAAAGTTTGCCAGTTCTTCCTCCCCAATTCGATGCTCTCTGAAATGTAAATAGAGAAGATAACAGCTAAACCATTTAAGATTCCAATCTTGGCCCATCTTTGCAAAACGCCATAACAAAAAGCCTTCCAGTTAAGCCCTCCAGAAGCAAATGTCCTGGGAACTGCTATGGAGAAACCAAGGGAAATTCCATCCACCCCGGGGGGCGGTAACTGATTGGAGATAAAAAGCTTATCAGGGGTCCCCATAAATCCGCACACTTTTTAAACAAAATGTCAGGCTACAGCAGCATCCATCCGGATCTGTGTCTGATTTAGCTGCTCAACCCATCGGAGAATTGCAGCTGCATCCTAGAAGATAGCATTTCCTGTGTTCTGTTGTGAAGTAACCGGCTGATGAGTTTCACATATGCAGCCATGATTGGTATCACTTTTAACAGTGTCTGCATGGCCCCAGTATTGTTGAGAACTGCTGGGAGTGTTTATAAATGGCGGCAATGTCCCTGCTAGATAAACACAAAGGCCCACTGGGTGCAAAGAGAAGTTTCTGAGAAGCTTTCAAGCAGAGGGCATGCCTTTAAAACCCCTTGCAGTTCAGAGATCCACTGACTCGAAGCAGGGCTGTTCTTCTGTTTACCTACCACAACTAAATGGCGGTTGATAGACCAATAAATTTGTCTAAACCCTTGTAAATGCTCACCCTGAGTTAACAGCCTTGCACACATCTTGTTGTGGTGAATGCCATAAGTGAGTTATGTGTGTGCTTGAGGACTTTCATGCCTCTCTGTGTTCTGAACCCTACCAGCAGCCAACGTCAAGACAAACAAAGGGCTTTGCATCCATCTGTCCCTGGAGACAATGGAGGAATCCACCTTTGGAGGTGAGGTCAAGCTGTTGGAAGGTTGCATTTCCTGCTGTGACTGTAGGGACTGATGCAGAAGAGACATGTTTTGTTGCAGCTGTGCAAATTTGAATCCAGATTGCTGACTTGTTCCTTCAAAGGGAATGTCCTTTGTTGTTGTTGTTGTTTAGTCATTTAGTCGTGTCCGACTCTTCGTGACCCCATGGACCAGAGTACGTCAGGCACTCCTGTCCTCCACTGCCTCCCACAGTTTGGTCAAACTCATGCTGGTAGCTTCGAGAACACTGTCCAACCATCTCGTCCTCTGTCGTCCCCTTTCTCCTTGTGCCCTCCATCTTTCCCAACATCAGGGTCTTTTCCAGGGAGTCCTCTCTTCTCATGAGGTGGCCAGAGTATTGGAGCCTCAGCTTCAGGTTTAGAAAAAAAAACCCATACCCTAGAGGAAAAAGAAAATGGGGAAAGGAGGAGGAGGAGGCAGAAAAACCACTTTCTGTATCCTCGATGGCAGCCAAGCATAAGCCTCCAGATGTAACTGGCTGTACTTTTGAATAAATAAAGTATACTATTCATTGTACCAAATTGTAGATTTCAACGGTCTCATAAAGTTCAACAAAAAAAGCAGAAGACCCAGTGGATCAGTTCATTCTCTAATCAGTTCATGCATAAGGTCCATACATGTAAATGTGGCTATTCCACCTGTCTGGTCATAAGAGTCCAATAATCCACATGAAGGGTTGTTACAGTTCCACAGAACCCTTTCACAGAGTCTTTAAGTTTTTAAGTGTGGGCATTGCTCCTACTGCAGATATGCTTTGCAGGTAAAAAGAGTTTAACAATAAAGAAGGTTTGAATTTTACGAGACTGTTGAAATTTGAAATTTGATACAATGAATAGTATACTTTATTCAAAAGTACAGCCAGTTAACGTCTTGTGTTTTTATTGAGTATGTTTCACCTAACCATAGGTTTATTATTGTTTTGTTAAAGAAGAAGCCTCTAGCTAAATGTGAATGAACCTGAATATAATTTGGGGGTGGAGGGGAGAGAACTTGGTATGTTGGCCTCTTGATGAACAAAAAGTTATTGTTCGTAGGCCCTGTGAATCCTGCACCAAACTGGCTTGGTTGCTTCGTGAGAAGCCGGAAAAGAACTATGCAAACTGAAGCGTCAAGAGGAGTGTTCACATGTTGCGTGCAACAAGCAGTTGTTTTTGTTAAGTTGTGGGTGAACATATCAGATGACACAGCAATTCTGCAGACAGCTCTTGTTTATTCACAGGCCAGAACTGAACTGAAGGGTTCAGCCAACCTGCTTATACAGAGCTCAACTACAACGCAACAGTAACAACTTTCTGTAACTATCAAATCACTGAATGTCACTTTCCATCCCTTATTTGCATATGTGGACCTGAGTGAAAACTACCCGTATCTACAGTATCCCCCTGCTGGCCCAGGGTGAGAACTTCAGGACATAACAGTTTTGGCACTCACTCGACTTCCCATCGCCAGTGTCATTGCAGCTCACAGGGAAGGTGAACCAGTGAGGAGATCAACATGGTGCACATGCGCTGATGGAACCAACCTAGGTTGGGATGCTTCCAACAGCTGGAGCGCAAAGGCTAGCCATCCCAGTTTTACAAAATCCATTGCTCTCCCCACCCCACCACACTTATTAAATTTAGCTTTTCAGGAAATAACAGTAGCAACAATAGTGTTTTTTATAGCAATAGTTTAGAGAGAGAGAGAGAGAGAGAGAGAGAGAGAGAGAGAGTTTTATTGATTTCCAATATATAACAATTACTAAAAAGAGATAAAAATATGCAAAAACAAAATCCCAACTGGCCCACTCCCCGCTCCAGGACAGATCAATCTGGTTAAATTTGCCAGAATCCAATCTGTGATTTCGGTAGTTGCTATTCTTCAGGGTTATCAGTAAAGTATTTTATAAAATACTTGATGCTCCCAGTTTTAAGCTCATTGGTTACCGGAACAATAAACTGAATTATCGAGAAATCCTAACATCCTAAGTCCTCGATCTATTTACATGAAAGTTAATGCTAATAAATTCCATTGATTGGTGAGACTTATTCCCAGATTTCCTTTTTAATTATGGGAACACTGCCTCTACCATCATTAAATTTATATACTACTGTTCACAAATAAATCCCAGAGGCTGCTTTTTTGTGTGGCTTCTTTGTGTGATCTTCAATTGGCATTATGCAAGAAGAGCCCTGATGGATCACCTAGCCCATAATCCTGTTCTCACAGTGGTCAGCTAAATGCCCGTGGGAAAACCGCAAGCAGGACCCAACACAACTCTACCCCCTTGGTTTTTTTTTGTTTTTAAAAACTTATTTAACATAATCATTACAAAATATAAGCAAAATATTGCAAATACATACATACATACATACATACATGTATGTTTCAGATAAGCACACATATATAAAAAAGAACAAAAGTGGGGGAGAAGAAAAGAAAAAAGAAGAAAAAATAGAGAAAAGAAGAAGAAAAGTTGGAAGAGTTTCTTCCAAATTTATTCTACCAATATCCCAATATGTAAATATTAATAACATTTCATTGACTTCCATTGCTTACACTGCACTTCCTATATACATCTTAAGCAAGATTGTATCTGTTATTCTGTATTATTCCCATACAATCTCACACAAATATCAATAAGTTTTCTAAATCTATTCTAAACACAACCAATACTTTACAATACAACCAATACTTTACATTTAATCTTTGTCTACATAAATAACATAAATGTAGGCAAAGATTTTTTTATATACCTGTTGTCTTTGTCCATGGAGTTTTCTTGGCAGGGATACTGGAGTGGCTTGCCGGTTCCTGCTCCAGGTGGATCACGTTTGGTCAAAACTCTCCACTATGACCTGTCCATCTTGGGTGGCCCTGCACGGCAAAGCTCATAGCTTCTCTTGAGTTATTCAAGCCCCTTCGCCACGGCAAGGCAGTGATCCAAGAAGGGGTGATGCTTCTGAATTAAAGTGCTGGAGGAGACTCTTGAGAGTCCCATGGATTACAAGAAGATCAAACCTATCCATTCTGAAGGAAATCAGCCCTGAGTGCTCACTGGAAGGACAAATCCTGAAGCTGAGGCTCCAATACTTTGGCCACCTCATGAGAAGAGAAGACTCCTTGGAAAAGACCCTGATGTTGGGAAAGATGGAGGGCACAAGGAGAAGGGGACGAAAGAGGACGAGATGGTTGGACAGTGTTCTCGAAGCTACCAGCATGAGTTTGACCAAACTACGGGAGGCGGTGGAAGACAGGAGTGCCTGGCGTGCTCTGGTCCATGGGGTCATGAAGAGTCGGACACGACTAAATGACTAAACAACAACAAGACAAAGATTATTTATTTATTATCTACCCACTTGTGTTTCCCAGAAACTGGCATTCAGAGACATATTGCCTCCAAAAGTGGACGTGAAACACAGCCATCATGGACTGCCAACAGCCAATGTATACCTCAGGCCAGAAAGAGTCATCCTGCGGCTGCACACTGAATGAGTGTACAACTCGTTCTAGCTAGCCAGAGAGATTATAATTTTTAATGGGCCCGCATTGTTTCCCTGCAACTCCGTCCTCACCCAAGTTGCTGCCACAAATGTCATGATGGTTTCCACTGAAGATGCTTCTTCTAGATGTCTTGGGGTTACATTTTGTGTTTTGAAGAGTTTGATCTTGTGTTTTTAAAAGGCTTAAGGGTTTGAATGTATTTTTATGGCATGTTTGTGTTAAGAAGGAATCTCACTCTGAGCTTTGAAGAAGGGCAAAGTAAATCAAATAAAGCCATGCAGTAAATAATTCACTACTGCTGCCTCTGCTTTTTATATATAAAGAGAATTGTCTTGTTTCTGGGATCAAGAGACCACATAAAATAAGAAGAGATCTGCTGGATCAGAGCAATGATCCATTTGTTTTCAACTAGATCAGGGGTCGGCAACCTAAGGCCCATGGGCCACAAGCGGCCGGCCCACAGGGATCATTTAACCGGCCCACGAGCCACCCGCAAACCGAGCCGTCCGCTTGGCGAATCCCCACGCACTGTGCTAAACCAGCACAGCGTGGCGCGGCGACTCACTTTCGTGGTGCTGAAAATTGCTTCTGCGCAGACACAGACACCGGAAATCTCCACTGGAATGAACCGGCCCAGGCAGGGTAAACTTTGCTGACCCCTGAACTAGATGGCTTCAGGAAAGTAGGGCACAGAGACAATTTGTCTTATCCACTCTTAATGCCATTTAAGCCAATGGCTATTACCACATCTTGTGACAGCGAGTTCCATAGATAATTTCCTGTAATTGCTTGTTTCCATCTTAGAGCTGATTCATGCCTTGTTTAAGAACAATGAAGCAAAAGGTACTTTAGTTCAATGGTCAAGCTATGTCCTTGGTTTGCATTTAACACTAAGCCAAAGCTTGGTTTAGCATTAACAGGCCCGTTCCTGCAGAGGAGATTGCAGCTGCTGTCGTCCTCCCCTGATCCAACTGGTGCTGTGAGCGAAGTCATGTCACCTGAACCTGGGCTTGTGGTCTGTCTCATGAACCGCACTCTGTAACCATGGTTTGTTCTCCAATACAGCTTGCAGCTAGTCTGGAGGAGACAAACCATAGCCTGGGTTTGGACGACATGCTAAGCTGAAGCATAACATATCTCATAGTGGGAGCAGGACTGAAAGAGGAGGGAAATGGTTGTGCTCTCTCCAGGAGAATGCATGTGTGTTCATTCACATGAAGTACAGTGGTGCCTCGCAAGACGAAATTAATCCGTTCCGCGAGCTTCTTCGTCTAGCGGTTTTTTCGTCTTGCGAAGCAACCCTATTAGCGGCTTAGCGGATTAGCACTATTAGCGGTTTAGCGGCTATTAAAGGCTTAGCGGCTATTAAAGGCTTAGCGGATTAGCGGCTAAAAGGCTATTAGCGGCTATTAAAGGCTTAGCGGATTAGCGGCTAAAAGGCTATTAGCGGCTTAGAAAAAGGGAGGGGGAAGCAAAAAAAAAATCGGAACACTTGCAAGACATTTTTGTCTTGCAAAGCAAGCCCATAGGGAAAATCGTCTTGCGAAGCAGCTCAAAAACGGAAAACCCTTTCGTCTAGTGGGTTTTCCGTCTTGCGAGACATTCGTCTTGCGGGGCACCACTGTAATGGTTTGGCTTAGCACTACAGTCGTACCTCAGGTTACAGACGCTTCAGGTTACAGACACTTCAGGTTACAGACTCCGCTAATCCAGAAATAGTACCTTGGGTTAAGAACTTTGCTTCAGGATGAGAACAGAAATCGTGCAGCAGCGGTGCAGCGGCAGCAGGAGGCCCCATTGGCTAAAGTGATACCTCAGGTTAAGAACAGTTTCAGGTTATGCAATGGACCCTCCGGATACGAATTAAATTCGTTCTGGGGGTCCGTACTTAACCTGAAAAGTCCGTACCTGGAGGTGCTGCTTTTGCGCATACGTGCAGTGCGCAGAGTGGTGAAACCTGGAAGTATACACTTCCGGATTTACCGCGTTCACAACCCGGAAGTTACGTATCCAGAGCGGTATGTAACTCGAGGGTCCACTGTATGTGCTTGATGTCAGTTGTGAATGGTGTGTGATCAGCTTTCCTGTGATAAACAGAGAGGCAGGGGCCCGTTCCTCTCCTAGTTGCCACTGCTGCTGTCTATAATTCAAGTGTGGATTTGGGGGAGACGTATCCATACCCTAAAGGTAAAGGTAAAGGACCCCTGGCAGTTAAGTCCAGTCTCAGATGACTCTGGGTTTGCGGTGCTCATCTCTCTTTACTGGCCGAGGGAGCCGGTGTTTGTCCGCAGACAGCTTCCAGGTCATGTGGCCAGCAGGACTAAACTGCTTCTCGTGCAACGGAACACTGAGACCAGAGCAGTGCACAGAAATGCCGTTTACCTTCCCGCCAGAGCGGTACCTATTTATCTACTTGCACTGGCGTGCTTTTGAACTTCTCAGTTGGCAGGGGCTGGGACCGAGCAACGGGAGCTCACCCCATTGCAGGGATTCGAACCACCAATCTTCTGATCGGCAAGCCCAAGAGGCTCAGTGGTTTAGAGGAGTGATAACCAATAGGGTGCAACTCCCATCAGTGCCTGCCAGTTTGATAAGGATAGTGGGAGTTACTCACAGACATCTGGAGGGCAGCATGTCGTATGCCCTGGCCCTCGAAGATACATCTCTCTAACAGTTGCTAGCCTTCTTTCTACAAAACTATAACTTTCATATTCAGTTAAAATCTGCAACTTCCATATGCCCATGGGGTTAGAGGGGGAGACTCTCCAGAAATTAATATGGAAAGCAATAGTTAAATTCTCCCTCCCAAGCCTTGTGATTTCCCCCTAAATTTGCAGCCTGGCTGTGCAACATTAAGTCTAACTTTTAAAATGTCACTGACAGGGACTTCTTAAGCTGCGGCCAATATTGAAAACGAATTGGGTCAGAATCTGTGTGATTTTAAGGGGAAAGGGTTGTTTACTCAACCCAGTGCCAGAAAAAAACCCATGAATCCACCCACTTCATTCTCATTCAAATGGCCTCCGTGCTTGTAGTTAAACTGGCACACGCACACAGACACTGGAATAAATTCCAAGTCCACCAATAATATCATTTTAACCATATCTCCAGTCATCTCTGTTGTTCCTTGGGAAAGATTTAGATGGAAAGAGCAGTGTGAGGGTAGGCGTGAGCTACTGTTCAGTTATCTGGATTCAATCCCTTTCTTCGCTTGAAAGTTCCCACGTCTATGTCCAGCTCACCCGTTACAGTTTCCAGGGTCACTCTTGCAAATGTTCCCTATTTCCTGATGCTTATGAAATTCAAGTGCTGAATGCCTCCGGCAGAAGACTTTATTCCTGACCAGTCCATAGTCAGCAAGCCTGGAGACCATTAACATCTTCAGATAAAATCTGAGTCGGAAAAATTGTGTTCCTTCTAAGTGTGTGAAGGTGCATCTGAGTGTCTGCGAAAAGGCTTCCTCCAGGAATGAAACTGGGATGTTATGTGTGTGAATTTTTAGGAGGTGAAGGATGAGGTCTTGCACCCTTGGGGAATGTAGGTTCAGGCTATACATCTCCTTGGTTAGATATTAGAAACTTAAATTTAATTAAAGCTAGCTATATTCACAGCCTTCTTGATACATGACTGCAATCTTCTGCTTTTAATTTGGCACAGCCCTGTGAATGAACTTCTCGAATGCAGGTCGTTTATTTTCTGTTGTTCCTGCTGCATCTGATACCTGTTCCATATTTTCAGTTTATATATTCATTCAGCCTGCCAGCCATTTATCCATTAATATAAATCAGGCAGCTGGGTTGCAGGAAACAGAACAACAAGATCAGGCTAAAATGTGGGTGGGTGGGTGTTAATTAAAAGAAATACAAAACTGTATTTGAAGAGTTGTTCTTCCAGACTGGGGTGTGTTAAAACAATTCATAAGGATTTTGGGTAGGGATGGAGGAGAAATGCAGTTCACATTTAAAGGCAAACCTATCTACACAGCACTTTCTTTCTTTTTTGAATCAATTTTATTAAGCTTTATAAAGAAAAATACAAATATATTTTCCTTTTATTTTTTTTAAACTAAACCAAGACTTTTATCCAAGTACAAGAAAAACACAAAAAAGGGGAGGGGCAGAGGAAGGAAGGAAGGAAGGAAGGAAGGAAGGAAGGAAGGAAGGAAGGAAGGAAGGAAGGAAGGAAGGAAGAAAGAAAGAAAGAAAGAAAGAAAGAAAGAAAGAAAGAAAAGAAGAAGAAAAAGAAGAAGAAGAAGAAGAAGAAGAAGAAGAAGAAGAAGAGAAAAGAGGTTAAAAGAGAAAGATAGAAAAATAAGATTTGGAAAATAAGTTTCTGCACTTTCTGAAGCAATACAAGAACCGAAGCAGCCTTCCTTTGAAATTCGCCTTTCTCCAAATCTTACAGTACGATGAGGACCCTTGTGCTGAACCCTTTTTCTGCCATTGTGTATAATAGACACTTTGTTTGAACTTCTTCAGTGATCAATTTCTGGTTTTGCCCAGGCAAGTCAGCTATCTGAGTTAAGTAATTTGGACAGCTTCCTGCTTAATCGCCAGCCATTCTTAAAAATGCACATAGCCTAATCTTCAAACATGCCTACAAAGCAACTGATGGTTAAAGGGATCAAAGCAATCTGCTGAGAGTGGAGCCCCAAATATTTCCTTCACAAGCATTGAAGGGAGACTTCTCCCCCCCCCCCCAGCTATGCTCTGCAAGTTTTTCATCTCCAGAGAGACTAATTAGTATTATTATATCTTTGGTTTTAGTGCATACGGGGATTTTGTGGCAGGGGTAAAACCTCTGGCTAAGCAGTGGTGATATCACAAAGCAGCAACGATGTCACAGAAGACGACTGATGTCACCCAGGCCGTGCAACGGCGATGTCACAGACAGAGGGAGCAGCAGTCAGAGCTTTCAGGCAGAAAGCCCTGAAGCTGAGCTGTGCAGGAAGCAAGCAATTCCAGGAAACAGGAAATTCTCATGAAAAGGGTAGGTGGAGTGTGAAAAATGAACCCTCAGGGGAAAGGAGCCTTTAAGGAAGGATGAGCTGAAGAAGCCAGTGATTTTAGGGAAAGAATCAGCATGGCCAGAGAAGCAGGAGATGGGTGGGGGAGGGCACCACTATGTAAGACTGGGGGCACAAACCTGTGATGTAAAGGTAAAGGTAAAGGAACCCCTGACCATTAGGTCAAGTCGTGACCAACTCTGGGGTTGTGGCACTCATCTCCCCTTATTGGCCAAGGGAGCCAGTGTACAGTGTCCGGGTCATGTGGCCAACATGACTAAGCCGCTTCTGGCGAACCAGAGCAGCGCACGGAAACACTATTTACCTTCCCACCGGAGCGGTACCTATTTATCTACTTGCACTTTGATGTGCTTTCGAACTGCTAGGTTGACAGGAGCAGGGACTGAGCAACAGGAGCTCACCCCGTCGCGGGGATTTGAACTGCCAACTTTCTGATCGGCAAGTCCTAGGCTCTGTGGTTTAACCCACAGCGCCACCCGTGTCCCACTGTACAAACCTACAATTCTGTGAAAGGATCCATGGTCTATGGGTGTCATCCATACCCACCCCAGTAGCTCGAGACAATGAGTCCACAGTTGACACAGTACTATCAAGTATATTCCCCTCCCCAAAGGCCAGGACCTTGCCTCAGTTGGCCTTACAGGTAAAAGTCATAGTGACTGGTTAATGGGGCTGTTCCAGGGTAGATGGGCAGTGAAAAGTGCCCTCTAATTTGGATAAGCTCATAGGCGGTGGAGGTTTACAAATGCTTTTTTGCTTCACTTTCAAATGACAGGTTTCTTCCTTAGCTGTCATCTCAGTCACGAAGACTGCTTTGGATAACTGTGAGGTAATATAAAAAAATACCTTCCAGTAGCACCTTAAAGACCAACTTAGTTCTTGGAGAACTAACCAAGAACTAACTTACCGTAGTTGGTCTTTAAGGTGCTACTGGAAGGAATTTTTTTATTTTGACTATGGCAGACCAACACGGCTACCTATCTGTAACTGTGAGGTAATAGTTATAGAACAGTCACTGTTATACCAACGGTCCCTGTGAGGTAGAATCAAATGGCCATTGTGAGGTAATAGTTGTAACCAACAGTCACTGTGAGGTAAAACAGAGCAGGTGCCCTCATAGGTTTTGTGAATTTCTCGAACAATTTGAAGGGTAGCATTTTGTGAGGGACCGTTGTGGTGTGTTGGGCAAACTAGAGAGACTTGAGACCAAATTCCTTCTCATCCATGAAGATTACTGGACGTTCCTGGCCCAGACCCTGTAACCCCTTTCAATTGCTGGCATCCATCTGTCTCAAAAGACAATGGAGTGCGCCTCCGAGGGTGAAGCCAAACCACTGTGACCGCAGAGATCAGTAACTCATAACTGCTGCCTCCAGTGTTGTTTTTGCTGTGTTAGATGTAAGTGACCTCCCTGGGATGCAAGCCTGGGCAAGGTGTATGAAGGTCTTGGGTTGCCCAGACAACAAGACACACACACCCCTTGGTCTCACTGATATGGTCCAAAGGAAAACAGAGCAATATGTTGGGTACCGACTTGGCTGCAGGAGTTGCTGGAAGGAGGTGTCCAAGACACCACCCAAGACACCATCAGTTACATGAAATCTTTAAATTAGATTGGAAAAAAATGGTTTTTCAGACCAAAGCTCACAATTTGAAAAAGAACATTTACAAAACAAAGATAAACTTTTGTCCAAAATGTGTAATTTGTTATTAGAGTGGGAAACAAAAGACGAGCTGGTCAAAGCCCCAGTGACACACTGGGCAATAGATATCAGTCACATTATAGATTTTAACCTCTGGGGAAAACTCTGGAAAAGTGATCTGAATTTCACTACATGTTATTCTTTGATGGAGAACTACTTGAAATTGATTTCCAGATGGTATCTAACTCAGGTAGGCTTCGCTAAGATGTATAAGACTGAATCAGGTAAGTGCTGGAGATGCAAAGAGGTTGAGGGAACATTCTTTCATATGTGGTGGACTTGTAAAAGGGTAAAAAGAGTATTGGGAAATGATCCATAATGAATGGAAAAAAATGTTTAAAAATACTTTCCCCCCCAAAAAAAAAACCAGAGTCCTTTCTGTTGGGGATAATTCAGACTGAAATTCCCAGGTGTCAAAAAAGGTTATTTATGTATGCCACTACTGCAGCCCATGTTTCGTTAGCCCAAAAATGGAAAACGAGTGAGTTCCTAACCAAAGAAGAATGGCAACTTAAGTTAACAGAATATGCACAACTTGCAGACTTAACATATAGAATAAGAAAACAAGAAGAACATACGTTTAGAGAAGATTCGAAAACGTTTATTGAATATATGGGAAATAATTGTGTACAGCTGAAAACGCTGGCAGCATTAAGATAAATTCAACGGTGTGAATAAGTGTTGATGGATGCAATAATGGAATACTGAATGGTATAGTTTTTGTAAAATACACAGGGATTTATGATATGTAAAATGAACCATGGAAAGAGAAGGGAAGTCAATTATATCTTAAGGATATAAAAATGAGTACTTAAAATTGTAAAACAGAAAATTTAATAAAAATTATATACAAAAAGAAGAAGAAGACACCACTCAACTGTTTAAGGGACTCCACTCTGGATTTGTGTCCTTAGACTTTTCTTCTCCCAAAGATGTCCCACAAAGGAGCGGGTATGGATTTTTCCTTGGGGTTTACTCCCAAAGCCTTTCTCACAAACAAGTATAACTGTAAGGCAGCAGAGCTTTAGGATTAGAGGATACTCTGCATACAGTCAACACGAAGGGTCACATCTCCAACATACCACTGATGAAAATCGGGACAATTGTCTTTTGGTCCTGAGATCTTGCAGGAGCTAGCTGATTTGTGTGAGAGTGCGAAACCAAAAAAGGAGCTTCTTTTGGTCTGGTAGTCTGGCATGAGCCAGCTGATTTGTGCCAGAATGCCAGACCCCAAAACAAGACATTCCATGATTCAGTCAGAAGCTGGAATGTCTTCCGTAATTCGGGAATGTCCTGCTTAAATTGAGAGGGGTATGAGGAATGTGTTCTCGCCCTGAACTTCACCCTTTGGGGATTTACAGTCGTACCTCGGGTTACAGACGCTTCAGGTTACAGACGCTTCAGGTTACAGACTCCACTAACCGAGAAATAGTACCTCAGGGTAAGAACTTTGCTTCAGGATGGGAACAGAAATCGTGTGGTGGTGGCAGTGGGAGGCCCCATTAGCTAAAGTGGTACCTCAGGTTAAGAACAGTTTCAGGTTAAGAACGGACCTCTGGAACGAATTAAGTTCTTAACCCGAGGTAGCAGTGTAGTTGTTTATCTCCTTGACATCTGATGGGAGGGCATTCCACAGGGAGAACACCTGCTGAGAAGGCCCTCTGCCTGGTTCCCTGTAACTTCACTTCTCGCAGCGAGGGAACCGCCAGAAGGCCCTCAGAGCTGGACCTCAGCTGAACGATGTGGTCAGAGAAACTCCTTCAGGTATACTGGGCCAAGGCCATTCAGGGCTTTAAAGGTCAGCACTAACACTTTGAATTATATTCGGAAACGTACTTTGTGTGCTGAGGGGAGCACCCCTACGCAAGGCTTGGTGCCAACAAGGTTAGTCAAGATTGCTCACTCCCCCATGCTGGCAGGGACCCAATGGATGAGAATCATCGCAAGAGCAATGTCACACTTTGGTTCTGCTTAAAGGCTTCCCACAGACATCTGGCTGGCCACCATGAGACAGGATGCTCAAATCAATGGTCCTTTGGCATGACCCAGCAGGGCTTTTCTTGTTTGAAATGTCTGAATGAAGTGCTTTTGTCATGATAAAAGTGGGGTGCATAGGTACAGAGGGGGCCTCAAATGAGAGAAACAGCTGCCCATTGTCAATGAGTCTCCTTCTTTCTTTCTGTGTGCAATGTTTTACATTTCCTTTTTTTAAAAAAAAGGAGCAAAAACTGTCTGCTCACAAATGCCTGTGTTTAGAGCAGCTTTCGATGAAACAGGCCCAGCAGCTATGAATTCCAGAGGTGCTTCCTGCCACAGAGGAATGCCCAGCCTTTTCATCTCTGCTGCTCCCCTCTTCGTCACCTTGCCATCCTTAACAGAACTAGGATGTTTGCCAGGCTCAGCCTAGGCAAGGGTAAAAAATGACACAAAAAACAGCATTCCGGGATTCCTCTTATCTGGGATATTTCAGAGGGTAAAACCTGAAGGAGGGAGGAGGAGGAGGAGGAAAATAGTAGGCCAGCAGGCACAGGGGAGTGATTTCAGAGCAGAAATATGTGCCCGGAACACTCCCTCTTTGCCTCCAAGGCAAGGAATTTGCCATCCCTAAACAGGCAGCCGTTTATCAGTCCATCCCCCTGTCACCTGAGGGGTCCAGAATAACTCCTTTTGCTGACATCAAGTCTCTATCTTGGGAGGGGCAGCCCGCAATTTATGCACGCCTTATAACCTGCACAGTGCTGCATTGTTGAAGACCTAATGGTTTCCCTCGACATAAATTATATGGGAAAGCGAAGTCCCTTTATGGGCTTTTAATGCAGCAGTTTATGCCGGCAAGGCAGAGTCAGGGAAGGAAATGAATGGCAGTGCAAAGAAGCAGGTTATGTTAGCAGACCTGGCGGCAAGCTATTTTCTTCCCCTTGGCTGCCTTTAATGTTCGGATAGGAACTGTGAAAGAAAGGAACTGTTTGTCTGTGGTTTGAGGAGGGACTAAATAAACACAACACTTAAATTCCAAGTGGTGATGTATACAGGAGGGCCTTGTAACAAGTCAGATCATGGGTCCCATTTAACCTAGCCTCATCTATTCTGACTGGCAGCACTTCCCCATTGTCCTAGGAACATAAGAAGTTGCCTTGTGCTGAGTCAGATCACTGGCCCATCTAGCCCAGTACTGTTGACACAGACCGGCAGTGTTTCTCAAGGGTCTTAGGCAGCTTCTTGCCCAGCCCAGGGATTGCATGCAAAACATGTGCTCTACCTTGAGATATGGCCCTTCCTGCAGACTAGATGTCACAATTCAGGACAAATGTATTTTGTTTAGTTTTTGTCAATCTACCCTGCTCATATATAAACCCTGGGGTTGTGGGTCAGGGTTTACCTGCAAACAGCAAACAACGCTTGCCTGATTTGTGATAAGATTGCATGATTAGTGCTGTGGCTTAATGGTGGAGCATTTGTCTTGTATGCAGAAGGTCCCATGTTCAGTTCCCAGCATCTTCACTGAGGGATTTGCTGCCCTGGTGGATTCTGCCGCCTGAAGCAGGTGCCTTACCTTGCCTCATGCATGGGCCGGCCCTGCTGATACTGATTCATCTAAGGAGTACTTACTCTTAGCTGGCATTTAGCCTATAAGAAAAATATAGACACAACACATAGGCTAATAACTGTTGGAGCATATATAATGGAATAATGATATCATTCAAAAAGTAGAAATAAATCTATTAGAGTTCATATATACAATGTAACAAATTAGTGGCACAGAACGTCAAGCCATGTGTTCAAGATAGGCGTCAAAGGTCAGCCTCACAATGGTTATTAACAGAAGACGTCTCAAAAGTCTAAAAAAAATAAAAGTTTTCTGAATAGTTTTTCAAAACTTTCAACGAACATAAGACGTCCCAAAAGTCTCAAGGACAGTGTTTCTGGAATGATACTACTGTTTCGTGATAGTCTTCATCAGCTGAAAATACAATACAAAGCATACAACCAATGAATGATAACAGAATTGAGCTATTCACACACACATTATATAATAAAACTAAATATACAAAACAAAGTGTATAAAGAAAGATATGTACCCAATATTTTTCACAAGAATATGTAAGTAAGATTCATGCTACGGATCTGTACGCATTATTGTTATATATTTGTCCTGTGTAACTGCTCCTCATGGGTCTAGTTTGTACTGATATGCTGTATTTGCTATACTGTCTCTTTAAGCATATCATCATTAGAAACACCTGTGCCTTACTTGATATATCCTATGCAATTGAGTTGCCAGTATCAGCAGCTACACTACTAGTGAGCACTGATCTGTTATCATTCATTGGTTGTAAGCTTTGTATTGTATTTTCAGTTGATGAAGACTATCACAAAACAGTTGTATCATTCCGGAAACACTGTCCTTGAGACTTTTGGGACGTCTTCTGTCGAGACTTTTGAAAATTGGTTCTCATTGCAACACAAGGGTTTGTTTTTGGCGTATAAGTAAAATATAGGCATGCATTCTTCATATTTGTCTGTAGCATGTATTTCATCTCATGGGCTATTAAAATATTGTATTTACTATGTTCCTTTGTGGGACGCGGGTGGCGCTGTGGGTTAAACCACAGAGCCTAGGACTTGACGATCAGAAGGTTGGCGGTTTGAATCCCCGCGATGGGGTGAGCTCCTGTTGCTCGGTCCCTGCTCCTGCCAACCTAGCAGTACGAAAGCACATCAAAATGCAAGTAGATAAATAGGTACCGCTCTGGCGGGAAGGTAAATGGCGTTTCTGTGCGCTGCTCTGGTTTGCCAGAAGTGGCTTAGTCATGCTGGCCACATGACCCAGAAGCTGTACGCCGCCTCCCTTGGCCAATAAGGCAAGATGAGCGCCGCAACCCCAGAGTCGGCCACAACTGGACCTAATGGTCAGGGGTCCCTTTACCTTAACGATGTTCATTTAACTTGTAATTGAGTGTTTTGCCATAACTCTGCTTCTTTGAAGAAGAGCTTTGCTGAATCAGGCCAGTTGCCCATCTAGTTCAGCATCCTGTTCTCACAGGGGACAACCAAAAACCTGTCAGGAACCCATAAACAGGACCCAAGCACGCCGGCGTGTCCAAGGATCGCCCTCTTTCCATGCTTCAGCTTAGCAGGTTTTCCCACCCTCCCACCCTTTAGGTTAGGCTCCTTGACATTGCTATGGACTTCGGTTGGTTGCCGTTAAGAGGCCTGGTAGGATTTTTTTCCACTTGGCAAATTGGCACCAGCCATTTGGTTTTTCACCTACCTCATAGCAAATCGTCACAACTCCTTTGGTTTGGCGGTTAGGCATTGGTAGGGGTATTGTTATGCAGATGAGAGCGGGGAGGAAGTGCCACCACCTTCCCCCAAATCGAAGGGTAGTCCAGTAAAGGATTCCGGGGGGGCGTGGCCTTGTCCTAAGCCTATGGAGGTGTGGGCCCACGGCACGCCCCCTGAGGGGTGACCCCGGGGGAGCTCCTAGTTGATGTGCGTCAGCAGGACTCCCCCTACTGGTGGTTAACCCTTGCTGGTCTTCAAGGAAGCAGGCTGAAGCCGGTTAGTTGATAGGACCAATGCCTAAGCCAATACCAATACCGCTCAATTCCTGTAATCAATAAAGTTGTGGCCTAATTTGACCCATTAACCTAAATGCTTGTGTCTCGTGTCTTTATTTCTGTGGGGGAGGCGGGAACTCGCCACGCAACCTGTTCTCACAGTGTACAGCCAGAGACCTGTCGGAAACCCATAAGCAGGACCCATAAGCACTCTCCCCTCCAGCTACTTCCAGCAGCTGGAGCTGTTAGAAAGCAGGATTGATGCAATGCTCCTCAGGAATGCAGAAAAGCCACCCAGTTTGGACCCGGATTTTTCCATTCTCTCTGGCTTTTGCTAATCTTTATGGGGTTTACATTCCATCCATCATATTTATAACCAGGCATCGGGACAGGGGATTTAGAGCTGGGGTCCTGGACATCATTCATGCAAAGGCTCTGCTTATCTCAACTGATGGAACTGCTCATCTGCCGGATCCAAATAACTTTCTTATCTCTGCTCTTCCGCGTGCATTCAAGGTGCAAATCCTGATTTTAGGCCTTTTGCAGTGGGGCAGGGAATCTGTGGAACAGCTGACTTGAAATTTTGCACATTGTCACGCTTGGTCACCCTATATACAAAATCTCCAAAACAGGAAGGATGGATCAAACATTTATGGCAGGACTAATCAGAGAAGGCTAAAAGATACGCTATATTCCTTTCAACCTGGACAGAAGGGTTTGCTTTGGGTTTTTTGTTAGTTACCGTATTTTTCGCTCTATAAGACGCACCAGACCACAAGACGCACCTAGTTTTTGGAGGAGGAAAACAAGAAAAAAAATATTCTGAATCTCAGAAGCCAGAACAGCAAGAGGGATCACTGTGCAGTGAATCCCTCTTGCTGTTCTGGCTTCTGTGATAGCTCCGCAGCCTGCATTCGCTCCATAAGACGCACACACATTTCTCCTTACTTTTTAGGAGGGAAAAAGTGAGTCTTATAGAGCAAAAAATACGGTATTCCCATTTCTCCAACTTTCAGAGTACCCTTCTTCACATCAGCATGATCGCAGCACATTGCCCAACAATGCACAAAATATAATAGTACATAAAATGCAACATTTATTAAAAACAGTCCAATTAATAAAAATAAGCAATAGCAGAGCAGCCGCTTGAGAATAATTTTTTTAAAGGTTGCTAATTTACTCCAAATATCTGGGAGAATGGGATTGTTTTTACTTGCTGGCAGAAACCCTACAGAAATGACCTATTTGTCATGATTTCATCACACAAAGCAGATGCAGAGGTTAGACTATGTTCAGCCTTAACTGAGCATTTGTTTTGCATTTATCCTACATTCATCCTGACGTGCTTGCAGGGTGTTGCGATTAGTCATTTGTTCACCCACACTTTTCGATGCATTCCCCTGTCACTTTCCAAAAGTCATAGTCTGTCCTTGTTGCTCTTTAAGACGGATTTGCACTAGGGCAGGGCTGGGGGGGGGGACACTTTGGCCTGGCACACAGGCGCCATTTTGGCCTGCCAGGCTGTATTCCCTAAACCACCCACACCTGGTGTCTTATGTAGGAATTTGGGGGTCCCTGCAGAGATAGCACGGTTGATGGAGGATGAGTTGAAGTCTGCCTAGCTGACTGCACATCCGAGTCCCTCATGGGCAGATGAACTCACAGTAGATCCCTGCTAAAAGCAGCCTGGCAAGAGTTAGCAAACCCCCTTGAACTGCAGTTCACAAGAGCCTGACAGCCAACTGGTTCCAGGTACTAAATCATTTATAAGCAACCTTTTGTCCCTTACTCTTTCTTCTCAGTTCTTGGTTCCATCTGCACAGTGCATTTAAAGCAGTATCATGCCACTTTATTTATTTTTTAAAAATCATTTTTATTTGATTTTACAAATATAAATTTATAACAATCCAAATGCCAAATCCATATACTGTATAGAGATTACTCTGAATCTCGCAACTTCTCCCCACCTCCTCCGTGGGTCCTATTGTCAACATTTACAACTGCATATTATTCCATAATCTATATTTTGTATCCATCCATATTATCCATAGTATTTGTTACATTACAAGTGAGATTAAAATCCTGCTAATGTTTTCATCTGCTTGCAGTGGTCTTTTAAATAAATTATAAATTTTTCCTATTCTTTTTAAAAGTTTTTGTCCTCTTGATTTCTGAGTTTTCCAGTGAGCTTTGCCATTTCAGCATAGTCCATCAGCTTGGTTTCTCATTCCTCTCTGGTAGGGACCTTGTCTTCTTTCCATCTCTAGACTAGTAACATCCGAGCAGCTGTAATCACATAAATAAAAAGTATTTTCTGTGCCTTTGGAATATCGGTACCTATAATTCCTAATAGAAAAGCTTCTGTTGTTTTAACAAGGTAGTTTTTTTTAAAAAAAATTCATTTCATTATATATCATATCCCAGGAAGCTTTTATTACCTTACACAACCACCACATATGATAAAAGCTACCTTCTTTTTCTTTACATTTCCAACAGGTGTTTGTACATGTTCTATACATTTTTGCTAACGTACTAGGAGTCAATTACTGGTACATCATTTTCATATAATTCTCTTTCAGTATAGAAATTGCCATGAATTTCAGACCTGTTTTCCATAACCTTTCCCAATCTGCCATCTGCATATTACATCCCAAATCCTTTGCCCAGTGTACCATTACTGATTTAACCTGTTCATCTTTTGTATGCCATTGCAAGAGCAAACTATACAAGCATCACACCACTTTAAACAGTCATGGCTTTCCCCCAAAGGATCTTGGAAAAGGTCATTTGTTAAGGGTGGTGAGAGTTTTTAGGAGACGCCGACAATATCCAGAGTGGTTTAACAGTCAGTCACTCTTCCTAGGGAACTTTAGGGTGAATGTAGACGTGAGTCTATTCTATTCTTGGGAGAAAAGCAATGACAAACCTAGACAGCATCTTAAAAAGCAGAGACATCACCTTGCCAACAAAGGTCCGTATAGTTAAAGTTTTGGTTTTCCCAGTAGTGATGTATGGAAGTGAGAGCTGGACCATAAAGAAGGCTGATCGCCGAAGAATGGATGCTTTTGAATTATGGTGCTGGAGGAGACTCTTGAGAGTCCCATGGACTGCAAGAAGATCAAACCTATCCATTCTGAAGGAAATCAGCCCTGAGTGCTCACTGGACGGACAGATCATGAAGCTGAGGCTCCAATACTTTGGCCACCTCGTGAGAAGAGAAGACTCCCTGGAAAAGACCCTGATGTTGGGAAAGATGGAGGGCACAAGGAGAAGGGGATGACAGAGGACGAGATGGTTGGACAGTGTTCTCGAAGCTACCAGCATGAGTTTGACAAAACTGTGGGAGGCGGTAGAAGACAGGAGTGCCTGGTATGCTCTAGTCCATGGGGTCACGAAGAGTCGGACATGACTAAACGACTAAACAACAACAACAACAAGCCTTATCAAGGAAGAATTGTCACATTGGCTCAGGAAAGCAGCGTTGCAAGCACATTTGTTTCAGAAGGCAAAGGCTGTTTCCACTGAGGAGCAGAATTCATTGCTTCTTCCACATACCACCAATGTTGCACAAACCGTAATCTTGTTATCAGCAGACCACCCAAGACCCTTCTGTTCCCATTTGAGCATTCCCCAATAATGTAAACTGTACATCCTAAATCCTATTAAAGACATTGATTTAAAAGGCATAGGGAAATTTCAAAAATGTGTGTTAGGTCCTGTCCTATCTCCTCTTGTGTGTTTTATTTATTGGGGGCTGGGAACAGTTTTAACAAATTCCTTAGCGTGATGGAAAAACACAATAGGATATTGTCGCCTTTAAGAACATCCCTGAAAAAGCATAAGCTAACTTACAAATACAGAATATATTTAGGGATGTCAGTACATTCCGTTAAGGCATACGGTCAGGCAAAATGGATGAGACAGTGAATGAAGATTGATATACACAAAGTTTCTAGAGAAAGTGAGCCCACAATGGCTTCTGTGAAAACTCCTCTTGGGAGAGATCATCCATCGGCTCTGTGGGTGGCTGCCCTCCACAGTGAGCCCCAAGGGCTGCAATTTCAAGAATTTCTCTGGATAGCAAAGGCTTTCCATATTCCAGCTCACATGTTCTGGACTGGCACCGTCCACAAAAGTTGGAAGCAAATTTCTATTCTGAAATGTAACTTAGAGAAAAAAATATTGATAACCACTGCACTAATGGGTCCCAACCGACCATTTGAAGACCAATGTCTAGTCCAACCCCTGCAATACAGGAATCAAAGCTTAAAAAATCACAGACAGATGGACATCCAACCTCTGTTTAAAAACCTCAAATGAAGGAAAGTGGTCCTAGACATTGTCCATTTGGCTCTTGAATGGCTCTTACCATCAGAAAATTCTTCCTGATGTTTAGTCACAATCTCCTTTCGTATAATTTGAATCCATTGGTTCGGGCCTTACCTTCTCGAGCAGCAGAAAACAAGTTCACTCCATCTTCCATACGGCAGTCCTTCAGGTATCTGTCATTCCACCTCACAGTTTACTGTTCTTGGTAGCTTTGAGAACACTGTCCAACCATCTCGTCCTCTGTCGTCCCCTTCTCCTTGTGCCCTCAGCCTGATGTTGGGAAAGATTGAGGCACAAGGAGAAGGGGACGAGAGAGGACGAGATGGTTGGACAGTGTTCTAGAAGCTGCCAGCATGAGTTTGACTAAACTGTGAGAGGCAGTGGAAGACAGGAGTGCCTGGTGTGCTCTGGTCCATGGGGTCACAAAGAGTCGGACATGACTAAACAACTAAACAACAACAAGCTAAACATACCCAACTCCTTCAATGGTTCCAATTAAGGCTTGGTTTCCAGACCCTTGATCTTCTTGGTCACTCTCCTCTGCACACGTTCCAGCTTGTCAATATCCTTCTTAAACTGTGGTGCCCAGAATTGGGCACAGTATTCCAGGTGGGGTCTGACCAAGGCACAATAGAACAGTACTACTATCACTTCCCTTGATCTGGATATTATACTTATGTTGATGCAGCCTAGGATTGCATTAGCATTTTTTGCTGCTGCATCACACTACTGACTCATGTGAAACTTGTGGTTTACAATGACCCTAAGATCCTTTTTACTGTCAAGCCAGGTGTCCTCCATCCTAAACCAGGTGCCTCCCATCCATTCTCATTTAATGTATGAGAATGGTGTACTGCAGAAATACACGTGTTTACATAATAAGTAATTTATATAACATGTTCAGATTTTCTTGTATGCATTGCAAATGCAGACAGAGAGAAGTAGGTTCTCTTGCCTTTATAGCAGACACTCAACCATTATACTGACGGTTACCATTGACTCTTGAAGCAAAGTATATTAATGAACAAATTTTCTCTCTTTCGTTTTAGTTAAACCCTTTAATATGGATCACTAACTAAAAGGGGATGTTCGAAATGTACAATTATTTTTATTACTTCCATTAGCTTAATGATTTTTAAAATTGTTATTTCTATACAGGCAAACATTATACAGTGGTACCTCGGGTTAAGTATTTAATTCGCTCCGGAGGTCCGTTCTTAACCTGAAACTGTTCTTAACCTGAAGCACCACTTTAGCTAATGGGGCCTCCCACTACCGCCACGCCGCCAGAGCACGATTTCTGTTCTTATCCTGAAGCAAAGTTCTTAACCTGAAGCACTATTTCTGGGTTTACAGAGTCTGTAACCCTGAAGCGTATGTAACCCGAGGTACCACTGTATATCTATAACTTTTATTACATAATAAAAAATACCATATATTGTAGGTCCTGTAGTCCAGAGAAAATATTATTAAAACTACCCCCAAATTATCTTCACCCGAGAAGGGGCATGACAGTAAGACACTAAACTCTCGAAAGGCCATTCACTGTCTTTCAGCCTAAGCTACCTCACAAGGTTGTTGTGAAAATAAAAGGGAGAGGCAGAGAATCATATACACCACCTTCAGTTCTTTTCAGGAAAGGTGGGATTTGATTGTAGCAGTAAGTAATATATTAGAACTAGCAGTGATGTAGTAGTGGAAGCAATTGTAGCAGCAGTAGTAATAAGATTGTAAATTTGGTTTCTTAAATAAAATTTAAAAAATCAAAGCTACCTAACTTAAACTTTCGTAAGAAACCCTTTATTATTATCCACTGTGTAAGCAGAAAGAAGACCTCCTCCGATTCCCTTCCCCTTGGGAGACATTTATAGATAGCCTTGCAAATGAAGCATCGCATTCCTCTGCTGAAGGAATGAGAGGGAAATGAATGGTTGGAGGCGATGATTGCCCACATCTTGTCAGGAAGCTCATCAGGCATTCCTCAGATGGGAAGCGTAACTGGAGAGGGAGGAGAAGGATGTCTCCAAAATACCCTTCCCCTTAGATTGACTTTCGGATAAGGAGAGTGGGCCAACATGACACGTCTCTTTGATTTAAGAGTCTGCCTCTCAGGCATCTCTGCTATGGGATAGCCGCACACTATTTTATTCCTGCCGGGGTCGTGTTGGGTAATGAGGGTAGACCCTCTGGCTGCAAGTACAGAACTGTAAAGCAGCGAAGTGGATGGGCAAGGCTTTTAGCAGGATGTGGGGTCTGGATGTGGGTGGGGAGAAACTGCTGGATTTCATCATAGCAAGAAAAATATTTCCCTAGTATGCTGTGGGGGCAACCAGGATGAATGTGAAGTAATCCAAGAGGGGGACACACAAGCAAAGACACACACTCTCTGGGGATGGTCTAGCTGGGCCTTCACCCACCCCTGAGAGATCTACCATCAACCACCCTGTGGGAAGGATTCCAGGGCAAAGAGGTACAAGAGAAGACCAACGTGGTTTCTGCTCCATATGATTCCCCCCCACTACATGCCCCAAAGGGGCAATCTTCTATCATTAGCTGAAAGCTGGAATGAAGCTTGCTATACAAAGATAAGAGCCATATTGGTGGCTCTCCTCTGCCTTTGACCCTCACACACCACTGCAAGCAGCTCCTGGGGCAGAAGGGCAGGGACCCTAAAAGGGAATGCAACCGTTGTGCTGGAAAAAATCCCTTGCAAGAGTGTTATGGTGTGCCCCTCCCTGGTATCAGTGAAGATTATGGAGGCTGGTCCTTAAATGTTTTTAATGATAAAACAAGCAGACAAATAAATCACTGAGTTATAAACAAAAATCTGCCCTTTCCCCTTATGGGGTATGCAAGAGCCCATATAGAGTCCTTACATAGGTTCCATATTGGTAGGAGAAAATAGCAGAGGTCAACCAGAGAATATTAAGAAGCAAAGCAGCTAGTAAACCTGATCTTTATTGATCTGTTGCAACAGGGTGCTCCCCTCAGACGCAGGAAAGGAGGAGGAGCCCAGAACCAAGGTGTGCCTGCCCTTATATAGACATTTTAAATTCCCCGTCTTGGAGCTCAAGACCACCTCTCCATACATCATACATACATCACAGAAGGGGTGTAACCCAAGACCACCCCCCAGATACATCATACCTATATCACAGAAAAGGCGGTCTACAGCAGAAATCTGAGTGCGTTGTTTATCTCATCTGACAGGTTTACCTGTTAATGCTCACTTGATTGGATACCCTGGGGAGCCTTGCCAGTCTCTTGTAATGATAAATACTAAGTTCCTGAGCCAGGTCACAGGCTCACCTTATTCAAACACAGACAGACATACTCTTAAGACAGGATTTGTGAAGGAAAAGACAATGGGGAGGCTTTTCCATTTACCTTTGACCTTGCAGAGAAAACATTTGGTCAGTTGGGAATCAAAAATGGTTTCAGGTCGGTCTTCCTGTGCTGATCTATGTATGTGCTTGGTTGGTACATTTATGAACATTTAATATACATATAAGACCTTAAAATTCTTATCACAACTGCTAAGATGCACCAACAATTGTGAGGCCTGGGGAGGTTATAGTGATGCACCCCCAGCAGTTGCCGGAGGCTACGGACCACTTATGACATCATAAAAGTACATGGCATCTGAGTGGATGAAAAGCTGGGCCTTTTCCTCTTCCCCAGCAGAACACAGCAGGCAGCAGCTGAGACAGTCAGCATTGCTCAGTCTTCTTCCACCTGGAGAAGGTGAATTGGCGGATGGATGGAGGTGATCATCTGGCTGTGGGAGTAATAACAAGGCAAGTTCACTTGCTGAGTGGGGGATCTTGGCTTGAAGGCAGCTGATATCCATGATAGATAGCAAGCCAGCTGATGTCTAGTGATGGACATAGTGGAAGCTGGTAAATGCTGGTGGTCAGTGGTGGAGTTTGGAAGCCAGTAGATGTTGTAAGGCGGAAGCAGGCTGATGTTTGTGGATGCGAGCTGGTTGACATTCACCTTCGGAAGCTGGTCAACAGGACGCTGGGTAGTAGTAGTAATAATAATAATAATAATAATAATAATAATAATAAATTTTACTTATATCCCGCCCTCCCCAGGTGAAGCCGGGCTCAGGGCGGCTAACAACAATAAAACAGTACAAAAGTACAGCACAAACAACACTCTAAAATTATTCATTATAAAATTAATTACCGTATTTTTTGCACCATAACACTCACTTTTTTCCTCCTAGAAAGTAAGGGGAAATGTCTGTGCGTGTTATGGAGCGAATGCCTGCGGGTGGAGGGGGGGATCTGCTGCAGTCGTGAGCAGAGGATCCATGGTTCCCCTTTCTTCCCTCCTCCGTGGTTACAAAGCATGGATCCACATGGATGCTCAGGATTTTTGCATTGGGCTACTCCAAACTCACTGTCAGATCACATGTCTGTGGCCACAGCATGAACCACAAAAATCATATATCCACTATTTCATTTAGAATATTTTTTTTCTTGTTTTCTTCCTCTAAAAACTATGTGCGTGTTATGGTCTGGTGCATGTTATAGAGCGAAAAATACGGTAATTCAAGCCACTGGCAACCATTGGGCCAGAGCTCCGCGAAGATTGCCGAGGGAGGGAGGCTGTACCCTGGCCAAAGGCCTGGTGGAACAGCTCTGTCTTGCAGGCCCAGCGGAAAGATGTCAAGTCCTGCAGGGCCCTGGTCTCTTGTGACAAAGTGTTCCACCAGATCGGAGCCACAGCCGAAAAAGCCCTGGCTCTAGTTGAGGCCAGCCTAACTTCTCTGTGGCCTGGGACCTTCAAGATGTTTTTATTTGAAGACCGTAAGTTTCTCTGTGGGGCATACCAGGGGATGCATCACTACTGAGGTGCCCCCACAAATGTCATGACCTAGGGAGTGTTAGTTTTTGCATTTTGGTGAAAGGGAAAAAATCACAATTTACTAGGGCTGCCGGACACCCAGCAGGGCCAACCTGAAGTCTCCAGGTTTGCCTGCCGGCTTCATTGTATATTAACCATTTTGACTTGCCTGAAAATCTGGATTGCATTTTACACTTGAGAGGGCAAATGTGGAGAGTGTAACGCTTTCAGTGACATGCGGGCCCACAGCTCTCTCCACCTGTTGCTATAACTGGCGTGGTTAGCAAAGCAAAGAAAATGCGTCCAGATGCGTTTTCACAGATGACTGTTATTTGCATTCATCTCCCGGGCTGGTGTGACGACAACCCACTCCTCCCACCCCCCACTGTCCATCGCTGTACTAATGCGACTGGGAAATTCCGAACTGCCAACATTTGCCCGAATCGCTGGGAAACTCCAAGATAAAAGTGGCAGCAAATCTGCAAAGCCGGCAAGATTTGTCTTCATTCGGAAGGCCCAGCGATGGACATTTCTTGATCTACTTGGCTTACTGTACAGTTGGCTTCCCTGCTTTCTGCCTTGCTAGTCCTACAGAACACCAGCTTCCACCACCAAGGATACATTGCAGCCAGGCAAAAGCACTGGCGGATGATGCACACCAAGCCCTATGAAAGGGATACCGTGGAGTGATGTGGTGTGGCGTGGTGTGGCCTGGAGACAGTGGCATGCTGCTGCTGCTGGGCATTCTTTATGCCCCCACTCCCTGCAGACCTGAGGTTCCCCATCCCTGTGTCAGCATCGCCCTTGAGCCAGTGCCACCAACTGGACTCATCCACTTCAGCCCGACTGGGCTAGGCGAGCTGGGTAGCACTTCCAGAGACCACCTTCTGCACAGGAACAGGTCAAAGTGCTGTGGACTCACAGCTTAGAGTTGTGAGCACCGGATTCACTTCCACAAGAAGACAGTCGTCGCACAGCAGAGTATAGCAGAGTACAGCAGAGCATAAACGACTTGGAGAGCAGTTCTGTAGAATATCTTCTTTATTCTATCTACAACTATAATACACAACTATATACAGAGCTAAATGAGGTCTAAACGAAAAATGCTGAACTGCACTGAGTGTCTGCGGCTGCTCTTAGCAGCAACCTTATCTATACACACAATCTCTCTCTAACACTCAGTCTCTCTCTCTCCGACACTTTGATGTGAGGCTGGAGCGGAATAAGTAGAGAGCAGAAATCGCCCCTCCTCTCTGGAGAATCAGCAGAGAACATCAGCAGATTCTTGGATATGGGAGGGGTGAAAGCTCCTCACCCTGTACCCTTGCTTCATCATCTCATAATGGGCAGAAGTTCCTTCCCCATCCACCAGCCCATTGTATTAAATAAAATTACAGTGGTACCTCGGGTTACATACGCTTCAGGTTACATGCACTTCAGATTACAGACTCCGCTAACCCAGAAATAGTGCTTCATTTTAAGAACTTTGCTTCAGGATGAGAACAGAAATCAAGCTCCGGCGGCGCAGCAGCAGCAGCAGCAGGAGGCCCCATTACCTAAAGTGGTGCTTCAGGTTAAGAACAGTTTCAGATTAAGTATGGACCTCCGGAACGAATTAAGTACTTAACCTGAGGTACCACTGTACAATGATTTCAATGTGCTAAGCTCTTGCACCACTCATCTCCAAAAGTTCTGGGCAAGTTGCAACTTTCTGGGATGGCAATGTGGGAAGGATGAACTGTCTCAGACTTAATGCTCTGCATTATCATGTTGTTGACACTCACTTTGCATTCTGGCGAATTACAGTGGAATTTGTTTCCCTTCTCTCCCCCTTATTCAATGGTTACTAATTCCAGTTTACCAAAACCTCAGGGATCTGAAATTCTCCTGTGTGGTCTTTGTAAGCGCCAGTGCTGGTATCATCCTAGCCCCTCCCAGCACAATTAATTGATGTGCAATTATTATCCAAGTATTTACTATGCTGCTGAGCCTATCATGATAAATCAATTTGTGCAGTGTGGCAGCAAGTTGTCATAATGAGTTAATGATGTATATCAACGTTGGGGGGATACATACAATCCCTGCCTGACTCAGTCACATGAGAGAAACTTAAAGGTAAAGGTAAAAGGACCCCTGACTGTTAGGTCCAGTCGCGGATGACTCTGGGGTTGCAGCGCTCATCTCGCTTTACTGGCCGAGGGAGCTGGCGTTTGTCCGCAGACAGCTTCTGAGTCATGTGGCCAGCATGACTAAGCCGCTTCTGGCGAAACCAGAGCAGCCCACGGAAACACCGTTTACCTTCCTGCCAGAGCAGTACCTATTTATCTACTTGCACTTTGACATGCTTTTGAACTGCAAGGTTGGCAGCAGCAGAGACCGAGCAACAGGAGCTCACCCTGTTGCGGGGATTCAAACCGCCGACCTTCTGATCAGCAAGCCCTAGGCTCTGTGGTCTCAGGCTTATCAGCTTCTATTTAAACAACAACAGCAGCCACCCTCCAAAAATGCAGTTCCAGCTGAAGTCAACGGACCAAAGTTTTTCTCTTAAGTAGGACTAACACTGGATATAGCTGAACATATATGGATGAATACTTATTGAGGTGTGCAAATTCTTGGCTTGACGCATGTAGCTTTGTGCCACTTTATTGCTTTGTAAACAGCCCTCCCATTAATCTAAAATTTGGTTTAGCCAAGCATTGAGCAGGACTCCCCTGTCTGTTTGGGGAAAACCATAGCTGAAATGTAAATGGTCATAATGCATTGCAGTTAGCAGTGATGTCGTGTTTGCTGCTCATTTGATTTAGAAAATACATACGCTACAAACTGAGTGGGAAAAGGTCTTCATTTTGAACATTTTTTAAACATTCCATTGAGCTCCCCCCCCCTTTCTTCAGAAAACAGCTGGTGGGCTTCAGAAATTCAATTGTTCATATTTCATCTGGGAAAACACATGCAGGGGGCAGAGAGAGGCGCAGGTGGAGAAGCAGCAGAGTGTAACCCAAACCCTTTTCATTTACAAAACACCAATTTCTCTTCATTCATGGCCATGCTGGGTTTATAAAAGCAAACCATGCTCTGTAATTGTTAAAGGCGGCAGGGGAACAACTGCAACTGCTCAAAAAAAACCCCAACAACAACCTTTATTTTTCAGTTTTGGAGTGGGGGGGGGACTTACAACAAAAAATCCCTCTAAACCCCCAGCAACTGTGAGTCTTAATGTTAGTTTCCACCAAGCTGCCTATATATTTGCTTGCTAGTTTATTGGCATATTTATTGTACCCTAGCTTTCTTCCTCCAACAAACAATAAGAGAAGTACTGGTGGCGCTGTGAGTTAAACCACAGAGCCTAGGACTTGCCGATCAGAAGGTTGGCGGTTTGAATCCCCGCAACGGGGTGAGCTCCCGTTGCTCGGTCCCTGCTCCTGCCAACCTAGCAGTTCGAAAGCATGTCAAAGTACAAGTAGATAAATAGGTACCGCTCTGGCGGGAAGGTAAACGGCGTTTCCATGCACTGCTCTGGTTTGCCAGAAGCGGCTTAGTCATGCTGGCCACATGACCTGGAAGCCGTACGCTGTGGTTGCACTACCCGACTGATTGTCTCCAAGTTTTCCTGGGATTCCCACACAGTGCAGTTAATGCTGCCAGCCTCCGTGTCATGTTTGCAGACATCTTTTATCACCAGCATCAATCTCCTGGTTGGCAAGAGCTGTGTGGCGTAAATGGCGACAATTATTTAGTTAAGAATTAGAAAACAGCTGTTTGCACTGGGTTCAAAGGAAACAAAACAGAACGTGTTTGGCTCAGCAATGGAACCGTCTTTGAGGCTGCCTCGAGACAGGCATGTGCCCATGCTTAGTGTGCAGTGTAAACTTAAAAGGGAAAAAATATATATTTGGGCCCTCGCCAGGTAGACAGACAGCATGAATGAAAGAAACACCTGTTCTGGCTTTGTGCGGAGTTTGAAATCATTTGATTACAGAGAAAGGTACAGGCTGACCTTAAAGTTAATTGAATTTTCTGGTGAGGAGTTCTAGGGGCTTCCTCCATTTGGACTGGATTACGTATATGTATATTCTGGGTAAAACACTTATGAATGGAAGAGAGGGTATAACAATGAGACAGGCTTTCAGTCAAAGGGGTTAGGATTGTTGAATAATTCAAATACGAAGAACAGTTGGCTTGTTCTTATTTTCTTCTAATCTGTCTATGCAGCCAAGAGGCTGACGGCTTCATAGCCACATTAAATTGAGATATCTTTCAAGGTTACCTTGTAAAAAATTACAAAAGCTTGCTTGATTATATTACAAAAAGAAAAGAAAAGGATTGCATTTCAATCCACTAGGGGAAAGATTGGAGTTGTATCCAGTTGTTGTGTTACTTCTACTCAGAAGACACTCCATTGAAATCGATGTATGTAACTTGGGCACATTTATTTCAATAGGTTTACTCTTACGTACAATCCTTGGGTCCTAAGCTAGTCATTGCAGTTCCATAGAAATTGGAAAGCAAAGTAAAAACCTTACACCTTTGCTGGTGTTGGAGCACGGACACTTGAGTCTTCCCAGCCATGAAACTCCCTGGGTAACCGGGAGTCTCTATCTCTCAGCCTAACCTACCTCACAGGGTTGTTGTAAGAATTGTTGCTATTTAGTCATTTAGTCATGTCCGACTCTTCATGACCCCATGGACCAGAGCATGCCAGGCACTCCTGTCTTCCACTGCCTCCCGCAGTTTGGTCAAACTCATGCTGGTAGCTTCGAGAACACTATCCAACCATCTCGTCCTCTGTCGTCCCCTTCTCCTTGTGCCCTCCATCTTTCCCAACATCAGGGTCTTTTCCAGAAAGTCTTCTCTTCTCATGAGGTGGCCAAAGTAGTGGAGTCTCAGCTTCACGATCTGTCCTTCCAGTGAGCACTCAGGGCTGATTTCCTTCAGAATGGATAGGTTTGATCTTCTTGCAGTCCATGGGACTCTCAAGAGTCTCCTCCAGCACCATAATTCAAAAGCATCAATTCTTTGGCGATCAGCCTTCTTTATGGTCCAGCTCTCACTTCCATACATCACTACTGGGGAAACCATAGCTTTAACTATACAGACCTTTGTTGGCTAGTTGTAAGAATAAAATAGCCTAGTTCTCTAAGCACATTTTGTTAGCCAAAGATTTGAGCTTTAATTTTCTCCCCCCACTCCTCACCCATGTGTGCCTGCACCCGCCCCAAATCTGCTCTGGAAGATTTGGGGGGGGGACCCCCAGAACAGATTTAAGGGAGAGGAGCAGGGAGTTCTGTTGTGCAAGCTTGTACTGTCTGAATGAGTTACTTTGTGCTACTTTGGAAACAACCTGGGATACAGAGCTCTTGCAGCACCTTTCTGATAATTTTTAATGAATTACAATCCTCTAAGCATACAATGGAGAAAGTCTCTGTGCTCATGTGGATTAGTTAGATCTGCCTTGATGGTTCACACTCTTATCATGTTCATGGGTTGCAATCAACATTCAGGGATTTATTTTTATTTTTGAAAATGCTAATATAGCCTTTTATGACCCGTGAATGAGTGCACTGAAATAGCAAAACTGCAGTATTTGTAATAGACTTTGGCTGTGCACATTGCAGGGGGCCGGACTGTGAACCTCAGGGTTCCTTCCAACCCTAGAATTCTATGAAACACATTTAAGGCACCTCCCCTCAAAGAATTCAGTCATAATCTGCATTTTAATAATTGCGTGTGCATCTGTCCATAGGGCAACGAGTGTGTAAAACCCAGAGATCGCCTATCAAAAAACAGAATAAAGCTCTTTTTGCACTGGGAAGCAGGCAGCTGATTTCAGTGAGAAATCACAAGGTGGCAACGCAACAATTAGGTTTAATCCTGATACCATGATGTAAGGGGATGGTGCCCTTTGTCTTCAGGGAGAACAAGAATGCATTTTTAAAAGTAAATAAACAGGCTTGAATTAGTATGCAAACAAAATTAGCAACATCTCCCTTGAGCTAAGTGAAACTGACATATTTTTCTGCTACACAGGAAGCAAAAAGAAAGACAAAATTAGTCTACTTAATGAAAAACATCTTTCCCAATTAGTTCAGTAAGTCCCTAGTTTCGGTATTTGAATAGTTATGGTTGATGAAAGCCAGGCAAACTGCCTTTGCTATAATTTCACAGTTTCTTTGTCCGTTTATTGCATTTATACTTCTTCTTTCCTCCAAGGAGCTGAAGTGGCCGCCGGGACCACATAACACCAGTCCTGAGAGATCTGCATTAGCTCCCAGTACATTTCCAGGCACAATTCAAAGTGTTGGTGCTGACCTTTAAAGCCCTAAACGGCCTTGGTCCTGTATACCTGAAGGAGCATCTCCACCCCCATCATTCAGCCCGGACACTGAGATCCAGTGCCGAGGGCCTTGTGGCGGTTCCCTCATTGCGAGAAGTGAGGCTACAGGGAACCAGACAGAGGGCCTTCTCGGTAGTGGCGCCCACCCTGTGGAACGCCCTCCCTTCAGATGTGAAGGAAATAAGCAGCTATCTTCTTTTAAAAAGACATCTGAAGGCAGCCCTGTTTAGGGAAGTTTTTAATATTTAATGCTGTGTTGTTTTTAACACTTGATTGGAAGCCGCCCAGAGTGGCTGGGGAAACTCAGCCAGATGGGCGGGGTATAAATAATAAATTATTATTATTATTATTATTATTATTATTATTATTATTATTATTATTAGCTGGCGTACAAAGTTCTCCCTTCCATAGGCGCCGACTCCATGGGGCCTGAGGGGGCTCGAGCCCCCTCAAAAAATTTTTTGGGGGGGCTCAGCCCCCCCAATAATCTCGGGCGCCCTTCCAGCAGAGCGCCGCCGCCGTCCCCCGCCTCCTCCCCACCTGCTCCCTCGCCAGCCAGCCAGCCAGCCGCGCGCCCTAGTCGGAGAGCCCCGGCCGTCCCCCGCGAGATTAGGGAATCCCCGGGGGCGGGGGCTCCTGCCTCGCTGCTTCGCAGCACCACCGCCACTGCCAAGGCACTGCCAGGGGGAATTTCCTTCCTCCTGGCGGTTTCAGCCCCCGCGAGAACAGGGGAATCCCGACCGGCCACACCTCCCAGCCAGCCAGCCAGCCTATTTAGGGCCGGAGCGGAGGGGGCTCGCCCTCTCTTCTCCGGCTAGCCCCACGTTTCCCGCATATCAGCTGTTCCGGAGCTGATTAATAGGCGCAGCACGCTCTTCCCTATTCGCTCACGAGGAGGCGGCGCCACTTTATTTGCATATTCATGAGCTTATTTATTATTCATGAGCTTTCCCGGCCCCCCCCCCAATATTTTTTATAAGTCCGCGTCCCTGCTCCCTTCCTCTATTTTATCCTCCCAACAGCCCTGTGAGGTATGCTAGGCTGAGAGATTGTGAGTGGCCCAAGGTCACTCCACTCCACTCCAAGGTCACTCCACACTGTAGTGAATGGTCCCTCCCCATTTATAAGCGCTGCTATCCTTTTTCTCAGTTCCACAATGGGAGCATTACAGTAGCTATTTCATCATCCTTTTCAGGTTATTGAGCATTGCCAGAATATAGTTTTCAGGCAGGGGAGCAGTACTTGCAGAAGGCCTGGGATAGCTCAGTCAGTAGAGCATGAGACTTTTAATCTCAGAGTCATGGGGTCAAGCCGCAAATTGGGCAAAAAATAAGAATTTTTTTAAAATCCCAGCACTGCAGAAGTTGGACTACAAGACCCTCATGTTCCCTTCCAACTCTTTGTTGTTGTTTAGTTGTTTAGTCTGGTCCGACTCTTCGTGACCCCATGGACCAGAGCACGCCAACTATGATTCCACAATCTGTATGATAAAACTGAATGCAGATCATTGGCACAGCCCATTCTTGGCATACAGAAAGGTTCAAAATCTGGAGTCTCTTAGCTGCAATTCATTGAAGCTGTTTTCTGTGCAAATGCGCTGTTGCCTGTGCGATGGCTATTTGAAATGTACATACATCTCAGCTTATCCCTGGTTTACATTTTCAAACTGGATGGAAGCTGGTTTGAGGGAAAGTACAGCAAACAGGAGGATTTCTCAAGAAGTGAAAGGATGCCAGTGGGTTGTGGCTGACGTCACATGCACCTGGATTTCGGGCACCAACTTTCGGAGTATCCTGCAGCTGGAGGAAGCCATGCTGTGTACACAGCCTGAGTGACAAGTGATGGGAAAGACCTGTGCTGAGACCATGAAGAGCTGGGGGCAGTCAGAACACACAGTACTGGGCGAAACGGACAAAAATTGTCTCACCTGGCATAAGGCAACTTCCTGTGCTGTCCATGAAACAAGTTAAAACTCTGTTCTGCTTCCATAAAGGTTGAGGTTGAATCCTGACAAGACAGAAGTACTGTTTTGGGGGGACAGAGGGTGAGTGGGTATGGAGGACTCCCTGGTCCTGAATGGAGTAACTGTGCCTCTGAAGGACCAGGTGCCCAGCCTGGGAGTCATTCTGGACTCACAGCTGTCCATGGAGGCGTAGGTCAATTCTGTGTCAAGGGCAGCTGTTTACCAGCTCCATCTGATACACAGGCTGAGACCCTACCTGCCCATGGACTGTCTAGCCAGAGTGATGCATGCTCTAGTTATCTCTCGCTTGGATTACTGCAATGCGCTCTACGCGGGGCTACCTTTGAAGGTGACCTGGAAACTACAACTAATCCAGAATGCGGCAGCTAGATTGGTGATTGAGAGTGGCCACTGAGACCACATAACACCGGTCCTGAAAGACCTACATTGGCTCCCAGTACATTTCCGAGCACAATTCAAAGTGTTGGTGCTGACCTTTAAAGCCCAGTATATCTTAAGGAGCTTCTCCACCCCCATCGTTCTACCCGGACACTGAGGTCCAGCTCTGAGGGCCTTCTGGTGGTTCCCTAACTGCGAGAAGTGAGGTTACAGGGAACCAGGCAGAGGGCCTTCTCGGTAGTGGCACCTGCCCTGTGGAACACCCTCCCACCAGATGTCAAAGAAATAACAACTATCTTACTTTTAGAACAACTAAATTAGTTCTTGGTATGAGCTTTCGTGTGCATGCACACTTCTTCAGATACATGCACACGAAAGCTCATACCAAGAACTAATTTAGTTGGTCTTTAAGGTGCTACTGGAAGGAATTTTATTTATTTTATTTTGACTATGGCAGACCAACACGGCTACCTATCTATTACTGACTTCAGATGTCTTCTAAAAGTAATAGATAGCTTTTAATATTTGATGAACAATTGTATTTTAATATTTTGCAGGAAGCTGAAAAACAATTTTTTATTATTATTATTATTATTATTATTATTATTATTATTATTATTATTATTAACTCATGACCCTACCTTTAATGTCTACAAGTATTTACGATTAAATGAACACCCTATTGGCATGACAGCAACCTGTTTATCTATTTCTATAGCCCATTTACTTGTGCAAGCCTTACAGAAAAAGGACTCTGTGATGTTTGATCTGCCTGTTAATAGCTGTTTTTGATATTTTAATAGCTCATTACAAAAACTGAATTTTGGAGAGAGATAATTAATGATGTGTCACTAGGCTACTACTAAAGGGAGGCTAGGATTAAAGCAATCAAAGTGGCTCTTTTTTCCTCCGCTCCTTTGGGAGTTATTAACGAAACCATTTCCTGCTTTTAATTTTATGTTTTGACTTAATTGTTTTTTCTTAAGTAACAAGCTATTTAATGAAATTTAAGGGTGTCTGGACTGATTTCTACATTGCAATCACTGCACACTGCCTCACATGCTACTGCAAGGTCTCAGCAAGCAGAGGGTGTTGATGCCTCTGGGATAGATTTACCGTATTTTTCGCTCTATAACACGCTCCAGACCATAACATGCACTTAGTTTTTAGAGGAGGAAAACAAGAAAAAAAAATTCTAAACGAAATAGTGGATATATGATTTTTGTGGTTCATGCTGTGGCCACAGACATGTGATCTGACAGTGAGTTTGGAGTAGCCCAATGCAAAAATCCTGAGGATCCATGTGGATCCATGCTTTGTAACCACGGAGGAGGGAAGGAAGGGGAACCATGGATCCTCTGCTCACGACTGCAGCAGATCCCCCCCCCCCCCGCCACCAGCAGGTATTCACTCCATAAGACGCACAGACATTTCCCCTTACTTTCTAGGAGGAAAAAAGTGAGTGTTATGGTGCAAAAAATATGGTAATTTCCCTTAGTTATACTTTGCACTTCGCCATTTGAAGAGGTGCTTTCGTTGGTCTGTTTTAAAAAATAAATAAATTGCCACGCATATCACTTAAAATGCTAATGCTCCCAAAATTCAGAATATGTTAGCCAAGTTGGCCTTCCCAAATGAAACTTGTAGCGAGAAATGTAAGCAGTGTAGTCTGAGAGAAATGATATTTAATAAATATGAACTGTGATCATTAATGTGGCAAAACTTTGTTTTTTTTTCCTGATTAACCCACTTGTAAGTTTTTCTAAATAAAATAAAATAACTGCAGTGATCATTCACAAGCAGTATTGATGATAACACACTGATATATTGATATATGCCAGTTTAGGATATCATTTCATGAATCTGGTGAAGCGGGCTTGGATGCTTATGCAATAATAAATGCTGATCTTTAAGATGTCACAAGATTCTGTTGTTTTTGCTCACACAGCTACTTCTCTGGGAATATGTCCACGGGAAGACTCAACATTTCGTCTTCGCTTTTGACGTATTTCAGAACTCTTGCCTTTTATCACATGGATTGGCTTTCAGCAGACCACATTTTGTAAGTTCAAAAGGGGACTAGTTCAGAACACGGCAATCGTGTTTTAAGATTCCCAAGGTCAGAAGCCCTCCAAAGTGTAAGGAGTAAAAACGAGCTTTTGAAAGCGCTCCAGGAAGTCACTCCTAACTGAATGGGCTTGGCTGTTGTGCTCGAATGCTTCCTTGCCATGTGGAACTGGGGGCTGAGCTACCTTGAGCCACATTAGAAACTTCACATACAAGTCCTGACGTCATGTCAATAGAATCTCAAGCGGCTTGGTGCCAACGGAGGATCAGCTGGCGGCTGCAACAGTTTCAGGGTAAGAGTTGGCGTCCCCATCAGGATGGCAGCGATATTTTTCAAGCTGCCAGCCAGCCATTCTAAGCAGCCTATCCAGATGAAATGGCCAGTGTTTCTTACGCTTTGCAGATGAAGAAACATGCACTGGTTTCTTCTTGTTGCTGTTAGTTGTTATTATTAATAATTACCCAGCCTTCTTCCTGCAGGTCCAAATTAAAAATGCAACATTAGAAAGAATTTGAAGCAACTTACATCTCAAAAAAAGGGACGCGGGTGGCGCTGTGGGTTAAACCACAGAGCCTAGGACCTGCTGATCAGAAGGTCGGTGGTTCGAATCCCCGTGACAGGGTGAGCTTCCGTTGCTCGGTCCCTGCTCCTGCCAACCTAGCAGTTCGAAAGCATGTCAAAGTGCAAGTAGATAAATAGGTACCACTCCTGCGGGAAGGTAAATGGCGTTTCTGTGTGCTGCTCTGGTTCGCCAGAAGTGGCTTAGTCATGCTGGCCACATGACCCAGAAGCTGTACGCCGGCTCCCTCGGCCAATAAAGCAAGATGAGTGCCGCAAGCCCAGAATCGGTCACGACTGGGCCTAATGGTCAGGGATCCCTTTACCTTTACCTGCTCCCATAGGAAAACAGGGAGCTGCTTTATACTGAGCCAGTCCATTGCTCCTTCTAGCTCAGTACTGTTAACACTTAATGGCAGCACTCTCCAGAATTTCAGACAGGGAGCATTGCCAGCCCTACCTGTAGATGTCAGAGATTGAATCTGGGGCCTTCTGCAAGCGAAGCAGATGTTCTGCCACTGACAAAGCATCAGTCCACTTGAATTTAAATTTAGTACCTTTACTTCAGATGGCAGATTGAGAAAGGTTATGAAAAATTTACAGCATGTTGTATACTGAAAGAAAATTACATGCAAATGATGTACCGGTGGTATTTGACACCTAGTAAGTTGGTAAAATTGTATAGGACAAGTACAAATATCTGCTGAACGACCTGACTGGTAGCCAGATTCAGCAACCAGATTTGTAGGCACAGATCATCCTCTAGAATAAAATAACTCACTAGGGAAATGCTGAAGTCGCCCTTTGGGGTGCCTCAAGGTAATTTTTTAAATTTTTATGGTAGCCCAAATCTCAGTTGTACGGGTGTATGTATATATCTCAATTTTAACTCATGCTAACTCATAACCTAATGCTGCAATCTGCTCCGATTGTATATTTTATCTTTATGAACGCTGTTTTTATTGTGTTATGTTATGTGAGCTGGTCTTTGACCGTAATAAATTATCTATCTATCTGCTGAAAATGTAAAGAAAAAGAAGGTACCTTTTATCATACGTGGTGGACTTGTAAGGTAATAAGAGCTTTCTGGGAGATGATATATAATGAAATGGAAAAAATGTTTAAAATAACCTTTGTAAAAAACAACACAGAAGCTTTTTAATTAGGAATTACAGGTACCGACATTCCAAAGGAGCAGAAAAGACTTTTTATGTGTGGAACAACAGCCGCACAGATGTTACTAGCCCAGAGATGGAAAGTAGACCAAGTTGATGGACTATGCTGAAATGGCAAAAGTGACTGAAAACTCAGAAACCAAGAGGACAAAAACTTTATAAAAGAAGGGGGGAAATTTATTAGTTATTTAGGAGATCACTGTAAGCAGATAGAAACATTGGCATGATTTCAAGGGTGTTTCTTTACTCATACATTGAATAAGTTGGTAGGGAGTAACTTTGTATCATGCAGTGAGCCAGGCACAGGTCTGAAACATTGTCCCCAAGCGTAACATTCTCCTTCCTCCCATAGGAGTAAGTAAAAGGTAAATTCAGGACACCGCTGGAAATGGGTAAAGCATGCTGTTGTAGGATCCAGTGGCGTAGCGTGGGGTGTCAGCACCCGGGGCAAGGCAAGTAATTTGTGCCCCCTAACCCGTGGATTTGCGCCCCCTAACCGCCAGATGTTGCGCCCGGTGCGGCCGGCCCCCCTGCACCCCCCACGCTACGCCACTGGTAGGGTCATCTGGGAGCAGACCCCTCTTCCCCCAAAGAATACAGCCATGTATCATGTCTAAATAGAACCTCCAGATTCAGAGATGGTATACTGCTGAATTCCAGTTGTTTCCTACTACTTGGTCATCCTGCGGGGCAAGCAACATGTGGCCCTCTAGTTGTTGTTGGGACTGCAATGGCCACCACCCCAGAATGTTGTTGTTGTTTAGTCATTTAGTCATGTCCGATTCTTCGTGACCCCATGGACCAGAGCACCCCAGGCACTCCTGTCTTCCACTGCCTCCCGCAGTTTGGTCAAACTCATGCTGGTAGCCTATCCAACCATCTCGTCCTCTGCCGTCCCCTTCTCCTTGTGCCCTCCATCTTTCCCAACATCAGGGTCTTTTCCAGGGAGTCTTCTCTTCTCATGAGGTGGCCTCAGTAGCATGTTGGACGCCTTCCGACCTGAGGGGCTCATCTTCCAGCTTCATAACTTTTATATGCCTGTTGTCTTTGTCCCTGGAGTTTTCTTGGCAGGGATACTGGAGTGGCTTGCCGGTTCCTGCTCCAGGTGGATCACGTTTGGTCAAAACTCTCCACTATGACCTGTCCATCTTGGGTGCCCTGCTCGGCATAGTTCATAGCTTCTCTGAGTTATTCAAGCTCCTTCACCACGGCAAGGCAGTGATCCAGGAAGGGGCCATCCCAGAATAGAATGGGATTATTGGCAACAGATACACAGGTGAGGTGAATTCTTTTGCACGGTTTACCCAAAGGTTTCACTGAACTCAAGGGGGCTTACTCCCAAGTTCTAAGTAAGTGTGCATAAAGAGGACTGTGACCTTATTTGGAAGTAAATTCCTTGGAACAAAATGGGACTTGTTTCCAGCTAACCACAGATAGGGTCGAGTCCTAAGAGTATATATATGTTTTTAAAAATGGGCTTTTGCTTATTTTGGCCACAGAACTTTTGGTATTTTTTAATGCTCTGTTCTGCTCTCTTCTTTAGTAACAACACAATCGGACCTGCACAGTAGCATGCCAGAATACTTAGGAAGCGTTCAATCCCTTCGCGAGTTTACTCAGGAGTAAGCCCATCGAGTTCAGGAGGGCTCGCTCTCCTCGCTTTGTATAGGGCAGCGGGATCCTACGCGCATCGTTTAAAAACGGGGGAAACTAAAGTTAAGATTTACTCCCAAGTAATCGCGCCTGCAGAGGATCGCACCCTTGCACCCGATCCTATGCAGGGGTTGCACTACGCCCCGGTGACTTCAGTGCGGCTTTCTCCCGCGTAAATGCAGATATAGGATCTCAAGGGAACTTTGCGTATTTTCACAGCCGCTTGGGAAAGTGCCTTGGGGCGTGGGGGAGCGTTTAAAAAAAGAAATCATTCACCATCCTGCAGGCTTTTGCTTTACGGGGCGCCGAGCGGCCCCCCCCCCCAACCTCGGGGCCTTTTATTGTTCGCTTCCCACGTTGCTCTGGGCCGGCGCGCGAACGGGTTAACCCCGGAGGGGAGCCGCGAGAGCGGCCAAAACAATGGGCAGAATCAGAGCATGAATAATCCCCGCGCGGCGGCCACTCCTCCTCCTCCTCCTCCGCTCCCCCCGTCGATCCCACCCACCCCTACCCGCCTCGGATCCCGCTATATCCCCTCCTCCTGGGGCGAAACGGTGCGCCTCTCTCTCCAAGTCGCCAAGTTGGTGAGGCTCCAGCTGCAGGTTGATGCGTCGATTGCGCAGCCTCGTTGCTACTTGCTTGGAAACCGCCGCAGCCGGGAAACTTTTCCCTTTGCGTCCTGCTGCTGCTGCCGCCGCCGCTGTCTCCTTTTCTCCTCGGCTTTGGGGACTTTTAGCCCTTTGATCCTCAGCCATGGCTCTCCAGGGGAAACACTAGTTGCTCCTTCCCATTTCCCCCGATCCCAATTCCCTCCGGGATTTCTCCTTTCTTTTTTGGCTTTATTGCCAAACGCGAAAAAATGGCGAGGGCGCCGGGGAAGAGCCTCTGCGCGCCGCCAGTGGTGCCGCCGCCGCCGCTGGTGCTGGTGCTGCTGCTGCTGGTCGCGACCGTGCCCTCTGGCTCGGAAGGGCAGCCGGTCTCCTTCCACGCGGACGTGAACGGCCACAGCCTGCACCCACCTTACTTCAACCTGGCCGAGGGGACCAAGATCTCGGCCACCGCGACCTGCGGCGAGGAAGACTCCGGCGCCAAGACCCCCAGAGCCGTGGAGGATTTGTATTGCAAACTCGTGGGCGGGCCGGTAGCGGGAGGGGACCCCAACCAGACCATCCAGGTACAGTATTTTCATCGGAGGCTTCCTGATTTCTAGTTTCCATATGGCCGCATCTTGCGTTGTTACTACTGTGGCTGCAATTTGTTTTAAGTGTTTTGTAATGATGAGCTTTAAATTATTGTAACCCGCCCCGGGACCTGCTGGCGACCTGTTTATAACACGAAACACGCGCGAATCTTTGCATCGTGGAGAGCGCGCAACTTGAGGATTCAATCCTGTGCCTTCTTTCCTGGGAGTAAGCCCCGTGGACCACGATGGGACTTTTCTCTCAGGTGGGCTGTTACAGGATGAAGGAAGAGGGTGGGGGGGAAATATACATATCCTGGCTTTGCAATTACAGTATTTATCACAGCGCACAACTTTTGGCTGGCTCCTCCGCCAGTGTGGGCTAGAAATCTCGAAATCTCCCCTCCTCCTCCCTCTTTTGTTATCTCCCAAGTTGACTTGAGGTTGGTGGATTGATTCTCAGTTAATGGGGCAGGCACACAAAAGGTCGGGGGAGGAAGTGTCTCTCGCAAGTGTGTGTTTGTGGCTGTTTGCACACTCACAGAGCACATGTTTGCTCTGCGCTTCATAATGTGGACTTCTGAAAGGAGCATTGAATTTAGCAGACCTTTTTAGTGACTCTGGATTGAATGGCTGTGCCACCTTCCAGTTTCAAGGAGGGATGCAATTACTCTTCTTTTCGCCCCCACCTCCACTGACTGTGTACAAACCATCTGCCAAGAGGTAACTTTTCAGCTTCTTGTTAAGCTTGGTATGTGAGCTCCTCTGCTAAGTGGAAGTCGTACAGCACTTAAATAGCTGATCAGAATTCTAGTGTTGTAAAGGGGGCAGTAAGATTCTGTTCACGTTTGGCAGGACAACACACACACACACACACACACACACACACACGGTTAGCAAGTGGTTACTGCTGGGTAAATTGTGGCCCATTCATTTTACGGTTAGACCCAACGTGCTCAAACTTACAACAAAACTCTGATTTGTGTGCTTTATTAGTATGCTTGAATGCGGTGGGTGCTCGCTGCTTCCCTCTCTATAAAAAAGCAACTTCTGTTTTCTCAAGTTGAGGGTGCCCATTTGCCAAAAAATAATAATATTACGATCCGGTCAAAGTTAAACATTGGCTTAAAGTAAAAAAATAACAATAAAGACTTGTTGATTGTAGTGGGGGGAAATTTAAGCACTTATCTTTTGAAAATGTTGAAATTTAGACAATCCTGGCTTCAGGGTTGGGTGTTTTTTGGGGCGGCAGTTCTTGGTCAAGATGCCACCCCCATACTCTCTGCTTTTCCTGCCCCTTTGGGCACAGTCCCTGCAACTTTCCAGGAGAGGGCAAAGTGAGAGGAAGCTTTCTTCTTGCTCACATGCTTAGAGGGGCCAGGTGATCGGGAAGCGTCCATGAGGAGGAGGGGCAGCAGGGCCGGGGGAGCCCTCTTGGATTTGGCAGTGGGCCCCATTTTGGGGCATGGGACTCAGCAGTTGCCCAGCAATGCCAGCCTCTGATTGAGACTGACCCTGAACACAAATGTGATTGGCCGCTGGAATGCATTCTTTTTTGCCAGGCGTACAAAAGAATTCCAGTGGGTTTTTTAGAACATAATAGCAGAAAACCTGTGTTGAAGAAAACACATCAGCCTATTTCATGCTACTAGTTAATAACAGTGTGGTGTTGTGTGTGTGTGTATGTAGTGCTTGGAGCACCTAATGTTCATTTCTTTACAACAACCCTGTAAGGTTGGCCCAGTGTTATTACCTGTGGGAGCTGAGGCATGGTAGCCCGCCTTAAGGTTACCGCCAGTTGAGTTCATGGCCAGAGACCCAACTACGAATATTCCTCTTCATTTCATAACTATGGTGTTACGTGGCTTCCACATCTACAGCTCAATATCTGTGAAGCAAAACTGCTTTTCAGAGCGGCACAGTTGGTCTGCCCTTTTCTAAGCACCTTTTCTTTTTTCCTTCCTTGCTCAGAATTCGGAGTTCTGTGTTTTCACTGGATCACCTATAAAAAAAGATACATAGAGGGAGAGAATTAAGGTAGCTCAGCTGGCAAGAGCGTGAGACTCTTAATCTGAGGGTTGTGGCGGGTTCAAGCTCCACTTTGGGCAAAAGATTCCTGCATTGCAGGGGATTGGACTAGGTGATCTGAGCTGTTCCTTACAATTCTATGATTGTCTTTTTTTTGGAGTTGCTTCTTTGCACTGAAAACATTTGACTGTTAAGAGGGATCTTTGCATTTTCTCAAAACATGAGCTTCTCTAGTAAGTATAAGCAAGTCCTCTAGAGTTCTACCTTGGCTCGCCCAGGTATCTCCACTCATAGTTTAATGACTTATAAAAGAACAGTACAGGCAGTTGGCAGGCACTGGCATTTTTGCTAGTACAGCACAAATGCAACATCTGAACAAGGGATGGGGAACCATTTTCTTCCCACTAGGGCAGCATTCCCTACATGCTAGTGTTGGGCATAGAGGTGGATTTTGGAGTGAGCAGTTCCACCAAACTGGGCACCAAGCCTTGAGGCTGCTGCAGGGCATCACGCCTATGAGGTAATGAATTGAGCCAGAACGGAAGGTGAGAGGCAGGAGTGCTGAATTTTAGTCCCGCACAAGGTGCCACTGAGACTTGAGAAAGGCCAGAGTCCACCCCAGAGGGTAGGTCCGAAGGCAAAAAGTGTGCAGGAATCGCCACAAGTTCAAGGACACATTCTGGTCATACAAAATCACTCAAAGAGGTGATAGTAGAGCCAAAGCGGAGTGTGGCTTGGGGAGAGGGCTGAGGCCTGGATGGCTGTGTTTGGTCCCTGGAATGGCGGTTCCCCAACCCTGCTGTAAACATTGAGTCCAAACATAGGGAAAGAAAGTAAAGGTACCCCTGACTGTTAGGTCCAGTCACGGACGACTCTGGGGTTGTGGCGCTCATCTCGCTCTATAGGCCGAGGGAGCCAGTGTACAGCTTCCGGCCAGCATGACAGAGCTGCTTCTTGAGAACCAGAGCATCGCACGGAAACGCGGTTTACCTTCCCGCCGGAGTGGTCCCTATTTATCTACTTGCACTTGACGTGCTTTTGAACTCCTAGGTGGGCAGGAGCTGGGACCGAACAATGGAGCTCACCCCGTCACGGGGATTCGAACCGCTGACCTTCTGATCGGCAACCCTAGGCTCTGTGGTTTAGACCACAGCACCACCCGCGTTCCGCAGGGAAAGTTAGTTCTGCTTATATCCCCTGGAAAGTGACCAGGCAAGTAAGTTGCGGCTAATTTATTCCACATTAATTTCATTCAGTCTCTTATTTATTATGAGAGGAATTTAGCTAGCCTTAGGAGGAGGTTGGCAGCTTTCCCCCAGTTTCAGTTAACAGTAGTTTAAACACGACATCTAAACTTTAAACTATGGTTAATCTTAATTTTGTAGCCAGCTTCATAAACCATGGCTTGAAGTTGGGTTGTTTCAGACAAACCATAGTTAAAATTAACCACAGTTTGTTGTACAACCCAGCAAGTTATGACTAATCAAAATAGAACCAAACCTTCTGAGCTTTGTGTATGAGTTGAAAGAAGAGGGTGGGGTGGGGAGGCTGGGCTCATTACTTTCACAATAACATGGTTTATTGTGACATCTGAACACACCCAGTGGTTAATTCTCTTTTCATTAGGGCCCATATAACATCCCATACATGTTTGCCCTAACAATTGACATTTAAGGGAAATCATAGAATAATCTTAGAGGTAGCTGTCAGTAACTTGGGACATAAAAGTTATTCTGTATGACAGCTTCATAAACTCTTGAGACAGCATTAAAATTGAGTTGCCAAACCCGGATGTATGGCAACCCTAATTAAACAAAAAAATACACAGATAGGGATGTAATGTTAACCCATAGTTTAGCTTTCCAAGAACAAGCCTAGAGTCTTGGACTGGTGCCTCTGGCATGGCCACAATGAAAATCCAGAAACTTTTATTTATAATTTAACTTTCCTGGACAAACTATGATAAATCTTAGTTCATGAAGTTGGCTTGTTTTCATTAACCACAGTTTAGGTTTTCGATGTAACGGTAAACTGTGGTTAATTTAAAAGTAAGCTGAAGCTTCTGAACTCCTCTGTGGATGAGAAGAGGGGGAATACACAATCTAGAGACTTGCTCTGGCTTATGTTTACAATCCTAAACCTTGGTTTTGTGTTAAATGTGAACTGGGCTTTTAAATAAACCCTAAAATACGGAGGCACCACCTTTTGCTCTGCTTTGATAGCACAAACTTTGTTGGGTTGCTTTTTTTCTTTGGTGTGGAATGCCAGGAATATTCAGGGATCAGCCTGCTACAAATGCTTCTATGCATATTTACTTGAAGGTTTGGATCTGCTATTCTTCCAAACCATTTCAAAACAGATGTGCAGGTGTACACTACTTTGGGGACAGACAGTAAATATTTTTTATGCGAGCCGAAGGTGGTGTGATACAGGCATTGTGGTGTGTAGCAAATCAACAAGAGCTGGGAACAGAGAAAGGTTGAGTCTACACACCAGGCACAACCATACTTCTGTTCTGTAATATCATGTGCAACACTTTGGAAAAAGTGCCTCTGTTACCCAAGCCTAAATGGAGAGTGTTGAATGTTGAGAACATAGGTGTGAATAAGTCTGCAAATTGTTTGAAGGAATGTGGGTGGGAAAGAAGGGTGTGTTAAGGATAAACAATTATTACAGGCTTATGTCAAAGTAAATGTCTGCTTAAACTGGGACCTGACTGAGAGGCCACATGCACCCAAGGCCAAGAATTTCCTAGGAATGTGGATGGCAAAAGTGTACTGCTGTTCAAAGTGGCTTGCGCTTTGCGAAGTGCTTAACAACTGTGGACATCTGGGATGGAGGGGAGACCAGTTGCAAGAGAGGATTTGCTAAAGGCTGGGGGTGGGGGGAAGCAAGTGAGCTTTTACTTCCCTGTGTCCCAGGCCTGTTGTAAATCCTGCAAGGGCAACCATAGGAGTTGGAAAGCAAGTGGAATTTGAAACCTTCCCCAGTGTGTGAAGAAAGTCTTAAGACAAACCTTAGCAGCAGGAACCATTGTGGCTCGTGCTGGGTCAGGAAGAAGTTGGGATGCCCGTTCACCTGGTGCCCTTCCCCTGTGTAAGATTAAGGAGGATTAAATTAATACATTCGCAGTCGAAGACACTTGACTCACATAAGTGAAAAATTAGCATGGCAGAAACCATTTTGGCTTATGTTTCTGTTTTATGGTTGAATTTGGATATAGGTTTACGTACTCTGAATGGCCAAAGCTTTAGCTGCTTGCAATCTCCAGCTAACAATCAACCCACCCATGTTTTGCTTTGCAAGTTTGTGTAGAACAGGGGTGGCCAACTCCCAAGTGACTGCAATCTACTCACAGACTTAAAAGCTGGCAGTGATCTTTTGGGGGGTTCAGGTCAAAGTTGTTGTGCTTTTTTTAGGAACAGACACCCTGCAGGAAGAAAGGTGTGATCACCTGTTGGACAATCTACCTGTTGGACGTGCCTGGTGTAGAACATGTGTAGAGCAGGGTAAACCAGAAAAGGAAGCAGACAGTTACCATATTGGTGAGGAGGAAGGTATGCGTGCATGAGGAGGTACCTGGATTCCAGGGTGCCTGAAATGTTGGTGCTGATGACTTATTCAGTTGACCTTGTTTGTTGGTAACTGGCACAGTGCAGCCCAAATTGTGTGCCTGGGGGAGGGCACCTGGCCAAACACAGAATGGGTTGTGTGAAGTGGCCCATAGGTGCACCATTGTGGTTTCCAAAGTGACAATCCCCCTTTGAGTCTGGATTTTCAAAAGGGCTTCTCTCCCTGTTGTCTTGTTTTAGTGTTAAGCTGAAATGAGAATCTGGGCTTGGGTGAAATGTAGACACTAATAAAAGTTCAGTTTCATTGAAAACTATTCTTTTATTTTGGGGTGAACCAGCCACCCTTGAAAATGGGGCTTTGGATTTGGTCACCACAATTTATCCATTTGGTAACTTATTCATTCAATAAGCTGTTTTTTTGGGGGGGGGAGGCTTATTGCTTCCCAAGAACAAGGGCAGCCGAATTGTTTCTTTTATTTCAGTCCATGCTGAACATACCTGATAGTAACCACCACCCTTGAATGCTAAAAGAGCGATAGCTAAGAGAGACTTGTTACATGTTAAAGACTAGGTGTTTGATAGGCAATGCTTGTTTAACCGTGAGGCTATCATGCCAGATTCTCTATAACCAGCTATGTAATACCTGCACACAAGAGGCTTATGTCAAGCACCCAAGTTCTCATGACAACTCTTTATGCCTCTTTCACCAGGTCTGATTTGTGCCCTTCCAATTGCAGCCTTGCACCATTCATGCGTCCTTTCTTGGATACTACCAGCAACTTCCAATTAAACAAACTTTGGCTATTCATAATGCTGAGTTGGATTGTGGTTGCAGCTCCCCTTCGTGTTCTTCTGTATGGCTTTGATACTGCTGCCCCTTTGATGTAAGCCGTACTTCCTAGACTGATTTTTCTCTGGCCAATCTGTAGTGCTTTGGTAAAATCCTTTGTGGCTGGTTCCTTCCCCTAACAGTGGGCAGCACTGAAGGGGAAAAAAGGGAAGGCATAGGAAAGGATGTATTAAGTTGAAAGGTCACCGTTCTTAGTTCATTATCTTTAGGGATTTCAACGCTCCCTAGTGACTAAATCAACAATGAAGGCATGGAGAAAAAGAGGGGGATGTATGTTCAATTTCCGTTGGCTGACGCAACCATAATGAACTCATGAGTTGGTTTGTAGAGTTCTCCAAGTTGCACCACTTAAGCTTGCTCTCACCCTTTCACCTTCACTGCCTTATATATTATTCCCCAGTAGAACATACCCACAGGCTGGAAAACTATGGAGAAAAACCGTGGAAGAGCTAATCTTTATATAAGATGGGCCATTAGAATAGTTGCTTCCATGTTGTTGTTGTTGTTTAGTCGTTTAGTTGTGTCCAACTCTTCGTGACCCCATGGACCAGAGCACGCCAGGCACTTCTGTCTTCCACTGCCTCCCGCAGTTTGGTCAAACTCATGCTGGTAGCTTCGAAGACACTATCCAACCATCTCGTCCTCTGTCGTCCCCTTCTCCTTGTGCCCTCCATCTTTACCAACATCAGGGTCTTTTCCAGGGAGTCTTCTCTTCTCATGAGGTGGCCAAAGTATTGGAGCCTCAGCTTCAGGATCTGTCCTTCCAGTGAGCACTCAGGGCTGATTTCCTTAAGAATGGAGGGGTTTGATCTTCTTGCAGTCCATGGGACTCTCAAGAGTCTCCTCCAGCACCATAATTCAAAAGCATCAATTTTTCAGCCATCAGCCTTCTTTATGGTCCAGCTCTCACTTCCATACATCACTACTGGGAAAACCATAGCTTTAACTATATGGACCTTTGTTGGCAAGGTGATGTCTCTGCTTTTTAAGATGCTGTATAGGTTTGTCATTGCGTTTCTCCCAAGAAGCAGGCGTTTCTCCCAAGAAGTTGCTTCCATAGGTGTATCAAAATAGCCACCTGAGCATAGAGTTTCACATCATAAGTTTTCTTTCTTTCTCACCTTCAGTTCGCTAGAGAATGGTTAAAGCACAAAGTTCTTACACAGATAATTTTAACTACAGTAGACTTTGACACTTCAATTTATTTATTATTTTTACATCCCATTTTTTCCTCCAAGAAGCTCAAAGTAGTGTGCATGATTCTCTACAACCTCATTTTATTGTTGCATCATTCCTGTGAGGTACATTAGCTTGAGAGAGAGAATGAATGGATGAAGATGTGAACCAAGGACTCCCAGGCCCTAGCCCAACACTCTTGACCATGATACCTCATGGGTTCTTTATAGCCATTTTTTAAAAATAAAAGTATTTATATACCACCCGTTCACAAAACAGCAACATAAAAACGTTTAAAAGCAGTACGGAGCAAGCATCAAAATGAATGGTCACTTCGCATAGGCCTGTGGACTTGTAGCATCCTTCTATTGTCCATATCACATCATTGTTGTAAATAAATATATAAGGTTGGGGAAGGGGGAGCTAGCTCAGTGGTCCCACCAAGCTGAAGGCCCCAGCTCTAATCCCCAGCATGTCCACTATCGGGTGGGGAGATACCACTGTGTGTGAAATCATGCAGAGGCAATACTGAATGACGTAAATCAATGGGTTGACTCTGTAAAAGACAATGCCCTATTTCTCCTAAGATTGAGGTGAAAAAACCCCCAACAACTTAACAGCTTATTATTGGGTTGTTGTTTTTAACTGCTATTTAGTAACAAAACCCTAAACACTTCAATATTAGTGGTAGTAGTAACAACGGATCTTTTTATTCTTGTACTTCCAGTATAATTATTTGAGTGTCAATCTCAAAGTAGGCAATCCTTATGAATTCAGTGTAGCAGTAAGTGCAGAAATCCAAATTGAAAGCCATTTTTTTTTTAAATTGAGAGGTTGCATTGCATCGTGCCCTCAGGGGTTTATCATATTTTCTGCTCTTCTCTTTACTACTGCCCCTTTTCTCCATTTCCTATAGTAGTGGTTGGAATGTCAGTACAGTAACTGGGAGGTTTGTGTGTTCATGGGGTTGTTTCATTGGCTGTCTACTATGAGAGACCCATGAGAGACTAGTGTCTCTTACTCAAGAGAAAACTTAGGGCACATTGTGAGCGCTTTTAAGTCCCGCTGATTTCAGTGGGAGGGTTAAGCTGAGCAGGATTCAGACAAAAATCAGAAGCAGTTTGCATGCATTCCCTTTGATCCCCCAAATTCCCTTTGAGCCGTGTATGAGTCATGGTGCCATGAGTTCTGTGCCTCTGATGGAGGGACACTGTGTAGCTGATAGTGGAAGTTTTAATGGCAGAGAGAGCTTGATCTTTCTCTCTGTGTGATATTATACCTTGGGCTTTACTTTTCCATCCTTAAACAGTTGGCCTTTGTATTTTTATTTTTTTATATACTGTTGGTGAGGTATTCTGCTCCCTTGCACGCTGATCCTGCTATAATGGTTGAACCAGCAGCAATTGGCACAGTTGATACACGGCTTATGAGTATTTGAAATCCTGGTTTGCCATTGTGGCCGTAAGCTGATCACTCCTAAAAGCTCTGTGCGGACTGGTGAAAGCAGATATCTGAAAGGCCATTCTGATTAAAGCAAGTTGTGTTGAAAAAAATATGCAATAGTAGCAGCACTATGTACAGTACAGGGGCCAACGTGATTGCATGTTGTTTTAAATGGTTTTAGTGTTCTATTTTGAACTGGGACTTCAGGGTGAAGGGCATTTAATAAATAAAAATAATAGA